>NC_072796.1:76777650-77452338 GCF_028583425.1 Eublepharis macularius | reverse complement strand
GAAATAATCCTCTTGCCTTGCACGCAATCAGAATATTATACATAAGCAAAAAAAGTAGCGATGTAGGATATATACAACGTGTGATTTATAAAGTGCTCAGTGCTTAGAGTAAATAAATAGTAACTGACAACAAACATTCCTTCATTACAATAACTCCTGCATAAATACAATAAATATATCAATAACCATAAATGCAATAAATACAATAAATATAATAAACAGTGGCCATAAAATACATATATGTATAGTTCCAAATCAATAAGGCTGTTAGTTTTTCAGGTGCCCTGAAGCTAACCAGTTTCCACACTCCTGTGGGTCTTGGCGGTAAGTAGAGTTGCAGGAAAAATTCCAATCTGTTAAACAGTTCTTTCTCAGGTGTGTACTGTAGTGTGCCCCCCCCCAAATTTATGGGGCAACAGACAGCTGACTGCCAAGCCCAACACACTTTTCCAAGGGCACGAAGTCTGTCAACCAACGTTTAAAGGCTCCTGAAAGCTATGGAAAGAAACAGCAAGAAGAACAAGCTAGCTGACTGAAGAAGGCTATTTTCTCTGATGGTTGTTGTGGGTTTTCCGGGCTGTATTGCCGTGGTCTTGGCATTGTAGTTCCTGACGTTTCGCCAGCAGCTGTGGCTGGCATCTTCAGAGGTGTAGCACCAAAAGACAGAGATCTCTCAGTGTCACAGTGTGGACAAGATCTTGGCAGGTCATTTGTATCTACTCAGGAGGGGTGGGGTTGAGCTGAGTCATCCTGTAAGGGTTTCCCAGGGTGTGGAATGCTAATGGCGGGAGGCTTCACTGTATCCTGAGGAGTTCTTTTGCATATGGATTGGTGCTTGATGTGCTAATCTTCTCTGCAGGGCTATTGTCGGGTGTCGAGTGTTTTGTTAGCCTGGTGTTTTTCAGAACTGGAAACCATGCTCTGTTCATTCTTAAGGTTTCTTCTTTCCTGTTGAAGTTTTGCTTATGCTTGTGAATTTCAATGGCTTCCCTGTGCAGTCTGACAAAGTAGTTGGAAGTGTTGTCCAGTATTTTGGTGTCCAGGAATAAGATACTGTGCCCTGTTTGCGTTAGGCTATGTTCAGCCACTGCTGATTTTTCAGGTTGTCCAAGTCTGCAGTGTCTTTCATGTTCTTTTATTCTTGTCTGGATGCTACGCTTTGTGGTCCCGATGTAAACTTGTCCACAGCTGCAGGGTATACGGTAGACTCCTGCAGAGGTGAGGGGGTCTCTACTGTCTTTTGCTGATCGTAGCATCTGTTGTATTTTCCGGGTGGGTCTGAATACTGCTTGAAGGTTATGCTTTTTCATAAGCTTTCCCATCTGATCAGTAATTCCTTTGATATATGGCAAAAACACTTTTCCTGTAGGAGACTGTTTTTCCTTGGTTGTTTGATTCATCCTGGGTTTGATTGCTCTTCGGATTTCATTTCTGGAGTAGCCATTTGCCTGAAGTGCGTGGTTTAGATGATTAATTTCCTCATTGAGAAAGTGCGGCTCACATATCCGTCTTGCACGATCCACTAATGTTTTCATTATGCCTCTTTTCTGTCGGGGGTGGTGATTGGAGTTTTTGTGTAAGTACCGATCAGTGTGAGTTGGTTTCCTGTAGACCTTGTGACCTAACTGAAAGTTTGCTTTGTGGATGACCAAGGTATCCAGGAATGGGAGTTTTCCCTCGATTTCTTTCTCCATTGTGAATTGTATGTTCAGGTGGATGTTGTTGAGATGATTCACCTCTGCAGGAGTATACCATATACCCTGCAGCTGTGGACAAGTTTACATTGGGACCACAAAGCGTAGCATCCAGACAAGAATAAAAGAACATGAAAGACACTGCAGACTTGGACAACCTGAAAAATCAGCAGTGGCTGAACATAGCCTAACGCAAACAGGGCACAGTATCTTATTCCAGGACACCAAAATACTGGACAACACTTCTAACTACTTTGTCAGACTGCACAGGGAAGCCATTGAAATTCACAAGCATAAGCAAAACTTCAACAGGAAAGAAGAAACCTTAAGAATGAACAGAGCATGGTTTCCAGTTCTGAAAAACACCAGGCTAACAAAACACTCGACACCCGACAATAGCCCTGCAGAGAAGATTAGCACATCAAGCACCAATCCATATGCAAAAGAACTCCTCAGGATACAGTGAAGCCTCCCGCCATTAGCATTCCACACCCTGGGAAACCCTTACAGGATGACTCAGCTCAACCCCACCCCTCCTGAGTAGATACAAATGACCTGCCAAGATCTTGTCCACACTGTGACACTGAGAGATCTCTGTCTTTTGGTGCTACACCTCTGAAGATGCCAGCCACAGCTGCTGGCGAAACGTCAGGAACTACAATGCCAAGACCACGGCAATACAGCCCAGAAAACCCACAACAACCATCGGTCTCCGGCCGTGAAAGCCTTCGACAATACATCGCTATTTTCTCTCATTAGGTTTTAATGAGAACACAATCTCGAGAGAAACCATGTTTCTGCTGATGGGCTCTTGGAACTAAGGAAGACAACCAAACTGCTCTCATTGAGACTACAGGCCTTTCTTATCACACCCTACGAAGACTGAGTGGACACGACATGGCTGGCAGGCCCGTAATCTCCATGAGGGCAGTTCTGCTTGCTGTTGTTTTTTTATAGCTTTCAGGAGCATTTAAAAGTTGGTTGACAGACCTCATGCCAAGTTTTATGCCCTTGAAAAAGTTTTATTTAAATGAGCTTTTTGGCTAGCATCTCGTTAGGCTTGGCAGCCAGCTGTGTGTTGCCCCGTAAATTTTGGGGAGCACACAACAGTATGCATCTGTGAAAAAAGAAGACAAAGAACTGTTTAATAGACTGGATTTTTTCCTGCAACTCTATATACCTCCAGGTTATCAAATGATTTAAAACCTCTATTGCATGACCAGGGGATTTGAATAGAGAGGTATCTGGGTGTCATCTGTCTATCGATGGTGTCCAGGTCCATAGCTATAAATAATTTCTCCTAAAGGCTTTACATAGAGGTTGAATAACATGGGGGATAAGATGCACCCTGTGGAAACCCCACAAGATAACTCCTATATTGAAGATAGCTGGTCTCCAAGAGGAACCCTTTGAATCTATTCAATGAGGAACTATTTGAACCAATCCAAAGCATATCTCTTGAATCCTATTTCTGCAAAGTGCATTTTTATCTACAATGCAAACACAAGGAGATTTACACCTTTCTAAACCAATCAATGAGCTTAGAAGGACTGCACTGTAAGATACCTGGTCAATTAATTTCTTTAATCATAACTTATCTTTCATTTTTGGTCCTACTTTGTTCATTTGGCAAGTGCTTCAATATTGCAAGAGACTATTTATTCATACAAAACCTATAATCAATAATTCATTTCTTGACTAATTGAATGTAAATGGTAATGATAAAAAATTTTCATTCTCCCTCCATTTAAAAAAATCTATATTACTTTCATCAACAGGCAATTACTAACATACCTGCTTAACAGAGGATTGATTTGATTCTGACAGGTTCTTAATATCTCTAAATTATAGTAAATAAATGCTATACATATCCAGTAGTGTGTTGCATCTATAGGGACTAATCTCATTTGGATGCAAGATATATTTTTGAAACCATGAGGAATAGGTAAAAATTCTCCATTTTAGAAAGTCATTCATCCTCATTTTAAAGGGTTGGAGCTTTTTTGCTCCATCTCACTCTGTTTTCCTTCACATTGCAGCCCCAAACCTGCATGGATTTGTTCAAGTGGTTCACAATCCCCAGCATAGCTTCTTTGTAGGGTTGTGCGATTCGGATTTGTAATTCAGTAAAAAAATACAAAATTTTACCTGATTTGCCTGAATTTAAGTTTACCAAATTTATTTGGTAAAATTTGGTAAACTTCAGAAATCATTTCTGGGCTGTTCCTTTGCTAAGGAACAGCAAAGAAACACTGCTTTCTGCCTTTTTTAACCAAATGGGAGGGGGAAGTTAGGCAGAGGCAGAAGAGGGAGGAAGGGAGGGGTAGCTCTCCTTCTCTGTCCAATAGGATTTTCTTGAAGGAGAGTGCCTTTTTAAACTGCTGCAAGGAGTTAAATTAGGTAGGCTTGCCTCAGAGAAGCCTCCACTTTGGTCTGGCCTGGAGATTGAGAGACACTGCCTGCTTGCAGCTGCTGCTGGCTGTTGGCTCTCTCACACTGTGCTCAGGGACTCTAGGCTGTTTTGGACTACAGCTGGATCCCATGCTGCAACTGGAGAAATTCTGGAAGACTTCTCCTGCTGCCCAGTTCAAGAGTTGTTAGACTCACTGCTATTGGGGGGGGGATGGTGTGGGATATGAATGAAATGGACTGGAATATTTTCATGTGCCTTTACTGTACTGTCACTGTGAAAGACAGGAAGTCAGCACCAAGGTGATTTAATCAGGCAGGGAGGCTATGCCACTTGTGTGATGCCAGCTACAGTGAATGTACCGGAATGTCAGAAACCTGTAGTTTAATAGAAGACTACTCACATATACACACTAGGTTAGCCTAAAGAGTAGTACAATACACATATATCATTATACTTTTAGGATAGTAAAAGAATACTTTTGAACTAATTATGCTAAAGTAGATGTAGGTTTGAGCAGAGAAACCAGCTCTGAGAAGAATCAAAGAAAGTTGCTTTTAGAGGCAAGAGAACACTAGCTGAACTTTGATCTGAAGCAAGGCAGAGAAGAAATAATTATAATTGGAATTAAAGGAAGAGGGGTAACCAGCATGACTGGTCATAAACAACTCAGCTGAATGAAACAAACTTGCTTCAATTCCTGATATCAGCAGAACTCCTCAAGGTCTCTTGAGGAGTTCTCCCTTGGCATTCAGGTGTCAGAGAAGGGGTACATGGGTAGCTCCAAACTATCTCAGAAAATAGAGAAATCGCTCCCACAGCAGTATATGGATACATATAAAGGGAAGATTGTTTGTTTAATGATTATGAAGTACAGTGCATCAGAAAACATGACAAGGCGCCCTTGGCAAGGGATGCATTTCGAGGGGGGACAGGAAAAACTGGCAACTTTATCGATTGGAAAGTGACAGGGGAAGAATGAGATGTTCTTTGAAATTATAAACAATATTTCTGAAATGATAAGCAATGTTAATTGGGAAATATGCATATTGTGATGATATCCAGAATTGATCTGCCAATGTAAGGCTGCCAAGTCATTAGGGTGGTCACTTGTATGGACCAATGTGGTCATCAGTATTGAAATTTGTGCTAATGAACCAGAAGGTACAAAAGGTCCTGCACAGCTGGAGCCCCAGAAGAATGACTGGCATAGAGGGGTTTTTTTACTTCTGTGTACTAGTCTTCTGTTTAATTAAACGTTATAGTCCTATACTCACTCACAGGACTCTTTGTGTGTCTCTTTTCAATTGGCCGGGGACATTTGATCCTTGGGTTGCATGGGACAAAGCGTTGGTGTGGCATCTGGGAGGAAACCCAAAAAGAGGCACAATGTGGGAAAACTCACCTAGCTGATAACCGAATATGTTCCCACCCAAAAATTCGTATCAGTCTAACAACAATAAATATCATGAAGAAATTCATTAAAGCGCAATGTGCAAAAGTCTGAAAGTGACATACATATTTAGCTTAAACAATTCAACAGTAGTTCATAAATAATTCATAAATAGTTAATAAATAGTTGATAAATATCTGATTATCATAAATACAATTAATAGTACATCATAAATATTAGATAAAGGACTTCAGCAGTTATTAAAAGGTACAGTCCGAATATACACAGCTTAAATGGTGGTAAATATGTGATCTTATGTAGCTCAAAGAGTCCAGCTGTATGGTCACCACAGGGTTTCAATGGGATAAAAGGAAAATATTTGTTGTGCAACTAATCCTTGAAGCCCATGCACGTTCCCAGGGAATCACTTGAGCCTGTGGCGTGAATCGGCTCCAAAGTGAAGTGATTACCCATCAGTCTATAAGTAGCCCTCATAAAAGCACAAAAGGCACAAAACAGACAGGGCTAGCAGTCTGTTGGGTGTGGCCATCACCTACGGCGTCTCACATGCATCTGGAGGAATAGTTGCACAATGAATATTTATCAACTATTTATTAACTATTAATGAATTATTTATGAACTATTGTCGAATTGTTTAAGCTATATATGTATGTCACTTTCTCACTTTTGCGTATTGCACTTTAATGAATTTCTTTATGATATTGATTGTTGTTAGACTGATGAGAATTTTTGGGTGGGAACATATTCTGTTATCAGCCTGGTGTCTGGGAGGGACGGGGGGGGGGGAGTTTTTTTAACTTTGCATTTTAAAAACTCCTTTTTTTGCTGTGTATGGGTGCTTTGGTTGGGCTTTTGTGGGGGGTCCTTTGGTTTGAAGTAGGTTATATTTACTGTTCATTTTGCTGCTTGTTCTTTTTTGCGGGGGTCTTTTTGTTTCATCTAGTTGTGGGTGATTCTGCTGTGGGTGTTTTACAGTTTTACAGTTTTGGGTGTTTTACAGTTTTACAGTTGTGGGTGTTTTACAATTCCAGTTAATTTTATTAAACTCACCACTGTTTTTACTGTTTGTTCTTTGGGTGGGCTGTTTTCCCTTGTAGTTTGGTTTGGAGTTCAATTGTTTTTAGTTCAAGGATGTTGTTCTTTGGGGGGGGGGGTTTCTGGGGTGCTTGGTTCAGTTTAGCTTAAATTACATTGCGGTGTTTTGGTGTACTTTCAGGGGTAGGCCACCCCAGCCCCCTGGATAGACCCCATAGTTTTCCCCATAGGGAATAATGGACATTGGAGGTAGTTGGGGGCACCTTCTTTGGGGGGCTATAAAATGGCCACCCAGGGTCCAATGTGTATAAATGGGTGGTATTGGAGGACAGTTGGAAGTAGGTCCCCTGCAAATTTGGTGAAGCTCGGTCAAAAATGATGCCCCCCCCCCCCGGCCAGGCCACCAGATATATGCAAATTGAGTTTTCTTAGGAAACAATGGTCAAATTTTACCAAATTTGATTTGCATTACTGAACCAAACTGGAGAATGAATTTGGTATTCAGGGAATACTGATTTCCCCCCCAATTCGATATTACCAAACTAGAATTTTCCCTGTTCCCTGTTCCTATTTCTTCATAATCACGTAGTGATCAAGTGGAGGGCAAGTGAACAGGGAGGAATACACGTGAGTCTGTTCACTTGCCAGGCAAGTGTAATTCATCACTTATAGCTTGGCTCTGAGGGAGTCTTTATTCTACTTCACCTGCTTATGCTCCTTTCCATTCTCCTTTTTAGATCTTGTGGTGTTGGAATTACTGTAGTTAGCTAATCCTGCTAACCTTGGAGTGAAATATGATAACATGCTAGCAGTAAGGTTCTTAATGGAGTCTCTACTGCATTTAGGATTTCTGGTAATTTTATCTCAAAATGTTGATCTTGCCCAAGTTTGATACAATGAGGTATATTTTCCACAAAAGTCTACCATTTAAAAAAAAACTTGTGCTATCATAATGACTGTCAAGAAACAGGCCTATCCTAGTCCGTTTTTTGGCTTTTCAGACCTTTGGTTCAGGTTTCTAGGCCTGGTTAGGCTATGGAAGGCCTGTCTCTGGAAAAGTACAGTCATTTTGACTCTGCAGTTTTCAGAGAGATAAGGCAGGAGATGGAACTGAGGCACATAGGTGCAGATGAGATCATGCAATTAGATCTTCAAGGCCAGAGACCAGGAGGGAGTTTTGTACTGTCATTCCATTTCATTAGGGGGTGAGAGAAAGTTACTCTGATTGTGAATACACTGTAGCTGCAGAGGAATGTGATCACATGTCTAAGTCAAACCCCTTTATTGGTCAAGCAGGGTCAGGCTATGCTGCAGGCAGCTTGGCATAAAGCAAAGGTCTTCATTCTAGTTTGTGGATTTGAGCATTGCTGGTGGAATAACTGCTACTTACATGCCATTGTGTGCTTTTGGACTTGACTACCAGGAGAGGTGTCAGCCCAGGCCTCTTGCCTTTGGATTTTGGACAGGAGTTCTTAGTCTTTTGAGCCTCTAGTCTGACCAGGTAATATCTCTGTGTGTTGGACCAAAGCCTGTATAGTATTTTAGATATTAATGTAATTTTGTTATTTTCTTTCTTGTCTTGCACAGTTTCTATGCTTTTTTGCACTTCTCTAATAAACTATATTAATTATACTTCTGTGGCATTATCTTGATTTGGAGCTTCAATCACCTATTTTGGCTACAGCTATCAAGTAAATATTTTGTGAAACTCAACCTGCAGGCATCCTACCTTGCAGGGCAGACTTCTTGATCAATATCCAGTAAGGCTGGAGACTTCTCTCGGTCTCACAGCAGAGGGTTAGTTAGATATGTTGGGAGTTGGCAACTTCTAAATTCTGGTTATTATAGGGTTAACACATTTGTTTTGATCCTGTGAGACCTAACCTTGAAGTATAACCTTGGCTTAGAGTCAGTCCTGTTTAGAAACCATAAAAGGGCTAATTACTAGCAAGCAGGCAGAGACGCTGACGGAGACGCAGATGCACAGCCTTGCTACTGTATAGCATTGTTACTTTTGTTATTCAATAGCCAGCTATTTGTTGTATGTATAACTTCAGTTGTTTGTTGACCTATCTAATTTGCAGTTATAGATAAAGACTATATTTTCCCACTAAACAGCTCTTGCCTTCCATGCCTCTTCCTTTTATCCCGCAAGATAGACTGGCAGTGGTTCTGTTACCCTGGGAGGTGAGGTTTTTGTATTCTCCCTCCTGTATTTTATTTTTACTCCTGACTACTCCCCCCCACACATACACACACACCTGACACACACAGCCTTCTTGTGGGACAAGGGAGCTGTGACAGTTGCAGTCATGATAGTGGAAGTAGACCACAGGATGCATGCAAATATGAATCAATGAAAGTATAACTGTTGAGAATTATTATTACTCATCATGGAAGGGAAGTTCCATGAAATTACACCTTCCTTTTTATGGTAATTGACAATAATCCTTGAGTTTTAGTCTGTTGAAGCTGTTTAAGGTGGTATATTGGTCCTTAAATCAGTTTAACTACTAGACATGATAATAAGGATGTTTCTTCTGTAAAGTTTAAATCAACTTCAGCTTAAATCACTCTTCAACACCATGCTAAAATCTATGCTGCTAACAATGTACACTCATTTTTTTTATGTTGAACCCAAGATTAGCAATATTCACATGTAACGCAAATATTGTAAGAATCAAAAGTCATTTAAGCCTCTTGTGTTAAAATTGCCCATCTCTGTCTCTATAGTGCCAGATTGCTCAAGTTCATTGAGGAGAAAAATCTTTACATGTGACACGGCACAGAAGCATCCTATGCTCTTGTTGATTCTTAAACTTTATTCACACATAGATTCCTCTTTCATTTATACAAGAATGCACAGATACAGCTGAGTAGCATGCGCACATCTGGTTTTTACTGCAGCCTGCCATCTCCTTGATCAGGACTGGCATTAGGGAATTTGGGCATTTGCCAAGGGCCCTGTCAACCATTGGGGCACTATGCATAAAACTTTCCTAAAGACATGCTGGGAGAGGTGAAGAAACAGAGGCAGCAGCCACTACCTGTTCAGCTGCTGCTCCTTCTCGCACTCGCTCTTCCACCTGCCTTCTCCCCAGATCAAGAAGGTGAGATGCTGCCTCCTGCTCACTCTCCTTTTGGCTCTCTTGCTAGCTCCAGAGGAGAGGGCAAGTGGTGCTAGCTATGGTGGTGAAAAGAAGAAGCAGCCACTTGCTTCTTTGCTCTCAGGCACTTGGTAAGAGAGACAGAGAGAGAGCAAGTGGATGGTGGTGAAAGGTGGGTCAGCGAAGGCCCTGTGAATAAAACAAACAGGCGCACACACACACACACACACACACACACACACACACACACACCTTGAGGTATGCACTGGTTTGTTTTGTTTCCAGTTGACATTTGGGAGCAATATCTCTCAAATTATTCTTTTTCTTCTTTCCCAGAAAAGAAAGTGGAAATGAGAACATGTCAGTCCCTTCTCCTTGAATTGATGCCATTAAGCTGCTGAGTCCTCAAAAATAGTAAAATAAATAGGTAACTTCTGTTTAAAATTCAGTGAGTGCCTGTAAAGAATTTCTGCATGGATTTAACAATTTGTTTCTTATTCCAGTGATGCAGAGAGCATGAATTCCTGCAAACCCGCTGGGGGGAAATTGTGCTAAAGTGGGTTAGAAGTGTTCTTTAGGCCCCAAGAATTAAGCAAGCTCTCAGTAGGGCAGGCTATACAAGCCTACTTGAAAAAATAAAATGTTTCTATACAACAGTCTGTGAAGTGTGAAACCTTGGTATAGTCTGAAGTGATGAACAGTCACTTACAAAACACCTATTGTAGATATACCACATAAAGATACTAGTGTTCACATCAGTCATGCACACTAGGGCAACAGGCGACCTTTTCTAATAAGAACTGAAGCTTCAAAAACAGCCATTAAATTTCACTGTGGCTCTGTTTATTGTACGTCTTTGGCATTCATCATCCATAAGAGGTAAACTTCCTGAGACTGCCTACACTTGCCAGTCATCTTCTGCGGAGAGTTTTTTTTTTAATACCAGGTGTTTGCCTCCCTTTCCTTCTTCCAGATTCTAGCCACTTAACTCCAATACACTTTTTTATTTGTTCAGTTATTAACAGAGAATAGTAGCTGTGTAAACAAGTTTGAGAAATCGGGGGTGGGGGGAGCTATAACAATTCAGGGGGTTAAGCTAGCCACAGTCTTAAAGATATCCCCGTGAATACCAAAAAGCCTGATAGATGTTCAAAAACACCCTATCTAACTAGCTCTTTATTGTGAAACGTCTGTGGTTATCAGATCCTCAAAATCTCCTAAAATAATTACAGGCTACAGCCAACCCTACTCTGGCCCTTCCTCTGCACTATCCTCTTTTACTTCCATATCACTGTTTTGTCTTATTCATAGGCAAACAATGGCAACTATTCCTGCACTATCCTGCAATCAGATCTGCCCTCGCATCCGACACATGCCAGACCATATTCTCTTACAAGAGGGTGTTATGGAGTAATATCTCCATTAGGGGGCACTACTTTTAAAATAGTCACATGGAAACAAGAGAGCCCGTGTTTTAGAGCAGCACTCTAATCAATAAACCACAGAGCTGTATTTAAGATAGCTGTTTTCTCCCAAAGCTTATCTCTTATAGGTAAACAGCCTTCTGTCTGAGAAGGTCAGAAGTTTATTGTTATTTCAGGTATAAACAGAAAACCATAATCCAGCCAAAAATCATTTAATATTGTGTTTAAGACTTTTATTTAAAATCAATCTAATCAATCTTGAAACAGTCAAATATACACAGATCACCAATATACATATTATACTGACATATGTAAAAGAAAATAGAAGATATACATACCTGTCATGATCCCTTATTCTATATAGCTTAGATCTAAAAGATAAAATGCAAATTTAAGAATCTCACCAAAGGGTCTTTTGAAAGACTAGACAGTCTTACACAAATCAAGTTAGAGACATTCAAAAGTCTTTGGGGTAGACTGAATGATGTGAAACCCATATGACCATACCAACATCTGACTTGCCAATGGTCAGAGATGAGTTTCTTTCTGAGCTTAAGCAACCCTTCCTCATAGAATACAGGTAACAAACTTTGGACTTGTTCAGAACAAGTTGATGAGATTGTCAAATGCAGGAGTTCTCAGGCCTAAGATGGGCAGGGAAGGATTGCACCACCTTGTTCTTTTTCCCACTCTGGAACCAGCAAAACCCTCCAGCTGACTCTTCCCTTCCTTCCTCCTTGGCCCTCATAGGAACCTGCTTTTAAAGGATTCCTCTTTCCCACCTCTCTGAGTTTCCTCCAAATCCCCACTCGCCCTCCCTGAATGGCCCTTCTTTCAGCTTATCCAGTGGGAGAGCCGGGTAAATTCTGGTGTTCCCTGGTTCTCACACCTCATCTCAGCTTAAGGCAAGGGATCTGCTAAGCCCTCTGCTTGGCTCGCCCCTGCTGCTGTTGAAGCTTTCCTAATGGTTTAGGGCCTGGGTTTGCCCTGTGAGAGCTGCCAAAGCACTCCTGTGGGCCTGGCTGAGATTGGACTGCCTGTACTGCTGCTAGGGTTGCCAGGTCTCCTTACCTTCCCAGTGGAAAGGGGGACCCGGCACTTACCTTTTGGGTGCTCCCACTGTGCTCTTTGTGAGGGTGCATGCACTTTGCAGTGGGCCAAAATCTATTTTTCCCAGAAGGCCACCAAGAAGGTGTGTCGCAACGCCATCCTCCTTTCCACCACCCCCATCAGCACTGCAGCAGCAAGCAGCAAGCGCTTACCTTTTGGGTGCTCCCACTGTGCTCTTTGTGAGGGTGCATGGGCCCCAAATTGGCCCGCTCTGAAGAGCAAGAGACTCAGGAGGACTGCACAATCATGTCAGTCCCAGGAAGCGACATCATCATGCTGCCCTGAGAACATGCCCAGGAGGCCCATTCCCACACCTTTCTCCTCTGCTGGCCTGGTAAGTGATGGCAAGGGACAGCAGGTGAAAGCGAGGGATCCCCCACTGGGGGAATGGGATTCCTAACTACTGCAGGAGGAAGGTGATGCATGACTGGGGATTTCTGCCCAGGGCATTGGCAGCTGACACTGTGACAGGGCAAGCAGCCTGGGGCTCTGTGGAGGCACCTGCAGCTGAGGGGCCAACAGAGCAGCTGATGCAGGGTCCAAGAAAGGTGCTTGCTGCTGCAGTGCTGATGGGGGTGGTGGAAAGGAGGATGGCGTTGCGACCCACCTTCTTGGTGGCCTTCTGGGAAAAATAGATTTTGAATATTAGGGTGTTCCCTGTTTGTGGCCTTTTTAAAACAGATAAATATCTAAGGTTAATTTTTTTTAAGTGATGAAAAAATGGCTTTTTATAACCACCAATGAAGTGTATGTATTTCAAAATGGGAGCTTCCTTTCAAAAGAATAGTAATCCTCTTTTGTATTGAATGACTTACATTTGGCTAGAGAAATAAAAGCTCTTCACAAAATGTATTCCTGTGGTGGTCATATCTAGAGCTGTGCAGGAAAAAAATTCTAATTTTCTACCGCTTTAGGAGTTGTCATCATCACTAGACAGGTAGGTGGTATTTGTAACAAAATGAAAATTACTCGGGAGGTCACATCACAACTGGAGTTTAAATGCAAATCAAATACCAAAGGTGAAAAGGTTTCTACTTTAGATTCTTTTCCCCCACCTGATATTACCACTTGCTAGCAACATAGCATTTCTCCAGTTTTCCAGATATCTTTGGTATTTATAAGGCACTTATCAGCACTGTATCAAAGACCTCCTTTTAAAACTTTTTATCGGCAGAAATTACTGCATTTTCAGTTCTAACTCCATTGGACAGGTATGGCAGAGCTCTGCTCATTATAACTAAAGAATTCAATCAAGCTTCAAATTAACATATTGTTTAAGAATAATGACTTATAGAAAAGGACAACTGTATTCATTTCATTTTTTTTACTTTCTTTTTGGGAATGTTTGAGGATGCACCTGAACATTGGCTAAGCAGCAGTGTGTCAAAGTTTTCCGAGGATTTAGTTATCAGCTCACAACTCAGGGCCAAGCTACAAGTGACAAATGACACTTGAATGGCAAGTGGATTGAGTGGAGGGCAAGTGAACAGGGAGAAATACACTTGCTGTTCAAGTGTCATTCGTCACTTGTAGCTTGGCCCTCAGTCACCATCTTGCCACATGGTTACTTACTCTGCATGTCATTAAGTTATCACCAGAAAGGCCCCATGCTGAGAGAATAGCAGGACAATTTACAGATGTGGGGAAAAAATTAAGTAAAACATATCAGGTGGGTTTACAACTAGAGATGGGCACGAACCGCATTACGAACTTCAAAAACCCACAAAATTGGCGATCGCGTGATCGTGATCTGGCGGTTCATGATTGTCCACGGCGAACAAACCAGTGTTCAGGAGAGGCCTCGTTTGGTGCATTCGGCCATGGTTCGGGAAGCCAGACACTCAGGCCCCAGCAATCAATTCCCCTGGCAACGGAGCCGGGGGAATGCCTGAACTCTGTCTGCGCTCCTTCTGTTGCCCTGGAAACCCGAATGGAAGCCCAGCATACCTTGATCGGCAGGTCTTCCTTCCAACCATGGAGCTGCAAAGCGGTTACAAGTTGGGAGAAGACACCCAGGGGAGGGAGGGGGGAGGAGTGTTATGTAGCCATGGGCACTCCAATCTCATCCTTGCAAACCCTGATAGGAAGCTCTGATGGCCAAACACAGACCTCCTGCATTGCTCAATGGGACCTGTGCTTATAAATAGCTGTGGGCTCCCAGGCTGGGTTTCACTTTCAGCGAGCAGTGGAGTGGGACAGAGCTCTTGCTTGCCACTTGCTAGCCTTTGGGGAGAGACTGAGAGTATAATTCAGCTTGGATTTTTGTGGGAGTTTCCTGGGGGCCTTGGATTGGAGAGGGTATAACTCCAAGATCCCTTTTGCAATCTTGTCTAAACTTGGGTGATGGCTGTAGGAGAGCTTGCAAAACACTCCCTGGGAATATGGGCTCTCTAAGTGCCACAGGGGCCGTTCCGCACCCCATGAACCGTGAACCGGTTCGACAACGGAAAATATTTGTTGTGGTTTGCGATCTTGGGATCATCGTTGGCACCAAACCATGAACTGCAGAGTCGTTAATTTTTTTTGGTTCATGCCCATGTCTATTTACAACGTTAGTCTATGGTTAGGCAATTTCCTCAGGATAGAGAGCTGAATGTTTTTTACAGTCAGCAGCTGAGGGCCATCTTTCAATTACTCCACAATAGTTATTGTGTACAGAAAGGCTGGGTCTATTCCATTGTAGGATACAGGCCTGTACAGAGCTTTAGCTTAAGGAGGGCATCAGGATGGTAACAACAGAAACCAAGGAGCAAAGCAGCCGCCTACAAAAGCAGCTTCATACATTACTCAGAAAAGCCAGCCAACCCCGGTGAATGCAAACTTCCCAGGGCACAGGAGAACCAGGAGGTGGGTCCTACTCAGCAGAAAGATGGAGGTTCCCTTTTAGGACAGATGCAGAGCTCCAATGTAAGAGAACATCCTGCCCTACCCAGTACCACCAAAGACTGGACAGGCTTGTCATTTTGTGGCCAGTGATGAGGTGAGTTCCTATCCTGATATTAAGGGAGATGAAAAAACACACTGTCAAAACCAAAAGTGAAGGCACTGGCTTTCCCCCTCGGGATCCCTAAAGTTGGGCCTGTCACAGCACGAAGCTACCTTCAGTAGGTCCCTTCTCTACTCATCAAATTATTTTTAAAACCTTGTTTCTCAAGATGGTCCAATATGTTCAACATACAGAGGTAGAATAGAAGGCAAGTAAAGCCCAAATTGATACAAAAATAGCAGCTTGGCAATAAAACTTGGAACCAACGGCTGCATCCTCAGTGAGGATATCTTACACCAGCATTTTCTTTATGTGTACATGGGTGCACATGTATCTGTTTTGCCCCGTGCAATAAAGCTTCCTATCCCCCCAAAAAGTGTTTATTACATTATGGTGTATTTGTGCTTTTCTTGCATGGAACTGGCCCCTTCCATAGGAAATGCTTGTATAAAAAGTACCTTCCCATATATTTTCTCCCTTTAATTTGATCCATTAATTGGCCACATATGTCAAATAACTTTATAAGTGTGTGGGGGCCTCTACTGGTAAACTGGAAATGTTACATCAATATTTGTCTGTGTTTTTAAAAAACATGTAGCTCAGGATTAGACATAATGGTAACATGACGCTCTTCTCAGTCCAATATCTTAAGTGTTCCATAAAAGCTTGAGACCCCTCTTCAAATGTATGCTTAGAACCAGTTTAATTTACATGCTTTATCTTTTATTTTGTTTCCCAGTTGCTTTTATTGGTAATGAAAAAAAGTTTAGCAAATGCCCAAGAAGTGGTAGGGAGGAGAAAGACTGAAAAGCTTAAGCATAGTTCTCATTGAAATGATGGAAGGTGTCTGGTTTGTGCCATTTCAGATTGCAGGTATTGTTCTCATGACTGAGCTCTCCTCAGAAAATTCCCTCCACACAGAAAAGTAGATATTGTACAAGAGGGTCATAGCTAGACATGGGCACGAACAGCTTTACAAACAGAAAAACAGCCTAATCTGCTGTTCTCAAACAAGCTGTTCGTGAGGCCCCATCCTAAATGAACAGGTGATCATTGCAAACCTTGTTAGTTGCCTTTGGCAGCGGTTTGTCAAGCCAGACAGTCTGGCACCTGCAATCAATCCCCTTGGCAACCGGAGGCAGGGAGGGACTGAACTCTGTCTAAACTCCTTCTGGCTTTCCTTCTGGCTTTAACCCTTCAAAGTACTTCCAGCAAAGAGTCTGTTTTTGCCACTAAGAAGAAAAAATGACAGCCAACGGGGAGACCCATGGATCATGCCTTTCCTGGGGTGCAATCGCTCTGAAACTTGGGGGGTCTTCAGAGGACAGTGAGAACTATGTCCCCTGCAAATTTGGTGGGTATTGGACATTGGGAAGGTCACTTTTGTAACCCCTCAAACTAGCTGCCAGCAGACACTGCTGTTTTTGCCAGGACAGGGCCCTTTAAACTATCAGCTGGCAGGTGGCAGGGGGGACTCATCCCCGCCACCTGATAGTTTAAAGGGACCTTTAAAGGGCCAGTTAAGTGGGTTTGAGGGGAGAGGGCTAAGTGTGGGGGGGTTGGGGGATGAGGTGGTTCTGGTCCCCACAAACAATGAACATGTCCAGGAACAGTTCATGTTCATCCATGTTCATTGTTTGTTGTTCGTGGATGGCAATGAACGACGAACAGGGTGTTTGGGGTTTTTTTCCGTTTGTGGCCATGTCTAGTCATAGCCCATTTTCCCTCATCATATCCATATTTTCTTTGTGTAAAAATCTATTTTATCCCCATGGGGGAGCATTCCATTAAGTAGACCCCCTCCACACACACACACACAGCTGCAGTCTCAAGTACAGGGGAGATAAAGTTTTATCACATCAGAAAAATGTAGGCCCTAATTTTTATCTTAATGTGTGATAGAGATGGAGAAGAGCAAGTTGATGGATGAAGTCAGGTAGCAACCAGTATAATTTAAGAACAGGTTAAAGAATAGATCTGGGAGGGTCTGTGGCTCAGTGATAGAGCATTTGCATTGTATGCCAGAAGGTTACATGTTTGAAATTCTTGACATCTCTAGTTAAAGCATCAAGCAGTAGATTATGTGAAAGGCCTCCCCCTGAGACCCTGAAAAGCCGGTGCTGATCAGCGGAGACGATATCGAACTTGATACACCAATGGTCTGTCTGACTCAGTATAAGGCAGATTCATGGTTCATGCACAAGAAACTATCGTCTGTAGAGTCTAACATGTGTTGGCCTGCTAAATTGAAGTGTCCCATGCAGAAGCAGTGTAGCTACCATCCCTGAGTAGAAATCTTGAAGAGATCATAGCCCATCTTTTTCTCCTTCTGCTATTTGAGCTGGTGAATTCTTTTGATCCTAGATATAAGTTACAGACCTTTTGGGTTCTGCCCAGAAGTATACAACTCCTGAAGTGTAGGAGTCCAAATGAATTGGTTTCTCCACAAGCTTTTTCTTCTCCATTAAGCCAGAGCAGCACAAATTTTATGCTCTCTAGAAATGGTGCAGTGATAGATAAAAGTGACATAAAGCTCTCCACTCACTGGAAATGATTCTACTAATGCCTTGAGGAGGGAAATGGGTACTCCACACCCATGAACACTTTGTATGATATCACACGAACATGTTGGACAATTAGGGTATGGGAAAGCGGTAAGGTGGGAAAAGTACTTCTAGGGGACTTCGTTTGTAGCCTGTCTAGTTTTAATGGTCAGATGCAAGCAAGGCTCTCTCCGCCTGTTTCTACTCAAATCACTAAAGCCCAGGACTCCTCTGGGTCGTCCTGATTACATCCTTTTTAGAAATCACTTTCTCAGCTTGAGAAATGCTGTCAGAGCAGCTTTTGTTCTCTCTTTGGCAAGGGAATGGACTTAGCGGCACCTGAACGATGTGTCTTCCCCCCTTTTTTATTTTACACAAAACAAGCTACTTGGAGACCTAGATACATCTGAATTGTGTGGCTGCAGGTGCTGATGATGCAGAATCCAATAAAGTGTGAATGAGGATAAAGAAGTGTCTGGAGAGAATAGCACAGCTGCGTCTTCTCATTGCTTCTTTTGTCAGTGTTAATGCCAGGCTCCCTGTTGGTAGGTGTTGTGTGCTGCTCAAGTGCACCTTATGCCTCATTTCTCTCTCCTGTATGGAGCAGTCCTTGTTCCAGGTGTTTGAGCTATCAGTAGGCAATCGTGTGGGAGGTGTGTTTTCCTAGATTACTTTTCCCACTCTCCTTCTGCTTCCTTTAAGCTATATAAAAAGG
This sequence comes from Eublepharis macularius, assembly GCF_028583425.1. Taxonomy (NCBI): domain Eukaryota; kingdom Metazoa; phylum Chordata; class Lepidosauria; order Squamata; family Eublepharidae; genus Eublepharis; species Eublepharis macularius. Next base: position 77,433,900 of record NC_072796.1, on the reverse strand, counting down.
TGGTATGTAGCATACTTTCTCAAAATATAGTCCTATATTGGAAATAACAATAAATCTAAATGTTGATTACAGAGATGCAAGGGTGATCCATGAAGCTTTGTGTGTGTATTACTTGGAGGGAGGATGCATTCACTTGAGACTTATAGTTGCCCATGTATTTTGGACTGCAACGATTAATATGAGACCTTTTATTTTCTAAAGACTTTGCTTCTGTCCATAGTGCAACAAAACAATGTATGTAAATATAAAATATTTTAAATTATGCAAATAAAAAAACCCCACTATAATCAACTTGATCTGGCCCTAATATCGCCAACAGAGAATCGTAGCAAATAGGCCCAAACTAAAAGCCGTCTGTCTCTGATGAGCAATAGATAGGTTTGGCATCTCCGAGTTGGGAAATTCCTGGAGATTTGGTTGTGAAGCCTGCAGAGGGCAGGGTGTAGGGAGGGGAGGGACCCCACTGAGGTCTTAATGGCATAGATACTGCAAGGGTCAAGCTACAACAGATAAAATATAATCAAAAAGAATATTAATTATGTAATGTACACAATAATAAAATTAAAAACATAAGGCCTGAATGTCAGGCTGTATTTTAAGTCAAAGCAAGTTTTATATAAGCTATAATATTTTCCAAACACAGTTGATGAACATGTCAAAGGACCAACACTAGACCATACACATTTTGGCCTCAGGGGCCTTCCTCAGTAGTCAATAATGCACACTTTTACACACACACAAAAACCCCAAACCCACACATCCAGAAATTAATAATGATCAATTCTGACCAATGTAGTTATCTAGAGATATAAATAGGGGGAAATTGATTGTTATAATAAGAATCAATATTATTATACTGTATTAAAATTCTTTAAAAGTTTTTGCAAAAGAATACAGAACCATTTCTACCTCATATATTGTGTGGTATGATGTTAATGTATAAAGCAGGCTATGGATCCCTTCACATGGCAACTGCACTCACGCAAAACTCTTACATAAATGAACATTTAAACCTATAAACATTCAAACCTGCAGACAAACCTGGTGTAAAGTTTCCAGTATTTCTGGATGTATGTATTATACTACATTTTGTATAATACTACCTTTTTTATTAAAAAAGCTTTGCTTTTTATTGAGATTTTAAAAAGTTTTATTATGATGAGTCTCTCTTAGTCTCAAGAATCTCTCTAAGCATAAAGACAAATCATGATATTCCTTCATCTGCCCATGACACTTAGGTCTTATATGCCATACTGGCCAAAAGGGGAATGGGGGCAGAATTATATGAGCCAACCTGTTTTACAGGATAGAATGAGGGTCAAACTAGACATGCAGGTTTTTAAAGGGTTGGTTTTGGGTTCACAAGACCCATCTTCAGTTCCCTGCAGCTAAACAGCAGCTTTGGGGAATTGCTGTTAAAAAATAAAGGAAATCCCAAATGGCCTCAGAATGCCTCCATGGAGGAAGGAGGGGCTCCTCCCTCCCTACTCAAGCCATTTCCTCATGTCGAAATAGCATGTGTTTTTGTGCCCCACATGGAGTATTCTGCACATGTGGAAGCACATGCAGGATGAGAATCATATAGGAAATAGAAATAGCCCCATACTTGCAAGATGGCTAGTGGAAGGGAAATTTGCGTAATACTTTTTATTAGGATCAACCAAAATGACACAAAACATTATGCAAGCTTTCAAGCACACCAGAACTCTTCGCCAGGCTGGATGTTACAAAATTTAAAGAAGACAGAAGGGAGGAGAGTAGATTCTTCAAGTCATAATGTTAAGGTCTGATCTTGCATACATCCTCTGTGTCAGGCTATGGATGACAGGCAATGGCAGATAGACCCCTGTACCATCACAGCAAGAATCCAGGCTCTTGGTTAAAAAGTTTTATTCAGGAATCATATCAGTTCCACAGATATGTCCATAGAATTACTCAGAAGCAAGGTAAGCAACTAAACAGTAAGAACAGGTTGAGAGGAATGGCAACATGTGGGAAAACCATTCCTCTTAATGAACACATTTACTCCTCCCCCCTCCCATCAGTAAAACAGAACTTTTGGCATGAACCCATCCTGAGAGCGTCTCACATAATTTTACTATCAAGTCTAGACACTGAGAAAGCAGGAGATCAACGCTGAAACACAGTAATTCATGGGAGCGAGCTGAGTACAAGGTCAGAAGCACTGAGAGCTTCCAAAGCTGTTAGATAAGACACCTGCAGCTTCAGTAAGCCTGTGAAAGCAAAGCAGTTATGGCACTGGCAATATGACATCAAGATATAGCATGAAACATTGGTTCAGAACAACAGGTCAGCATCAAATAATGGTATGAATGGGGCACAGACATGACACTCTGTGAGATGCAAGCTTAACTTTATTGCTTATGTGTTGAGTTATAGCTAGAGGTGGGCACGAACAGCAATACGAAAGAAAAAAACCCATGAACAGCCCGATTGGCTGTTTGCAAACAAGCCATTCATGAGGCGCCATTGTAAACAAAGAAATGGTAGTCGCAAGCCTCGTCCATTGCATTCGTCTGCTGTTTGTGAAGCCAGACAGTCAGGCACCTTCAATAAATTCCCTTGGCAACGGAGGTAGGGACTGCCTGAACTCTGTCTGCACTCCTTCTGTTGCCCTGGAAACCTCAATCAAAGCCCAACTTAGCTTGATGGGCAGGTCTTCCTTCCAAGTGTGGAGCTCCAAATTGGTTACAGTTACAAATTGGTTACAGTTGTCAGGGCTTGCCGCTGCTGCCGCTGGGCATGGCACTGGGCAGTCTGCTCCTGACATCATAGGGGGGCCAGGGATTCTGCAGGACCCTGCTCTGTGGAAGGAGGGGCGGTATACCTCACCCAGACTCCCTCTCAGTCCACTTGCTGGCCTGCTCAACCTGACCTGCTTACCCTCTGCATCCTCCTTCATCTCCTCCTTCCAGAACTCTCCTCCAAGCCTCCACCCTTGCATCTTACTGCTCTCACTCCACATCATCACTCCTCACTCATACCCACCACCACAGGGCTCTTCCCAGCCAGCTTTTATAAGGCTTCCTTCTACTGTCCCACCCCTCTTCCAGCCTGGTTTGGGTTGCACCAAGCAGTTGCAGCTGGGGTAGCTGATCTGGCCCCACTGACCAGCACCAGCTGTGCCTTGTTCCCTGGCTGCCCAGCCTCCCTGCCTTGGCTGATTGCTGAAGGCCTGTCCAGCTGCAGTCCCCTGGCTAGCAGCCCGGCCTCCCTGGCTGAGCTGATGGCTGAAGGTGGGTCCAGCTGTGGCTCCTTGGCTGGTTGCCCAAGGCTTCCTGCAGAGTGCCTCCAATAGCCCCACCTGGAGTGGCTTGGCTTTTGGCAACTCCTGGGCCAGGCTACTATTTTCTAGCTGGGGCGTGGCTTTGGGTTGTTGGGGCTGCTGCTGCTTCTCCTCCTCAGGTAAGGTCTTTGGGTGGGTGACTGCTGGGCCCCCAATCCCTCTGCCCTTGCCCCCTTCTGCCTTGCTTAGTCCCCTTTCCTTCCCTAGGGGAGTGGGACTTGCTGGCCTCTCTCTGTCTCCCCCTGCCTCCTGAGGCCCTGGGCCTTTGCCCCTTGCCCCTGGCACCAGCAGCTTCTGGCTCCATTTGCCCGTGGGAGGGGTTGACCTGCTGCCCCCCGGCTGCCCCCTCTGCCTGCCAGTCAGACCAGTTGACCTGCTGTCTGCTGGCTGACCAGTTGACCTGCTGTCTGCTGGCTGACCAGTTGACCTGCTGGCTGCTGGCTGCCCCCTCTGTTTGCCCATCAGCCCGGTTGACCTGCTGTTCCCTCCTACCAAGTCTGGGGACTGGGACCCAGACCCCGGACAACAGTTACTGGTGGTTGCTCTATGGGACCTCTGGTTATAAAAGGAAGCATGCTCCAAGCTCTAGCTTTCAGTTACAGCAGGCAGTGGAGTGGGAGAGAGCTGTTGCTAGGGTTTTGGGAGAGAGACAGGGAGAGTGCATTGGAGCTTGAATTTTTTGTGTGTGATGGGATAGGGACCTATCTCCTCTGGTTCCAGGGCTGCTGCCAGGCCCTGGCGCCAAGCACAGTGGGCACCTTGACTGAGGGCTCACACTGATTATGATCAGTGCCTGATCTGGTCAGGTTTCTGGGAGTGCTGGGCTAGGGCTCTACCCCCTCCCTCGGATTCCAGGGCTGCTGCCAGTCCCTGGGGCCTGTCAGACTGTGGCTTGCTAAAAGTTGCAACTCAGCCCACCTCTTGCAATAAGACAAGAGTCCTTTGATTTCAAAAGGCTTTACTGGAGATAGTCAACCATTAGAGTACACATTCCAAGATACACGGATCTTAGCTGAATTAGGAAATTGTTACAAATGCCAAGCAAAGGATTAGGTACAGAATAAGCAGTTCCCCTCAGGCCCCATCCTCCCCCACAGTTCTCAAAACAAACGGCCCGAGGGTGAGAAAATGAAAGTTTCTCAAGGGTGTCAGGAAGGCAGATGTATGTAGACACAACAATCCTCTTCTCTCTGTAAGGCTTCCAGCAGTAGTCTTCCCACCTGCAAAAAGCACACTTAATACACTGACAAGGTTAAAATGGAGTCTCTTTGGCTTAAACACAATCAGAACCTGACAGGGCCAAACTCAGTGGGCACCTTGGCTGAGGGCTAACAGTGTTCTCTCCTTCTCATTCCTCCTTAATTCTTGTTTGCTGGCACAAAGAGGCTTTGGGTGGGGGCCAAGGGTGGTCGTGGGGGGGAGTGCAAAGATTGCCCCAGTTGCCACGTGGGAAGCAATACTGGACGGGGCTCAGGGGCAGCAGAAATTCCTTTCCCCCAAGTTTCACCTGTGAGGGCTGTGGAGGAGGTCTTGCCGCTTGGGGAAGAGGATCTCTTTAAACTTTTTGAGGAGGAGGAGGAGGAGGAGGGCCAGGGGTCTGTGGAGGAATGGTTGGGGTTCGATAAAACATCCATCCTGTCCTCATCCCAAACCCTCGGTGCTGTCCCTGCCTGCAGTCCACCCCTCACTCCATCTTCCAGTGTCAGCTCTGCACCATGGCCTGTAACCCTTCATCCTCCTTCCCCTGGAGCAGTTAGTGGGCCACGTTTCAAGATCTCCATATGGAGGCAATTTCAGGCCCTTCCAAATAACCCCCGTGTGGTGCAGTGCTGTATCTGCAATGGACTGGTGCACAGGGGCAATGACCTGAAGCACCTGTCGTCAACGGTCCTGAGTAGGCACCTGAAGACACACCACCCAAGCCTGTGGTCTCCATCCTCGTCCAGCGAAACATCCGGCGGGGGGAGAAAGAGGGCTACCAGCTCTTCTGACCAGGGATCAGTGGGAGGGTCACCAGAATCCACCCCAAGCAAGAAGCCTTGCCCCGAGGCTGCTACTGGTGGGAGCAAAACAGGCAGGCAGGCCACCCATGTGGAGGTTGTTCCCTCGGGGTCGGGGACAGTGCCGCTGAAAAGGGTGAGGTCGAGGGCTCAGGAGGCAGGCATTCGCATTGTGGCAGAGACGATTACCCTACAAGGATTCCCCCTATCCATCGTGGAGGGTGTGGGCTTCTGCAGGCTGCTTCAGCATTTCGCTGCATGGTTCTCCATGCTGTCACGGCGCACCATTGGCTATCGACTCCTGCCTGCCCTCTACCAGTCTTTGCGAGACATGGTGCTCAGGGAACTGTCAGCTGCCAAAGGCCATACCATACACTTCACAGAAGAACTCTGAAATGGTTGCCATCACAGCTACCTTTGCATCACTGCCCACTAATGGCAACCAGAGGACCTCTGCTGCCCCAGGCCAAGAACTGGCCCCTGAAAACAGGTGCCATGCTTGACACTGGGCTACAGGGTAGTTCTGAGACGATGGCAGCTCTGAGGGAGTGGACGGCCGGGGGGGAGGGCTTCATGGTGATGGACGTGGGAAGCAACATATTGGCAGCCCTGAAAGGAAAGAGGCATTCCTCCTGGGCCTGGTGTGCATGGACATGGGGGATGTTCTTGGGCTAGGGAGCAAGCCAAGGGACAGCTGGGATGAGAGAACTTTGTGGATGCACAACCTGCTGGATAGCTGCCGGCGCATCACTTCCACTTCTCCCGCAGCATCAGCTCTTCCCGCAAGCTGCTCCAGAGGCAGGGGGAGGTGGCGACCCCAAGGACCACCTCTATCAGGACCTGCCCACCTACTGGAACTCCACCTATGTCATGGTAAGTTGTCTGGTGGAGCAGAAGGGCCCATTGCAGGACATCCTGTCATCACTGGACGTTCTAAGGAAGGGAAAGGAACTCAGCCTCAGCTCCATGGAATGGAGAGTCCTTGAAAAGATTTCCTGGTTGTTGAAACCCTTTAAGGAGGCCACCGAGCTCTTGTGCTTGTACGGGGCCAGCCTGGGTCAGGTCATCCCCCTGATCCATGGGCTTGACCAGTTCCTGGCCAAGGAGCTCGAGCACAAGCAAGAGCTGCTCCCCAGAGTCAGGGACTTTGTGAGAAGGATGCAGCCATGCATGGCCGAGCGCCTGCATCCTCTGCACCACGAGGTGCCATACCAAATGGCCTCCTTCTGCGACACCCGTATCAAGGGCAATATCGCCATGCAGGGGGCAAGATGCAGCGCTGGAAAAAGGAGCTCCGCAAAGCAGTGCTCCATTACCAGAAAGAGAAGGCTGGCCTGAGGGAACTGGGCAGGGGTGAGGGGCGAGCAGCAGAGAAGGAGGAGCAGGAAGAGCAGGAGGAGGGGCGGGGGAGTTGGGAAGAGAGCCATGCCAGGGGAGACCCTCCCAAACGGCCCTATTTGATCTCTGGGCCTCGTCAGTGGGCTGCTTGGTTGGCTGCTGCATAGTGGGCGCATCGCTCTTGGTGGAGGACTCGGTGGGGGCTATGGTGCAAGAGTACCTGGTGGAGCCCCCCGAGCCCCCCACCCTAATCCCTTGGAGTATTGGGCAAGAAAATCTTCCATCTGGCCGAACCTGTCCATCGTGGCAACCAACATCCTGTCCTGCCCTCCCACCAGTGTGCAGAGCGAGCGGGTGTTCTCCCACCTGGGAGACCTCCTCCATCCTCTCCGTGCACGTCTACACCCAGACCTGGTGGACATGGTGACCTTCGTTAAGGTCAACCTCAACCTGCTTGGGTATCCCTTCTTGGACCTGGACCTACCTGAGCTCTGAACATCCCCAGTCTGCTGTGGTTCTAGGCAAAGCTCCTCTGCAGCGGCCTCAAGATCTCTGGCCTGCTGACTGGCTCCGTGGCAAAGCAACTTAATGCTATTACCTGTCCCGTGGCTGCTCAGTTCAGGTATCTGGGAGTGGTGGTGTTGTGCTCTAGCCCCCCTCAGTTCCTGGGGCTGCTTCAAAGGTCAGGGACCAAACTCAGTGGCCATCTCTGCTGAAGGCCCACATTGAGTATTGTCTGTGCCTGATCTGGTCAGGTATCTGGGAGTAGTGGTGTCATGATATAGCCCCCCTCAGTTCCTGGGGCTGCTCCAAGGTCCAGAGCCAAGCTCGGTGGGTTTCTTGGCTGATGGCTCACAAATGTTTGGGTCTTCCCAGTCCCGCTCCATGATGCAGCTGGTAAGCCTTTGTCCTCCTCTCCCTGACAAGTTCCCTGACAGTCCCTCTTTCAACCTCTCCCTCTCCGGATAGAACCACTCCGACTCTTCCCACCAACTTGCCCTGCCCATCCCATCCTTTCCGTGAAGGTAGGAAGGTGAGTCATGTCTGCAGCAGCCACTTTTGGGTACGAGGATCAGCTCAAAAGCTGTTGCAGATATGGTTGTGCTGCACAGTGCCCCCTATCCAGGACACCTGCTGTCCCCTCTGAGCAGGGGGAATGGGTCCCTGCCGTGACTCCCATCCCTTCCATGAAGGCAGGAGGGGCTCACACTGGTTATTATTAGTGCCTATCCTGCCTGCGCAGGCAAGGTGTCTCTGCGTGGTGGGGTACTGGTCTAGTCCCCCTCAGTTCTCGGGGCTGCTTCCACGGTCCGGAGCCAAGCTCAGTGGGTTACTTGGATGACGGATCCTTCCCAACAACCTCACCTGTCCTGCCCATCCCATCCTTTCCGTGAACGCAGGAAGGTGGGTCATGTCTACATCCACTGCTTTTGGGCACGAGGGACACCTCAGCTGCTATTGCGCAATGATTGTACAGCACAGTGCCCCCTATCCAGGGCACCTGCTGTCCCCTCTGAGCAGGGGGGAATGGGTCCTGGCTGTGACTCCTGTCCTTTCCGCAAAGGCAGGAAGGTGGGTCATGTCGCTGACAGCCTCTGCTTCGACACAGGAGAGGTGGACAAGTCTCTCCAGCAGCAGTCTGTGCATTCCTTCAAGGTAGATCCCATCACCCGGGGTGCTTAGTTTGGGCTGACTGTCCTCCTGGCTCCACCATGTCTGGCTGGAGGGACCCACAACAGCATCAGCCTTCGCTGCAATGCCGTCTTCTATGGGGTGCTGAATAGACTGCCACATCCGTGACGGCAGGCCGGTGGCTGATGCTGGGGGCATCCCACAGCTCTGTAACCCTAACCCCAATCCCCCCACTCACTAGAGGGGAGGCGGCCTGCCACTGCCTCCCCCAGCCCGCCAGGCCCGGTGGCCGCTGACAAAACCCTCCTTCTGGCTGTCCAGAAAGTAGCCTCTGGGAGGCCTGGTGGGAGGGCAAATGGGGGTGCCATTGGCAAGTGGCCAAACCCCCACCCCCTAGAGGGGAGGTGGCCCTCCACCACCTCCCTGAGCCCCCCAGGCCTGGCAGCTGCCAACATAACCCAACTTACTTCCATCCAGAAAGTAGCCTCTGGGAGGCCTGGTGGGCGGGCACATGGGGGGTGCCACTGACAAGCAGCCAAACCCCCCACCCCCTAGAGGGGAGGTGGCCCACCACTGCCTCCCCAAGCCCACCAGGGCCGGTGGCTGCCAACATGTCCCACCTTGCTTCCATCCGGAAAGTAGCCTCTGGGAGGCCTGGCAGGTGGGCACAAGGGGGTGCTGCTGGCAAGCAGCCAAACCCCCACCCCCAGAGGGGAGGCAGCCCGCCTTCGAGTCCACCGCTTATACATGGGGCGAAAGTCAACTGCTGGCTGCAATTGTATCGAATGGGAGTTTCCTGGGGGTGTTGGATTTGGGAATGTATAACTCCAAGATCTGTATTGCAATCTTGACCAAACTTGGGTGATGGCTGGAGGAGAGCCTGCTGAACACTCCCTGTGAATATGTCTCTAAGTCCCAAGGGGGTCATTCTGGCCCCCACGAACAACGAACAACGATCATGTTCATTAACGTGTCATGTTCGTTACTGTTCGTTTGTTCATGTTCATCAACAGCAACAAACAACGAACAGCGTGTTCGGTTTTCCCCCCCCGTTTGTGCCCATGTCTAGTTATAGCATGTTCTCTGAGAAGCTGTATTCAATTCATGTCCTTCTCCTTCATTCTTTGTTCTCTTACTGAAATACAGAAACCATCCAAGTATATCCAAAATTATCTCAAATACCAGATGAGAAATACAGTTTTCATGTGGGCTGACAGCAGTAGTAAGCACCTTATTAGCAATGTTTGAGATAACTTTAAGGTGTTATACCGTGTGATAAAGAATCAATTATTGCCAAATTTATTTATTTGTTATTTATAATCTACCTTTCTCGCTGAGACTCAAGGCAGATCACACAGTGTGAGTCAGTACAGTCAGTTGCAAATAAATTTCAATACACATGTAAGTGGGTATATACATGCAATTTGCAAATATTTAAAAGCTCCAGAAATACAAATCCAGTGTTGAAGAAATACTGAAACAAAGCATAATTAATTCTGACATATTAAACAACATAGGAGCTACCCAGTAGGAGTAAGAGTACTAAAGTCTATAGTCACAGCCTATCCCATTACTGATGCACTTCTTTAAGACCGCTTCCTACTATTACAGCCATCCTATCTAATTAGGTGGTATTACCTTGTTTTGAGAACTCTGTCTTTACCTAGGCCTGCTTTCACTCTGTTGACAATTCCCTCTTATTCTTAGCCGAACTTAGAAAGAAATAGGAAAAAAGAAAAATTTTGTACAGATATATCAGGAGCCTAAGGAAACAAGCAACCCAATATGCATTAACAATAAACCAGGTGGCCATGAACATCTGAGATGACTAGAGAAAGTTATACACAGTCTCCATAGTGAGCTGAATGTGAAGGGGTAAGACAGGAGCATATTCAGACATTACAGCAAGCTCTGAAAGCAGTGCATTTTCTTTTTAAACTTCCTGTGTAATATCTGCTTTGGGGCCTGGTGCATCACCACTATGGTGAAATACTCAAACTGCCTGCACGATGAGAATTTGTGATTCAGATCACAGGCAGGCTGTCTGAGTTCCTTATCATTACCATGAAAGCACAAAAATGGAGGCACACATCTACTTTCTCTTCATGCTGCAATATCTAAACCACAGTCTATAAATGTTCTCAGTGCAATTCTTTCTTTGGAATTAGCCCCCTTAAATAGACCTGAGTAGAATTTTGAGTGGATCTGTTTAGGACTGATCTCTCTGTCTCCTGTACAGTTAAGAAATTATTAAGGCTATGGAAGAACCAACTCACAAGACATTCTCTGTCCCTTCTGGTTGGCCCCTGGGAGGTTTGAAGAACATCATGGCTTCCTCAAGTCTCTGCTTAGTGACACGCCCCTTCCCCTCACTCCCCAATGGTGCCAATTACAAAGTGGATAATTTAATTTAATTTAATTTATTAAATTTCTAACCCACTTCCCCTGCAAATGGGCTCAGGGCAGGTAACATTATTAAACTACAACAACAATAAATACAGTATAAATACAAAGTATAAAACTCAGTTTAAAATCATAAAACATATCTAACAACAGCAAAGATGTTAAGACTATACACATCTTCAGCAATCAAAGGGGGTAGGGCAAGCAGGTCATAAATGTTTCAGATATCTACGGACCAAGGCCACAGCAGAGAGGTAGACCAGGTAGCCCACCCAGACCTCAACCACTGCCATAGGCCTGGCTGAACATCTCTGTCATGCATGCCTGGTGGAACTGTAATCAGTCCCACAGGGCCCAGGTCTCAACGGAGAGAGAGATCCACCAGGCAGGTGGCAGGGCCAAAAAGGCCCTGGCCTTAGTTGAGGCTAGGCAAACATCCTTGTGGAACCAATTGCTTCTAATGAATGAAAGTATCCCCTGTTTCGGGTGAGTAGATATGTTGGTCTGTAGTAGAAGAGCAAGAGCTTCCCTCTTTCCAGTCAGAATCATCTGTCTAGCACTCTCTACTTGCCTAGCTGTTTAGAGGCCTCACCTAGTTACTGCAGCTCCCACTATGTTTCTACTGCTAATGTGGGGAAATCTTTCACTACTTTACAATTTAAAGCTATGATGCGCAAGGGATGGTGAACTTCTTTGCTGCCTCTTCCTGCTACCACACTTCAGATTGCAAGACCAAATAGATGTGGAGAGTATTCAGAGAACAGAGAATTCAAAATATAAGAAAGTTTAATAAATGAATACAAGAATACACACATTCTGTTCAAACTTTCAGGTTGAGCTAGGGAACCAAGGAAAGGTAAAAACATGTAGTCTTCTATCCCGTATACTAGTTACTTCCTAAATAATGTTTTATTTAGGACAGGTTAGCTTGACTTGAGCTGTGACCTGAATGGTCCAGGTAGCCTGATGGCATCACATCTTAGAAGCTAAGCAGGGATGGCCCTGGTTGGTATTTGGATGGGAAACCACCAAGGAAGTCCAGAGTTACTACACAGAGGCCAACAATGGCAAACTACCTCTGAACATCTCTTGCCTTGAAAACTCTATAGGCAGCAACTTGACAGCATGCACACACACACAGCTTTACTTAAACCTGTAGTAGTTTAGGGTTTATCATTACTTTAGATCTCCTGGTTGGGACCTCTCTCCATTCTCCCCTGCCTTGTGGGCAAGATGGAGCCCCCTAGGTGAAAGCTTAGTTCATCGTGGCTTATGTCTGTCCAAAGAGCTGCCTGAAATGGATCAGAGAATTCTTCCTTGTGTCCTGAGTTTAAATATCCTCTGTTTCTCCCGTTCCTTGGGATAACTGTACTGTCTCTTCCTGTTCCAAAAGAAAAGGCCCCCTATCAATTTAGTCTTCCCAGATTTATGGCTCTAGGTTAGACCTAATAGCAGGGAGTGAGAAGGAAAGTTATCAGCCAGCATAAATGAAAGCTTGAATACTTTGTGCACAGAGCTCGATGCCTCCTTTCTCTGACCCTGCTCTCTTCTCCCAGCTATCATTCTACACCAGGGCTCCTGTCCATGGAGAGAGAGAGCACTTCCAATAATTGAAATCTTGGGGTGAATTCTAGGGTGGAGGGCATTTCTCCACCAAGGCCATTTCTGAATTGGCAGAAACATTTGTGTAATGTAAGCATCAAAGAGCCCTCTGGAGGAAGACCTGCTTCAGTGTAGGGCCAAGCTACACATGACGAATGACACTTGAACAGCAAGTGTATTTCTCCCTGTTCACTTGCCCTCCACTCAATCCACTTGCCGTTCAAGTGTCATTTGTCATGTGTAGCTTGGCCCGTAGAAAGCAGCCTTATAAAACATCCCCAATCCTCATCTTTCAATATTGTCATTCTGAATATGTATTAACTAAGAAAAATCCAAATGTTTGCTGATCTATTAGTTTGGTTAAGTCATTCTCTTTCAGCCGAGCTCCCCATCGGTAAAATGGGTAGGATGATAACAAAGGAAAGATCTGAGGGAAGACCATATTACTGATTAAAATACTCACTCAGCCCTTGTTAATGAGGAACGCCTAGCAGGGGAAGCTTGTCCAGTACGGTTTATAGCTCCCCAGTGGTTTTGACTGCTAATAGGAAGCTACAGATTCCAAAATTTTACTGATACAAAGTAGTATGAATAAGACTATGATAGCATAACAAACCAAACTCAGGGTACATGGATAAAGTGTAAAAGATAAGCATACAAGAATATCAAAAAGAAATGCATAGCTGCAACAAACAACTGGGATAGGAAAACACAAAACAAATAAAAATAGGGGAAAGCAGAAAAAACAGCAAACCCTAAATACATAAAATGTAAAGCCATTCCACACTGTCACTATCCTCCCTCCCAAGCACCTTCCAGCTAATTTCTAGTGAAAGCTAAAGCGGTCCCACAGATATCTGGTAGAACCCAGAGCACCGGGGCAGTCAGACAAGAGGAACTTTACAGACCTTCAATGGGTCCAAGAAACAGGAGGATGGCAAATCCTTGGGAAGTTAGGGCTTGGAATCCTGGACTGGCTCTTCCAGGTTTGAAATCTTAAGACACCCAGGCAACCAGACCTGGAAAACCAGAAGCCATGGCCTGAAAGCACATCCTTGCAAAGATAGCAGGATAGCTTGGGAACAGGAAAACATGTCAGAATAGCAGGTCTTCCTGCCTGAGGGCAAGCAGACTCTGACTGCACTGGCCAGCTCTCTTCTAGACCTTTATGCCCCCCCCTCCCCGAGGTGTTACCACGGTAGAGATAGAGGTGTGCCTTTAATTTTTCCACACTTTTTGCTTGCTTGCATTTCATTGTTCTCCTCACACCTTCTTTTATCCTTTGAGACTTACAGTGTCAGCCAAATCACTTCATCAGCAGTTGGAATGGATGCTCTTGTTTTCCAGATGTCCCTTTAGCCTTGAAGTCTTTCTTCTAGGCTGGATTAACATACGCTTTAAGAAAGAATTAGTTGACTCCAGTTTGTAAAGCACTTGGCTATTTCTCTTGGGATTACTTAGGTTTAAAAAGTCAATTGCAAGTAAAATAGAAGTGTAAGTCAATCGGTGACTTTAATGAAACACTAGGGTGGACATTTCACATTTTCATAAGCACCCTGTCAGGAGGACAACAAAGCACATTTTAAATCATATGTATTGCTTTCTGCCCACTAATTTTACTTATATTCGTGTTGTATGTCTCTTGACGTCTGTGTGGCAGTTCTCTCCCTCTCTGTCTTCAAGGATGGGCAGAACTTTTTACCATGGAACGTCTTTGGAAATAAATGGGTGATAATAGACTCCTCAAGGAAAGCAATACGACATGCTCAGTACATTATAGAAAGCATCGCCTTGCTCTCCAGTCACTTTTCATCAGCACCATTGATTACTTAAAGCGGTACTTAGTGAATGTTGATATTTAAGCTTGCAGGAACATATACCCTGTTATCAGGTGTTTTCTCTATGGCTGCAAAAATGTGTTGCCAGTGAAAGTGTGGGTGTTTTGCTTGCATACGTAAATGCCAAGGACAGATGCTTGATGGTTTGTAGAAAAAACAACAACAACAAACTCTTCATTGTTCAAGAGTTTCTGCTCATCTGTCTTTCCATACATCTCCCAAAATCTATAGAAGGCAAGCACAGATTAGGCAGCACAATACCAGTGCAATCACAGCAAACTACTGAAAAATGTCCACTAGGTGGCAGCAGTGGGTTTTGAGCCAGGGCAGTTCTGCTACTGCCTCATTTGGCAGAAGTCACAGAGGCTGGTCTTAATTGTACTTTTTGAAATAAAATGACTTCAAACCATGAGCTCTTTTCTTCCAGATCTTGATTCCTGGGTTACTAAGAAGTCATGAATCCTATACTACTACGCTACAAAATGATATAATACCTTGAGTTGCCAACGGCCAAACATAACCCCCTAATTGCCAGGGAACATTGCCAGACATGTGCTTTTCTGCTTTCAGTGGCTATGTGGCAGGGAGGTGAAAGAACTGCAAGTTTTCCCTTCAGCATAACACTGTGGTAAGAGAAACTACATCTGGCTTTCCCTTTGGTTCCAGCGTCTGCAGATGTAATAGCCATGCTTAATCTACACAGTACTTAATCCCCTTAGGACATTTTTCATATTTGGTCTGGTGCTAATATATTAGTATAGTGAGCCAAGAAAAACAGATATATGATGAAAATATCCCTTGCTTTAAAAAAAAGTTGTGATGTTTAACATAACCCAGAAAAATATGGAGGAACATGTATCTCTATTTATTTATTTATTTTATCGTATTTATATTCCGCCTACCCCGCAAGCAGGCTCTAATAATGGGGCTACCTATATACAGGTAAAGGTAGTCCCCTGTGCAAGCACCAAGTCACTACTGACCCATGGGGGGATGTCGCATCATGATGTTTTCTTGGCAGACTTTTTATGGGGTGGTTTGCCATTGCCTTCCCCAGTCATCTACATTTTACCCCCAGGAAACTGGGTACTCATTTTACTGACCTCGGAAGGATGGAAGGCTGAGTCAACCTTGAGCCAGCCATATATTCCCTTTGCAAACTGTGTATGAAACTGAGATGATCAAAAGAGGATTTTGAAAGCTCCCTCTATACCAGCTGCAGGTGGGAGCAGGCAAGAACAGAGGCCATCATCCAAGGGCTATAGTGACAGGGCGATCATGTGTGTGTGTGTGTTATGTTCTTTATGCTTATCAATAATAAAACAGATGCAACCAGCAAATTCTTCCTACAGGTACTGTGGCAGGTTGTATCTGCTTGTGAGGTCTCCTGTCTTGCAATTGCTCTGCAGTCATCTCCTGCCACACAGAACAGGAATGAAAGAAAAGCATCCCCTCCCTACACACCTCCACCCCCATGGAGCTGTTCTAGACCCCTGCTACTTGCTCTGAGCCTGAGGATGGGGTTAAGTTCTGACATAGACTCCAGAGGAGGAGTCGGGCAACATGAGGTAAAAGCAGAGGAAGAATCCCCATCCCAATAAGAACATGCAGTAATATTTACCAAATGGAATCTCATAGGCACCAATGCAACTGTAGAGTGACATGGGCAGAGATGGATAATAAACTGTCCTTACTTATTCATCTTTACACTATATGATCTACACGTCACAGATGAAGGAATGATGCACTGACATTTAGCTAATGCATCATGCTTGCAAAAAAAAATTATTCAGAGTATTCCAAAGTGTAAATTAAGTTTCTTAGAACAATGTTAAATTGGGTATCTAAACTGATTATTTAGGAAAGGCACTGCTGCACTATATAAAAATAAGTACACTAATGTTTACATTATTTTAAGCAAAACTGCCTTTTATGGCTCTTCTAGGGCAATCCCTTCCAAGCTTTTTCTCCAGGAATGCATGAAGTGGCTGAGCTAACTTAGTGCTAAAGGCTTTGGTGAGGCATTCAAGAACTAAACAAAGATGTAGTGTATTATTGTTGTTGTTATTATTGTTGTTGCTGTTATTATATTTATAATTACCTTTTTCACTGAGATTCAAGACAGACTTACACACTGCGAGTAAATACAATATAATTAATCAATGGGATAACCAATAGTTAAGACATTCAATGAAAAACAGATACAATAGGGAATAGGAGTAGTAAATTTGAAAACAAGCATAAAGCTGAACACAGAGATGAAATCTTTCTGAAACCAAGCATAATTAATTAACATGGCATCTTTAGCAACATCAAAGCACCCTGTAGGAGCATATCTATATCAGTAGACAGTACCTAGAAGCATAGTCTATAGTTCCCTGTCCCCTTAACAAGATATCTTTTAAAGCTATTTCTTACAACACAGCCCTATAATCTGTGGAGAAAGCCCTCCTGAATAATTCAGTTTTGCATAGTTTGTGGAAAGCCAAGAGAATGGGAACTTTTCTGACCTCTACAGGCAGGCCGTTTGATAAGGTGGGGGCTGCCAAAGAGAAAACACACATATGGGCAGCTGCTGATTTTGCCCAACTGCAGTGTGGTGTCTGCAGAAGGCCCTGTCCAGATGAGCAAAGCTGCCATGGGGGAACATGGTGGGGAGGCAGTTGCACAGATAATGCCAAGGCAATGATGGGCTTTGAATATGACAATCAATACCTTGAACTGAGCTCAGTAGCTGATGGGAAGCCAATGGAGTGACTGAGAATGGGAGTCATGTGTATGCATTTAGCTCCTGAGAGTAAATGGGCTGCAGTGTTCTGCACAAGCTGGAGTCTCTGTAGCATGAATCCAGGTGGCCAGATCAAGGTATGGACCGATCTTCCTGCCAAGCCTCACTTGGGAGAAGGCCTTTTTTTGCTGCTACATTTACTTGCTTCTCTAGCAGAAGTTTTGGACCAATGAGAAGACATGAATCTGAGGTTCCCAGCTGTCACAGGCGCTCTCGTCCAAATTGCATCAGTAATCAGTGACTGTGTTACAATGCAAAGAACAATAGAAGGGAGTGGCATCTTGTCTCTAGCCTGTTTTGGCTTGTTTGCATTAGCCCTGTCTGCACAACTCGCATTCTCTGGTTTCTCCTGCCAAAAAAATCCAAAAGTTATTTTTGAAACAGGATCCATCTTGAGACACATTACTTCTCATGCTCTACGCTTGCCTCACAAGGGCTGGGACTTGCCCACAGTGTTATACATGCAATACACACATTCAGGCTTGGAGTGACAGGAGCCTAGATGAAAATAGGGACACTGGCAACAGGACAGCTCAGTTTAGCCAGCTAACTACAAGCCTAAACTGGAGGAAAGGTAAAGCACGTTTAGGACAGCAGAAGCTGCAGCGTGGCATTTCTCCCTTCTTGATCTGCTAGACACGCCAGCTATCAAGTATGACAAAACAGGACTAGTTATATCTTTGGAAAACAGCAGGTCAGTGAAGAATAATGAATGAAGTATTGTTTGGCTGTGGGACCAGGGGTAAGGTTCTGCCAAGTAACTCTCAATGACTTCACTGCATGAGTTAAAGCAACTGCATGAGTTAAAGCAATTTAACTGCATGAGTTAAAGCAACTGCATGAGTTAAAGCAATTTAACTGCATGAGTTAAAGGAACTGCATGAGTTAAAGCAACTTTATGGATAAGCTACTAGTATCATTCACAGGGCTGGCCCGTCCATTGAGGCCAGTGAGGCGGCTGCCTCAGGCGCTAAGGCGCTGCAGGGGCACTGACCAGGGGGCAGGGGCGTGTGCCACGGACCTGCCGCTGCTGCCGCCGGCAAGAAGCGCGTGCTGGTGGCGGCAGCGTGGGGCAGCTGAGCAGGCAGCCTCCCATTCAGTTGCTCTGCTGTCCAGGCGCAGCCGGCTTCCAGTGGCTGCTGAGTCTGCAGAGTGCTTCCAGTGGCTGCTGAGTCTGCAGAGTGCTGCTGACAGGTAACAAGGTCCAGCTGGCAAGGCGAGGAATGTGCAGAGTCCGTAAATCAAGGGAGTAGTCGAGGACAAGCCGGGTCAGAGGTCAGAGAGACAGTTCCAAGGAGCAAACGCAGGCAGTACAGTAGCAGCTTAGAGAACTCGTTGAAGCCACACTGAAGGGAGCCCTCCCTCTGGCTTTTATACTCTGAGAGCATTCAGTCAGCTCGCACAGCTGCTTCAAGTCTCCTCCTCTGAAGCCCCTCCTTCCTCTGAGAAGGCTGGCCTGTTCAGAGCCCGGAGGCGTGCAGATTAACGTCGGGTCTGTAAGTCTCTTCTGTCCCTGCTACACCGACGTTGCTCTCGATAGTCTGGAGATGTTGGAGGGGATAAGGAAGCTGGCTGCGTCTGGGCTGGTGGCTCTGGGTGGGGAAGGGGATCTTCTGGCTGGGATTCAGCATCTGACCGTTCAGCTGTGGTCAGCTGCTGGGAGGGAGGCTGCTCCTCCTCAGAAGGAGCAAGGCTGTCAGCAAGCGTCAGCTGTTCCAGCTCCTCCTCCTCTGAGGACTCGTCAAGCTCAGGCTGTATTATGACACTGGCCCACACAGCAACTGAATGGGAGGGCTGGAAGGCTCCCCATACACGTGCCAGCCCCTGCGTGATGACATCACATGCAGTGATGTCATCACGCAGTCCGGTGTGTGTGTGTGCTTGTGCACACACACACAGAGGCAGCATTAAGCTGCCTCGGGTGCCGGCAACGCTGGAGCTGGCCCTTCATTACATTCCTTGCCAGGAACGGCGTCTCAGTACAAGCACATAACATATATAGGATTCTAAGCACAGCCTAATCCCCAGAGTCCCCACCTTCAGGAAACAGCTAGCTAAATTCAATAGATTAGCAGCAGGACACAGCAGAGATGATGTGTTAGAAACTCCAAAGCCATGAGTAGGGATGTGCAGTTCGGGTTTTGGAAACCCAAAAAAAACCCGAATCAACCTGATTCGGGTTGATTCGGGGAAACCCGAATCGATTCGGGAAACTGAATCGCCATAACCCGAATCGATTCTGATTTATTCGGGTTGATTCGGGGTTTTCAATGGGAAAATGCCTTCGTCTTCCCGGATGCCTGGGGGAGGCATTTTCCCACCGAATCAACCCAAAATTGGTGGGGACCTTCCTCTAACTCCTCTCTAACAACCCCCCAAGTTTCAGACCGATTGGACTTTGGGGGCCATGTTATGGCCCCCCAAACCAGGTCCCCCCATCCTCACCTAAGAAAGGGAAAAAGGAGCGTCTTTTTAGCTTGCTGCTGCTAATCTTCTTCATTATTTCCTATGGGGAAAAAATGAAGAGGCAGGCTTCCTTTGCCAGGGGTGGCATTTTGCATGCAAAATGCCCCCCAACCCTTAGGGGCCCTTCTCCCACCTCTACTCCCACCCCCACCAAGGCTCAGCCTGCTCCCACTTGGGGGGGCCATTTCATGGCCTCCCCAAGTAGGTGCTTTTTTCTCTACTACTTACAGCTGGGGGAGGCTTGTCTTGCCAGGGGTGGCATTTTGCATGCAAAATGCCCCCCTACCCTCAGGGGCCCTTCTCCCACCTCTACTCCCACCCGCCACCAAGGTTCAGCCAGCTCCCACTTGCGGGGGGGGGCATTTCATGGCCTCCCCAAGTAGGTGCTCTCAGCCCCCAAAGTCCACCCCCTACAGCCCCACACAAACCCAATTCCCCCCCAGCTGCCACACACAGACCCAAATCCCCACATTAGCCCCTCACAGACCCAAATCCACCCCCAGCAGCCCCACACCCATATCCCCAGGAACAGGCTGGCAAAGGCCAGCCCTCTCCCTTTGTTCCCTATGCTGGGAACTTCTAAACTCTCTTTCCCTGGGCAATTCTGCACAGCCCAGGGGTGCCACAATGGTGGGCACACTTCTGAGTGCCAGCTGGTCCCTGTGAAAGAGCACCTGAACCACAGACACCCTCCCTCAAATTCCCCCACCACCTACAGAGATGGCTGGCCAGCCAGCCCCATTGTTCCCTATGATGGGAACCAACTGCACAACAAAGAATAAAACACGAACAACACAAAATAAAGTTTTTAAAAAATCATTTTCTCCCTTTCAAAGTACAAGTAGGCAAAGCATTATGACACATTACACCAGCAGTCCCCCACACAGAAAAATAACACAACTCACTTAACATCAGAGAATCACAAAAGCACCATTCCTGTCAAAAACACTTTATTTCTTGAACAGCTTTAGGTTACACAGCAGGGGGGCACACCAAAGGGCATGGCAGCAGTATCTTACACAAAAATAACACAACTCACTTCACCGTTTTTGACAGCAATTGTGTTTGGGTGATTCTCTGATGTGAAGTGAGTTGTATTATTTTTGTGTAGTACACTGCTTTCATGCCCTGGTGTGCCTTCCTACTGTGTAACCTAAAGCAGTTAAAGAAATAAAGTGCTTTTGACAGCAATTTTTTTGGGGTGATTCTTCAATGTGAAGTGAGTTGTGTTATTTTTGTGTAAGATACTGCTGCCATGCCCTTTGGTGTGCCCCCCTGCTGTGTAACCTAAAGCTGTTCAAGAAATAAAGTGTTTTTGACAGGAATTGTGTTTTTGTGATTCTCTGATGTTAAGTGAGTTGTGTTATTTTTGTGTAAGATACTGCTGCCATGCCCTTTGGTGTGCCCCCCTGCTGTGTAACCTAAAGCTGTTCAAGAAATAAAGTGTTTTTGACAGGAATTGTGTTTTTGTGATTCTCTGATGTTAAGTGAGTTGTGTTATTTTTGTGAGGTGGAATGCTGGAATGCCCTTTGGTGTGCCCCCCCTGCTGTGTATCCTAAAGCTGTTCAAGAAATAAAGTGTTTTTGACAGGAATTGTGCTTTTGTGATTCTCTGATGTTAAGTGAGTTGTGTTATTTTTCTGTGTGGGGGACTGCTGGTGTAATGTGTCATAATGCTTTGCCTACTTGTACTTTGAAAGGGAGAAAATAATTTTTTAAAAACTTTATTTTGTGTTGTTCGTGTTTTATTCTTTGTTGTGCAGTTGGTTCCCATCATAGGGAACAATGGGGCTGGCTGGCCAGCCATCTCTGTAGGTGGTGGGGGAATTTGAGGGAGGGTGTCTGTGGTTCAGGTGCTCTTTCTATCTTCTATAGTTGGTATTCTTTGCATTTTGATACAGTGCATTGGAGCTTGAATTTTCTTTGTTTGTGGTGGGATAGGGATCTACCCCTCTAAGCTCCAGGGCTGCTGTCAGGCTCTGGGGCCAAGCTATTATTTATTATTGGTACCTTTCCTGGTGCCTACTCAGGTCAGTTTTCTGAGAGTGGTACAGTAGGGATCTTGACTTGGATGATGGCTGGAGGAGAGCCTGCTGGCCCCCATGAACAGCCAATCATGAACATGTTTGTGAACAGGGCCATGTTTGTGGTTGTTGGTGAGTCCCTGTTCGTGGATGGCAATGAACAACGAACATCATGTCTGGGTTTTTTTCTGTTCGTGCCTATCTCTAGCCATAAGGCCCAGCTTCCCAGGCAAAAGAGAAACCGCACAGATAACAGCAGGTTCTCACAGTTCAGGCAGAGAACAGCAGGCCCATTCCAGGCAGCTTCAGCTTCTAACATCAGAGTCAAACAGAATCAAACAATACACAGGCCTTGCAGAGCACAAGCAATAGACAGGGCTTTGCAGTGTATGACAGGAGACATCCTTTTTTAAAAAAAACAAAAAAAATTATTGGTGAGTACATACAATGTTATTCAATACACAAATTCCCCGTCTTATCTAAATTATATCAGCCCCCACCCTTTCCCCCCCTTCTTACTGACTTCCAACAGCTTTCCAACCCCAAACCCCTCTTATTACTCAAATTACTCTTAACCATAATTTTTCTAAATCCTATATATGTTATATCACTTATTCTAAGCATGTTCAAATTCTTCTATATCTCCAATTTTCTAATATATCAATCTACATTTCACTGTTTAAACTATCTATTTTTAATACAATCTCCTTATTACTAATATTAGCTTAGATTAATTAATAGCTAAGTTTCCCCATTAATGGTAAAGTTACTTCTCTCTCCCCTTTATAAAGTCACATATTAATAATTCTCAAACTGCCACAATCCTCCTTTCACATCCCATTTTTTTTCTAGATATTGTTTCAATTTCTCCCAGTCTGCAATATATTCTCCTGGATCAAGATCTTTAAGTTTTCTTGTCATTTTGTCCATCTCAGCCATGTACAGCAATTTGTAAATCCAATCTTCTATAGTTGGTATTTCTTGCACTTTCCATTTCTGCGCATACAAAAGTCTTGCTGCTGTAGTCATGTAAAATAGCAATGTTCTGTACTGCCTTGGAACTTCTTCCATTCCCAAGTTCAGTAGCAACAACTCTGGGTTCTTATTTATTTGGGTTTGCAAAACCTCAGTAATTATTTCTATTATATCTCCCCAGTGTTGCTTAGCTACCTCACAAGTCTACCACATATGATAAAATGATCCTTCATGCTTTTTACATTTCCAGCATTTATCTGACAAATTTGCATTTCCATGCGCAATCTTCTTAGGCGTTAAATACCACCTATACATCATTTTGTATACATTCTTTTTAATGTTGGTACAAGTTGAAATCTTCAAAGTATTTTTCCACAAGTATTCCCATGATTCCATTGTTATTTCTTTATGAAGGTTTATTGCCCATTTCACCATCTGGACTTTGACTGTCTTGTCTTCCGTATACCATTTTAAAAGTATTTTGTATATTTTCGAAATATCTTTTTTTGCCTTCTTGTAGAATCGCTTCTTCTAACTCCGAGTTTTTTAGTCTTATTCCTCCCTTTAGACAGTCCGAGTTGTAAAGATCCCTAATTTGCCTATATTGAAACCATCCATAGTGAGGAGATCTCTTCTTGTGTCTTCATTTTTGGTATTCTATGTTCTATCGACATTATCTCTTTATAAGTTAAACATTGTTGTTCATTATAAACAGTTCTCGGATCTATTACTTCATATGGTACCACCCATGAAGGGATACCACTTTCCATGTAATTCTTATATTTCTTCCAGATTGTGAAAAGGCTTCTTCTGATATAGTGATGCAAAAACATAGAGTCCGCTTTAACTTTATCATACCACAAATAGGCATGCCATCCAAACAACTTTTTGTGTCCCTCCAAAGTCAGCAGTTTACGGTCTTTTAACGTTATCCAGTCTTTTAACCATGTCAGACAAATTGCTTCGTAATATAATCTTATGTTTGGCAGTTGCAGCCCCCCCTCTTTCTTTCGAGTCTTGTAGTACTTTCATTTTCACCCGGGGTTTCCTGCCTGCCCACACAAAGTCTGAAATTTTTCTTTGCCATTTGTCAAATTGTTTGAAGTCTCGGATAATTGGAATAGTTTGCAGCAAAAACATCACACGTGGTAGCACATTCATCTTCACTGCTGCTATTCTTCCCAACCATGACAAATTTAATTTATTCCATTTTATCAAATCTCTTTCTATTTGTTGCCACAGTTTCTCATAATTATTTTTAAATAAATCTATATTTTTTTCAGTCAACTCAATTCCTAAATATTTCAGTATGACAGGAGACATCCTGACACCAGGTGACTATAGCTGGTTCAACTTCAAATGCAGCTGCTTGGGATGCCATACTGGCAGAAGTCATTGGCATGGCATGCCATGGGAGGAGACAACTGGCAGAATTTGCTGAACCAGTCATCATATCCCAGAAAACGTATGTCACTGGTACCAGGGACCACAACAGGTAGCAGAGGCACAGCAGCATTATTTGGGATCAGCAAAGGTGGTATAGGAAGAGGCACCCCCCCAACAGAAAAACACACATACTTGTGCCAGCACCAAGCTCCAAAGCAGGCTGCAGTTACCCCAGAGCACTTGCAAGCAGCATAAAAGAGACTGACCTTGACTGGAATGTTGCTGGGCATAGAGGATTCGAGCATGGCAGAGTGCTGCGTGGATGCTGAGGGCAGAAAAAGATTTTGAGCTGGCCCTGCAAGTGCAGATCCCATGTGATTCACTGAGTGGTCTTGAATAGAGATGGGCACAAACAGCAATATGGACCCAAAAAAGCCACAAACAGCCCAATCTGCTGTTCGTGAACAAGCTGTTCGTGAGGCCCCATTCTAAACGAACAGGTGGTCATTGCAAGCCTCGTTCATTGCTGTTCATCTTGCTGTTCGTCAAGCCAGACAGTCTGGCCCCTGCAATCAATTCCTTTGGCAACTTAGGCAAGGATTGTCTGAACTCTGTCTAAACTGCTGCTGTTGCCCTGGAAACCCCAATTTAAGCCCAATTTAGCTTGATAGGCAGGTCTTCCTTTCAAATGTGGAGCTCCAAATTTGTTACAACAAGGGAGGAAAGACCAGGGGAAGGATGGCTCCAAGCTCTGACTTTGCAGACAGTGGAGAGAGAGAGACAGTTGCTGTTGGCATTTTGAGAGAGAGAGTACACTGGAGCTTGAATTTTCTCTGTGTGTGGTGGGATAGGGATCTACCCCTTCAAGTTTCAGGGCCACTGCCAGGCTCTGGGCCAAGCTATTATTTATTATTGGTACTTTTCCTGGTGCCTGCTCAGGTAAGGTTTTTGGGAGTGGTGCAGTAGGGATCTACCCCTTCAAGTTCCAGGGCTGCTGCCAGACTCTGGTGCCAAGCTATTATTTATTATTGGTACCTTTCCTGGTGCCTGCTCAGGGCAGATTTCTGGGAGTGGTGCAGTAGGGATCTTGACTTGGATGATGGCTGGAGGAGAGCCTGCTGGCCCCCACAAACAGCCAACCACAAACATGTTCGTGAACAGGGTCATGTTCGTGGTTGTTCATGAGTCCCTGTTCATGGATGGCAATGAACAACAAACATCATGTTCATTTTTTTCTGTTCGTGCCCATCTCTAGTCTTGAATACGTCGTTAACCCTAGAGTATGAACTTGTCTGACATCTGTATTGCTAGGAATCTTCTGGCCTGGCTTTTGTTTTCTAATGCAATGTCCGGGAACAGAGATGTGATTTCCTTTGGGGGGAAAGTCTTTATGTGCCAAATAGAAGAATCTCACCACAAATTCCTGTGTTGAAGTTCAGAATGGTACATGATGTGTTGTAAGACTTGTGTTTCCTCTCCCCCATTAGTCCAACTTTCTCCCAAGCCTTCCTATTCTAGTGATATTCATTTTAAGAGTGTTGTCATTCGCTCACAGTGCCCTAATTCATTTCAGTGGGCTTGCACAGAAGAACTCCATGTTTCCTTTTATAATACTGGTACTGCAACAGCATCCTAATACTGTGACTACAATTTCTTAATCATTAGGATTTACTACTGAAACATTCTAAATAGTATCAAAGCCTCTGCTTCTGTCATCATGCAGGATTTATCACCTAAATGTGCATTATTTGCATTATTTACTAGTCCCAAAAGGATTAACTGAGTTGAGTAAGCTAATTCATATGAGCAGGATTAGCAGATCTCAGGAGAAGTCATGTCACATTATGACTAAGTTCTTTTTTTTAATGCAGTTGCTTTAGTGTTGAGGTAGAGTATGTGGTGCATTTAGTCCCATTTCATTTCTGGTATGGAATTCACAAGGGAGGATTTCTAATTTCAAGGCTTTATTGAAAAGCAAAAGGAGCAGCATAAACCATATATGGCCGAAGAAAAGTCACTGAAGCTGGTACGAGAAGTGATATTTTTGAAGGCACAAAAGAGTAAATAACAAGTCAATCTTTGTGCAAAGGAGTTTTAGTGATCTCTGTCTGCCTCCTGAGGCTTGGAGTTTTCCTAGACACAAGCAGCTACACATATTTTTAGTTCCTTTCTTAATTTTTCTAGATTTTTTTTCCCTTTGGAGAATGCATGTTGTTGAGGACTTCTGGTTTGGGATCCATGGAGGTCTGACGCAGCTTTAAGAGCTGAGCTGTCCAGGCCGCTGTTTGTGGAGGCTGGAGGGGCACAGATTGCCCATAGCCCCCTGTTCTCAGGCGGAGAACAGGCAAGTATGCACTGCACCTGAGGGCGCGTTGATCTCGGGTGGTGGGGGGCTCTAAGCAATGAGCTCTCCCCTGCCCTTGAGGTCCCACCCGAAGACAGGTTCTGCTAAGATCTCTGCAGCGGCTCAGGAGTCAACTTGAATGGCATAAGACCTACATGCCCAAGCTTCGATAAGCAGTAAGGGGAACAGATTTGTTTGATCAAAAGAAGCAGCAATTACAACCCAAGAAAATACGTTTAAGAAGGTAAAGATTGCTATCTCTCAAATCGGGACAGATTAAAGCAAGGAATAAAGTATAAAACTGGATTTAAAAACTGCAACAGAGTGACTAAGGGAAGGGGAAGATTCCGGCAAGGTAAAATCTAAAAAGTGACATTTTAAACTGCAGTTAAGGCGGAAAATTGGTTATTGTTTACATACTTGCGGTGGGAAGAGATATCGGACTGTGGGAAAGTTTGAGCATCGCAAGAACTGCTGCAACAGTAAAGGAACAGGAAGCACGTCAGGACCATAGAGAGACTGGCAAGAGGCAGTCTGTGTTAATATTGGAAGCGGAAGTTCGCCATATTGGAGAAGGGCAAGGTTTTGGCTTCAATGAAACAGGAAGTAGGCCATCTTTGAAGAAGGTAAGGGCGTTTGCCTCAAGCTAAAACCATAGAGAAAAAGCGCCCGACATTTTGGACTGAGTAAAATAACTTTTAACAAAAACAGAACAAATTGGGACTTTTTAAAGGAATTGAAAGTAATAAATCCACGCCACGGATCTAAGGAAAAGGGCAGACTCGCGGGAGCGTAGTAAATATAGCCCCACGATGTTGAAGAAGGAGTGGCAAGCTGCAATGGAGAATCTTGATAAAAAAGTTTCTGAAGTTACAGAAGGCAATAAAGAGCTCAAGGTTATGATACAGGAGATGGCAAAAGATTTTAGAGACTTTAAAGAGACACTTAAATCGGAAATGGCAGAACTGGCAAAAGACGTATCAGATACGCAGCAGAGAGTTAATGTAGTAGAAAATACGATGGATTTGCCGAAGACAGAGATGAGAGGACTGAAAGCAAGAGTGACCATCACGGAAAGTAAACAAATGGAAAAACAACTAAGATTTCGTTCGATCCCGGAAACAGAGGAAAAGACCGCCCGAGAGCAGATTACAGAAATTTTGGCAGAATACCTGGGAAAGGAAGAAGAGGAAATTGCAGCTCTCCTAGATGTGGTGTACAGAATTAACTCAAAATTTGCGTCTCAGAGGAAGTTACCAAGGGATATGATTGTGCAATTTACGACAAGAAATACAAGAGAATCAATTGTGACCAAACAGTTCCAGGATCCACTAGAAGTTGGTGGAAAGGTGGTAAGAATCATGAAGGAACTGCCCAGATCGGTGTTGTTGGAAAGAAAGAAATACAGAGAGCTAGTTCAGATGTTAAAAGAAATGAAAGTAAAATACCGATGGGAAATACCAGAGGGACTGACATTTGAATTTGGTGGAGCAAGAAAGACCATCAGATCTGGTCAGGAAATGGAGGATTTTATTAGTAAAAATGAAAAGGACTTACCAAAACCCACAAAAGCTTGATCATGGAGTGTAAAGTCATATCTTGGAATGTAAACGGACTAAACTCACCTTGTAAACGTAAGGCTATTTCCCACTGGCTTGTAAAACAGAAAAGTAAAATTGTATGCCTACAAGAGACACATATTAAAAAGCAAGATGTAAAATATTTGAAAATGGCAAAACTTGGAAAAGAATTTGTGGCTGCCTCCAAACAGAAAAAGAGGGGTGTTGTATTGTATATAAAGGAGGAACTACAGCCTAAAGTGGTGTTAAGTGATGTAGAAGCTCGATATTTGGCAGTGGAAATAATTTGGAATTCAAAAAAGACATTGGTGATTGGAATTTACGCGCCTAATGGTGCAAAAGAAAAAATTTTTATGGACTTACAAAAACAGCTAGATGAACTGTCTTATGATCAAATAATATTGACAGGCGATTTCAACGGAGTTACACATTTGGAGGAAGATAAGAAATCCAAGACTACACAAAAAAAACGAGGACTATTACCAAAGTCATTTTTTGCAATTACGAAACAGGAAAGTTTAGAGGATGTATGGAGGAGACAGTATCCCAAGAATAGACAATATACATATTACTCTGCAAGGCATTTTACACTATCAAGAATTGATATGATCTGGGCCTCCAAAGAACTGTCGCTTTGGACTAAGGAGGTGGAAATAATGCCAAAGGTAGGCTCAGATCACAATCCAATTGTGTGGAAATTTGGTAAAAATAGTAAAAAAAGAGGATGGAGAATAAATGAGGACCTGTTACAAATGGAAGAGAATATTGCGTTGCTACGAAGGGAGACCAAGTTCTTTTTGCAATATAATTTGAATAAAGAAGTATTGACAAATGAGGTTTGGGATACATACAAGGCCGTGATCAGAGGGATACTAATGGACTTGAATGCAAGAGATAGGAGAAAAAAGGAAGAAAAAAGACAAGAAATTATGGAAAAAATTAGAGTCAAAGAGATTCAACTTAAAAAGAGACCAGGTAAAAAGAAAATATACCAGGATATTAAAATATTGCAAGAACAGTTATCGGCAATGAACAATAAAGAATTGGAGTGGAACCTAAAGAGGATGAATCAGAGGTCGTTTGAAGGTCCAAATAAACCTGGGAAATATTTGGCATGGCAACTAAAAAAGAGAAAGGAGAAGAAAATTATTAGTATAATAAGAGAAGATGATAAGTTACTAAGTGATCAAGTTGCCATTAGTAGAGCCTTTTTTGAATTTTATGCAAAATTATACCAAAAAAAAGAGGTGAACAAAGATTCAATAGCAGAATACCTAGACAAGATGAAACTTCCGACAATTTCAGAAGGATGGAAAGAGAAATTGAATAAGGAAGTGACAGAAGAAGAAATAAAAGAAGCTATTCAATCAACGAAACTGGGGAAGGCGCCAGGTCCAGATGGACTAACGGCAAAATTTTATAAAATAATAGGTCAAGAACTGGCACCCCTCCTGAAAGAGGTGATGAATGGTGCTATGCAAGATCAAGGGATTCCTGACTCTTGGAAGGAGGCTAATATATCACTGATCCCAAAAGAAGGACAAGATTTGACTAATGTTAAAAATTATAGACCAATTTCACTGTTGAACAATGACTATAAAATATTTGCAAAGGTATTGGCAGAAAGAATTAAAGGATGGATGTCGGAATTCATTGCAGAGGAACAAGCGGGATTCCTACCTAATAGACAAATTAAGGACAATTTGAGAACAGTAATAAACGCTATTGAATACTATGATAAGCATTGCGACAGAGAGGTTGGTTTCTTTTTCGTAGACGCGGAAAAAGCATTTGACAATCTGAACTGGGACTTTATGTTCGCCACTATGGAAAAGCTGCAAATGGGAGAAAAGTTCATACAAGCAGTTGAAGGAATTTATAAAGACCAAAGTGCAGTGATTGTAGTGAATGACGACTTGACAAAAAAATTGAAAATAAGTAAAGGTACAAGGCAGGGCTGCCCACTGTCTCCATTGCTGTTTATATTGATTTTGGAGATACTAATGATCCAGATACGAGAGGACGATACAATTCGAGGTATAAAGATAAAAGAGTTTACCTACAAGGTCAGAGCATTTGCGGACGACATAATATTGATTGTAGAGGATCCAGTCGACAATATGCCAAAGGTAATAAAGAAGATAAAGGAATTTGGAGACCTGGCTGGTTTCTTTGTAAACAAAAAGAAGTCGAAGATATTATGTAAAAATATGACTAAACAAAAGCAACAAGAGCTGATGGAATTAACGGATTGCGAGATAACAAATAAAGTAAAATATTTGGGAATTGAATTAACTGCAAAAAATATAGATTTATTTAAGAACAATTATGAAAAGTTGTGGATACAAATAGAGAGAGATTTGATAAAATGGAACAAGTTGAATTTATCATGGCTGGGCAGAATTGCGGCAGTAAAAATGAATGTTTTACCTCGTGTGATGTTTCTGCTACAAACTATTCCGATCATTCGGGACTCTAAACAATTTGAAAAATGGCAAAGAAAAATTTCGAATTTTGTATGGGCAGGCAAGAAACCACGTGTTAAAATGAAAGTATTACAAGATGCGAAAGAAAGAGGTGGCTTGCAACTGCCCAATCTAAGACTGTACTACGAAGCAATTTGTTTGACATGGATAAAGGATTGGATAACGCTGAAAAATCGCAAACTTCTGGCATTGGAAGGTTATAAGAAAATATTCGGATGGCACGCATACCTATGGTATGACAAAATAAAAGCGGACTCTCTGTTTCTGCGTCATTATATTAGAAGAAGCCTCTTCACAATCTGGAAGAAATATAAGATGTACCTGGAAGACCGAATTCCCTCCTGGGTGGTCCCGTATGAAGTAATAGACCCGAGAACTGTCGACAACGAACAGCAACATTTAACTTACAAGGAGATAACACAAATACAACATTCAACATTAAGAATAAAGTCAGAAGAAGAATTGTCTCCTTGTTATAGTTGGTTTCAATACAGACAGATTAGGGATCTTTACAAATCGGACTGTTCAAGGGGAGGAATAAGAATGGAAAATTCAGAATTGGAAGAAGTAATGTTACAAGAAGGCAAGAAACAAATTTCAAAGATCTATAAGATACTTCTAAAATGGTACACTGAGGACGAAACAGTGAAAGTACAGATGGTGAAGTGGGCAATAAATTTTCATAAAGAAATAGCAATGGAGGCATAGGAGCTCTTGTGGAAGAATACAATTAAGATTACAGCGTGTACGAATATTAAAGAAAATGTATACAAGATGATATACAGATGGTACCTAACACCGAAGAAAATTGCGCTGGGGAACGCTAATATGTCAGATAAGTGCTGGAAATGTAAAAAGCATGAAGGATCATTATACCACATGTGGTGGACTTGCGAAGTAGCGAAGCAGTACTGGGGAGATATAATAGAAGTAATTAATGAGGTGTTACAAACCCAAATAAATAAGAACCCAGAACTGCTGCTACTAAACTTGGGAATGGAGAATGTTCCAGTGCAAAATAGAACATTGTTATTTTATATGACAGCTGCAGCAAGATTACTGTATGCGCAGAAATGGAAAGTGCAAGAAGTACCTACTGTAGAGGACTGGATTTACAAATTGCTGTACATGGCAGAGATGGATAAAATGACAAGAAAACTTAAAGACCTGGATCCGGGACAGTATTTGGCGGACTGGGCAAAATTGAAACAATTTTTGGGGAAAAAATGGGATGTGAAAGGAGAACTGTGGCAGTTCGAGAATTTTTAAAATAAGACATTTTAAATAGAAGAGAGAAGTGACTTTACCATTAAGAATTGTATATTTATTTTAATCTAAACTTGGATTATAATAAGAGGGATGAAAATTAGAACTGATTTTTTAAAGAATAAGATAGGGAGGTTAGGATAAGTAACATCTTTTTCAGAGAATATGAATAAGGGAATAGTTAAATAAATATACTGATGGGGCATACTATATATACTATTATGTTAGTGGATCAGATTGTATATTATATAATGAATGTGCAGTATGGTGTTGTGTGCTGTGCCACATTGGTGGCAGGGCACACAGTAGGGGTTTTAATACATATTATAATGACGGTAGTATATTTGATAGAATATATGTTTAAAAGAAATAGAATATGTTTAAACTAAGACTTTTGTTATATATTATATTACATTATACTGGTCTGCTATATTGAGGGGTATAAGATCTATACCATATTGATAGTATAACTGATAGATGTATATTATATTGATAGAATATTTGATAGTATAATTGATAGAAGTATATTATATTGATAGGATATTTGATATATATGGTAGAATACCTGAAAAAAATTAGAATGTGCTTAGAGTAAGGGATTTATTAAGTAATAAGAGGGGTTAAGGGTTGGAAAACTGTTGGAAGTCGATAGAGAGGGGGGAGGAAAAGGGTGGGGGATAGGGTTAATTAGATATTGAGGGAATGTATGTATTGAATTTGAAAAGTATACTCACCAATAAAAAATTTTTTTAAAAAAAGAGAATGCATGTTGTTAGGCTAATGAGGCTAGCGACCACCATAAGCCAGTTTAATTTGGACTTTTAGAATGAGAGAATGAGGTCAGATGCCTAAACAGGCTTTATATCTCAGCTCACTGCAAGCATATAGCAAACAACCACTTCCTGGTTGTATTTCCAGGATGCTCTCCTTGGTTCTAGGTTATGGAATGTATCATCCTGAAAGCAAATAAGAGTACTCTGGAATGTCATCTGGGATTAGGAAAGCGATCTGTCATAAATTTCACCTCTCAACAGATCTCTGTTAAGAGGTAGTAGTGTGCTGAACTCTTATGCGGGGGCAGATTTACCATTAAGGCCACCTGGAAAAGTCTAGGCAGAATAAGTGGCTACCCTAGCCCCAAGCAAGGGGCAGCCCTTGGCCTGGTTGAGGCAAGTAGCTGCTGCCTCTGCCACAAATCAGCAGCCCAATAAGGTTTGTAAAGGATAATGCTCTTCCGATAAATGTTATCTCTCTTGAGGATAAAGTTGTTCTCTAATCTATCCATACACAGATTTGCCAGTTCAGGAGCAAATTTCCACCCCATATACGTGCCTGTGATTTGCCAAAAGAATTGGCCCTGAAACTGAAAATGGTTCTTTTCCAAACATAATTTGTCTAGTTCCCATAAAAAATACACGGGTGGATGAGAATAATGTTCCCTATTATCAAAAATGTCTTGCAAGAAGTCCAGAGTTTCATCCTGCGAAACGTTTGCATATAAGGAAACAACATCCATAGTAACAAAAATAGCCTCCTCCATTTTCTCTTGGATGTTGTTAATGTGATTTAAAAAATCCATGGTATCTCTCAAATAATATGAAATCTTAGGGACAAAGGGTTTTAAAAAAAGAATCAAGGTACATCGCTGGAGATTCCAAAACAGAGCCACACCCTGAGACAATAGATCTGCCAGGGGTGGGGAAAGTGCCTTTATGGATCCTAGGTAGGAGGCAGAACTGAGTCACCCTGCCCTTGGGTTTTAACTAAAAAATCATATGTGGACTTATTCAAGTACCCTTTCCAATAGTGCACAGTCTTCCTCTACCAACTTCTTTTGCTAACTCTTCCATTGAATATTTACAACATCTATCAATCCTACTAATCATTTGTATGAAACAATCTCTTGATCACTTCACCATGTGCTGACCTCAGCATGGATCTACTCAGACCACATTCATAGCACACAACTTTGTCTCCACCCCTATGCAAAGTACAATCCTTTTGAAATATGGCCATCTCATCTATTCCCCACTCCTGGATACAAATCTATCGTTTAGGGATTCCAGGTCTGATGCTGAGCTCCAGAGGCACAGGGTGCTTCAGGTTAAGTTATCAAAACTAACTAAACAGGACCTCTTCACAGAGGCAGCGTAGGGGACTGAGTGCTAAACTTGGACTGGGAATTCAAATCCTAACTTGGCCATGAAGCTCATTGAGTGGCCTTGGACTAGCCACATTTTCTCAGTTGAGAGAGGATAAAATGGGATATCCACCCCAGATGCCATGTCCTAAGCATTTATAAGCAATATAATTTTTAAAACAAATAAATATTCCATATATACAGCGTTAATTCCTTAGATAAGGAACAGTATACACATAAAAATAATTGTACAAGATAATTGTACAAGAAAATTTAGCTAATATTTGTTAAAATAAGTGGAACTAAACTGAAGCCCAATGTGAATAAGCCTTAGTAGCTTAATAGCTTTTCTAAACTCGTTTTGTGTGAATGTTTTTTTAATGGTAAGTACCTGCCCAAATCTGAATGATGTGGCACCTTTTTGTTTGCCTAAATGCAAAACATCCAACGCAACTGCAGTATAAATAAATATCCTACCATTAGATAGACACAAACCATTTTAATTGCAGCAATTAATTTGAAGAGTTGCCTAATTAAGTTTCTTTAACTAGCTGATGTTGTCTGCATATATTGAAACCTGCAAAGGCGAATAGAATGAAAAATGACAAAAGTCCTTGAAAATGGCCTTTGGGAAGCTCCCCAGGTTAAATTGAAGGCCATTAACAAGAACAGGAAAATGTGAAGTTTTGATAGACTGTGGTGGTAGCTCTTAAAAGTGTGCCTGACGTGCATTCTATATCATTCTCGCAAGGAACATGTTCTTCACAGTTCTTGCCATTGTTATTTAAAATAGAACCAACTATTCCAAGATGCGGGGCATTTCATTTTATGCTTTCAGTGGGAACAACAGTATATGTTAAACATGGAAATAATCCCAGTCATTTGGTTTCTTCCTGCTGATACATGCCTGAGATCTTCTTTATCTGCTTTCAAGTCTTCAGGTAAGAATTAGGTCATTGCACAAACACATGCTGAGAAGGATGTCTGACCACAATAAGGAGGGAGAATGGTACTGTTCAGGCTGGTTGATATACACTGCAGCTGGTTAAAAAAAAACAACCCTTATTGTCTTAACATTGGACAGAGCTGACTGCTTATAGAGGTAAACTGTGACTGAGAGCCCCAAGACCATTTATTGTGATGTACAATTTCATTTTAATTCTGCTTGTCTTTTAAAATGGTTTCAGATAGTCTCATGTTAGAACACATTTTTTTTCCTTTGCACACATGTGTGTAGTACTATATATCCATGAATGGTGCACATGAATACTACCAGATCTCCTATTCTATGGCCTCAGATATATGAGTTTAACTGATTTTAAGCATTGTATCAAACCAAATTGTGAACTGGAAACTGAACATCAATTGTTTCCCTTCAGACCCAAAGAGAGACAGTGTGAAAAATCACTTTTTCAGATGTAGAGGGAATATACCAGGGTGGAAATGGGACGACAGTGGCAGTTTCCACTCTCAGCCCATAAATGTTCAATTAAAAGACTAGAGCCCCTGGCCTTCCATGCAACTGGGAACCATGAAATGGAACTTTAACATGTGTAGGCTCTGTTCTCACCAGCAATTAGATGATTGTATATCAGGCAGGAGTCAGTGGGTGTGATTCCAACTCTATACACACGCATTTACTCTAGATGCCCTAAGATCTGAAAACAGCTAAAATCTTAGTTGAATATAGAGAGGAAAATACACACACTATCTAAATCATTTCAGGCTACTGTTTCAGAGAAGAGAGGAGTTAACTAGGGGAAAGGATTTGAAAAAACACACAGCATCCCCAACCAATGATGTTTGGTTTATAAATTAACTATTTATAGAGGAATAAAGGTTATGTCCACTAGAACCTGTGCTCTTTACAAATATTGAGACAACGACAGAACCTAGCAGCTTCTCTGCACCCCTGACCTTTTCCACCTTCTTTACGTACTTGCTTCAGGTTGGGGAACTATGGAGTGGATCCCCACCTTGTCAGGGCACAGGTCGCATAGCAGCATCACATCACATGCTCCCTTGTATGTATGTTGCATTAAGGCATCCCAACATCATGGCAATTATTGCATGCAACCACACACGAAGCCAAATAACTGCAGTGTCTAGCCTTGTGGTAGGAAAATTGAACCATGGATCTGATGTCATCTGGAAGTGTGGAGAAGCAAAGGAATGCAAATATGAAAACTGGTTCTTAGTGGGGAAGTTTGCCAGTGCAGTCAATTAAAGATTGATGTGTGTACTATCTAATTATTTAATTTTGGAAAGACTAATCCCCACATCATTCTGATTACTCAAAGATGACTCATCATGAAAATGAATGATTTTTTTTTTATTATGTAGGCCAGGAACTGCATGAATACATATTTGCCAGATGTTTAGCCAAGCAGTGTAACACTGGACAACACATGTTATGGCAACAGCATAATAAATCATCTTGGGATTATCAAATATACGAAGATGGGCACAGCAACCTAGGAAGTAGTAGGTATTGTTTCTGCATTAGTAAATACAGTGAGCCTGTGAGCACATTTGCAGGGAGAGGAAGGGGCCTTTTACCTATATGCTCTGCTTGGAGAGCTCTAAGAGACACCTCTAGGGGGCTGTGAGAAAAAGGATGCTGGATAAGACAGACCTTTGGTCTTGTGCAGCTAGATTCTGGGGTTTTTTTACCATTTTTAGGTTGCTCATCCTCTTGAAGTGCCCAAAGCAGCTTACAAAAGACAAAGGTTACATTAAAAAAAAAAAGACAGAGCTAGACTGCCCTGGGTTAGGGTACTCACCCCAATGCTTCATGTCCCCCATGAGCCTTGTAGGAATGAGAATTGTTTTCTTCCTCTTTCTCTTCCATTTTATTTGAATGGTATTTTAGCTGCGTATGCATGTTTACAAGAAGTAGAAGGACATGGTGAACAGAATGACTGCAGGGAAGTGTTTATTAAGGCATGACCAGACTATTGAATGTAGTCCAGAAAACTCTCTGGGAGGAATGAAAACCAATAGTAAGGAATCAAAAGTCTGCAGGGAGCACATCAAAGCACTGGGGAGAAAAAACACCACAATTTAAACCACAAAAGCAGCATTGGTTGAAAGATTATTATCTGAAAAGGAAAGGTGCCACATTATCATTGCTGTTGGGTTTTTAACCTAACAACACAATATCATAATTCACACCCTCCTTCGAGGATTGCCTATGACAGGATAGAAAAGTTTCTAAGAACCTTGTATGTCTGGCAAGGAAACAGAAAATACAGTAGAAGATATTTTTAGACCAGCCTTCCCCAGAAGACACTGCTATGATTCGCATGAGATGAGCACATACCCAAGCATTGACAATTATTTGCATGAGAGCACTGCATGCTGTGGCGTATGCAAATACAATTAAAAGTAGGATTATATATGCCAAGAAAAGCATGTGCCCTGATGAGTGAAGAACACCGAACAAGCAAAAATGTATCTGCTAAGGTTTTTTATGTTACAGTGATGGGCCTGGAAACAAAGGGTCTCTCTAGACATGCAGGTTTTTGAAGAGGTGGGTCTGGGTTCCCCAGACTCAACTCGGGTATCTGCAGCCATACAGCAGTTAAAAAGTAAATGGCTGTTAAAAAATAAAGGATAGCCCAAATGGCCTCAGAATGCTTCCATGGGGGGAGGAGGGGCTCCTTCCTCCACTCTCAAACCTTTTCCCCATATCAAAATAGCATGGGGAGAGTTCCTGTTTTTACTGTGCCACATGTACAGAATACTCCATGTGGAACAGAAAAAAACGGGGGGGGGGGGACTCCCTCTCCTGCTATTTTGACATGGAGAAACAGCTTGAGCGGGAGGGAAAAGCCCCTCGTCCCCCTGAGGAGGCATACTGAGGTTGTTTGGGCTCCCCTTTATTTTTAACAGCTATTCCCCAAAGCTGCTGTGTAGTGCAAGGAGCTCAAGTTGGGTCTGGGAGCTAAACTACAAGAGATGAATTACACAAGGATGCTCACATGAAGGGAGTTGCAATGTTAGCTGTGAAGCTGAATTTTAAAAAACAGATCAGAAGGCTTTGTCAATTTCCCTTTCTACAGAGCTGCAAAGATTGCTCCTCAGGGGGTTTATTTCCTCTTTGCCTCCTAGAAGGGAGGTGAAACTGACAGAGCCTTTGGGAGGCAAAGAGGAAACAAACAAACCATCTGAGGAGCATCTTTGCTGGCTCTGTAGAAAGGAAAATTGACAAAGCCTTCCGATTTGTCTTTTAAAACTCAGCTTCCCGGCTAACATTGCGACTCCCTTCACATGAGCATCCTCAGGTAATTTGTCTCTTGTAGTTTAGCTCTGAGAACAATGGACTGGCTCATCTGGGAAGCTCCTTGAATTACCCTGAGCAAGAAATGGTTTCAGCCTAGCCTACTTGACAAGATTATTATGAGGAAAAACATGGGACAATCCTGTGTACACCACCTTGAAGGATAGGGTAGAGTTATGAGAAATAAATACAATAAAGTCAGCTTTCTCTTTTTATTAAAAATACATAAAAGTTTGAATTCTAATGCTTGTATCCTATACCCTCTTTCCTCTTGTGCTCTTTGCTCTGGAGTATCTTCCTCTGGTGATATATGCTTCCTTTTATGCAAGACCCACTGTCTTTCAAATAGCCAACAAGTGCCTAGCACTAAAGGAACACCTCCATAATGGACAAAGCGGACAGCAAGCAGAAACAAGGAAAAGGATCCACGCCAGTATACTTTATGAGAAAATAAATGTGGGATCTGAAAGGGTTTTTTTTTTAACAAAAAAGATAAACCAGAGGGCTGGTTCACTGACAAAACCTGGCTGCTACAATTGATTCGTGGGGCAGCCAAGCAGAGCTATAACCAGCCTTCCTCACTTGATGGTGGATCAAACTGACTACTGAGTAAGGTGTTCTAGTTATAGCTCCTATCTCTAGTTCTGATTGCATGAGTCTGTTATCTCTCAGCTCTGAGGTATGTGATGTCCAAGTGCACCTAGACTCTGCAGGTTTATTCACTTTACCCTTGAATATAAAATGGAATTGAATAAGATTCCTATGTTATCTGTATTGCAGATAAATTATGGGATACATCTCTCTTCCCCCTTTAAACTTTATACTTGCCTTTCATGTTCCTTAGTACTGAGGAGAGTAGCAGTGATTTCAGATTATAGAGTGTATTTAACTGCCCAATGTTATGGTTGAATAAGCAAAAATAGAATTGTGTATGTAGCATGCTGGCCTTGAACTGAGCTCCTCAACAGATAGTGATACAGGAAATCACTGTCTATGCAACTCAGACCAAATTACTTTACAAGCCATCACTGCTTCCTACTGGTTTGTTACCCTGATTGAGTAATCTAAGAAAGGCCTACCTGTAATCATCACCAATGTACACTTTATTTAATATAAACTTTCCACACAAGGAAGTAGTGGTAAGATGCTGAGTACAGATGCTAGTAAAACTAGTGTTTCCAACTGTTGTAAGAAAACACAAGCAAGTAAAATTCTATCCAATACTCCCTTTGAAAGTTCTTTGAATGGTAAAGCAGACGATATAAGTGTTTGTAGTGTATCAGAAAGATATTGTGTGGTATATTATATTATATTGCTATTGTTATTGATTAGTGATCTTTGCATAGAGGGGTTTGAATTAACCCCTATTTCACCCCCTTGAGCTTCGGCTTTTTTTGTATGGTTGAAGAGGTTTCCCGCTTTGGGTCAATCTGAATGAGAAGTACCTTAAAAGATATGCATCACTAAAATAAGGTGACATAAGAAAAACTACCTGCCAAACTGAAATACTCTTCTCCAGAATTATAAAAGAAAGCCAAGGAGATACTTAACCCAAACATTAGCACTCAATGTTCTCCATAATTTAAAGACTAAAAGTGTTGCATAATGAGAAGGATAAGAGATTTCTCCCCCATGCTTTCCATTTGCAGTTTTCTTCCTTGGAGCTTGGAATGGCTGACTGACAGCCCACATACAAAATTTTCTAGAGGAGCCTGCCTGTATTCTGGTTCCCTTCTACCTTGCCCATTTTTACCCATATGTTCCAGTTTTGTGAGGGAACAGGTATGGTGAACTTTTACAAAAAAAATCCTTTATACATCCAGTTTGGTATAGTGGTTAAGAGCAGCAAGACTAATCTAGAGGAACTGGGTTTGATTCCTCACTCCTTCTCTTGAAGCCAGCTGGGTGACCTTGGGTCAGTCACAGCTTCTAGGAGCTCTCTCAGCCCCACCCACCTCACAGGGTGATTGTTGTGAAGGTAATAATAACACACTTTGTAAACTGTTCTGACTGCAGCATTAAGTTGTCCTGAAGGGGAGTATATAAATCAAATGCTGTTGCTGTTAATAATAATTTTCAGTCACATTAGTATGAAAGTTAAAATTACTTTGTTTTGAAATGAAATACATTTAATTTTAAATGGGGGACACAGTGATAGGATCAATGAATATAGGTGTTCATTGAGTAAGAAATAGACATTTTTTAACAGCACACATTGTTGAGCTGTATATGAAGCTCTTCTGAAAATGTGCCTTTAAATCTCAAAATAAGGCTTTGGGAATTGAGTGATCATCGTATGGAAGCTAAACAATTTTTCAGTCTATGCAAAATAAATTGTGCACTGAACTTTTTACATAAATATATGAAAAAATGATTAAATGTGTAGATTCCATCACCTATGTGGATGTGAATTAAAGCAGATAATGCAATCTAGAAGTACGTGTACACTTCAATGTTTGCTCTGCTAAGCAAGTGCTTTTCAAATAATAGAAGTCAAACCATGCACACAAACATAAATGCAGTAATGTATACAGACTGCCCACCTCTGGTGAAAAAAATGGAAACAACCAATGAATGAACTCTGGGTTCTATCCAGCCAGCGTTTTTGCTCATTCTCACCTAATTGCCCTCCTCACTACAGTCTTCTGTCTATGCAGATATCCAACATAATCTATTTGATAGTCAAAGGAGACCTTCCTCCTCCTTTTTTCACCAGTGGAAAAGGTGGTTTGAGCTGCTGGAAGTGAAGAAGGCCTTTTTTGCACAGGCAATTTTTGTCGCCTTTGGCCTCTTTGGGTTTTCTTCCAAATTCTGGATGATTTCAGTGTAACATTTCAAGGGTTCTCTTCCAAGTTTTCTCCCTGTGCTGAACACAACAAGGTATGGGGCCAAATGTGGCAAAAACAGCCATGCAAAAAAGGCTGAAGTTTACATTGGCTCTTAGTCTCAGACTCCAGCAGGGGAGGAGGGCTATGAAAGAATCAGAAAGATATAGAGGTCAAGACATGTGCACCCTCCCTTCTACTGTCCTGATGTTATCCCTTAGATGTCTAGATGGCTATTCTTAGGGACTTCCTTCCTTCCAGCTCCCCCTCTTCTCCATCTTGCAACCAGGATGTACTATCCTGCATCTGTCTCCATCATAGTTTAGATAAATAGATTAGAATGCTATCTCTCCCCTTTCCTATTGTAAATAGAGGACTATCTTCACTAAAGATAAAGCAGGCTCTGTGTAAGCTTATTTTCTTCAACAGCACGTACATGTCTGCTGCACCTACTGGGCACTCTGTTCTTCAGGATCCAACCCTCAATGTGCAGATGAGGAATTGCTGGTTCAATGCATTTACATACAAAATACTGAGAGCAGGAAGAGAAACTCTGAGATGTGATCAAACGCTACAGTATTCATGAGGTTAATGTACACAGTTTAGAATAATTGCATGCTGGACAAAAAACCTCCTGCTGGAATGGTGATTCAATCAACACAAGACATACAGGATTGCTGTCTTTTTCCCTTGCCCTCCTTGAAGTTGGTGTGATAGCGTTTGTGGCAACTGCACAATCTTCAGATAATCTTAGTGCCACAATGCATTTTGTTTAACTGACAATAAGCTAGAGTGGTCTGAACTTTAAATCAAGTATGCCTTGGTAGTATGGAGCATTATGTGCCACTCAAAATGGCCTGGGGGTTGCAAGATCAATTCAGCACTGCTGAGCCGTGTCAGCAATGGCTGCCTTAAGATGCAGACGGGTCTCTGCTTGCTAAGCTGAGGAAGTTTAACTGCTTTGATAAGGTTAAGGGGGGGGCGGGTATCCAACCAAAAATAGGAAATAAAGCAAACATAACATAGAGGGTTGACTGCACGCTCTAGGTTATCCATTCTCACTTAACAATATAAGCAGCACAAATTGCTGGCTCTTTAGAAATACCCTTTCCCAAAGATTAAGAAATGAGATTGCATAGAAAGCATGGGTAATGTAGCAGGCATTATCTAATGTTTGTCTTTATCTTTGCTTTAGACCTGTGCTGTGCCCAGCTTTTCTGAGAATTCTGGAGGTATTTTGTCTGCTGCCACTATCAGCCATTTGCTGTGTTACTATGACACACTATAGTCTGAACCGTCCGACGTAATAGAATCTTCAGCTAAAGTCTGTTCCTTAATCTGGTAGCTACAAATTCAGCCTTTGTGAGTATTGTTTTGCATGATTATGGATTTATATGACATGGCACCAACAAGTTGTATCATGGTTATTTCAATTTTAACCACATCAACTTCAATTTAAACCACTGCCAGAACCTCCCAGCATTTTTAAAATGCAAATGCCACATTAACATAAAAATGGTTTATAGTTTCATATTCTATCTCAAACATCAAGCCATCCTGAACCCTTTGAGAAGTTTCATAGGCAGAACATGAGTTCTCTCCTGTTGTTTGTTCCCATCATCTCCAAGCCTCTGGTACTTTTTTTGAGGGTATTAGCTGAGGTAGCGAAAATTGGAAATGTGGGTAAACACCCACAGCTCCATAACATATGTACACTTCCAGAGAAATGTGTTTACAGTTTCAGATACTAACCACAGTTGTAGCTGTGTAACATGTAATTTTACCAGCCTCAAGGTGGGGTCTGGCATTTTTCCAGAATTACAACTGATCTTCACATTACCAAGATCAGCTCCCCTGGAGGAAATTACAACTTCAAAAGGTGGAGTCTGTGGCAGAGGTGCCCAATATGTCATGTCCTCTGATGTCCACTGAGCTTCTCAGAAAGTAGGAGGGTGCATTGTAATTCAGGGCTTGTTACTGGCTGCACTTATACAAATGAATGGGCTTTGACAGCTGCAATAGTAGCCAAAGCTTCTGAAGGACTGAATAGGTGCCCAAGCTTTCCTTAATCACTGTGTAGTTCCCTTTTGCATGTACACACTTTTTATTAACTTTCTTATATGCTGAGTTCTCTATGCCTCAGCTCTGTAATCATATCATGCCTATTCCATCTTGATATCTAGCAAGTAAAAATGGGGAATGGCAGCAGGTAAGCTCTCCATCCTTTGAGTGTGATATCTTGGAACTGCAAAAATATATAGATTGTGCCTGCACTATCTTGGAGAAACAAAGCAGAAGATGCAGCAACTAGCCATATTCCCTAAACAGGAATTCAAGTACAGATTGCTTGATGAGCAGATCTGTCCGGTGAGAGATGCGCCTTGATTTTCTGGTGGCAATGGTTACCTCCAAGTTTGCTTTTGGTATCTGTTGAGAGTAAGATAAAGGGATGGTATTGCTGAATGGAGACATGGGATGGCCATAAGGTTTTCAACCTCCAAGGACCCCAAATGAATTGGGCTTGTGGGTCTGTTCCTTCACACAAGCTTTTATAATTTTTTACAGGAAAATGTTTTTTAAAATAATTGTCTCCATAAAAAGGTTTATTAATATGGGGAGCCTGAGACAAATTTAACATAAATGTCACTAAATAAATAAATGTTATGAAGAAT
The DNA here is from genome assembly GCF_028583425.1 of Eublepharis macularius. Lineage (NCBI taxonomy): Eukaryota > Metazoa > Chordata > Lepidosauria > Squamata > Eublepharidae > Eublepharis > Eublepharis macularius. The sequence goes on along the minus strand of NC_072796.1, from coordinate 77,390,546 downwards.
TTTTGCCACCCAGTATATAGACCCACTGTTTCCATGAATTTCTTTTGCAAAGCAGAGGAAGCTTTGTCCTAGACAAAGTTTTGTCCATGATGCCATGCTAGGATGTTGCATGAGTGAGGATGACCATAAAGGAGTGGACTACTACCCCTTCCTTCCCTGAGTTTGGTGTCTTCACAGTAGCTGGACAATTCTTCCAATCAAACAGAAAATACTAAGCTTGACAGCTCAGTGGCTTGACTCTGAATAAGACAGCTTCATGTATTCAGCATGGTTGTCATGCACTTCTTTTGCAAATAAAGGAGGGAGGTATTGTGTTTGGCTCCATCTCCTGCTACAGCCATTTTGAGTGTGGCTGCACCTCTTATGGCAGTCATTTTGGGGTGCTGCTCACTAGTGATGTGCATAATGGAAAAAATCAAGCCAAAAATGTACACTGAATTTGCTGGGTCAGCTCATTAAAGCAACTTCTGAAACACTGAACCAAATCTGGAAAACTAAACTGTAATGAGTTCCTCGCACCAAAAAGTTTGTGTGTTTTGTACCTTCCAGCAGCAGGCAGGCACTGAGCTCGCCTTGCATGACAGTAGCTTGTTTTCCTGAACAGCAACAATCAGATTCCAAGGGAAAAGAGACTTTATGTTATTAATTAACTCTGTTGGCGGGACAGTGGAATAAGACCAATGAGCATGAGTACAAGGAAATGGCATTCTCTCCTCCCTGCCAATCAGGTTCTTGCAAGGGGAGAACCTTTTCCTCCTATCAGCTTTGAAAACATTTGGAAGGGAGACTTCAATCATAGACTGCAATTTGAAAAACACTTCCTTGAGAATTAGCACTATGATTGAGATTTATATCTGAGTAGAACATAGTCTTTCAGGGCTCTCTCTTTTAGTACGTCAAATGGCAAACATGTACCTACCCTGTCCTGTCAAAAACAATCCTGTCGTCCCCCAGAACAAAAGGAAAACTTATGGGGAAAGCATAGGTCTGTTTGGCTGGTGAGGGGTAGAGATTCAGCGAATCATTCTACCTGCCAGCACTTCGGCAATGGAGAAGATTGGTAGCAAGTGGAATGCTGACATCAAAATGAAGGATTTGGATTCACTCCTTGTTGTGGGAACAAAACTACAAAGCAGAAGGAAACATGAAACCAATAGGCAACAGCAGAATGCAAAGGTAATAAGTTATTGGTGCCATAGAAGAAAAGAAAAGTGAGCATAAAGCAGGATTGTTGTTGCTGGACTGCACTTGTTGGAGTGTGCACTGCTCCACCTGCAAACACTCACCTTCTACAGGGCTGTTGCTATTTATGTGTTTGTGTGTGTGTGTTATTGTGTTTGAGGAAAATCTCTGTGGATCAATGGTTTAGACCAGGAGGAGAACTAATGGTTGATGCTGTTTTTGGTTAAGCACAGAGCCTTGTTTCCCCACTGCACCCCCCCCCCCTTTGAAAAGAACAGTGTGCATTTGCACATGTGAGGCCAAAGCATGTGCAACAGGCTAAAACACATGAAAATGGGGAAAAAATGGATAAGTTCCAAGCTGACACTGGCCAACCCAGAACAAACTAGTAATGGAACAGAATTATTCTGGAACACCCATGAATGAAAACTGAAATGGAAACGTTGTTGGTTCACAGCCCTTCTCCTCACTATTCCTTCTCCAAATTCCAAAATGCTACAGATTCAAAAGGGTTGTGCACCCCTACCGTATAGTATCACGTCCCCCTAAATCTCCCTCTTCTCCCCAAACTCCACATGATGTGAGAGCTGGTTATGGCATAGTGGATAGAGCGTCCTGAGAGACCTGGGTTCAGCTCCTAACTGTACCATGGAAGCTCATTGAGTGATCTTGGACCAATCGTATCACATTATTTCAGACTAACCTATCTCCCAGGTTTGTGTGAAAAATTAAGCATAAAAGTGAGATATAAATAAATGAAAAAGTACTCTTCAGGCAGTGGCTGGGGAGGATTAGAAATCAGTCAAGATGATATACCATAGAGTCTATCCTTCAAAGCTGCTGGGAGGGAAGCTGATCCTGTTTGCACAGCAGTCAGAGCTGCAAGATCTATTCCTCATGCTGCCCTCACAGGAGCGAGGGTGAAATGTGGGCTTCCTGAGGAACCACTTCCTGGACGGAGCTCAAATGGCAGTCAAGGAGGATCACTGGAGACTGGGACAGCTATGCTGCTTGGCCTCCCCGACAGGTTGTGACTTGCATGTAAGGGAAACAGGCACATGTGTAGCAAGGGGCCCAACCTCACGCAAGCCCCAACCCAGTCTGCCATGTCCCAGGAGGGTATCCATGGCTGGGGGCAGTGGTGGCACCTCCATCATTACAGGTGCTGCCAGCAACCAGATGATTCAGGCCCCTCCGGTGAGAAGTGACTCCTCATCCGCATCTGGATGGCCTGCTCCCAGGCTGCTTGCAGTTCTGGTCCTGTGAGGGAGACAGTTGAGGGTTGGGCATCCACCATTAACAGGGAGTTCTGAGAGCAAACACCCAGTCACCCCACCCATGGCCACACTCTCTCCCCTGCCTGAGGGGGGAGACCGACTGAGGGAGTTTGAACAGAGCACCCTCCCAGGAGAGCCTTATCCATGGAGGTAGGGTGCTGATGAAAGAAGAGGAGAGGCCGGTATGAATGAGCAAGCTGGGCAGCCATCTTCTTAGCTCTTTCTTACCTGTTGGTGCACCTTTATCGCTCCTTGAGTCAGGACTCAGTAGACGGGAAACCAGCAAGGCAAGCTAGGTAGTAGTTTTAGTCAGCTATTCTTGAGTCAGCTCTTCTTCCGTGTGTTAGTGCAAGGCATTCAACAGCCACAAAAAGAGAAAAGGGTCCCAACAAAGCCAATTACCACCAAGGGCAAGATGCCCTAGGAACCCAATAAATCAATAAATTATTTACTCAAAATCTTATTATTCGTGTCTTGCTCCCCATGTGAATAAAAGATATACAATCAGTCAAATATTTACAATGTGTACATATACAATTACATAAATACACACATATGTCCCATAATAGCTGCAAAGAGACAATGATAATTCTATAACTTCCTATACAAATTTGCTGGAGTAATGACAGTTCTTGGAATGATTCTTCCTCGTGTCCTCACACTCCAAATGTGTGGTGATGCCAATAGGATGGTCAGTATAAGGTAAGTGTTCAAACACAGCAATGTCAGAAGAGCCTGATAGGATCCCTCTGAATCTCCAGGTAGGTGGCAACGAGCCCGCCAGCTTAGAGTTGCTCGTTTCGGTTTCCCTTCACCCTGGCCTCCTCTATGCACATAATAGTCCTAGTCACTAGGGGTGTGCAAGCCAAAAAATTTCGGCTAAAGCCAAAAGCTGAAAGCCGAAAGAAGAATCTCTTTCGAATAAGCCGAAAGCCGAAACGGCCAGCCGTTTCGGCTTTCAGCTTTCAGCTTTGTTTCGGCTTTCTTTCGGCTTTCGGCTTTCAGCTTTTCAATGGGAAAATGCCTCCGTCTTCCCGGACGTCTGGGGGAGGCATTTTCCCACTGAATCAGCCCAAAATTGGTGGGGACCTTCCTCTAACCCCTCTCTAACGCCCCCCAAGTTTCAGACCGATTGGACTTTGGGGGGCCATGTTATGGCCCCCCAAAGCAGGTCCCACTATCCTCCCATAAGAAAGCGAAGGAGCAGCATATTGTTAGCATGCTGCTGCTCATCTTCTTCATTATTTCCTATGGGGAAAAATGAAGAAGCAGGATTCCTTTGCCAGGGGTGCACCAAAGGGCATGATAGAAGTGTACTACACAAAATAATACAACCCACTTCACCGTTTTTGACAGCAGTTGTGTTTGTGTGATTCTCTGATGTGAAGTGAGTTGTGTTATTTTTATGTAGTACACTGCTTTCATGCCCTGTTGTGCCTTCCTACTGTGTAACCTAAAGCAGTTAAGGAAATAAAGTGCTTTTGACAGCAATATTTTGGGGTGATTCTCTGATGTTAAGTGAGTTGTGTTATTTTTGTGTAAGATACTGCTGCCATGCCCTATGGTGCGCCCCCCTGCTGTGTATCCTAAAGCTGTTCAAGAAATAAAGTGTTTTTGACAGGAATTGTGCTTTTGTGATTCTCTGATGTTAAGTGAGTTGTGTTATTTTTGTGTAAGATACTGCTGCCATGCCCTTTGGTGTGCCCCCCTGCTGTGTAACCTAAAGCTGTTCAAGAAATAAAGTGTTTTTGACAGGAATCGTGTTTTGTGATTCTCTGATGTTAAGTGAGTTGTGTTAATTTTTCTGTGTGGGGGACTGCTGGTGTAATGTGTCATAATGCTTTGCCTACTTGTACTTTGAAAGGGAGAAAATGATTTTTTAAAAACTTTATTTTGTGTTGTTCGTGTTTTATTCTTTGTTGTGCAGTTGGTTCCCATCATAGGGAACAATGGGGCTGGCTGGCCAGCCATCACTGTAGGTGGTGGGGGAATTTGAGGGAGGGTGTCTGTGGTTCAGGTGCTCTTTCACAGGGACCAGCTGGCACTCAGAAGTGTGCCCACCATTGTGGCACCCCTGGGCTGTGCAGAATTGCCCAGGGAAAGAGAGTTTAGAAGTTCCCAGCATAGGGAACAAAGGGAGAGGGCTGGCCTTTGCCAGCCTGTTCCTGGGGTTATGGGTGTGGGGCAGGTGGGGGTGGATTTGGGTCTGTGAGGGGCTAATGTGGGGATTTGGGTCTGTGTGTGGCAGCTGGGGGGGAATTGGGTTTGTGTGGGGCTGTAAGGGGTGGACTTTAGGGGCTGAGAGGACCTACTTGGGGAGGCCATGAAATGCCCCCCCCAAGTGGGAGCAGGCTGAGCCTTGGTGGGGGGTGGGAGGAGGGCTGGGAGAAGGGCCCCTGAGGGCTGGGAGGCATTTTGCATGCAAAATGCCACCCCTGGCAAGACAAGCCTCCCCCAGCTGTCAGTGGTAGAGATGAGAGCAGAGCACCTACTTGGGGAGGCCATGAAATGGCCCTCCCAAGTGGGAGCAGGCTGAGCCTTGGTGGGGGGTGGGAGGAAGGGTGGGAGAAGGGCCCCTGAGGGTAAGGGGGCATTTTGCATGCAAAATGCCACCCCTGGCAAAGGAAGCCTGCTTCTTCATTTTTCCCCATAGGAAATAATGAAGAAGATGAGCAGCAGCATGCTAACAATATGCTGCTCCTTCGCTTTCTTATGGGAGGATAGGGGGACCTGCTTTGGGGGGCCATAACATAGCCCCCCAAAGTCCAATCGGTCTGAACCTTGGGGGGTTTTTAGAGAGGGGTTAGAGGAAGGTCCCCACCAATGTTGGGCTGATTCGGTGGGAAAATGCCTCCCCCAGACGTCCGGGAAGACGGAGGCATTTTCCCATTGAAAAGCTGAAAGAAAGCTGAAAGAAGCCGAAACGTTTCGGCTTTTTTTCTTTCGGCTAGCCGAAACGTTTCGGCTTTCTCCTAAACGTTTCGGCTAACCCGAAAGAAGCCGAAACACTTTTGTTTCGGCTTTCTTTCGGCATTCAGAAAGCCGAAACGCACATCCCTACTAGTCACACTCTCCAGATAGAAACTTTCCAATTCCAATCAATGCTAATTTACATCAATAATAATTTATTGATTTATTGGGTTCCTAGGGCATCTTGCCCTTGGTGGTAAGTGCAAGGCATTCCCCAAATTACGCAAAGTTCCTCTTGTGCACTCTTGCCATGCCACCATGTGTACTCTCCCTCACCTTGTGCTCTAAGTCCCTGTGCCAGGGGGCTCTCGGACAGAGCCTCTGGTCGTATCCTTACTTACATGGGGCCATGGCTGTCCCAGCCAGAGGTTATATAGGGTTGGTGGGGAACTGATTGGCTACCAAGGTCAGAGCTTGGTTACCACAGAGGCACAAGCAGATTGGTCCCTGTAGTAGTTGGCATCCTATACTCTGCTGGGCCACTTGGGCGGGGCTGATGGGAGGGTAGTGGCTGAATTTTCCTGAACAATGGGCACAGCTGGGATATGCAGCCATTTTTAGAGGCATAATTTTCTGCCACTCTTGGTGGTGGGTCTGGTGGTGGGTCTGGGCCCAAAACAGAGCCAAGTAACTCATATCCTAACCCCTGGCCCACCCCCCTGGGCTCCGGCACAGGAACCTATGCCGCACTTATGCCCACCCCCAGCCACGGTGGCCAGGCATACTGGGGGGGGGTCATGGCTGAGCAGCACCACAGCCTGGCACTGTTCTAGGGGGTTATGCAGGTGTAGCCCTTAATTGGCTCCTTGAGAACTTTTTCCCCCACCCCTCAGGATTCGGCTGTAAATCTTCATTTAGTTCTGATATTGCAGGACCATTCCATTGTTAAACCTTTTGGGATAATTTTACCACATTCCTCTCATATTTTCCCTTCTTTGTTAAACCAGGTTAGATCAGGAGCAATTTATTTCTCACCTCTGCAAGCTTTCTTTTGGTTCTGTCCCAAGAGATGCAGTTTCTTTTTTTAAAAAGTTGAGTATCCTATTTAGTTGTAAAGCTTAACAACCCCTGTTCAGGGCAGCTGACATTAACCACACATACCACTGCTTTAGACAAACTTAATGTAATGCTTGTGCACCACTCTGAATGGAATAATAATAATTTTAAAAATCTTAATAAAAATCTTTCTATCTGTCTTCTGTAATATTTCTTAAAGCATTATAGGCTTTAAGTCTTACCTCAAGTGAATATATCTTTCTGCTGTAATAATTTTATTTCCTTACTATCACAGCCTCTAGAAAACATGATGATGCTCTTTAAACAGGTGCTTAGCTAATCTCCCTGACATCTCTTGACATTCTTTGGATGAAGGCTCCATCATTCTGAGCAGATGTATAGACATCAGTGTTATTTTCACCACTGCTCTCAGGAAACCGTGGCAGAAATGCCAAATCTCATTTGTAGTCTACCCTTCCAGGCAGCAGTAGAGTTACGAGATGGGACAGAATAATATGACCCCATCTGTTATTGTTCTTCAACTCGTTTTCCTGCATTTCCTTCTAACACCACAAATCTTCCTTCCTAACATCTTTTTACAACACTACAAAGTTCCCTCATCCAAACTGAATCCTTCAGTTGTTTACTTATTTAATTTTGACATTACAGTTTTCTTTGATATATTGCTACTTAATAATGATTAACCATTCAATGTGCTGTTAAATAAAACAATAATTTTCTCCCAAGCCTTTTGCTTTCTGGCAGTTTCTGAGGCCTGCCACTGCTGAGTTCTTGAGAAGAAAAAATTAGCAACCATGACTACTAAAGTGTGGCTCAAAAGCTCAGAAATCATCAGGCAAGATAATGGAATCGAACTGTGAAATACTAAGCTTAAACACTCTGCAGTCCTGTGATTTTGGCAGCATGCCACATTTTTAGAAACATTTATATTAAAAGATGACTATATTGATATACAAGCTTTGGGATTTAAAAGAAAATGAAACAGCACAACTCTGTTTATAGGAGAGGAAGCCAGTCCTGTTGCCCTCTGCTTTACCAAGCAAATCCTTCTTTGTCTTGCAAGTTTTCTGCCTGTAAATCTGAAAATAATCTATAGCATACGGAGGACTATAATTCTGCCCTCTGCTATTTTTCACCTTTCTCCCGGTCACCATAATTTTCTTTGACTTATAGAGTAGAACAGTGATTTATGCAGTGTAAGACACTAATATACTGTGCTGTCAACTCAGTGGTACGTCTACAAGAGACTGAACTCCGGGTTCCCTTTAGCATTCAGAAGGGAAAGGAAGAAAGTGGCAACTGGATTTTAGTAGGTGGGCCTGTATTTTCCTTTATGATTATAGGCTTTGTACTGTCAGCAACTGACCGGAAAAGTGATTTTGAGGTTGTGGTGAATAATTCAGCATAAATGTTGACTCAGTATATGTAGTAGTAAAAAAGGCTATACCTATGCTATAGGTTATTACGAAATAGATTGAAAATAAAGCAGCCATTATTGTAAAGGCCTTTGTTGCAGAACACCCTACTGAGCCCTGAGCGCCATTCTACTTTAGGTCTTCTGGGCCATCGAGACACTCTGAGGTTGTCCCAAGGTCTCCCTCTAGTGGTGCACTGCACTCCTGAGCCTGCCCAACCCACCTGAATAGAGTATTTCCTGCTACGAGGGTCAGCACTCCATTTGTGCTGCTCTGTACAGGCTATCTCTAGTGCTGGCATCTCCTACTTTTGTTCTAATTAGCCTTGGCAGGGATGGTTTATCGCACTTGTGCACTCCCAAGTTGCTCAATCAATTGACCAACCACTTCCCTTCCCCTGGTACCTCTTTAGTAATGTGTTCAAATGAGGTTTTTCATGGTACAGATATTAAAAATTCAAAGTAATAAGAAATTTATTTAAAAGAATAAGAAATATGTTTAAAAGAAAATGTCACACATATTCTGCACAGAAATGGAACAAGTAAGGTTATAAAGTAGGGTGCTTCCATGCATTCCTCTGTCCCTTCACTCTAAACATGCCCTGACTGCTGTTAATGTAGGCTCTTTATTTGTTAAATTACAGCTTTCTATCCATCATCCATTATCATGAGTCTTTGTCTGGGCTGCCTGCCCTTTGCCAGCTCCCTGTGGTAATGGTGGCCATCAGGATGCAATCAGCCACAATGGACTTTGTCAAATGAACCCTCCAAAATGGGCCCTGTTCCTCTTGTGCCCAGGGAATGGGCCCTGTTCCTCTTGTGCCTCTGTCTGCCCACCCCCTGTGGGTCAGTCCTTCTCTTCATGTCCTTCCAAAGAAGAGATACAATCTAGCATTTTTCTGTCACCTCCTAGGTGTTATATTCCTGCAAGGGAGTGAAATGGTTCTCTTTCATTGTTCTCTGCTAGCTAGATAATTTGCATAACCAAGCCTTAAATACGGGGTGCTTTGTGACAGCCATCAATGGGATGGGAGTGCTTCATAGTGATTAACTTTTCTCCTGTTTCCTGGCCTTGTACCAGCACAGAAACTTCTTAAAATGAATGTGAGGGGATTATAGCCTGAAAATTCTCAACTGTGGAGTGCGTTACTCCACAGCCTTCCTAGAGTTATAGCTTAGCCACATTTGGAATACTATGTGGATTGCTGATAGCTGTGAATCAGAAAGGGTTTTGTAGAGCTAAGAAAAATCCAGGCAAGATGGATTTAATGTTGGTTGGGAAGTACTTCCCATTTTTGATGGGTTCAGATGACCCTTGCTGACTCAGAGCCAAGCTAAAAGTGACGCCTGACACAGGTTGGACACTTGTCAGCTTACCTCAAGTTTTGATGGGAAATGTAGGTGTCCTGGTCTTACAGCTTGGCTCTCCATTTAATTGAAGTTTACATACCCCCCCCCACACACACACAGTGGAGGGGAAGGGGGGCACCTGTCGAGAGCCCAACACCTGCACTCCCCTCCCGACTGCATGTTCTCCCTCCCATAGACTGCTGCTCTGTAAATTTCAATTAAATGGAGTGCCAAGCTGCGGGACCAGGATGGCTACATTTCCCATCAAAACTTGAGGGAAGCTGACAAGTGTCTGACCTGTGTCAGGCGTCACTTGTAGCTTGGCTCTCAGTTAACAGCCTAGGGATTATACTAGACCCAGCTTTATTGTCGGAGAAGCAAAAAAGGGGCTTTTTTCCAACTGTGGCTCTTCTGAGCACCATTCCCCAATGTGGAACATGCTCTATTTCAGGAAAGTGAGAAAGGCCATTGCCCAGTGGGACATGGTTGGTAGATGGTTCCTTGAAACAGCAGCCAGAGGGAAAGGTAAGCTGTAAACCTCCCTGAGATGCAGGTCTCATTCCAGAGGTGGAAGTAGATGTGGGTTTTTTTGGTTGATGGTAATTGCAAATGTTTCTGTCCATGAGTAGTGGAATGAGTACTACTGGATTAGACAAATTCATTGAAGGTATATCCATCATTAGGCCTGATAACTAAGAGAATCTTTGTGTTCACAGAACACATAGGGGTAATATGAGGGAGAAGTTTTCGCATCTGAGGCTTACTTGTAGGTTTTCTAGAGGCATCTAGTTATTCACTGTGGAAAAACGAGGGGGAAGATTGGTGTGATCCAACAGAACTCTTCTTGTGTACATACATGCCCAAAGACAGACAAACAAATGGCCACCACTAGAGGTAGAGACTGCAGCTGGGAGACACATAAATGTTAGCTTGTTCCAGATATGCCCAGGTCCAAGCTACTAGTAGTCACCTTTGGAAACGTTCAGTTGGTGATTGTAGTATGAAATCAACATTACTGTGAGAAAACTTCCCCTTTTGCCTCACCTTGCTATTGAAAATATTCCTCCCTGTTGATCCCAGTACCGGCATTCCCTCCCCTGCAGGGCTAACAGCAAGTCAAAGGAGTAATTTAGATCAGGGAAAAGCTGTTCAGCAATTCAGATCTCCCCAGCAATGCTCCTCTAGCCAAACTCAGGTTGCTTCATGGTGCATTGATGGAAGAACGTTTGGCCCTGATGTGTTGGAGAAAGACTCTGCAGAAAGATCTTCTTTGGGAAAGAAGGATGTACTATATCTTCCCAGTTCAATGAATCTCTGAAACTGAGCCCGATGCTACAACACTATGAATAATAGTTAATAAAAGAGCACCCTAGCATTGGAAGAGTTCTCCAGCCTGGGACCTAAGACCCACCCCCTGCCTCTGGCCAATGTGCTGGTAGAAGAATCGTTTGCTATGACCATGGGATTCAGGCCATCAGGAAGCTTGCCCAGGGAAGATCCAGCTCCTGAAGAAGTGGGTCTTAAGACACCTTTATCCTCTTTAAGCAACCAGCTATATTCTAATTTTAGTAGGTAAAAGAGTATTTTTGAGCATCAATTAGACATGATAGGGCTGATAGGGCTCTTTAAAACAAACACCATTCAGAAGGAAACAAGAGCTGCTTGCAACACAGATTGTATTTATTTAATTTTATTGATTGATTTTATTTGGCTTATACCCCGCTCTTCCCATAAGTGGACTCAGGGCAGCATACAACAGAGTATATACAATTAAAACATCATAAGAAATATAAAACCAATAGGACAGCTGCCTGGGGGGGGGGGGCAAATTGAGCCTGATTTGGGCCACTGTGGAGCACAGGAGCACTGCTGTGCTCTGCAGTGGCCCAATTCGGGCTGATACAGCCATGATTTAGCCCAAATCTAGTTGGCGCAGAGCGCGGGAGCACTCTTGTGTCTGCAGCAGCCCGATTCGGGCCAAATTGAGGCTGAATCTGGCCTAATCCAGCCCAATTCTAGCTAAATTGGGCTGCTGCAGTGTGCAGGAGCACACTGCACCACCCAGGAGCATGCTGCACCGCCTGGGAGTGTGCCCCAGGAGGCACATTCCCCTGCCAGCCAGGTAAGTTCTGGTGGGGAGCTGGAGGTGGGAGTGGGGGATGCTCCACCCCTGGTGGAGGCCTGGCATCCCTATGGGAGAAGCAGTCCCATAGGCTTGCAGGTCCCAGTATATGAAGGGCTTTAAACACTAAAACCAGTACCTTGAACCAGATCCAGAACTCAACTGGAGGCTAGTGCAGTTGGCACAATACAGGGTGGATATGAACCCTAAACAGAGTCTCAGTAAGGACACATGCCACCACATTCTGGACCAGTTGTAACTTCCAAGTCAGGCCCAAAGGCAAGCCATCATAGGCCGAGTTACAGTAATCCAGCCTGGAGGTGCAGTTGCATGGATTACTGATGCCAGGTCCTGGGACAAGAGAGAGGATGCCAATTGCCTGACCTGCCGGAGATGAAAAAATGCAGATCTGGCAACAGCCATAACTTGGGCCTTGTTAGAAAGCACAGCATCCAGGAGCATGCCCAGGCTTTCCACCATTGACAAAGGCTGTAACTGCACTCCATTGAGGGTTGGGAGCTGGATTCCCAAATCCATCATCCCATGACCCAGGTATAGGACCTCCATCTTCAGGGGATTCAGCTGCAGGTGGCTCTGACACAATCATTCTGCCAGGTCATCCAGACACCCAGCCAAGGAATCCAGGGCAAGATCTAACTGGTTGTCCATCAACAGATAAAGCTGGTTGTCATTGGCACACAGGTGACAGCCCATCTGAAAGCTATGAACCACCTGGGCAAGGGGCACATATAGATGTTAAATAACATTGGGGAAAGGATTGCCCCCTGAGGGATGCCACACTGCAAAGAATGGTGAGCAGATATCTGTTCCCTTAGTGCTACCCTCTGTCCCCAACCATGGAGAAAGGAGCTCAGCCATTGCAAGGTTGTGCCCAAATCCCCACAGCAGCGAGGCAGTGGGTCAGAAGATTATAATCAACTGTGTCAAATGTAAGATCCAAAAGTACAAGCAGTGGCGACCCGCCCCAATCCAGGTGTCTCCACAGATCATCTGTTAGGATGACCAGAGCCATCTTCGTACCATGGTCAGGCCAGAAACCAGACTGGAGTGGATCCAGGATAGAGGAATTATCCAGGAATACCTATAGCTGTTCCGCCACCATCCTCTCAATTACCTTACCCAGGAACAGGAGATTCGAAACTGGTAATTGGCTGTATCAACAGGATCCAATTATGATTTATTTAATAAGGGCCACACCATTGCCTCCTTCAACGCATCCGGAAAAACCCTGGAACTCAAGCATAAATTGATGATGTCAGCTAAAGGAGCCCAGAACCCAGCGTAGCTGGCTTTCACTAGCCATGATGGGCACGAGTCCAGTGGGCAAGTGGCAGGCTTCACAGCATGCAGGACCTTGTCCACCTTCTCCTTCAGTGGCCTGAAGTGATCTAATATCAACCCTGAAGATGGCCAAGATGCCTCCAGTTAATGTACTGTATCAACCATCGCTGGCAGATCCCGGCAGAGCGACAAGATCTTATCCACAAAGAAGCTTCCAAATGCCTCACAGCTTATTGCCATATTAACATTTTTCTTGTCCCCCATGAAAGGGATGTTAAAGACACAATCACCCTAGACAGTTGTGCCCGGCAAGAGCTCACAGAAGCAATGGAAGCCGTGTAGTAATCCCTTTCCACAGCTTTCCCTGCCATTTCATTTCCACTTCATTTGGAAGCTTCCACATGACCACTTGTGGGGCTGCCAGGGTTTTGCCTTTTTTTAAAAAAAAATAGATTTTATTGGATGAGGTGATATAAAGTAGTTGGTTAATGCATACAACTTATCCAAATTAAACCTTTCTAAATATATAACCCCTCCCCTCCCCTCCCCCTTTTCTCTATTGACTTCCAACAACACTCGAACCCCCCGTTTATTCATAGAGATTATTATTTCACTATAATACAATTATATTATGTTACCCATGGTAGAGATCTTATATATATTCCCTTCGTTGAAATCTTACTTAATAGAATTTAAAATCCCTCCAAAGACCACAATTGTCCTTTTAACATCGCATTTCTTTTCCAAATATTTCTTAAACTTCTTCCAGTCTTCCAGAAAAATTCCTGGATCTTGCTCTTTCAGATTTCTAGTTAATTTGTCCATTTCGGCCATGTACAACAGCTTCCTTGTCCATTCTTTAATATTCGGTACTTCTTTTTTCCAATATTGAGCATATAAAATTCTTGCTGCTACTATCATATAATACAACAATATCTTATCATTTCTATTAACATCTTCTAAATGTAAAGATAGTAATAACATTTCTGGATTTTTAGGGACATTGTATTGTAATATCAAAGACATTTCAGCACATATTCTAGACCAGAAGTCTCTAGCCTTTTGGCAAGTCCACCACATATGAAATAGAGAACCTTCATGCTCCTTACATTTCCAACATTTATTCGATAACTGTTTGTTAGCTATGGCTAATTTTTTCGGTGTTAAGTACCATCTATACAGCATTTTATAACTGTTCTCTTTAACACTGGTACAGGTTGATATTTTTAAGGTATTTTTCCATAGTTGTTCCCATGCTTCCATCGCTATTTCCTTATTACAATTTATGGCCCACTTTACCATTTGCACCGTGACTGTTTCATCTTCTGTAAACCACTTCAATAACAACTTATACATTTTATATATTGCTTTACTATTATTCCCCAATAATAGTTCCTCTCGTTCTGAATTTTTAATTCTAAAACCATTCTTTCTATGTTCTGAATCAAATATATCTTTAATTTGTCTACATTGTAACCAACCATATTTAAATGGCAACTCCTCATTTCTCTTAAGTTTCAACCCATCATTTTCTAATACTGTTAATTCTTTGAGGGTAAGCCTTTCCTTTCCCTGATATTCCATATTTGGGTTGATTACTTCAGCTGGAACAATCCAAAGTGGTTTCTTTAGCTCTATAAATTTCTTATACTTGAGCCAGGTTGACAGTAGATTTCTTCTCAGGTAGTGGTGCTGAAACATTGCATCCATATTATGTTTCCCGTACCACATATATGCGTGCCATCCAAATAGTTTATTATGTCCTTCCAATGTTAATAACTTATGATTGGTCAAAGACACCCATTCTTTTAGCCACACCAAACATATCGCTTCATGGTAAAGTCTTAGATCAGGTAACTGCATTCCTCCTCTTTCCTTAGCATCACAAAGAACTTTCATCTTGACTCTTGGTCAAGATGACTCTTGGTTTCTTTCCTGCCCAGACAAATTCTGATATCTTCCTCTGCCATTTTTCAAATTGTTTCTTATCTTTCACAATTGGAATTGTTTGCATTAAAAACATCACTCTGGGCAGTACACAGGGCTGGCGCCAGAGTTTCTGGTGCCTGCGGCCACTCGTGCGTGTGCGCACGCCACAGACTGTGTGATGACGTCACCTTGCGATGACGTCATCACGCGGCGCAGGATAGCTGGGTGGCACGCGGAAGCTGCTCCATACGCCGCCCCAGCAGCAGCCTGACGGCTTCTGCGCTCGGCTGGGGTGTGTGGGGGCAGAGGAGCGCGCAGCAGAGCTGGTGTGGCTGGCTGCAGCTGCTGCTGCAGCCAACCACCCAGCCCCGTGCCGCCGCCGCCACATGCCCCAGCCGGGTGCAGAAGCCGTCAGGTTGCTGCTGGGGTGGCGTGCGGAGCACGGAGCAGCCTCCGCGCGCTACCCCAGCAGCGGCTCGCAGCTTCTGCGCCTGACTGGGGCGTGTGGCGGCGGCGGCACAGGGCTGACTGGCTGCAGCAGCAGCTGCAGCCCAGTCACACCAGCTCCACTGCGCGTGCCTCCGCCCCCCGACACCCCCTCCAGCGCCTCTCCAGTGCCCTCGCACCGGAGGTCACCGCCTACCTGGCCTCAATGGGTGCGCCGGCCCTGGCAGTACATTCATTTTAATTGTGGCAATTCGACCTAACCACGACAAACTTAATTTATTCCAAAATCCATTAACCATATTTTGATCCTATACGCCAGTATTCTTGCCATTATTTTGTAGTCATTGTTTATAAGCGATATGGGTCTATAATTTTTCAGCTCTGTCAAATCTTGGCTTTCTTTTGGGATCAGTGCAATACTAGCTTCATTCCATGTATCTGGGAGACCCTTTCCTTGAAGCATATTGTTCATTACATTTTTTAAAATTGGTACTAGGTCCTCCTTCATTACTTTGTAAAATTTAGCTGTGATCCCATCAGGTCCTGGTGCTTTCCCAATCTTAGCCGCTTCAATTGCCTGTATGACTTCTTCTTCTGTTATTGGAGCATTCAGTCTCTGTTTCATCTCTTCTGGTACCTTTGGTAAGTGGGCATTCCTTAAATACCCATCTATCTCTTGTACATTCACAGATTTCTTTTGAAATAATTTAGAGTAGTATTTAAAGAACGCATGCTTAATTAGTTGATGATCTTTCAATTCTTCACCTTCCTCCATTATTGTATTAATAAATTTCATTTCCTTCCTTTTTTTCAGTTGCCAGGCTAAATATTTTCCTGGTTTATTTGCTCCTTCAAATGACTTCTGCTTTAATGTCTTTAACTTCCATTCTAGCTCTTTATTATTAATGGCTGATATTTGATCCTGCAATATTTTAATTTCCTGTATGATCGACTTTTTTCCTGGTCTTTTCTTCAATTGTTGTTCTTTTTTATATATTTTTTCTTGAATTTCTTGCCATTTCTCCTGCTTTCTTTTCTTATCCTTACTGTTAAGTAAGGTTAAATTTCCTCTCATTACAGCCTTATAGGTATCCCATACCATCTGTGTTGAGACTTCATTGTTGTTATTTGTTACAAAAAATTGCTTAGTTTCTTCTTTCAAATACTTCAAATTTTCCTGATGTTGTAATAAATCCTAATTTATTCTCCATCTAAATTTTCTTCGACCCATTGTCCATTTCCATAACATTGGATTGTGGTCTGCGCTCACCTTCGGTAAGATTTCCACTTTTTTTTTCCAATAGAGTCAAATCTTTTGTTGCCCAAATCATATCAATATGTGAAAATGATAAGTGCCTTGCGGAGTAGTATGCAAATTCAGTACTTTTCGGATTTTCTTTTCTCCATACGTCTTCCAAATGTTCTTGTTGAACTAATTCAAAAAAGTTTTTGGTAACTTCCCTGATTTTTTAACAGTTGTTTTTGATTTCTTGTCTAATTGCAAGTCCACCACACCATTGAAATCTCTAACCAATATCATCTGATCAAATACACCCTGATCTAATTTATTCAATAAGTCAGGGGTTTGCCTTTTATGCCAAAGCAAAGAAAAAACACTTTTGCTTGAACTTAAAAAGGGAAACAGTGTACAGGCTGCAGGAACAGCCTCAATGTGCAAGCTGTTCAGTCAATCCAAAGGGTGGCTGGAGCTTAGTGCTGCCTTCAAAATGGCGGTGATAAGCTCCAGCATTCCAAGCTATTAATAACAAGGGGCTTCCCCATCCCTTTTAACAACTGAGTGGCAGATCAGCTATGAGCTTCAGCTCAGCTGTTGGATGGGAGGGGGGTTGGCAAGCTACGGAGAGGCCAAGTGAGATTCTTGTCCAGTTGGTGCTTCTGTGCTGGCAGCAAATGATGTGCAGATGGGGCCCGTGGATCCTATCCCAGCGTACCTTTTCTTGCTCCATATGGATGCAGCCTGGACAGGTAGAGCACATCAGGTTGACTTTGGGTGCAGAGTTCTTTCTCTCTTAACTTTCTCCCTTAACTTTAAAACTTAACTTTACTTTTAAAACCATGAACTATATGTGTTCTAAAATATGCTGCTATTCATTATGTTAGCTCTCACTTTTTTAAAAAAAATTAAGTTCTTCAGCTGGAGGGGACCAGTGCTCCAGGTGGGGGGCTAAGGACCCACTGGCCCCACCTTTGCTATGCTTCTGTGTCTAGGCTCTGCCTGAGCCAGGATGTTTCTTGGCAATGTAGTCTGCCTAACCTTTGGCAGTCAGTTAGTTGATATGGTTTATATGGGTAGAAAACTGTCTATGTGATCATTTGTCTCTTAGATGTATGTGTCAAACTTTCTTGGTATGGTACAGTTAATATTAAGTACATTTGTGTGTAACATGCCTGAACACAGCATTTTTCTGCTTAGAGTCAATGGAATTTTTATTAATGCTAAAGCTACAGGAGCAATTTCAGAGGGAAAATGCCACATTTATTAGGGAAGCCAATGAAATGTTCAAACTTGTTGCTTCAGTGCTGGTGAGACTAATGGGACTATATGAGCACCACAGCCAAATAATGAAATTGCACACAGGCTGACAATTCTTTCCTTGTTGTGCCCCATTACCCAACTTTTGTCTTCCAAATCATAGTCCAAAAGGTGTTTTCTGTATGGCAGGTGCACCTGTTCAGAGTTAACAGGTACAGTTAAGGCAACCTTGGAAAATGTGACACCTCTTCTGGAATAACTATAGCAGATCATATGTACAGAGCACTGTAATAGCATCCAGCAGGTTCAAGTTCTCAAAATACCCTACTAAAGTATGTAATGCAAGCAATGTAACAGAAGATGCCTTCCTTCAAAGAGCAGGTAATTCTCTGTATCCTTGTAAGAATTATAGTAACTGAGGACTGGTGCTTGGAAAATTGCATTGGAATTCTTTTTCTATGTTCAGGCAAGGTTATATCAGACTTTACTGCACTGACCAAATATAGCCAATCCTCATTGCTGCATGTTCTAGACATCCCTTGCTTTAACAAGCCCTTCCTCTGCGCCCTTCTGTTGTCATTCCATGGCTCCCTCATCTCTCTCCAGACCCCTGCTCTCCAGTGAATTTATCTCTCTCATCATTTACACCCGTGATGCTCTCTCCTTCAGTACCTAGATGGCTTTTAAGTATTTTTGCTTTGGGATCCAACACAAACTTCTGATGCTTATTTTGAAGCCATTCATTCCCTACCATCTCTTATATCTTGACTGTCACATCCCATGTCTGTCACTCCTCCAACTCTAACACTCTGGTCGGACTGCCAAGTGCCTCAAGAAAAAATGTGTTGTCCCTTTAACAGAGGCTTAATGAGAAGCCACCCGGACCCCCTCACAGAAGAGCTGTGGGAACTTGGGAATGACTGACTCAGTGGTGTTGTCCATCAGGCAGGCTTATGCCACTGCGGTCACTCCATTATTGCCATTTTCCAACATGTCAGGGAGGCATGAGGTCTAGCCAGTATCAGAGATTTCTGTGTTTCAATACTTAATCAGCACAAAATATAGAGCAACACGGTAAGTATAGCAGCAACAAAACACAATTTTCCGTGCAATAACAATGTCTCCCTATTTTATTTACATTAGTTGCATAATTTAACAGAAAACTATACCACATGTAACCAGTCCTAGGAAAAATTATTTTACAGGCGTCATATATGCTCCAAAGTCAATACATAAAGTGTCCAGTGCTTCAAGTGCTCTATTAATATTGCAACAGGTATTAAAGTGCAAATGCTTCCTAGCACCATGTACACACTAATTCTTTCATTCAAGCTCGCCTTGTATTCCAACTGGAATTGGGTATAGTCCAAGATTTAGTTCCAATAAACTGTGTAGTTCACAGATTACAAGTAGACCTTTGCGTGTATTCTTTAGGTGTACATTGATAATTCTGTGACATCAGTATTCTAACGGAAGGTCCAGATCACCATTGAATCCGTTTCCAAGCTCTTTCTCAAAGAACACAGTTGTCAAAGGTTCATGCAGCTACCACTCCATAGTAGTCATCAATTTTTCCAATTTTCCAATTTTCCAATTTCCAGGATCTGTCAAATAGATCTTTTACATCTCTAGTAACATGACATGACAGATGCAAACAGCAAGACACAAACATGCTTCTTGACTAACTATCTCAACACTCCTCCTTGAGACAAGAGGCATGTACACCCAACATTTCTCTACATTTAACCAGCATTTCTTGGCTTTGCCCTTTGGTTAATAGATCTGCTAGATTCTCATCTGATTTGCAATGAGATAAACATACCATTCCTCGGTGAATAGCATCACGCACGCTTTCATAACGAATTACGATATGTTTACTCTTGGCACGGATGCTCTGATACTGTGCCAGTTGCTCTGCAGCAGAACTATCACATTTGATCTTTACAGGTAATGGACACTGCATATCAAGATCATCCAACAACTTTATTACCCACTCTAGTTGTAATACACAGTCATTTAATGAGGCATATTCAGCCTCACAGGAGCTGGTCACGACTAATATCTGTCTCTGAGACTTCCAGAACACCAGCGCTCCCAGAACTTGGATCAGATAACCAGAGGTAGATCTTCCCTCATCATCTCCCCATGATGCATCACTAAAGGCCAATACTCCAGCCCCTTTAGTAGTATTCAGCACAAGCTTATATTCTGAAGTACCCTTCAGATAGCGCAGCACCCTTTTTGCCGCTTGCCAGTCCCTTTCACAGGGATCTGCACACTGCCTACATAGCCACTGCACCACATAGCCTAAATCAGGGCAGCTCCAGCAGGACAAGTACAGGAGTGACCCAACCAGAGACTGGTACTTAGTTTTGCTTTCAAAAGGAGTGTTTCTTGGCTCATTACGACACCCAGCAGACATGGGGGTTAGTACTTCACGTGCCTCTACCATCCCATACTGCTTCAGCAGTTGCTTAATTTTACTGCTCTGGCTCAGCTCAAAAACCCCTGAGCTGTTTTTAGCAACTTGCATACCCAGGTAGTTAGAAATAGGCCCTAAAAACCTGGTTTTAAACACTTTGGTTATAGCTTGCTGGAATTCAGCCAATTCCTCAGATGACCCACAAAGAAGACAGAGGTCATCCACATAACAAAGCAGGTAACACTGTTTACCACCATTCACCTTTTTGTATAAACATGGATCAGCTTTTGCCTGCTTAAAACCAAGGCCAGCCAGTGCTTTTGTCAAACACAAATTCCAGCACCTTGCTGCCTGCTTTAATCCATAAATGGACTTATGCAATTTCAACACTAGACCTTGTTGCTTAGATTCAAACCCTGGAATTTGTTCCATGTAGACTTCTTCCTCTAAGTCTGCATGCAGGAAGGCAGTTTTGATGTCAAAATGAAAGATAGACAAACCCTCTGTACTTGCTTTACAAAGGGCTGCTCTAAAGGTCTCCCCCCTCATGGTGGGAGAAAACACTAGATCATAGTCCTGCCCTGGAATTTGAGAGTATCCCTTAGCCACAAGGCGAGCCTTGCACTTAAACTCTCCATTTGGATTGTACTTTACTTTATACAGCCATTTGCAGCCCACTGGGCTTTTCCCCTCTGGCAACTCAGTCAGAGTAAACACCTGATGATTTGTGAGAGACTCATACTCTTGTTGCATGGCAGCAAACCAAGCCTCTCGCTCAGACCCAACAAGGCGCAAAACCTCCTGAAAGTCGGCTGGTTCTGGCACCAATACAAAATTAACCTGCGGCTGACTTGGCTCAAAGCCATACCTTACAGGACTCCTTTCGTGGAGCGTTCTGACACCCTTGGAATTTGAACACCAGGATTTTGTGACTGGGCTCCAGGAGACATTATCTCCTCTTTGACTTCTTGTTTAGAAACCATACTTTGTGGCTGACTCGTGCCACTTTGAGCCTCTTTGTGCTCTGTTAGAGGCAATAATACTTGTGACTGCTCCTCCAACACATGGAGTCTTGCCCAACCGCTATTCTCATTAAAATTGGCAGATCTGCTAAAGCTTATCTTCCGGTCATGTGTAACAAACCTGTAGGACTTCATGCCAGACTGATAACCCACAAAAATATGCTGAACCGCTCTAGCAGACCCCTTCCTCTTTTGCTTGAGAGGAATGTTAACCCATGCTTTGACTCCAAACACTTTTAGAAACCCGAGCTTTGGATCTTTATTGTACAGTACTTTGTAGGGAATATTGTTTATTGCCCTACTCCAAACCATGTTGCTGAAATAACAGGCTGCCCCCAAAACTTCAGCCCAATAAGACACTGGCAAGTTTGCATTCATCAGCATGGCTTTCATTATCATTTGAACTTTGACTCCACTGCGTTCCACCACGCCATTTTCACTTGGGACCCCCAGGTTTGCAACCCTATGAATAATACCTTTTCTGTTTAACCACTTGTAGAATTCATTTGTTTGGAACTCACCACCCATATCAGTTTGAATGGCACATACTTTCTCACCCAGCTGTAACTCAGCTCTTTTACACCAGTATTTCACTGCTTGGAAAGTTTCCAATTTGTGCATCAGCACATATGCCCAGAGAAAGCAACTCTTATCATCACAGATAAGTAAAGAAAAACGTTTTCCCGAATGACTCTGAGGATATGGCCCTATCAGATCCATATGGACCAGCTGTAAGGGCCTTTTTGACACCCGGCTACTCAACTTAGCCACAGGATATGCATGACTTTTCATCTGCTTACAGACCTGACAGTCTAAAAAGTGATTACATGGTTTTACACTCTTCCCTGGTAGCAGAGCCAATGTTTTTCTCAAAGCATCAAACCCAATGTGACCAAGCCGGCAATGTAAGATATGCACACACCCCTCATGGTCACACCTGTTGGACACAATTTGTGCTCCTGCCTGGATATTCTCAACTGAATACACATTGTTATGCAATGTACCTTGCAACAGAGGCTTTCCTTCTTTAGAGATTGTACACCCATTCTGAGAAAAAGAAACGTCAAACCCTGCTTTTGTTAGAGCACACACACTTAACAGATTGCTTTCTAATGAAGGGACACACAGAATATCTCTGAAGGTATAACCTAGGGAAGAAAAAGTTAGCTGCCCCTGGCAAGTCACCTTGGTACACCTCCCGTCAGCTAGCCTGACGTGAGGCAATGACGACTCTTGGGCTTCCTCCAACTCGGATTCCTTTCAGCAGATGGTTTGCAACGCCCCCGAGTCAAGGACCCAGGACTCCCCGGCTACAGCAGACACCATGAGCCTTGCATCACTGCTCCTGGCTTTACTCCGGCTGCTGCTGGATTCTGTCTTCCTTCCTTTCTTGCGATGTGGGCATTCTCTACGAAAATGAGACTCACTCCCACAGGTCCAGCACCATCTGGCTGCCAACATGACTGGAGATGACTGTACAGCATGCCTGTAGTCTGTCTGAAATCTGCTGCGTTCCTACGGCTGGACGTTTCTTTGGACGCTGGCCCCTTCAGAACACACTGAAGACTTGGCTGCATTCCCAGATTTGGCTGCACACCCAGATATAGATAATAGTGTTTCTTTTTGCCTTCACTCTGTGTCGAACAATTTTGCCACAACAAAGTTCCAAGTCAAGTCATCTGAATCTACCATCTCTAGTGTAGATAGAAGGACTTTGTATTGTGGTGCAAGGCTAGAGAGCAAAATATGCACATGGTCTGGTTCAGAGAAAACCTTCCCTCGTAGCTCCAGATCCCTGAAGCTCTGCATCATTGCGTCTATGTGGTTTCTCACCAGTTCTCCAGGCTGCTGAACCCTCTGATACAGGGCTCTTGTCAAGGCTATCAGTACTCCTGCCGAATCTCGCAGATGCACGGCCTTGAGTGCCTTCCAAGCCACTTGAGCTGTGTTTTCGTGTGCAATGTGGTTTAGCTGGCAGTCGGCTACACTCAAAACGATCGCTGCCAGCGCTCGCTCATCTCTTGTCTCCTCTGCCGGCGTGGGGACATTTGGAGGGTTGTTGACACAGACCCAAAGACCTTCCCTCTTCAAATAGTGTTGCATACGGAGGGACCACACCTGGTAATTTTCACCCGTGAGTTTCTCCACCGGCAGGGCTGTTTGGATCTGAGCCACCTCCGATATCCGGGCTGGGAGAACGTCTTCCTTCTCCTCCTCCTCCACACTGCTTTCCTGCGAGGACAGTTTGCCAGGTGCTCCTCCTCACCACTGCAGAACAGTCACTCCTGTACTCCACCGCCCGTAGCCTCCAGCTCCAAGCCACACAGGACTTCACGGCTCACAGCTCCTCGAACCTGCAACACTCACCCAGCGGGTCTGGGCCCATAACCCTGTTGGAAAGCGAGTTCAGAACTGTAGCTGAGCTAAGAATGAGGCTCCCACACCAGATAGCACTTAGGTGCAATTATTGTTTATTTACAGTGACTATTTACAGAGTTTTGTTCCCAGCTTCAAAGTGCTTTGCCTAGCACCTGATGGAACAAAGCCCACCCCAGCATAAGACACTGCTGGCTTATATGCCCCAACAGCACCTCCCAGTGTCCAATCTCAGCTTCGCTTCTTTGTCAGGTGATGTTCTTGCATCATCCAGGACCTGTTCTTGCATCATCCAGGACCTGTCAAATAGATCTTTTACATCTCTAGTAACATGACATGACAGATGCAAACAGCAAGACACAAACATGCTTCTTGACTCACTATCTCAACAGGCATGCCCACTGTTTGTAGCAGTTTTGAGGCATTTGGCCAGATCCAGTGGGTGAGTTGTGCTAACTGGGCAGTTCACACACACACCTTTGGGGGATCCCCTTAAGAGATCTGGGGGAAGCCGAAAGGTATGGTCATTGCAGGCTTCACCTTAGATGGCAGGGACCACTGTGATTGTGCCTAGATAGGTGCTACATGCCCTGCCATCCCATGGTGCCCATCTGTGGGCTGGGGAATGCATGCCATCAAGTGGCAAGGGGCTGTTCAGTGTAGTGGACCCATTGCCCTTTGCCACACCAATGTTCCAATGGCTGTAATCAATAAAGTTGTGGCCTGTTTTCATCCAAAGACCATGTGTTGTGAATTTTTTTGCCAGTACCTATTTTGGATGCAATGAGAATCATAGAATCAGAGAGCTGGAAGAGATCTTACAGATCAGCTAGTCCAAACTTCTGTGCAATGCAGGGACAGCCTAAAGTATCCCCACAAGCATTTGTCCAGCCGCTCCATGAATACTGCCAATGAAGTGGAACCCACCACATCCCTAGGCAGCCAATTTCACTGCTGAATTGCTCTTAACATGAAGAAGTTTTTCCTAATGCCCCTCCTGTAGTTAAACTCATTATTGCGAGTCCTCTGTTGCCCACAGGGATAGCTCCCTTCCGTCCTCTAAGTGACAGCCTTTTAAATACTTAAAGAGAACAATCATGTCTCCCCTCAACCTCCTCTTCTCCAAGCTGAACATTCCCAGGTCCTTCAGTCTGTCTTCATAAGGCTTGGTCTCCAGGCCCCTGATCATCTTAGTTGCTCACCTCTGCACCCATTCCAATTTGTCCACATCCTTTTAAAAATGAGACCTCCGTGAAATGGATAAACTAACGAGGAAACTTCGAGAGGAAGATATGGAAGAGTATGTAACAAGTTGGGAGAAATTCAAGAATTACATAGAAAAAAAGTGGGACATTAAAGGGAAGGTGCGGTCTTTGGATACTTTCTGAGGGGAGGATAGTGTTCTGTTACTTTGAATTAATATAGAGGCAGTAATCATTATATTATATTAGAGGTAAAAATCTAGTTTGTGATAATATACCATTTTATTGATATATGTAGGTACAATATGTTATAATTTACTAGGTTATAACGTCATGAATTGGATAAAAATATAAAGGATATTAATAATTTTGAACATTATAGATATGATAGATATATGTAATAGTGCTATCTAAAGATATGCAATGGTATAAAATATATTACTATGACCCATTCTTAGAATGTAGTATATAGCTATTAATATAGGGGACATACTATATTGTAGGTTATTGGATATTATGGATAGATAGTACTAAAGGATATGGAATGTTAGATAATGGTATTTATCATTAGATAGGTATTATTATATAATATATATTTTAGCTTGGTTAAGGTTTTATTTAAGAGGTAATAAAGGGAATGGAAAACTGTCGGAAGTCAACAGAAAAGGGGGGAAAGGGTGGGGGGGTTTTACAATATGATGGAAAGTTAACTGTGTATGTTTTTATATTTGTATAATGACCCATCCAATAAAAAAAAATTTTTTAAAAATGAGGCTTCCGGAATGGCACACAGTACTCCAGGTGGGGCCTGACCAATGTGGTATATAGTGGGACAATGACTGTGATTTGGATATTATGCCGTTGGTGATACACCCCAAGATAGCATTCACCTTCTTTGCTGCTGCATCACACTTACTGCTCATATTTAGCTTCTCATTCACTGGTATCCCAAGATCTTGTTCACTCACACTACCAACCGGAAGCATATCCTCCATCTAGTAAGCATGCCTTGTATTTTTGTTACCCAGGTGGAAAACCATGCACTTGTTAAACTACAAACATCCTTGTTAAATCACATTCAAATTTGCCCACTTTCCAGTGTGTTCAGTTCTCATTGAATTCTATCAACCAGGTCATTTATAAAAATACTGGAAAGCACTGGGCCCACACCCAAGCCCTGTGGCACTCCATTGGACACCTCCCTTCAATCAGATGTGATTCCATTGACAACTACTCTTTGGGTATATTTATCCTGGAAGATGATAGACAAAGGATCTGCAAGGTGTTTTGAAAGTTCTTTAAACACTCTTGGGTACACTTCTTCTGGCCCAGAGAATGTGTACACAATTTTTCTGCCAATGTCAGCCAGCAGCTCTGATGCCATGCCTTGCCTACTGCCATCTCTAAGTCAGTCTGTTCTCTACTTCAGGGAGAAAACTGAGGCAAAGCAGGCATTGAGCCTTCCTGCCTTCTCTCTGTCCTCTGTCAGAGATTCTCCATTTTCACCCAGCAATGGGGGTATCACCCCCTTCACCTTCAATTTGCTCCTTCAATTTGCACCTTAAATTTGAAGAGTGTCTTTTTATTGTGCTGAGAGATCCCCCTGGCCAGTCTTAGCTCATTCTGAGTTTTTGCCTCTCTGACACCTGCCCTATAGTGCCTAGCTGCCTCTAGATACTCTTCTTTAGATGCATTTTCTTCCCTCCCTTTCTTGAACATCTCTGTTTTCCTCCTCAGCTCATCACAGAGCTCTCTGTTCATCCACATTGGCTTCTTAGATCCTCTACCACATTTCCATCTTACTGGAAAGGTGATGGCTTGAGCCTGCAAGGGCTCTGCTTTTAAGAGAGCCCACCCTTCCCTCACTCCTTTTCCTTCCAGCATTCCTGTCCATGGAGTAACTCTGGTCATATCTCTAAGTTAATTAAATTTTCTAAAATCTAGCATGCATGTTTGGCTACAATATCTACTGCTACCCACAGCAAAAGGAATTCTAGGAGGACATGATCACTTCTCCCCAAGGTCCCCACCACCTTTACCTTATCAACCAACCCTTTCTTGTTGGTTAGAATCAAGTCCAGTATGTTTCAGCCCCTCATTGGAGCCTTTCACCGTTGGCACCATTAGTTAATGGTGAAAAGAAGCTATTCCACACATATATGATCTGATTCTTCTTGGAACTAGTGGTCAAGGTATTAACTTTACAAATGAATAGGACACTGTGTTGAACTATCCAATTTCTGAGCAAGGTTGAAAATTTCTATTAATTAATGGGATAAAATTTTCAATATGTCTTCCATTTAGGGAAAATATTTTTAAAATGATACATTGCTGACATCTGACTGCAAAGATTTAACAGTGTTGCATTGATCAATGCTGGTATTGCAAACAACTCAATGCAGACTTTTTCCATATGTGGTGGCTTTGACTGCATGCTGCGGCATATTGGCAAAAATAGCTAGTTGTTTGAGTAAGGAGTTAGGAATTTTTATACCATTATCACCGGAAATATTTCGGTTAAACAACCTTTCTGATATTATAAGATTTCATGATATTATTTTACATTTAATGATGATTGCTAGATTGGTTTTTGCCAGACATTGTGTCCAAACATTAAAGACTGGCTTGATAAAATTAAAGAAAATTTTATTCTGATTAAGTTAACATTTTTACAGACAGGAAAATCTTGGAACAAATTGAACTGTTGTGGCATCTTTGTCTATCTCAGTTTCAACACAATTTGTAGAATATATATGGTGTGATTTGTAGAATTATAAATCTGTAAGATTTTTTAAATGAATTTATTTATTTAATCACTGCATTCTTTACTATCATGATGAGTACTATGCAGTAGAAATGGGCACAAACACCATTACGAATGCAAAAAAGCCACGAACAGCCCGTTCATCAGTTCGCGAACAAGCTGTTCATGAGACCCCATTCTAGATGAACAAGTGGTCGTCACAAACCTCGTTCATTGCATTCGTCCGCTGTTCGTGAAGCCAGACAATCAGGCACCTTCAATCAATTCCCTTGGCAATGGAGGCAGGGACTGCCTGAACTCTGTCTGCACTCCTCCTGTCGCCCTGGAAAGCCCAACTTAGCTTGATGGGCAGGTCTTCCTTCCAAGTGTGGAGCTCCAAATTGGTTACAATTGGTTACATGGGAGCAGACACCAGGGGGGAGGGGGGGGGTGTCCTGTGGCCATGGGAACTCCAATCTCATCCCTGCAAACCATGTTAGGAAGTTCTGACTGCCAACCAAAGACCTCCTGTGTTGCTCTATGGGGTCTCTGGTTATAAAAGGCACTGTGCTCCCAGGCTCTCTTTCAGTTTCAGAAGGCACTGGAGTGAGAGAGAGCTGTTGCTAGCCTTTTGGTAGAGAGACTGGGAGAGGGCATTGGAGATGGGATTTTTTGTGTGTATGGTGGGATAGGGATCTATCCCTCTGGTTCCTGGGCTGCTGCCTGGCTCTGGGGCCAAGCTCAATGGGCACTTCGGCTGAGGCTCACACTGATTATGATTAATGCCTGATCTGATCAGACTTCTGGGAGTGCTGCTGGGCTAGGGCTCTAGCCCCAGCCTCTGGTTCCAGGGCTGCTGCCAGGTCCTGAGGCCAAGCTCAGTGGGCACTTTGGCTGAGGGCTCACAGTGTTGTCCACTTTTCTTTCCTCCTTGTTTGCTGGCACAATGAGGCTTCAGGTGGGGGCAAAGGGTGGTCGTGGGGGAAAGTGCAAAGACTGTCCCGTTTGCCCCATGGGAAGCAGTTCTGGGCAGGGCTCTGTGGCAGCAGAGACTCCCACTCCCCAAAAATCACCTGTGGGGGCTGTGGAGGAGGCCAAAGAGCTCTTGCTGCTGGGGGAAGAGGAACTCTTTCAAATGTTGGAGGAGGAGGAGGCCGAGGGATCCATGGAGGAATGGTTTGGGTTCGATGAAACATCCATCCCGTCCCCATCTCAAACTCCTAGCTCTGTCCCTGCCTGCAGTCCACCCCTCACTCCATCTTCCATTGCCTGCTCCACAGCGCAGCCAGAAACCCTTCGTCCTCCCTCCTCCAGAAGAGTTAGCAGTCCACAGTTCAAATCGGCTGAATGGAGGCACTTCTGGGCCCTTTCAAATGACCCCCGTGTGGTGCAGAGCCGTGTCTGTGATGGGCTGGTGCACAGGGGCAATGACCCGAAGCACCTGTCATCAATGGTCCTGACCAGGAACCTGAAGACACACCACCCGAGCCTGTGGTCTCCGTCCTCGGCCAGCGAAGCATCCAGCAGGAGGAGACAGAGGGCTACCAGCTCCTCTGAGCAGGGATCAGAGGGAAAGTCACCAGAATCCACCTCAAGCAAGAAGCCTTGCCTCGAGGGTGCCGCTGGTGGGAGTGGAATGGTCAGGCAGGCCGCCCTTGGGGAGGTTGTTCCATCGGGATCAAGGATAGTGCTGTTGAAAAGGGTGAGGTCAAGGGCTCAGGAGGTGGGTGTTCGTGTGGTGGCAGAGATGATTGGCCCACAAGGATTCCCCCTATCGGTCGTGGAGAGCGTGGGCTTCCAAAAGCTGCTTCAGCACTTTGCCCCATGGTTCTCCATGCCGTCACGGTGCACTGTTGGGCATCAAGTCCTGCCTGCCCTCTACCAGTCCGTGTGAGACATGGTGCTCAGAGAGCTGTCAGCTGCAAAAGGTCGTACCGTCCACTTCATGGCCAACCTCTGGAGCGGCTGCCATCACAGGTACCTTGCCATCACCACCCACTGGTGGCAACCAGAGGACCTCCGCCACCCCAGGCCAAAAACTATTCCCCAGAAAAAGGCGCCATGCTTGACACTGGGTAGTTCTTCTCCAGGCACGGGGGATGGACCATGTCCATACTGGGAAGAACATCGCCACCACCATAAAGGCAGCACTGAGAGAGTGGATGGCCGAGGGGGAAGGATTTGTCAGTGGCTTCATGTTGACGGATGCGGGAAGAAACATGTTGGCAGCCCTGAAAGAGGCATCCCTCCCTGGCCTGGTGTGCATGGTGATAAGGGATGTTCTCGGGCTGGGAAGCAAGCCAAGGAACAGCTGGGATGAGGGAACATTGTGGACACAAAATCTCCTAGACAGCTGCCACCTCATTGCTTCCCACTTCTCCCTAAGCATCAGCTCTTCCCACAAGCTGTTCCAGAGGCAGGAGGAGGAGCACTAACTCTTTCAGGACCTGCCCACCAGCTGGAACTCCACCTACGATACGGTGGAGCAGAAGGGCCCATTGCAGGACATCCTATCATCTATGGATGTTCTGAGGAGGGGAGAGAAGCTGAGCATCAGCTCCATGGAATGGAGAGTCCTTGCCCAGATGTCCCAGATGCTGAAACCCTTTAAGGAGGCCACCGAGCTCTTGTGCTCCTACGAGGCCAGCCTGGGTCAGGTCATCCCTCTGATCCATGGGCTTGACCAGTTCCTGGCCAAGGGGCTCGAGCAGCTCAAGCTGCTCCCCAGGGTCAGGGACTTTGTGAGGAGGATGCAGGTATGCATGGCTGAGTGCTTGCATCCTCTGAGCCATCAGGTGCCATACCAAATGGCCTCCTCTGTTACCCCTGGATCAAGGGCAGCATCGCCATGCTCAGATGCAGCACTGGAAAAAGGAGCTCTGCACAGCAGTGCTCAGTTTCCAGGCAGAGAAGGTAGGACAGAGGGAACTGGGCAGGGGCAAGGGGCCGGCAGTGGAGAAGGAGGGGGGAGGAGGTAGGAAGAGAGCCATGCCAGGAGAAATCCTCCCAAATGGTGATCGCTGGGCCTCGTCGGTGGGCTGTTTGGTTGGCTGCAGCACAGTGGGTGCCTCTCTCGCAGTGGAGGACTCAGTGGGGGCTATGGGGTAAAAGTACCTCATGGAGCCCACCGAGCTCCCCCATTCCAACCCCTTGGAGTGTTTAGTGAGTAAATCTGCTGTATGGCCAGACCTGTCCATCGTGGCAACCAACATCCTGTCCTGCCCTTCCACCAGTGTGCAGAGTGAGCAGGTGTTCTCCCACCTGGGAGACCTCCTCCCTCCCCACCGCACCCATCTGCACCTGGACCTGGGGGACATGTTGACCTTCGTCAAGGTCAACCTCAACCTACTTGGGTATCCCTCTGTGGACCTGGACCTACCTGGGCTGTGAGCCACCCCCAGTCTACTGTGGTTCTAGGCCAAGCTCCTCTGCAGCAGGCTCTAGCCCCCTTCAGTTCTCAGGGCTGCTTCCACGGCTGGTAAACCTTTGTCCTGCTCTCCCAGACAAGTTCTCGTTCCTTCTTTCAACCTCTCCCTCTCTGGATGGCACCAATACGACCCTTCCACAAAACTTGTCCTGCCCATCGCTTCCTCTCCCTGACAAGTTCCTGGACAGTCCCTCTTTCACCCTTGCCCTCTGTGGATGTCACCAATATGACCCTTCCCAATGACCTCTCCTGTCCTGCCCATCCTGTTCTTTCTGCGAAGGCAGGAAGGTGGGTGATGTCATTTGCCACCGCCTTTGGGCATGAGGGACTACCATGGCACTGCCACCACCTTTGGGCCTTCCTGGTCCCGCTCCAGAATGTGGCTGTAACAACCCTTTGTCCTCTCCCTGACAAGGTCCTGGACGTTCCCTCTTTCAACCTCTCCCCCTCTGGCTGGAACCAATACGACCCTTCCCAATGACCTCCTGTCCAATGACCTCCTGTTCCCAATGACTCTCCTCTCCTGTCCTGCCCATGCCACCCTTTCTGTGAAGGCAGGAAGGTGGGTGATGTCAGCAGCAGCCGCTTTTTGCCACGAGGGGCAGCTCAGGAGCTGTTGCACATGTGGTTGTTCCGTACAGTGCCCCCTATCAATGGCACTGTCTGCCCCCTTTGAGCATGGGGGAATGGGTCCTTCAACTCCTACCCTTTCCATGAGGGCAGGAAGGTGGGTGCTGTCTGCTGCTGCTTTTGGGAATGAGGGACAGCTCAGCTGCTGCTGTGCATATGGTTGTACAGCATGGAGCCCCCTATCCATGAGCACCTGCTGTACCCTCTGAGCAGGGGGAAATGGGTCCCAGCCACAACACCCATCCTTTCCGGGAAGGCAGGAAGGTAGGTGATGCTGGCAGCAGACTGCCTGTACTGCCTGCACAGGTAAGCTGTCTCTGAGTGGTGCGGATTCTGTGGAACTGCCGTTTTCTGTAGGGTGCACTGAATAGACTGCCATGTCTGTGACGGCAGGCTGGTGGGAGATGTGGGGGGCAGCCCACAGCTCCTCACGTGGGCACCTACCTGTCTGCCCACAATCCCCTTTCCTAGGGGAACCGATGCCTCCCTCACAATGGGGGGAAGGCATCCTCCCCTGCCTCCACAGCCAGCACGTTAGCCTCCACTTCTACATGTTAGGGGCGGACCCCACCTCCCACCCTTGGTTCTTTCCTTCCAATTTTCTAATGATGGGATAACGCAGATATTTATGCAATTCACATGTCTCCCCAATATGCCCGCACACAGTATCTGTCTCTCCTGTCAATCTAATAAAGGTGTTCAATGTATCCATGCATCCCTCTATCATATACACCTATCCCACACAGCTATGCACCTGTCTATTGAGAAACCTGTCTATCCCATGTACCTAAACGTCCTATGCTCCATGTCCAGCCAGTGTGTTTGGGTGGCAACAGCCTCTGCACCACATGAGGTGTGGACAACAGCATTGGCACTGATACCATGATGTCCCCATCTGGTGAATGTACGTTGGTGTCTCTGACCCACTAGGGTGTGTGTTAGTGTGTGCAAGGCCTCCGGGTATGCCATCATGTCTTGCTGGAGGGTTTTCTTTGCAGACTGTTGCTGGGTCACTTGGTTATGCGGCAGCCGCCAACATGACTCACCGTTATACCTTGGCAGAAATTAGCCTCTGGGAGGCCTGGTGGGCAGGCACATGGGGAGTGGCACTGGCAAACAGCCCCACACCCCACACCCTAGAGGGGAGGCGGCCCACCTCCACCTCCCCCAGCCCACCAGGCCTGGCAGCTGCCGACATAACCCACCATTATACTTTGACGAAAAGTAGCCCCTGGGAGGCCTGGCAGGTAGGCACATGGGGGTGCTGCCAGTGAGTGGCCAAACCCCCTGCTCCCTAGAGGGGTGGTGGCCCACCACCACCTCCCCCAGCCCACCAGGCCCAGTGGCCGTTGACCTCACCCACCTTCCGGCCTTGGCGGAAAGTAGCCTCTGGGAGGCCTGGCAGGCGGGCAGATGGGGGGTGCTGCCAGCAAGTGGCAACACCCCCTGCCCCTTAGAGGGGAGGCAGCCCACCTCCACCTCCCCCAGCCCACCACGCCCGGTGGCCACTGAAATAACCCGCCATTATACCTTGGTGGGAAGTAGCCTCTGGGAGGCCTGGTGGTCAGTCACATGGGGGGTGCGGTCAGTGAGCAGCCAAACCCCCCACCCCCTAGAGGGGAGGTGGCCTGCCTTCGACTCCACCACTTGTACACGGGGCCAAAGTCAACTGGTGGCTCCAATTGTGTTGAATGGTAGTTTCCTGGGGTCGTTGGATTTGGGAATGAATAACTCCAATATCCGTATTGCAATCTTGATCAAACTTGGGTGACGGCTGGAGGAGAGCCTGCTGAACACTCCCTGTGAATATGGGCTCTCTAAGTCTAACGGGAGTTGTTCTGGCCCCCACAAACAATGAACAACTAACATGTTTGTTAACGGGACATGTTCGTTACTGTTCATCTGTTCGTGTTCGTCATCGGCAATGAACAACAAACAGCATGTTTGGTTTTTTCCCTATTTGTGTCCATGTCTACTATGCAGGCAGGGGCTTCAATCACATGTAAAGAGTTTGTGTGTGTGCTACTGTGCGCTCATATAGCTCTGTTTGGAATTTCTGCTAAACAAACAGAGGTTAGGAGTAAAGCATTGATAATGTTCCTCCATCCAAGCATTCAGTATGTCCTGTTCATTGTCTAAGCAGGACTAATATTTCCAGTGTGCTCTGAAGCCATAAAGACATGAAATTGAAATTCTGTTTGTAGCAGCTGTTTATTTTTAGCAGGGTGACTGCTATTCATGTGGTTAAATATTCCGTGACCCTATTAGAAATAGGGTGTTATCTGTTAGTGGCATGTGTCAACAACACAATCATTATTTCCTGCTCTTGCAGAGAAACATCAATATTGACAAGGATAAAAACACCTCCAGAAATTAAGCTTGCATCAGAAAATCCTTAAATGTTGTAAATAGCCAGTTTCCAAAAAATAATACAATTTGCTCAGTGGGTTCCCCAGTCATCTAGTCCTGGAATTAAGTATGAAATAGAGGACAATTATAGTTGTTTACTTATCAAATCACAAGCATTTCTTTGAGGAGTTTTCTTCAGCTAAACTTCATTGTAATTATTTTGTTTTTATTCATACTTCATACTGAGTGCTTAATATCTTGACACCAAAACTATCTGGAGTTACCCAGTGACATTTATTTCTCTTTGTAAAAGCATTACAGAAGTAGAGACCTTCTTCTTCTTCTTCTTCTTCTTCTCCTTCTCCTTCTTTTGGTTTCTACCAGAATAACACACACAAATACATTGAATTAGCAAAATCATAGAATCATAGAGTTGGAAGGGGCCATACAGACCATCTTGTCCAACCCCCTGCCCAGTGCAGGATCAGCCTAAAGCATCCCTGACAAATATTCATCCAGCCTCTCCTTGAAAACTGTCAGTGAAGGGGAGCTCACCACCTCCCTAGGCAGCTGATTCCACTTTTGAACTACTCTGACCATGAAAAAGTAATTCCTAATATCCAGCCGGTACCTTTGTGCGCATAATTTAAGGCCATTGTTTCCAGTCCTACCCTCTGCCGCCAACTGGAACAGCTCTCTGCCCTCGTCCAAATGACAGCCTTTCAAATACTTAAAGAGAGCAATCATGTCCCCCCTCAATCTCCTTTTCTCCAAACTAAACATTCCCAAGGCCCTCAGCTTTTCCTCGTACGGCTCAGTCTCCAGATGCCTGATCATCCTCGTCACTCTCCTCTGCACCCTCTCGATTTTGTCCACATCCTTTTTGAAGTGAGGCCTCCAGAACTGCACACAATACTCCAGGTGCGGCCTGACCAAGGCAGTATAGAGAGGGGCTATGACCTCCTGCGATTTCAACACTATGGCCCCTTTGATACAACCCAGGATTGAATTAGCCTTTTATGCCACCGCATCACACTGACTGCTCATATTTAGTTTACAGTCCACTCTTACCCCAAGATCACTTTCACATATACTACTGCCCAGAAGTGTATCCCCCATCCAGTATTTGTGCTTCCCATTTTTGTGGCCCAGATGTAATACTGTGCACTTGTCTTTGTTGAATTGCATCCTATTCACAGCTGCCCACTTCTCTAGAGTATTCATTTCTTGTTGAATTTTAATTCTATCTTCTTGGGTGTTTGCTACTCCTCCCAATTTGGTATCATCAGCAAATTTAATGAGCAGCCCTTCCACTCCTTCACCCAGATCACTGATAAAAATATTGAAAAGCACCAGGCCTAAAACCAAGCCCTGCGGCACCCCATTGGACAGCTCCCTCCAATCTGATGAAACGCCGTTGACCACCTTTGAAACGCCATTGGGTGCAGTCCTCTAACCAGTTCCCTATCCACCGAACTGTCCTATAGTCCAGTCCACAGTCTTCCAGTTTGCCCATCAGAATGTCATGGGGGACCTTATCAAAAGCTTTACTGAAATCCAGATAAATCACGTCAACAGAGTTCCCCCGATCCAGTAAGCTGGTCACTCGATCAAAGAAGGAAACCAGGTTGGTCTGGCAAGATCTGTTAGGGACAAAACCATGCTGACTTCCCCAGATCACTGAGCGGTCCTTCAGATGCTTACAGATTGATCCCTTTAAAATCTGTTCTAATATCTTCCCAGCAACAGAAGTCAGACTGACTGGCCTGTAGTTTGCTGGGTCATCCTTCTTCCCTTTCTTAAAGATTGGGATAACATTCGCTCTTCTCCAATCTTGTGGCACATCCCCAGTCCTCCAGGAGGCCTTGAAGATAATGGACAGGGGTTCTGCAAGTTCTCTAGAAAGTTTTTTCAGCACTCTTGGGTGCACCCCATCTGGCCCAGGGGATTTGTATTCATCCAGTGCAGCCAGATGCCTCTCCACAACCTCTCTGTCAATGTCAACTAGCCACTCAGGTGTCCTGTCACATTTTCTACTATCTCTAGATGTAGATTTTCTTCTATCTCTAGAATGCTCTTAAGCTGTTGAATTTTCATTTGGAAAGAGCTTTGGAATCTGGGCAGATGATTCCATGCATTTCTTGAGCACAGAAATGTGTGTGCACAGGTCTTTGTATAGATGCCTGGCTCTACCTAGTAAACTATAGGGGAAGAAGACCAGTGGGATAGAACTGGGAACTGGGTGATTAGTCTTCTCAGTTCAGGTAAGTGAAATGCCTTTTGAAACACAAAAGGTCAATGAAACCCAAACAAGGCAACAGAATTCCCTGGTATGTATGGTTCTTTCTTTAAATAGAGCCAAAGTTATCACATTCCTGATCAAATTTGAAACTTACAATCTTTAAAATAACCTAATCAATGAATGTACCATTATCATTTGGAAAAAGGAAAGGATTTGTATTCTGTAGTTACAGAAACAGTTGCTTTTAAAGTATTCTTTATGTCTTTTATTTACTAGTTTTCCCTCTCTCATCATGTCCTTATGGCCTAAGCACCCCCAAATGAGCTTTGCATAACTGTACATGCCTTTAAAAAGTAGGGCTTGCAGGTCATGCCCAGCTTTGTCGCCATGACTGGGGGAAGCCCGCCGTTCTTACTGATCAGTCTCCATTCATTTACTATTCACTCTCTGATATTGCAAGCTTGCAAAAAAATGTTAGTGCACGGGAATATTTGAATATTGGAAACTGGATCAATTATGCCAAATATGTACTTCTATGTAATTTATTGTGGATGCAGAATTGTTGTAAAGTAGGAACATTTTTCCTGCTTTACATCATACACAGCCCTGCCTTATGGTGCAAGACATTACACAAAAGATAATGAGGCTTGAATCGATAAAAATGCTCATCAGCCACTGGTAGTTCATCCACTCTTAGTAATGCTATAAAAGCCTGGTGCCAAGCATCTGCAAATCTGCAGTAAAAACATTTGTGTCATGCTATAGAAACCAGTGGCTAACAGCTGCACATGTTGTTTCCAGTGTTGTAAACCTGTCATCAGTGTTGTATTGTTTACATATGGCTACAAGACCTTGTAGCTTAGAATCCCTTAGCTGTTCAGTAGTAGCAAATGCTTGCATGACAGCTGTGTCAATTGGAAGCAGCACAGTGGGCTTATTTGTTTCTAGTGAAGTTTCAATAACTGTTCCCTCCCTCTCCTGCTCACTCCCCTCCTGAACACCACAAGTCTGATTCCTTCATTTTTTTAATGAGTCTGGCATTAATAATAGAGTGACCGGCAGCACAGATGCTAGAAAGGAAATCGCTGGGATTTCCACTAACAAGACTCATAATTCTACAAGAAATAATGGATTTCAACAATGTTAGGCAGAGCTAGGAAAGCTGCAGTTATAATTCATGACACAGCGTACTCCAGAAGGAAATCAAAATCTGGGAGACATGCAAAAAGGTACTAATTTTCTACATCAGTGAAATTCATCACATTCCTAGCGATTAATATGGAAAGTGGCTTGGTCGCTCAATCAGACAGAGCTTTGTTTTGCCTGCTCCAGCTTTTGAAAGACCATTGATTCAAATATTATTGCAACTTCAGAACACTGCTAAAATTGTAAATCAATTCTCTGAATTGCAAGTGGCAGTTATTAAATGGGCTTTTTTATTCCCATTTGAGTGCAAGGCCTCTATTTATCAAGAAGCAGAGTTACAAATATTCATCAGATACATATTGGCTGTGATATTTTTCAAGCACACTAGCCTTAAAGTTATTACTATTGTTCCTTTTTAACACTCCTACATAAATAAATTTTGATTACGTGCTGTTAACTCCAGTAGTTCAAGTCGGCCTTCCTCTGACTTCCCTCGTGGTCTCCCATCCAAGTTCTAACAGGGCTAATACTGCTTAACCTTTGATCTGACAAGATCAGACTATACAATGCTGCCTTCCCTCCCATAATCCTGTAACAAGGAATTAAATATTTTATAATGCCTGTTAAAACAATTATAATCTTTTTTTATTAAAATGTGAGTAGACTGCTTTTGTTCAGAGTCAATAAGTGGAATTAAACTATCCAAATGAACGTACAATGTAGTGAAATATCCATATGAAAATATCATTTATGTACCTCAATCAAACAGTTTTTCAAATATATTCCAAGTTGGAAGCACCAATAGAAAACCGTATTCCCCCTTCCCCCAAGAGTCCTCCCAATAAAAGTTTACTGAGCATCACACTAGCTGTGGATCTGATTGGCAAGCAATTTTATTAACATATTGTTCATTACCTATGGGGAAATCCTTGGGTTAGTTCAGAATGAAGCTCAGCAAGTCAAGCTAATTTCCAAAGAATCAGAAAATGTATTGTCGAAGGCTTTCACGGCCGGAGAACGATGGTTGTTGTGGGTTTTCCGGGCTGTATTGCCGTGGTCTTGGCATTGTAGTTCCTGACATTTCGCCAGCAGCTGTGGCTGGCATCTTCAGAGGTGTAGCACCAAAAGGCAATACAGCCCGGAAAACCCACAACAACAATCAGAAAATGGCTTGATTTATTCCATACCCAGTTTCAAAAGTCCATATCCATATCTAGTTTCTTCTTCAAAAAATAAGTAAGTTTTCCACTTCTTTTTCCCAATAGCACTAGCAGGGGTGAAAAAGGGTCCAAATCACTGCCTTCCATCTCCCATGAGCCTTCCAGGTACAAAAAGCCCTAGTGAAAAGAACCCTAGGACCTGTATTTTACAATGTGCTTGACATACATAAAAAGGACTTATTGCATATCTGCTCAATGTATTCAATGACACTTACTTCCAGGAACGCAACCTTAGGTACTTGGGGAAATCTACAGTTCCCTGGCTATTGCAGCAAATGCAAGTAATGCATATGTGTTGCTGGGTTGTCAACAGCAACATATCCTTCCACATTAATAGAGAAAAAATATCCTGCCACATTAATAGAGGTTTAATGGGATGTTATTTACCATTATTTACCTCCGTGCTATGAAAAGTTTTAGCCCATTTCCACAATTTGTTGATTTGATTATAATGATCAAAACCTGTGAACAGACTGAAAACCTAATCAGTGGGTGATAGGGTTGCCAGGTCTCCTTACTCTCCTGTGGGGAGAGGGGAGGACCCAGTATAACCCCTGTGAGATAATTGGTTTAGCCCAGTAGGGCAGAGTCAGTAGCTAGAGCCAGGCAGCTGAGGAAGAAGCTGGTCGCTGGGGAGCTGAATGATAATTACTTTGCTCTTATCACCTTGAATAAGATAATCAAATGCTGTATGTGAACGATATGACTTAAAGTGGTGTATATGCATTGTGTTTGGTTGGTGTTACTTGGACTGTGTTATTTTTGCAGGGTATTAATTCCCCAAGAAGAGGACAGAAGCCTGGACTACAGTTGCTTTGAACTGGAAGGATAGTGAAAAATGACTCTGTCACTTAGTAGAATCAGACAAGTTGAACAGTTTACCTTTTCAAAGACGTTGTTGGTTTAAAGTTTCTGTATGGTTTATAAGTTTAGTTAAAGAAAAAATAATTGTATTAATTGTTAAAAGTTTTTAAAAGATTTTTTTCTTGACTTAAATTTGTGTTAAAGTTTGCTTCCTAAACCCCATAGAACCCATACAAAGAGAAGTTACAAAAGCACGCAACTTTTGTGGTTCCTTGCACACATGCAAAGAGCACATGCACTCTCAGCACAATGATGTCACTTACAGAAGTGGCGGGCATGCTCCCACCCTTCAAAAGGGAGCACACGTGCTGCACGCTGATCCTGGCCGTTTTTTGCCTTGCGGGCCCATTTCCTAAATCCTTTCCCTCTGCTGGCCAGGGCCGATTCCAGATGACTAACCTGAAGGCGCTGCATGCTGCCATGTTCCGGATCGCGACAGGGAAAACGTGAAATATCACATTTTCTCGCGCGAGTTTGGCACGACGTCACGCCAAACTCGTGCGAGAAAACACGATATTTCGCGTTTTCCCCGTCGCGATCTGGAACATGGCGGCATGCAGCGCCTTCAGGTTAGTCATCTGGAATCGGCCCTGGTGAGTGGCAGGAGGAGGGCAGAGGCTAGAAGTGGGGGATCTCCGCCCCAGCTGGGGGACTGGCAATCCTAGCAGATGACTGAGCATCATGACAGAGAAAATAATTTTTTCCTGGTGTGTCTTATAACTGAGAGATTCTGTAAAATAAATCAGTACAGAGGAATTCAACTATTTATTTCATTTTAAACATTTGTAACCACCCTATTCACAGAGGAGTCATGTAGACAGAGGAAGATGGCTGTTGAGCCAAATTCACTTTTGTGGATTACACAAGGCAAGGCAATATGTATTAATATTTATTTATCAAGTACATGTTTATCCCACTTTTCTCCAAGGACCTCCAAGCAGTACATATGCTTCTTCTGTTTTTATTCTCCCTGGCCCAATGTCATCCACCGAGTTTTATAGCAAATGAGGATTTGAACCTGGGTCTCCCCAGTCCTTGTCTAGCACTCTCACTACAACACCAATCTGGCTCACAGCATGTTTAGCAGTTTCACATAAATGTATATTTGTATCTGAAAGGATGCACATCAACCCACTTTTCTACACTCCTGAGACAATTCCTCTATTGTCTGGTAATAGTTGAAAAGTGAAGACTCCAGAAAAGAATAGGTTGGAGTGTCTCCAGTTTTCCACTTCTTCTTTTTCCATCTTATTTTTCCTCAGTTTGTTTCCTTCAGCATTTCTTCCCTCCTGTCCCTACCATAGCATAAAGGTCCATACACAATATAGTTGTAATGTAACTGCAGAGTTATTACATGCTATTTGTGCACTGTAAAATAAAGCAATAACATTTTTTTCAATGTGCCATTAATTCAGTTTATTGTGTAGTGTAACCATAAAAAAAATTATAGACTTGGAATACAAGCTCTCTGTTTTTTCAATCCATTTTCTTATTACTGAAACAATGTTTCAGCTAAACTGCATTCCCCTCCCCACTATGTATCTTACCTTCTGTACACACATATCAAGCAGAAGAATTGTGATGTTGAAAACAGAACTTATATTTTCTTATAGTTGGTAGAGAAATGGCAATATGTTTTTGCACATCCACAGAAATAGAGCAATCTTGGTATCAACTAGTTCACTTCCTACATAAGCAAGGATATATTTTAGTTATTTGTGGCTTTAAACCCTCCCTCAAATCCCACCTCTAAATTTTCAGATTTTTCTGTAAACGAGTAGTTCCTCCAGGTTTACAGAAACACCCGTTTCCCATGCGGGTCACAGTGTTGTTATTTTTAAATCTGCTCCCTAGGGCAAAGTTGGGAAACAAACACATGTTATATGTATATAGATAAAGCTATAATGTAAATATGTATACAGGTTATGCTGTAGGGGAGGGGCCTCAGTAGTCCCCCCTCCAAAGCAGCCATTTTCTCCAGGGGAACTTAATCTCTATTGTCTGGAGATCAGCTGTAATTCCAGGAGATCTCCAGGCCTTACCTGGAGTTTGGCAATGCTAACAGAAACTCAGAATGTGATAAACTAGCAACACATGCTCTCTTTTTACTTCAGATAAGGGAGTGCCATTGTAATGGTAGCCAGGTATACCCATACAGGTAATAAGCACTGAAAGAAAAAATAATAATTCATAATGTTTGATCTACCTCTCACTACAGAGAAAAGCAGACAATGACCCAAAAATCCCTAATAATCTGAGTTAAACAATTATTGACAATGCAGTGCTGAACAGAGTTACAGCCTTATAACTAGAGATGGGCACGAACAGCAATACGAACAAAAAAAAGCCACGAACAGCCCAATCTGCTGTTCGTGAGCAAGCTGTTTGTGAGGCCCCATTCCCCACAAACATGTGTTCATTCCAAGCCCTGTTCATGGCATTCGTCAACCGTTCGTAAAACCAGACAGTCTGGCACCTTCAATCAATTCCCTTGGCAATGTAGGCAGGGACTGTCTGAACTCTGTCTGAACTCCCTCTGTTGCCCTGAAAACCCCAATCTAAGCCCAACTTACCTTGACAGGCAGGTTTCCCATCCAAGCGTGGAGCTCCCATTTTGTTACATGGGAGCAAAGAGCAGGGAGGAGGGTGGGTCTTCTGTAGCCATGGGAACACCAATCTCATCCCTGCAAACCCTGTTAGGCAGTTCTGACTGCCAACCACAGACCTCCTGTATTTCTCTATGGGACCTCTGGTTATAAAAGGCACTGTGCTCCCAGCTCTGGCTTTCAGTTTTAGCAGACAGTGGAGTGGGAGAGAGCTGTTGCTGGCATTTGAGAGAGGGAGAGTGCATTGGAGCTTGAATTTTTTTCTGTGTGTGGTGGGGTGGGGCTTCCTCAGGTTCCAGGGCTGCTGCCAGGCTCTGGGCCCAAGCTATTCTTTATTATTATTACCTGTCCTGCTGCCTGCTCAAGTCAGGTTTCTTGGCCAAACTTGGATGATGGCTGGAGGAGAGCCTTCTGAACACTCCCTGCAAATATGGGCTTTCTAAGACCCAAGGGTTCTGGCCCCAACGAACATCCAACCACGAACATGTTCGTGAACAGGTCATGTTCGTTGATGTTTGTGAATCACTGTTCATGGATGGCAACGAACAATGAACATCATGTTCATTGTTTTTCCTGTTTGTGCCCATCTCTACTTATAACTCCACAGAAAGCATAACTCTGCTCTGATTTGCACCAGCAATCAGGAAACCTGCCCTGGGAAACAGTCCATAGACATTTTTTTCTTAACTCTTTTGGCACCTGTTCTTCATTTCATAGGCCATCTTCAGTAAGGGCCATTTTTGATACTTGAGAAGAAAAAATGGCTTCCTAATAAAATTATATACATCTTTGGCAGAAAAATAACATTTGTTTCCTAAACCTGTAGGCCTTCATAGAGGCAGCAGATTAAAAGAATTAATCAAAATTATTTTATTTTCTCAGCTCATTCTTATTTATTTCTTGATTAGAAACATACTCTTGATTTCTGCCATGTATTACTGGATGCATAGCAGAGGTGTAAAAGAACGTTCATACCTATGCACACAGTGTAGGGTTGCCAAGGGTGCAGGATGCTGAAGAGTGTAGGGCAGCGGAGTACTTACCTTCTGTGCTCCCCCATCCCACTGAACTGGCTTCAGTGTGCCTAGCATTTACTCCCAACATCATGTTCCAGCACAAGGGAGGAAACACCAGGCACACTGAAGACAGTTCAACAGGATGGGAGAGTGCGCACTTGAGTTTCTCCCCCCCTGTGCCTCCTTCCTGCTGGCCTGGTGAGTGGAGCTGGGGGTGGCAGGGGGAGGTAGGGGGATGGTAAGTCTAACACAGTGTCTTAGGAATGGCCAGTGAGCCAGTTTGGTGTAGTAGTTAAGAGTGCGGGGCTCTAATCTGGAGAACTGGGTTTAATTCCTCACTCCTCCTTTTGAAGCCAGCTGGGTGACCTTGGGTCAGTCACAGTTTCTAGGAGCTCTTTCAGCCCCACCCACCTCACAGGGTGATTGTTGTGGGGATAATAATGACATACTGTGTAAACTGCTTTGAGTGGGCATTAAGTTATCCTGACAGGTGGTATATAAATTAAACAGTGTTGTTGTTGTTGTTAACATCCTTGGCCAACAATAGTTAGGATCCACACATCATTGAATATTGTGTTACTGTCATCATTCACCTCCTAAATGTTTCTGTTTAGATAGGATGATGAATGGTTACAGTAGAGCAGTATAAAACAATGTAGAGATTGAGCCCTGATAGATTTGCCAAATTCCAGATGAAGCCTGGAAATCTCATGACATTACAACTGATCTCCAGTTCTCCTCGAGAAATGGCTACTTTGGAAGGTAGACTCTATGGCATTATACTCACATTATACTCACATTATACTCACTAAGATCCCCCCTCCCCAAATATCACCATTCTGAATACACCCCCAAGTCTCCTGGAATTTCCCACCTTGGATTTGGCAACCCTAAGCCCTAGACTAGCATCTTGGTTTGATGTACCAAATGTACAGGAGAAACACAAGGAAGGTGGTTGGTTGTCAAAGTCTGTCCAGATGGAGAGAAGCCTGAGACAAGATCTCTGTAAAAAAAAATCAGAGATGCTACAGCCCACAGACTTACCAGATGGTCAGTTTATGGGGCAATGAGGAGAAAGGAGAACAGCAGAAGTGTCCATTGCTGCAACATGGCGGCTCCGGCCACCTCCACATGACCATGCAGGAGCCAATAGCCAGGAGAGGCCAGGCTGGCCAATCTGGTTCAGCTGGCAGGGCAAGGGGGCATGCCTGGGTGGGTGGACCTGAGCAGCATAGTCTTCTCTCAGGTCTGTCCAGCAGGTACTTAATACGCAGCCACCATGGCCCCACATGTTTCACCATGTAGTTTGGAAGTGGTGAACAGGTCCCAGGCAGTGCTCCAGCAGCATTTTGGGGGTTCAGTGGTGGCTTTGGCTGCAACTTTGGTAGTGACTGCAGCGGTGAGTGCGGTGGCTCCAGTGGCTGTTCTGGCAGTGGCAGTTTTCAGT
Source organism: Eublepharis macularius (assembly GCF_028583425.1). Classification (NCBI taxonomy): domain Eukaryota; kingdom Metazoa; phylum Chordata; class Lepidosauria; order Squamata; family Eublepharidae; genus Eublepharis; species Eublepharis macularius. Next base: position 77,346,330 of record NC_072796.1, on the reverse strand, counting down.
GGCTACTGCAGCATCAGCAACTGCGGTGGACCCAGAAGTTGATCCAGTGGTGGCTGCAGCAGTTTTTGGCAGTGACTGAGGTGGCATCTACAGTGACAGCTGTGGTCAAGAAAGTGGGCAAGCCACTTGAAGTGGGGGGGGCAGATTTATGAGGGTGGACAGCAAGACTGGCAGTAGGAAGGGAGCAGCGTTTGCAGGGAGGTCATCAGGGAATCCCCTCAATGGCTTTACAGCCTTTTGCGGCCTTGTGGCCTTTTTTGACCTTGTGGCCTCTCATGGCCTTGCAGCTTCTCACAACCTTGCAGTTTTTCTATTTCATTCTCCAGTGGGGGTTCACTGTCAGCTATGCCACCCAAGAGGGCAGCGGGGGCTGCTCCCATTAGCAGGGCACAGCCTTAGCAAAGGCTAACTATAGCGGCAGTGCTCTCCCCCCCCCCGCAGAGGAGTGGGGACAGCCAGGCCAAGCAAGCTCACAAGGCTTCAACCGCAAGCATGGAGGGTGGACTTCTGCGGCTTGCCAGGCCTTCACCTCTAGGGCCTAAGGAAGGTTTTAGCCTGCAGGGCTTATCAAAGGCCATTGAAATCTTTTCAGAAAGGGTGGAACAGCAGGACACCCCTGGGCCTGAAGCAGCAGTGGAGGCTGCTGCTCCAGGACCTGTTGAAGCCTCTTTCCAGGCAGTAGGTAAGACTGTTAAGGGGGCACATCAGCCACAGGGGTCCAGAAGAGGCCACTCACCCTCCAGCAGCAGCTCCAGCAGTCAGAGGGGAGGAAGAGACAAGCAAAAAAGCGGAGCCGGAGCTCCTGCAAGTATTAGAGGTCGTTGCGCAAGGATGATGAGTCAGACAGCGTGGGATCGTCTGCTGAGTCCTCTTCAGAAGGGGAGGACAGGAAGCTTGCCAAGGATTATTGGAGAGAGGCTGCCCATGTGTTTGGGCTGGTAACTTGGGCCATTTGGTGCAGGGCCAGTGGGAGCAAAGGGACCCCCAGGCCTGGGGCTGCTTGTGAAAGGGATGAAGGATGCCTCTGCATCCCCCACCCCCTATGAGGATGACAAGGATCCTCCAGGAGGTCATTTATCCCACAGGGTTCATAATAGGATCCATGACGGATTCTATGTAAACTTTTTCTCCCTGTTCCATCTTGAGGTGGAGGATGGGTGGAGGGCCCCGCCCTTCCAAATGGGACAAGAAGGGGCACAAGGAGTAGGAGGCTGAGTGCACCTTTGTCAATTGGTTGGAGGGCTACACCATCTCCATGGGGGTCATGCAGCTGGCCTACCTTTCAAACCACCTAATAAACATGTTGCGTGCTAGGGCACTTGCTGGTGACATTTTGGCCATGGATTACAATGAGGTGTTCCACAAATGGGCGTCTGACAATGACAGGGCTCTCTGAGACCTCATCAGCCACAAGATTTGGTTGTCGCTGGTGGGTCCCCACATCAGAGGCAGAGCTAAACCCTTGAGGATGGGAAGATGGTGCCCCAGGTCTGAATGGTCTCAGAGGGGTTGTTGGGAGTACAACCAAGGGAATGTCAGTGGCCCAGATGCAGGTACAATCATACCTGCGATGGCTGCTTCAGTCCCCACCCCCGTTCCACTTGCCCCCGGGCCTGTGGCAGTCAGCAGTCCTTTGGGGCCAATCATCCCCCCTCCACTGGCACCCCTTAATGGAGGGGGGTCTTCTGGTTCTGAGGCCCATCCAGTCTCTTCCAGTAAATAGTCCCTCCCACCTGGCCCTTGGGCTTGCATTCTCCCCCATCAGCAAGGAGGCTCTCCGCCCCTTACTAGGCCTTTACCCCAGCAGAGAGGCTGCCTCCTTTCTTTGGAAAGGATTTTACAGGGGGTTTCACATTCCGTTCAAGGGCCCCAGGATGTCCACTATACCCAGCAACTTCAAATCTGCCAGGAACTTGCCGGAGGTGGTAGCCACTAAGGTGGCCAAGGAGCTTGCCACAATCCATGTTGCTGACTCCTTTGCAAGCCCACCCCTCCCCAATTTCAGGGTGTTTCTGTTGGGGGTGGTTCCCAAGTATGCCACTTTTCTACCATAATGAGCATTCAGTGGATTTGCCACACTTTACCAACAAATATCTTCAACATGGAGTGTATCAAGTGGCCCAACCTTGTTCAGTAATGCAGGAAAGTGACCTTTAAAGCCCTTCATAGCCAGATTAAGATGGCAAATTCCAGCAGGAGGAAGAATGGTGGGGGTGGATGACAGCAATACTCTAAGAATTCTCTAAGATTTTAACTTCTTCACCGCCCAAAGCCCCTGAGGATGGGCAGTATACAAATTGAAATATAAATAAAAAATAAAAAATAAATATCTCTCTACTATATACCATAGAAGTGTGCCATCACCTCTGGATATAGTCAGAAGCAACATCGTGACATCACATGACATCACGTCACCCCTCCACCCCACCCCATTTTTTGTTGTCATGGAGAGAAGACGATTCTTGGCAACCCTGCTCTCACACCTGTTGAACTACATCTCCCAATATACACGTGCACCAGTTGTATCCTCAGAAAGCCTTCTTGTGATGGTACCCATATCTAGGGTAGTCTGTTTGGCAACCATTGGGTGACAGGCATTCTCTGTGAAATATAGGTGCAGTGGGCACCTTCACTTGCTGCCTTCATAAAGGTATGGAAATCTGTTCTGTTCCAGAGGGCATTGGGTGGAAGCTAAACAGCTCTCTGGCTGTTTTAATTGTATCACTTTTTTAGGCTTTATTTGTATCCGGCTTTTAACTGTTTTTAATTATATATTGGTTATAACTAGCTGGACACTTAGAATGTCTGTGCCCTGCAGCTTTTTCTGCTAGCTAGCTTGAATTTGCAGAGAGAAGACAGGGAGTAAATATTTTAAATAAATAAATAAAATTAATTCATAGAAACTCCAGTTTAAACCTCTAAATGAAATGCCTAGGAATAAACAAGAACAGTTTATAATTCATAAAGGTAAATGTTATCTCTTACATTATTATGCTTACAGTTAATAGCATCTTAAAGTAGCCTAGCACAAATTAATGGATTATTATCGATATTTGTCAGCATTTCCTTCTGAGCTAGAGGAACTTTGCTATTTGACTACACCAATGGGTTGGGGATAAACAGCAATACTGCTAAACATTTAGCCTAGAAGTGAAAGATAAGGGAGTAGAGGCTTTATGTCTAGATAAAGTGACTTGTCAGTCAATGCTATAAAAATATTGCTGAGGAGTTTAATAACTGGAGGGGAACACAAGTTCAGGATCCAGAAGGGGAAACAAGAGACAAGACAATATGCCAATTAATAGAATTAAACTGAGAAGTTTTAAAAGGGGGCTCCCTCAGGAGACAATTTTTTTAAAAAGACAAAAGTTAATTCAATATGGACAAAAACATAATGAGCTTAGTATGAAGGGGAGGCAGAAACAGAGTATTTAAAGATGACGGTGTCTGAAACATTAAGGAGCATGAGCTGGTGATTACTTTGACTTGATTATGCCCTGGCAGCATCTTTCAAATTACTTCAACCCTCTTCTCTGCACAAATAAGTTCATCTCTAAATTCTACAGTAGAAAAAAAGGAAACAAATCCTTTTTGTAGCAGCCAGGCCAGGAAACTGATTAAAATCGGCAAACATTCAAAAAACTAACACACACAAAAGGCTACATTCCTCCAGTCTCATCCAACTGCTATATCACACTCTGCAAATGTTTAAAAATATTCATTGTGTGTTATGGTGTTGGAATTTAATGGCAATTGTGGCCTCTGCTACTCCTCCATCATCTGCTCCTCAGGTAGAAAAGGGAAGGTGCCGAATAAAAAGCAGGCTCAGGTTGGCATGTGACTTGCACCAGACCTTTTCATATACCCCTAGCGTCAGAAGGCTGGTGCTAGTTACACATGCACAGATATATGCACTTTATTATAATTTTATGTGTCTCAGGGCAGAGTGCTGACAGTGAAAACATGTTCCGAATCTGTGTCCTGGCTGAAATTAAATGCTGAACATCAGTATAGGATAGAAATAGCGGAATATTGGCAGCAAGGACATAAAGGTTTTGGTCCTTAAGCATTGGAAGTCATGCCTTGGACCAGTTTTTTGGTTTCAGAAACTTCAGTGAATAATTTTCATACTTTTAAAAATGATAGAATAAGGAATGTTAAGGAAGAGGAAAGCTACTATACTTATAAGGCATTTTGGATTGATACAAATCCATAGAACAGAACACATCTTCATTGGATGTGCACTGCAAACAACCCATTCCAACCATAAAATAAAAATAAAATTGTGCTCTTTATGCATTTTGCGTTTTCTTTCTTTCTTTCTTTCTTTCTTTCTTTCTTTCTTTCTTTCTTTCTTTCTTTCTTATTTATTTATTTATTTATTTATTTATTTAATTCGCCACACTTGTCTCCCATTCTAGGGATGCAAAGCAATTTTAAAAAGGTGTACAAAACTATTGGGGGGGGGGGAGACATACAACCCAACAGCCCTCCGGTATACTCTTGAAGCAGGTAGTCACAGGGTAGTCCTGAGTTGATAGTAGAGATGGGCACAAATAGCATTATGAATGCAAAAAAGCCCAAGAATAGCCTGTTTGGCTGTTCGCGAACAAGCTGTTCATGAGGCCCCATTGTAAACGAACAGGTGGTCATTGCAAGCCTCATTCGTTGCTGTTCGTTGCTGTTCGTCAAGCCAGACAGCCTGGCACCTGCAATCAATTCCTATGGCAACTCAGGCAGGGATTGTCTGAACTCTGTCTGAACTCCTGCTGTTGCCCTGGAAACTCCACTCTAAGCCCAATTTAGCTTGATAGGCAGGTCTTCCTTCCAAGTGTGGACTGGAGCTCCAAATTTGTTACAAGAGGAAAAGACCAGGGGGGAGGGGGGCTCCCAGCTCTGGCTTTCAGGGAGAGACAGCTGCTGTTAGAGAGACAGGGAGAGTGCATTGGAGCTTGAATTTTCTTTGTGTGTGGTGGGATAGGGATCTACCCCTTCAGGTTCCAGGGCTGCTGCCAGGCTCTGGGGCCAAGCTATTATTTATTATTGGTATCTTTCCTGCTGCCTGCTCAGGTAGGGTTTCTGGGAGTGGTGCAGTAGGGATCCTGATGGCTGGAGGAGAGCCTGCTGGCTCCCACGAACAGCGAACATGTTCGTGACAGGATCATGTTCATCAGTGTTCATTGTTCATGGATGGTAATGAACAACAAACACCATGTTTGGTTTTTTTTCTGTTTGTGCCCATGTCTAATTGATAGTGCTTGTATTAGTGTGGGTCACAAAGGGTTACAGCCACAGATGCCCATGAAGAAGTCACCATAAAAAAAAAAATTGATGTGATCCTTTATATGATTACATAGCAGTCATTCTGAACAGTGTTTTATCAGTAGCAAATGTACCTATCATTAAAACCTTGCATACTATGATCTCAGCAATACTTTTTTTTTGCAGTATTTGCTGTATACACATTGCTATATATACATGAAAAAGGAAACCAAAAATGAACTGAATGAACTTAGAATCACTATAAACTGTCCATTCTGGAATTCATTTTAGAAATTCTTCTAGTTAAATAGAAATTAATCAGTGTAAAGTGCAAAGTCAACAGAACTGACATTCATCTTTATGCCCACTCCTTATGCATCTACTCTACAGAATTCCACAATGGCACTATCTGTCTATCTAATTCCACTCCTCCTAACCCCATTCTCTCACGGTCATCAAACTGTAAATTGCAAAGAGAATCGGAGACCTGCTTATGATTTAGTGCTCTGGGTTCAGAGATGATACTGTAATCATTAGAGGGTTTCGTTTTCCTGGCCATGTCGGATGCTCCTCTCCGCAGGTCCAGGAGGAAACGTCCGAGCAGCCTGACCGGGCGGTTGACTCACGAGGGTTAACCCCCAGGACTCCCAGTGAGGGAGGCAGGGTCCGGAGCGCGGCGGGAAGAACCCCCTGAAAGCAATGCAGGGGGTAAACTGCCCGTTTGCTCCAATGGAGGCTGGCAGACTTGCGCAGCACATCGCATGCAGCTGGGCCATGGAGAACGGCAATAAGCAGATTTAAGGTGAAAACCTGTAAGTAAGCGAATCCCTTCTGATTTCTAAGCGTATGCGAAGGATTGGTGGGAGTTGAAGCTAAGAAGGTGCGGATTTCTTCCCCTTCATGGAGTTTCAGAACTTAGATGGCGCCCCCCCCCTAAGATGGCAACGAAAAAGCAGAGCCCTGCAATGAGTAAATCGGTGATGGCGATGTTACAGGGGAAGGGGGAAACTTTGGAAGAGATGGTGAGACGAGCAGTCTTTGAAGCTATGCAGCCCTTTGTAGCGAAGTTAAATGAAATGGGGCAAAAAGTTGATTCAGTGGAAAGCGAAGTGAAAACCATTAAAGAAACAGCGACCGGAGCAGAGCAGTCTGCACACGAGAACGTAGTACTCATGAAAGCAACAAGTAAAGAAGTGAAGCTCTTGGAGACTCAAATAATAGGATTGCAAGTGGACCGTGCCCAAACAGTATTGCGTCTTCAGAATGTAAAAGAGGAGCAAAGTGAAAATTTAAAAGATTTGGTGTCGGGACTTTTGGCGCCATTCACAAAGGCAACTAAAGAAGAGTTAAAAAGTGATGTTTTGGAAGTCCGTCGGACATCTTCAAAGTATGCAACGAAGCGTCAGCTGCCTCGCGAGATTATTATTGATTTTTCATCTAAGAAGACTCGGGACACCATCTTATATAATTCGTATAATGTGGACTTGGATTATTTGGGCAACAAGGTTAAAATATTGAAGGATGTTCCATTTTTGGCTCGTAAAAGAAGAGTTAAGTATAAAGGACTTGCGGCTTTCCTGAGGAAATGTGATGTAAAATACAAATTGTTGTTTCCGGAAGGCATTTGGTTCAGATATAAGGATCAAACCTACAAGATTACATTGGAAGTACAGCTGACAGACTTTTTGTTCAACCATCAGGAGTTTCAGCAAGAAGAAAGTTCAAAGTCTGAAGGGGAAAGTGGGGGGGGGGAGGAGAGAACGAGCGCAGCTGCTGCAGCTGCGCAGAGACAACTGAGACCGAGACGCGGGGGGCGGGGGGGGGAGAAGACCTGATCCTGAATATAGTCTGTATTGTATAAGATCTACCAATCTGATAGCATATTAGAAAGTTAACTTTTAAGAAAAATTGCAGCATGAAGGGAATACAAGACATGTAGAGTAGTAGGCGTTTTTTGTTTATATGTTGTTCTTCCCTTTTCCCCAGTCCCCCCTCTTTCCCTTATATCTTTGTAGTCTTTTGTAGTTTTTTATGTTAGATAATAAAAATAAAAATTATATATATAAAAAAAGATACTGTAATCATTAGCAGCGGCATGGAGATTTTCTAAATTCAGAGTGCTAGGGCTTTGGTCTTGTACTAGTACATCAGTATATACAACTGGTTCATGTCGTAACTTCAAGTGAGTTGCGCCAGCTTCGCTGCCTCTAAGAGAAGGAGAAAGTAGATGATGATAATGAAGAAGAAGAAGAAGCCCATGGTGCCTGCAGATTTGGGCTAAGAGGGTTTAAGAAGGTCGAAGTCTACTGTTCAGGTGTAAAGGACTTGAAAATTAAGAATATTGGATTAAAAAGAGCCAAAATAGTTAAAAGGCACACTCATTTAGAAGGCTAGACTTCTGCTATTTACTGATATATTCAATGTATTTCTTAAAACTCTGCCTTTCTTTGGATTAAAATCTAGATGGGTTGCAAATACAAAAAAAATGCATAGAACATTGGCAAGTCAGAGCCTTTTTTGATATTAATGTCAGGTAGGGTGAGGTGGCCATGTTAGTCTGTTGCATCCCAAACAAACAGTTGCCACAAGACTTCCCATATATTTTAGCAGAGGCAGGTATCCCTGCACACACATTTTGATTTTGCATTTAAATGGCAATATTAGGGGGGATAAACAAGAAGGACATGGAAGAGTAACATGCATTGTCAAAAGATTTGGTCTTGTCTTCTGCTTTAAGAAATTCCCCAGTCTATGGGATGTCAAACATTTCCCTAAGATTTTTATGCCACATCTGTTGTAGATAAGGCTACTCAAAGATTTAGCTGCTTTGTTGCTTCCACTCTCACTCCAAAGCAATTACTTCCAGTTATAAACTAATTATTTGCCAAATTAATTTTGATAAATCAAACCCCTATTGAGTAATATGCACAGAGAGGAAAACCATTGACACTCATACATTTTAAAATGTGCAAACTGATATTTCTTTAATTCGTTTAAACTAAAATTGTTCCCCAGATGAAATATGGCTTGCCAAGTTTCACCCTAGAGTGAATGTTTACGGCTGAGTTATAAAATAGGGGTTTGTGACATCTCATAGCACTGCACAGGAAAAAAAACCCTACTTCTGTCCAATTGCTTTATGTCAGATTAAATACTGCCTGTCTTAGCTGTTAGTGAGTGTTGCAGAAAATGTACTCCTCATCTTTCTTATATGTACCAGGTAGAGAGATACCTTGTGTGCAGATAGTAAGTAAGAGCAATAGTGGAAATGGTCAGTTTTACCAAAACCTTATCAGGGACCAGGAATCTATTTTTATGAACAGCTAAGTACACTTTTCTTCTCTAGATATCTCACCAGCAGCAGATACACACACGTACCCTAAAATTTCCCCCTCTATAGAGATTTCTGACTTGGCACACAGGATCTGCAATTGGTACAGAATAAGGCTGTTTGCTATCAGAGGCTATTTAGTAAGCAGCAATGTATGGCTCCCGCTTTGCAGTCTAGTGCTTATCATTAAATCCTTTCACAACCTGGTGGGAGGGGCACATATCTTAAATATTGTTTTTCCATGCAACAATACTGCAATGCTTTTGGGCTGTGCCTCCTAACCACTAAGGTACTAGTCAAGAGCTTCCCATTCTTCAGTGACTGGCTACATTTTATGGAATGGCCTCCTGCAGGGGCTGAGGAAGGCCCCATCTTAAGGGAATTGTAGGGCTACAAAATTGAACTTTAGGGCTTCTTTATGATAAATAAGCCCAATATGTCAACTGGGGTTTTAGACATTGGTCTGTAATGAGTTATCTGCATTTCCACTGGCTTCCTTTGTTGGGATCATTTGTATTATTGTTTTCATGTTTCTTATTTATTATTCAAGATGAGTAGCCGTGTGAGTCTGTCTGTAATGGTGGAAAAAAGCAAGAGTTCAGTAACACCTATCTTCTTTAGGTATCGATACCTGAAGAAGTGAGCTGTGGCTCATGAAAGCTCATACCCTACCACTAATTTTGTTAGTCTTATAGGTGCTACTGAGAGACAGCCAGTTTGGTGTAGTGGTTAAGAGCGCGGGACTCTAATCTGGTGAGCTGGGTTTTGATTCCCCACTCCTAGTGGGCTAGTCACGGCTCTCTGGAGCTCTCTCAGCCCCACCCACCTCACAGGGTGTTTGTTGTGGGGTAATAATAACATACTTTGTAAACCGCTCTAAGTGGGCATTAAGTTGTCCTGAAGGGCGGTATATAAATAGAATGTTGTTGTTGTTGTTGTACTGGACTGTTGTTTTTTTATTATTGTTTCTTTTATTTATAATTGATATTGAGTGTTTGAAAGCTGGTACCTGCCTGAGGTCCCATTTGTTGAGAGAAAGGTGGGTTTATAAATATTTTAAATAATTAAATATTTAATAGATAACTGTGTTGTTGAGCTCTGATTCTGGGCATCCATTTTATCCAGAGCAAGAGGCGGGCAGTGAAAGAGAGAGCCATTAGTTAATAACTACTGACTGGGTAGCAACAACCAAGCACTTCCTCCGCTACAAGTATCATCAGTTAATACATCTAAGCTAACATTGGCAGGTCCCCAACATGAAACCAGGGAGTGGGAAGGCTCCTCATGGGAGGTTGCGGTTTCTCTTCTTTGGTGGGTGTCTCTTCTTTCGCACACACATAATCCAAATGCTGTTAATTCTGGTTTAAACCAGAAGCAATGCAGTAACAGCTAAGACCCCATCACTTCTGGTTTAAACCATAAGTGGCATCATTGGGAACCTGCAGACTATGTATGTGCCATTTTGCTGCATGCTCCAACCAGTCTCCCAACACCTTTTCAGGTGAGTGGTGGCAGGTGGCTGCAGCTGGGAGCAGCAAGGGGCTGATACACTGAATCTGAGCTCCCAAAAAAAATACTGATTATTGTTCTGTCTTGATTATTGTGAATGATCATTGTGTATTAGTCATCTGGAAATGGATGGGTAAGTGGTAGGGCTGCTAACATCCATGTGAGGTCTGGAGTTCTCTTGTACTTACAACTGATCTGAAGACTACAAAGATTGGTTTCCCTGGATGAAATGGCAACTCAGAGCATGGTGTCCAGGGCTCATTTGGAGGGGGAATGCGCCGGAACGGCATTTCTGTAGATCTGAAAAGAGGTCACGTGGGTTTTGGCCCCACCCACATGATTCCTTTTCCTCCCTGCTTTCTCCCTGCTGCCCGTGTCTTTGACAGCAGGCAGTGGCAGAGACAGCAGCAGCTGCAGCACCCACCATCACCACCTCCTGGATTCCCTGGTAAGAACCTGGGGGGGGGGAGTCCGCCCGGGGGGGGAGGCCACGCAGGGGGGTAGCCGCATGGCCCGTCCTCCAGGCCTGCAAGCGGTGAGGGCTCTGCGGCAGAGGGTAAGCTGCTTTGAAGTCATTCTGCTGCTTTATTTTCATTCATGACAAGTGAGTGAGTGAGTGAGTGAGTGAGTGAGTGAGTGAGTGAGTGAGTGAGTGAGTGAGTCAGTCAGTCAGTCAGTCAGTCAGTCAGTCAGTCAGTCAGTGCGTGAGTGAGTCAGTGCGTGAGTGAGTGCATGCGTGCATGCGTGTGTGCAAGCCGGGCTACTGGGGCTGGCTCTCCAAAGGAGGGTAAGCTGCTTTAAATTCATTCTGCTGCTTTATTTTCATTTGTGACTCGTGAGTGAGTGAGTGAGAGTGCGTGCGTGTGTGCGTGCGTGCGTGCAAACAGGGCTGCTGGGGCTGGCTCTCTAGAGGTGGGTAAGCTGCTTTGAGTTCATTCTGCTTTTATTTTCAGGAAATACCTGGAGATTTTTGGGAAAGAGGCCTCAGGGGTGGGTGTTGCTTTCTGACACACTTCCAGGGATGTCAGAGGGTGTGGCATATGCCAACGAGGTATGCTAATGAGTTCCTGCAGTTCTTTTTCTACGAAATGACCCCTGATGGTGTCTATGGTATTACATCTTGGCTAAGCTCCCTCCCCTCTGCAAACTCTGCCTTCCCCAGGCACTGCCTCCAAATACCTAGGAATTTCCCAAGCTGAAGTTGCAGACCCTGATAAGTGCAAACCTTACTAAAAGGCCATACTATTGTTGAATGGTTAGAGATTTAGGCTTTAGGAATGCCTCATTTGCCAGCCAGTGGGAGATACCGAAAAACAGCCGTTACATTCTGAATGTAGTAGAGACAGAGGAATTTGGACTGAAGTTGAGACCTGAGGTCTAAGAAAATTGGAGATGATTGTTCCAATGTGCACCATAAGAGTCCAGCAAATGAAGAATGTTAAATAAGAATTTGAAGGTCAAAATAAAAATATGCTCATTTAGAAGACCAAGTCTCTGCTGTAATGATTTTTTTTTAAAATCTGCCTTTTTTTGGATTAAAATCTAGGCAGCTTGTACATATTTAAAAAGGCAAGAATATATCTGAGACAGAACCTTCCATGGTAATGGTTTCAGAGAGGTAGTCTGTTGCACCACAAGATTCCTGTTTATTTTATCTGCATCAGCTGCCTACTAGTGGGTATCTGGTCAGAGAGACACGGGTCTTTCCCTGCTAAGGCTGGTTTCTTAGAACTCCGTGGAGGGTTAGTAGAAGGGAGTGAGAAACTATGATGGGTATAAAGTGTGCTGTAGAGGCTAGAGTGTCAGACAAGGATCTGGGAGACCCAGTTTTGAACCTCCACTATGCCACGGAAGCTTGCTTGTTGACCTTGAGCCTGTCACATAATCTCTGCTTCACCTAATTCACAGGATAGCTGTGGGGATAAAATGGAGAAAGGAAAATGATGTAAGCCCTTTGGGTCCACATTGGGAAGAAAGGTAGAATATAAATGATGTAAATTATATATATTCTGGAGGTGAAGAATGATTCAGCATGGAGTAGCAACTTAATTTTTCAGGATGAAGTCTTTATAGAATGAGGGAGAGATCTGTGGCAGTGTTCTCACACATAAGAAAAGATTTGGTTGTAGCCCCTTTTCCACTATGGCAAACCTCTTACAGGATAATACCTCAGAAATTGGGTGGGTTGTCCCAAGGACATATTTTATTGGTTCATTTAAGAGCCGAAATGGAGCTTTGACTTATTGGATGACAGTTCAAATAGTGGATGAATTGTATCTTTCCCACACGTCTTTATAGACTGTATTAACTGGAAGAAACACTGTCATTATTATTCATGCCATTCCACGGAAGCATAAAGGATGTAACTGTCATCAATAATTCATCTTATTTATTCTCCCCCTTTTTATGATTCCCATGGAGACAAGTGGATGGCAATTGCTCTTCAGGACCCTCTTTCCTAATCATGTGCCATATACTGAATGGTTATTCTAGCGCATAGTGCCAGCTGCTGGTTCCATGTATTGCAAATGTTGCAAAATATTCATGAACAATCTTAGTTTGTTTAAAATTAAGTTTTGTGCTGAGAACAGTACCCCCACTTTTGACTCAATAATAAGTTGTTTTCTTTATGGTAAACAACTTGAGTCACTAGGACATTAGTTTAAATCAATGAAACAGATATAATAATTCAGTGCTTGAGTGTCTGTTACTCTAAACTGGCTGCTTATCCAGTTTCAGTCAACGAAAAAACTGTTTTGTACCTGCTTCACTGGAGAAGAGTTGTCAACTAGATGACATTTCACAGGCCTGACCAGATTTTCACTCCGTTGGTCAGTTGCCAGTAGGGGTGCACACCAAGACATTTTCCATTTCAGCTTCGGTGCAGGGGGGTTCCAGAATCATTCCATTCCATTTCTGTTTGTTCTAGGTGGACCAGTGCCAGCTCAGAACGAATTCATTTGAGTTTTTTGTTTTCATGAGTTTTGGCCCATTGCACATAAGCTGACCACGCGTGTGCAAATGTACACTGGTCTTTTCAAGGAGGGGTGGGGAAACAAGGCTCTGGGGAAGCTGTTTTCATGCTTAATTAAAAATAGCATTTTGCCATGAAACCCCAGACTATGTTGTTGGAAATAATACCAAATAACATTGATATTACATGAACTATTTAGGTATTTGCTGATGGTGGCAAGGGTGGTAATGGCAAGTAAATAGAAAGAAGGAGAATGCCCAAGCAGGGAAATCTGGACGAACAAAATGTCAGAATATGCGGTGATGGCAAAATTGACGAATTACATAAATAGAAGGCCAATTAAAGAATTTGAAGAGAAATAGAGGAAATATTTTGGTTATAGATAAAATTTATAAGATGTCTTAGTCCTGTAAATTTGAAAATGATAGTATATTGATATATTCTATAATCTGATTGTAAGGTAATTAGTTATATAAAGATAATAGACTATAATACTGAAATATTGGCAAAAAATCAGCATTGTTGTTATTGTTAAGTAAAGTATAAGTAAAAGGTCATGATAAATTTAGGAAAAATAAGGATTTTTTTCTTATTTTTTAAGATGAGTAGTAATAGGTCAGAATTATTAATAGTAATTTATCTTAATACTCTTAAAAGTTATGACAATCAGTTACATTAAGTAATAAGCAGCGCTATTGTTAATAATTGTTTTCTCTTCATTATTACTAAAATAGCGAGTTTGAATTTTGCATGTGTTGTTTATTTGGAAAAATATTTACTTATATATGCTTTGCTTGTCCCCTTTATTCACCCTTCTTTTCTGTATTCCCTTTTTGTTTTAAAATAAAAAATATATTTGAACAAAAACAGCATCAACCATTAGTCCCCCTCGGTTTTCGGTTTCGTTTTCCCGGCTATGTCGGACGCTCCTCTCCGCAGGTCCGGGAGGAAACGTCCGAGCAGCCTGACCGGGCGGTTGACCTGCGAGGGTTAACCCCCAGGACTCCCAGTGAGGGAGACAGGGTCCGGAGCGCGGCGGGAAGAACCCCCTGAAAGCAATGCAGGGGGTAAATTGCCCATTTGCTCCAACGGAGGCCGGCAGACTTGCACTGCACATCGTGTGCAGCCAGGCCATGGAGAACGGCAATAAGCAGATTTAAGGTGAAAACCTGTAAGTAAGCGAATCCCTTCTGATTTCTAAGCATATGCGAAGGATTGGTGGGAGTTGAAGCTAAGAAGGTGCGGATTTCTTCCCCTTCACGGAGTTTCGGAACTTAGATGGCACCCCCCCCCTAAGATGGCGACAAAAAAGTAGAGCCCAGCAATGAGTAAATCGGTGATGGCGACGTTACAGGGGAAGGGGGAAACTTTGGAAGAGATGGTGAGACGAGCAGTCTTTGATGCTGTGCAGCCCTTTGTAGCGAAGTTAAATGAAATGGGGCAAAAGGTTGATTCAGTGGAAAGCGAAGTGAAAACCATTAAAGAAACAGCGACCGGAGCAGAGCAGTCTGCACACGAGAACGTAGTACTCATGAAAGCAACAAGTAAGGAAGTGAAGCTTTTGGAGAATCAAATAATAGGATTGCAAGTGGACCGTGCCCAAACGGTACTGCGTCTTCAGAATGTAAAAGAGGAGCAAAGTGAAAATTTAAAAGATTTGGTGTCGGGACTTTTGGCGCCATTCTCAAAGGCAACTAAAGAAGAGTTAAAAAGCGATATTTTGGAAGTCCGGCGGACATCTTCAAAGTATGTAATGAAGCGTCAGCTGCCTCGCGAGATTATTATTGACTTTTCATCTAAGAAGACTCGGGACACCATCTTATATAATTCGTACAATGTGGACTTGGATTATTTGGGCAATAAGGTTAAAATATTGAAGGATGTTCCATTTTTGGCTTGTAAAAGAAGAGTTAAGTATAAAGGACTTGCAGCTTTCTTGAGGAAATGTGATGTAAAATACAAATTGTTGTTTCCGGAAGGCATTTGGTTTAGATATAAGGATCAAACCTACAAGATTACATCAGAAGCGCAGCTGACAGACTTTTTGTTCAACCATCAGGAGTTCCGGCAAGAAGAAAGTCCAAAGTCTGAAGGGGAAAGTGGGGGGGAGAAGAGAATGCTGTTCCAGCTGCGCTGGATGCTGTTCCAGCTGCGCAGAGAGAACTGAGACCGAGACGTAGGGTGGGGGGAGGAAAACCTGATCCTGAATATAGTCTGTATTGTATAAGATCTACCAATCTGATAGCATATTAGAAAGTTACCTTTTAAGAAAAATTGCAGCATGAAGGGAATATAAGACATGTAGTGTAGCGTTTGTTTTTGTATGTTGCTCTTCCCTTTTTCCCAGTCCCCCCTTCCCTTTTTTTCCCCCCTTGTACTTTTGTAGTCTTTTGTAGTTTTTTATGTTAGATATTAAAAATAAAAAAAAATTACAAAAAAAACCCATTAGTCCCCCTCCTAGTCTAAACCACTGATCTACTGAGTTTTTCCTCAAGCAGAATAACGTACACACAACAACAGACCCATAGAAGGTGAGTGTTGGTGGTTGGAGCAGTCACAGCGGGGCGCTTCCAAGTAGGAAAGTGCTCCAACAAATGCAGTGCAGCTACGTTCATGTTCAGTTTTTTTCTTTTTCTACAGTGCCAATAACATTACCTTTGCATTCTGCTGTTGCCTGTTACTGCTGTTTCCTTGTGCTTTGTAGTTTTGTTCCCGTAATTAGGGGATGAATCCAAATCCTTCCTTTGATGCTTAGTGTTCTGCTGCAAAACAGGGCATTCTCTGTTCAAATCTTCTCATCTGCCAAGTGTAGTCAGGCAAGCAGAATGATTGGCCAAATTCTCCCCCTTACTGCCACCCAAACAGACCAATGTTTTTTCCGTAAGTTTTCCTTTTGCTGTGGGGACAGGCAGGATTGTTTTTGAAAGAACAGAGCAGTTACACATTTGCCATTTGAATCAGAGGACGAGAGAGCCTTGAAAGGTTATGGAAGCAATCCTAAACAGGTCTACTTAGATGTAAGCTCCATGTTATTCAATAGGACTTACTCCCAGGGAAATGTCTTTTGAATTGCAGCCTATGATTGAAATCCCCCTTCCAAACATTTCCAAAGCTGAGAGAATGCAGGGAGAGAGGCAATTTTCCAGGTAGCGACAGAGTGGAGAGGGGATCATTTATGCATATTTGTTTCATTCCACTTTCCCACCAACAGAGTAAATTAATCACATAAGGCCTCTCTGTGCTTGGGATCTAATTGGTGAATAGGTAGGTAAAGGTAGTTCCCTGTGCAAGCACCAAGTCATTACTGACCCATGGGGGTACATCGCACCATGATGTTTTCTTGGCAGACTTTTTACAGGGTGGTTTGCCATTGCCTCCCCCAGTCATCTACATGTTACCCCCAGGAAACTGGGTACTCATTTTACCGACCTTGGAAGGATGGAAGGCTGAGTCAACCTTGAGCCAGCTACCTGAACCCAGCTTCTGCCGGGATCGAACTCAGGTCGTGAGCAGAGCTTGGGCTGCAGTACTGCAGCTTACCACTCTGTGCCATGGGGCTCTTGTTAATTGGTGAATGCTGTTCCAGAAAAACAAGATGCTGCCCTGCAAGGCAAGCCCAGTGCCTGCCTGCTGCTAGAAGGTACAAAACAAAACACAAACTTTTTGTTGGAGGGACTCATTAAAATTTAGTATCCCATACTTGGTTCAGCATTCCAGAAGTTGTTTTCATGAGCCAAATCAGCAATTTCTGTGTGTATTTTTGACCATTTTTTTCTATTACACATACCCCTAGTTGCCAGAACTGAAAGGTACAGCTAGAGGGAAATATTCTAACAAAGCTGTTTTTGCCTGTATGAACTGACATATATAAAGTCCTAAGGTATTACACAAGATAGTGACTGAATATCTTTGTGAATTCTTTGAAAACTTTTGATTATCAGTTGAGTGACCGCTGGCTTGTCCCAGTCTGCCTTTCACTATCCTCCAAGGTGCAAGATACCAGAGTCTGCAGTATACTCATATATAAGCATTCTCTTGTGTTGTTGTTTTTATGATTTTATTGATTTGGTTTACTTTGGCCATTTCCACACACGTTGAATAATGCACTTTCAATGCACTTTAGTTATCCTTTAGAAGTGGATTTTGTGTTTCACACATGAAAACCCAGTTCCAAATGATCACTAAAGAGCATTGAAAGTGCATTATCCAATGTGTGTGGAAGCAGCCTCTGTGAGCTGCCTTAAATATGTCTCTGATTAAATATCTATATTCAAAGAGGCAAGTTCTTCTCAAAAGAAATACATATGGCATGTACACAGTTACTTTGTCCTGTTTGGGAATTAAAAGTTATTATCCAGGGCAGGAAAAATAATGGTTCATAGACTCCAATGTCTTCAGTTCAACGTGCCTCAGCTCCTAAAATGTGTTATGAATTTTAAGATTCATCCCTGGATTATGTGAAGTAATTATATAAGTCAATTTCCCTCCAAGTGACTGTGTAATGTATAGTGTGGTCCCACAAATCTAGATTTCAAGATCACCATATATACTTGATTTATCCCTTTGCTTTTTAAAGAAAAATAACCCTTACCTGAACCTGTTGAGAAATTATCAGCCATAAAACCAATAAATAAAATAAGGTTTGGGGAGCTAAGTTGATGAGCAATTCCACATCCAGACTTCACATTCTTGCCATATGACAGCAGCTCATTGGTAAATAGAAAGATGTGTTTAGACAGAGAATGCAAAGAGTTTTCAGTAGCTTGATAAAAATGTGACAATGATATGCATACAGAAATGTCAGAAGTGTAATAGACTGAAAATTGGGATGAACCACCACTAATAGGATAATACTGGGGAATACATAAATGGCCTGAAAATGCAAGTTATAGTATTTACTCAAATGCTAAAGTCGTTTTTTCACAGGTATGCCATCAAAAAAATAATAAAGAGGAGTGTCATTTTACATTTGCATACAAGTTACAGTATCCAATATTTATTTTTGTGCATAACATTTTCATGTGATAACTCCCACAAAATTTTTATGGGACTTGTCTTACATTAACAGTCACGTTTTCTTTGAGTAAATTTGATAACATCAGCCTTTGGAGAATTCTATAATGCAACATTTTCAGAGAAAGATATTTGGCTCTTTGCACAGCACAAGGGCCATTGTATATAACAGCTTGTAGAGAAATGTATTACATGCAAAATAAAAAGGCATACAAACAATTCAGTCCATCTGACCTCAAGGAACAAGATGGAGGAGCAGGAAAAAGCTTCCTGAAAATGTTCCTAAACAGTCCTCTCCTGCTGGTGAAGACAAGACCTAGATCAGGAAATGACGTATTATAATGAGTCCACATGAGTAGAGTCTTCCCAAATGTTCTAGCTCCTTCTTCCTATAATATCTTTCCCACTAACCATGGGAAAGACAAAAAGGCAGAGAGGAAGTATGATGATACCAAATTCCTCATCAAAATCAATTTTACATACAGGGACGTTTTTTCATATGTGGTGGTCTTGTAAAGAGGTGCATAGATACTGGATAATGGTACACAAACTAATACAATCTATTTTGTAGATGTCAATTCCTCTCAAACCAGAAACTTCCTTACTAAATTGTATGCCGGATACGAGCAAGGAGCAAAAACATTTGATAATTCATATAGTAACGGCAGCTAGAATTTTATTAGCGACCTACTGGAAACAACAAAGAATCCCACAGCAAGAAGAGTTAATAGTGAAAGTAAGGGAAACTGTGGAAATGGACAAATTTACTTCACTAATGAAAGGACAAATGGAAGACTTTTCCGCACCATGGGATCCCTTCTACAATGGATGACAAATAAATATAATGATCAAATGTAATGTAATATTAAGGATAATAGTATATGATACAATAGAATTCACAGTTAAAGATGTAGTAGGATGAAATATAAGAGGTGAAGAATTAAATAATGGATATAGGCAAGCATAATGATAACTGTCTCATGTTCTTTCTATGTATATGTGAAAAACAATATATATATATATTTTTACATATTCTAGAGATGGTCAATGGCACATAAACTTGCCTTTTGTATGTGATGGCTGGTCCACACAAATGGTTCACTGGTATATAGCCACTGTTTGACCACATTTCAACTAGCCCCCCTATACAGCAGGAATCCGTGTGTGTGTCAGCTCCAATGATGGAAGGCATGAATCCTGAGCATATGAACACCTTGTGCTTGATTAAAGAAAAACTGGAATAGGAAGGCTTGCACACACATACAGTTATTATTTTCACTTGCTTAGTTAGCATCCATCACCATATAATAGGAAGTCTGTTAAGGAATCTTATGCTCATAATTTAAAACATTGACCAATTTGGGAAGAGGGTGAAATTCTACCTTAGCAGCACTGATTATGATAGACTGTATAGAACAACATCTCTACAACTTTTTTTTTTAAAAGGACATTATCACCTGCCCATTAAAGTTTTCTTTCTCTAAACAAAAAATCACCTGGGCATGAAACTAACCCAGAAAAATCTGGCATTGGGTTAGTCTCAAGGAAGGTAACATATTGGTAATACTAGTACTATTTAAAATCTCCATGTTGTGTAAAACGCTCTGGAGAGATACAGAAAGATGAACCCACAAAGTTCTACAGAACTGATTGAATTATTCAATATGCAAAAATGGAAGTGGAATTTAAATGAAAGAAAGATTGCACCTCATGTGGAAATGTCTCTCTAGGCTTTGAGTGTTTGAAATAGGCTCTGAATGTTCTGAAACATTCTGAGCTCTACTGCAAAAAACTTTCCTTCCTCCTTCCCTTGTGGGACATTTGATTACATTGAAATACTCTGCAAATACACAAAATGTCCATGGTATCTCATCAATGTCTTGCTGAGCCCCCCTCCCCCTACCAGTGTGGCTTTACCAAGTAAATATTGGGGTGGGTGGGTTTTGCCAACTTTATAATGCTGAATGTTTGATTTGTTTGATTCACAGAGTTTTCCTCTTTAATCATCTGATTGGCCAGAAAAGCAGAAATGGGTCTCCTTTTGTTTAAATAAACTCATTCCAAAAGATCTCATTTGTATCTTTCTTCCACATCCTTTTCAAACCAGTCTTTCCCCACATTTAAGCAATAATAACAGCATGGGAAGCCTGGTTTCAATTACTGAGAAAAAGCAGGGGGGTGAAGGGTTAAATACTGCATGGCCCCAATCCAAATTGCAGCTGTGTGTGCTATTATTTTTTTTTTATAGAGCACCAGGGATCCTTCATCCTTATCATGCCAGATTTTGTGCTGTTATTAACTATTGTGAAAACGTGAACGGTGTTTCCTATGTTTCTGTACTTATTTATTTATTTATTTATTTATTTATTTATTTATTTATTTTCTATTTATATTCCACCCTCCCCACATTTACAGCAGGCTCAGGGTGGAATACAGAAACATATAGTTAAAATATGTAAAACGATTATTATAAATTAGAAACCATAAAAACATACAAAATTACCACACAATTTAAAATGCATATATACATAAAAATAGCAGCACAACTAACCAGCCTAAATCATCTCCAGAGCCTCTTCATAGTAGAAAATGACTTGAATGGGGAGTATTTGTGGTGGGGAGGGCCCAATTCACCATCAACCGGCAAGGGGGGTTCCGCCTAGCACCACTCATATGCGTGGCAAAACAGCTCCATCTTGCAGGCCCAGCAAAAGGATAACAAATCTTGTCGGGCCTTGGTCTCATCAGACAGAGTGTTCCACCAGGCCGGGGCCAGGACCAAAAAGGCCCTGGCCCTGGTCGATGCCAGGCGGGCCTCCCTAGGGCCAGGGACCTTTAGCAGATGTTTCTCACTGGAACGAAGAGTCCTCTGCAGTTCGTATGGGGAGAGGCGGTGTCATGAGTCAGCCAGGGCTGAGTGATAGGGAGGACTTCTCTGGAGAAGAGGAGCCCCATGCAGCCAGCCTTGAACAGCCAAAAGCTAAGGACTCCTCAGAGGAAGGGGAGCTTACAGAAGCTGTTGATCAGCCTGCACCATCAACAGCTGAGGCAGGACCAACGCCCTCTAGCTCTGCTCCAGCAGATGAAACCAAGTTAGCCATCCCCAGCCCTCCAGATTCACCTCCACCCTTTGAGCTCTGCAGACAGAAGATGAGAACTAAATTGCAGGCAAGGAGGCAAAGTGCACGCCTCCTGGCCAGATGCCAGCTGCTTGTTGAGAGTGATGAGGAGCGAGCACAGGATAGCTCCCAAGCAGCTGGCTACAAGCCCAGCCTATCTATAAAAGCCTGCCACAGACAACCAGGAAATGTGGAAGCAACACGTCAGCATTCTGCTCTGACTGTGACCACTCACTGTGCCCTGCCCTGCCCTGCTGTTTGACCTCTGGACCGTGCCTTGACTCAGCTTTTGGATTCTGGACATTGGACTTGGAACTCCCTCTGGGCTTTGAACTCATGCACTGACCTCGAACCAGACCTAGACTATCCTGCCTGTGCTGACCCAGCCCACGACAGGCAGTTCCGCAGATACATAGGTCCCAGTCTGCATAGGGCTTTATAGGTTAGTAACAAGACCTTGAACCTGATTCGGTACTCCACCAGTAACCAGTGACACAGTGCCAGCGTTATGTGCTCACGCATCAGCAGACCTGTGATAACACATGCCTCCGCATTCTGCACCAGCTGTCACTGCTGGATCAGGTTCAGGGGAAGCCCTGAGTAGAGCGTGTTACAGTAGTCTAACCTAGAGGTGACTGGTGCCTGGACCACTGTGGTTAAGTCATGGAACGAAAGATAAGGGGTAAGCTGCCTTGCCTGTCGAAGATAGAAAAATGAGGACCTGGCAACTGCAGTGATCTGGGCCTCCATTGTCAAGGAGGCATCCAAGATCACCCCCAGGCTCCTGACTCTCGGAGCCAGCATAAGCACTGCTCCATAAAGTGCAGGGAGCCAGGGTCCCGAATCCACATTTCCGCGACTCAAGTACAGGATCTCTGTTTTCGCCAGGTTTAACTTCAGCTGACTTTGTCTCAACCATCCAGCCACAGCTTCAAAAACATGCTCCAGGAC
Source organism: Eublepharis macularius (assembly GCF_028583425.1). Taxonomy (NCBI): domain Eukaryota; kingdom Metazoa; phylum Chordata; class Lepidosauria; order Squamata; family Eublepharidae; genus Eublepharis; species Eublepharis macularius. The sequence continues at coordinate 77,324,171 of NC_072796.1, read as the reverse complement.
ATCTGAAGAAGATCCAGGCCAGCCGTCCATCAACAGATATAGCTGGGTGTCATCCACGTATTGGTGGCACACAAGCCCAAAACTCCACACCAGCTGGGCAAGGGAGTGCATGTAGATGTTGAACAGTAATGGGGAAAGTGTCGCCCCCTGCGGCATACCACATACTAGTGGCTGACAGGACGATAACATATCCCCTAGCGCCACCCTCTGTCCCCGACTGTGAAGAAAAGAGGCAAGCCATTGTAATGCTGTCCCCTGAATTCCCACATTGGTGAGGCGGTGGGTCAAAAGATCATAATCAACCGTATCGAACGCTGCTGAAAGATCTAACAAAATCAGCAGTGCCGATCCACCTTGGTCCAGGTGCCTGCGAAGATCGTCTGTGAGGGCGACCAGCAATGTCTCCACCCCGTGTCCCGAGCGAAAGCCAGACTGGAAGGGATCTAGGGCTGAGGTCTCCTTCAGGAAATTCTGCAGTTGTTTCTCTGCCGCTCGCTCAATCGCCTTTCCCAGAAACGGGAGATTCGAGACCAGGCGGTAACTGAGCAGGTCGGCTGGATCCAATGCTGGTTTCTTTAAAAGAGGCCTCACCACAGCCTCCTTAAGTGCTCTGGGAAAAAATCCTAGAGCTCAGAGACAAGTTGACAATGGCCTCCAAGGAATCCCATAATCCGTCAACACTGGCTTTCACCAGCCATGACGGATACGGGTCCAAGAGGCATGTGGTAGGCCTCATTCCCCGCAGAATCCTGTCCACCTCTTCCCCAGAAAGGGGACTGAAGTGTTCAAATATCACCCCCGAAGATGGCCAAGGGGCCTCCAGTTCACATACTGTATCAACTGTGGCCGGTAAATCATGACGGAGAGACAAGATTTTATCAGCGAAAAAGCTTGCAAAAGCCTCACCGCTTATGGCCAAATTCAAATTTTGGTGGTCTCCACCTGGAAGGGAGACCAATGAATGTACCATATTAAACAGTTTAGCCAGGCGTGAGCGAGCTGATGCAATGGAGGCTGTGTAAAATTCCTTCTTCGCAGCTTTCGCTGCCACCTCATAGGATTTCATAAGCAATCTAGAAGATGTTCTTGTTTCCTCGTTGTGAGATTGCTGCCACACGCGCTCAAGTCATCTTAGCTCCTGCTTTCGTTGCCTTAGCTCCTCTGTGTACCAGGGGGCTCGATGATTACAGGTGTGAAGAGGATGACGGGGAGTGATTTCATTGATGGCCTCTAAAAGCCGGCTCTGCCAGTCCTCCACCAGCTCATCCAATGAACCGCCGTGGAGCATCGGTTCCCGCAGAGCATTCTGGAAACCAATTGGATCCATAAGTCTCTGCGGACGAGCATAAATTTGCTCACCGCCTTTGCAGAGGGGAGGCAGCATGCCCAGACCAAGTGGTCTGACCATGGCACAGATTCTACTTTATCCAGAACCACATCCAATCCCATCCTAAAGATCAGATCTAGCATGTGGCCTGCTTTACAAGTGGGGGCCGATACAAACTGGGAAAGTCCAAGTGTTGCCATGGCCAACACCAGGTCCACAGCCTGTGCAGAGGCGGCATCATCAGCATGGACATTGAAGTCCCCCCGTACTATCAACCTGGGGTACTCCAAGGCCCACCTCACCACCACCTCCAACAGACGCGGCAGGGTGTCTGCTGGTCTTCTGGGTGGTCAGTACACCATGCAGACAGCCAAACTTTCCTCGGCACTCCACACCAGTCCCACACAATCAATGCCAGTGATCTCTTTGTGTTTTCCACTCTGAGATCTGTTGACTCCTTGGGTTGAAGGTTAAGCCTTGTGATCCATCATAAATGCAGAACTTAAAAACACCAAACTATAGTTTTATCTCTGCACACTAATTTCTATAATAAAGGTGCTAGTTATAGTTCCCAGCTGGCTTAGGTTGATTTATGCTGCTTAGTTACATTGATGAATTTAGTACTTTAGTACAGTACAGAAGACTGCCTGTTATTTTCCTCCTTTGGAACTCGCTTTTACAAATTCAGTGCTTTATGAAACATACTTCTGGGGCTCCTCAGGTCATATTGTGTGCCTTTGATCTTAATTGGAATGCCTTGTCTTGTGTTGTAGTTGTTAGGGTTTCACAAGCAATGTGCAATCTAAACTCTGTATAGAAAAGTGTTCATATACCAAAAGGATATAGCTGTTTCCTCCTGGAGGGGAGCTTGAGGGAGCGGAGCAGTTCTCTGGCATGCCCCCCATGCCTTCATAGGGATTAGCTTCACAGAACAGGTTAAGATGATGCATTTTATTAGGATGAACTTTAGCTGTTTAAAATTACAAGCTATCAAGCCACAGGGAGACTGTTCCTGAGGCAAAGGTGTTTGGAATTAAATTAAATGCACCATTTAATTACACATTCAGGTTTTGCATCTTATCATAAAGTCCCTTCCACACAAAGGAAATTCTTGAGATGTAGTTAATTGAATTATATTTGAATTAAAGTGAAATAGCAAAGAATTGGCTTGTACTCTGAGTCATCAAATTCATTTTCTGTGGTAAAGTTAGGCAATTTAAGCTTTTTTGGCCATAACTAACCCATTTAGGCCATCTAACACAAATAAAAATGTTCTTCTTTTCCACTCAAGTGCCTGTCCCAAAGGCAAATAACTGTATATTAGTAACCACATAAGGAATGCATAGCAAAACCAAAAACAAAACACATGATCCTTCTGTCTTTGAAAATAGAACAAATGTGTAAGGCAGGGTTACCCAATGTAGTTCTCACCAATACTTCCCCTGGTGCTTCACAAGCTTTTCAGAAAGCAGGTGGGACTGCCTTCATTCAAGTGAAAGGGTATTTCATGCCACAGTAGGATATGGAGGAATGGTAAGTATCCAGGCATTCATTAGTCTGTCCATGGTTCTAGGGATCCCAGACCCCCAGTGGGGACAGGGGGAAAGGTAGGGAAACAGGAACAGGCCTCCCAGGCGCGGCCTCAGGACAGAAGTGCTCCCACATTTCACTGCAGGAGTGCTCCCAAGCCCTGAGTGATGATATCACTTCCCAGAAGTGACATCACTTCCCAGAAGTGATGTCATTGTGCCGCCCCAGGAACGTGTACGCACAAAGTGTGTGCACAAAGATAAAAAGAAAGGTGCATGCCAGGTCCCCCCTCCCACCAGGATGGTAAGAGGACCTGGCAACCCTAGTAGTTCAATTTCCCCTTCAGGCTTTCCGTCTTTTTGTTTCACCTATTTCTCACTTCCCCTCCACCCAGCTTTCCTCATTTCTTTCTGTTCCCCAAATGCTTTATCCCTCCCCTTTCCTCTTAAGATTGACTTCATTAATTTTTATTCCCCTTCTGCAATTCTTTTGCAATGTGAGGAGGGAGTTATTGAGTTTGGTGCCACCTCCACAACAGCCATTTTAGGGTGGCACTTACTGCCCTCTTTCAAAATTCCAAAGGAGCCCATGGGCTCATAAAGGTAGGAGAAGGCTAGGTTAGGACTTGATTCTTAGGTGCCTTAAGATTCTTTTACTGCCCTGTCAGAATATGGAGCTATAGAATTATGATCTCCAGATTTCTGTTATCCTCACCCCAGTACATTTTTTATTAGAAGTCTCATCATATTGATTGTATGGATTTACACTATGTAATCTGTTCTGCAACCCACTGAGAAAGATGGACTGTAAATATAGTAAATAAAAAAAATTCCAGCCTTAAATACACTATAGAAATCTGTTGCATCCAAAGTGTGGGAAAGCTGCCCTTCTAACATCAACCCTCTATTAATATACATTTCTAGTAAGAATGCCGTGCCACATTAAAAGAAATTAATATTGATGTATATAGAGACAAATTAAGCTCTAATGATTTCCTAATAAAGTAATTTGTTCATAGATCACAAGGGGATTACAAGCAAGAAACTTCTAATGATATGACCAAGGTAATTATTTTTCAGCATCTAATTATACCTTCACAACTGATTAGGGTTCCATTTGCACAGTTAAATGGTGATACAGAATGTCCCAATGATGTTCACATTTATCATTAAAAGCAAGTTGCAGATCTTTGACAATAGGGCAGAGCTGGTCCTGAAGTAATTTAATATAATTAAGGGGAATATTATGTTTATTATGTGCACTGTATGTCTGTTTCTGATTAGATTCAAGTAATAGAGAACTGATATTTCCCCCTAAAGTAATCCTGTAATCTCGATCTCAGACTCAAGGAATTTATAATATCGCTTAAAAACTATGTCTTCAGGTACTCTGTCCTTCCTAGAGATAGATTGTGACCCAAAATGTTTTTTTTAAAAAAAAATCAATATCTAAATATCTATGTAACTTTATGGAATGAAACTTGTATGGCTGCAATCCTATACACACAAATTTAGGAGAAAGCCCCATTGAACTCAGAGTGTAACTCCAAGTGACTTTCTTCACATGGAGAACACTTGATTTTTCTTGCAAGTTTACCTGGGAAGTGAAGATTCTTCTGCTGCAGATTCTTCCACTGTCGCTGCAGCTGAAGCTTCACCAATGTGGCCGCAGCTCCCCAGGAGCAGGCAGCCCGCAGGATGCCCTGGGAGAATAAAGCTACAAGTGACTTTCTTCATGTGGAGAACACTTGATTTTTCTCACAAGTTTACCTGGGAAGTGAAGTCCAAGTGGTCCTTCCCCTCTCTGTTAGAATTGCTGCCTGAAGAGCCACAAGAGGGCTTTGTTTGGAGGCGGGCAGCTGCTACTTTCTCCCAGGGCAATGTATTTCCCATTCATGGAGGAGCACTGTTTGAAATGTCCGTAGCACTTACAACAGCACCACCTCTTTGATTTTCCCGCCTGTCCGGCCCAGCCGGACTTAGCCCCGCAGCAGCGGGTGTGAACCTCCCACTGGGAGCTGCCGGCCCGCCCAGCCTCCACCCCCACTGACGTTCCTACCTGGCCGGAGGATCCGGTGCCAACCCTGCAGCTGCTCTACTGCCCTGCCCCGCAGCTGCTGAGCCGGGCAATGCTGACCCCAGTGGAGATGCCGCCCGCTGGTCAGCAGGGGAGCGAGCCACCGCCGCCGCCGTTGCCACCGGTGCCACCACGCTCTTGGCAGCAAAGCCAGGAGTGGGCGAGGGGAGCCACACCGCCAGCACCCGCCGCCCGACCGGCCCCAGCAATGGCCCCACTGCTGGAGGAGCCTCGGAGGGGCTCAGCAGTAGGCCAGGCAGATGCCATCTCACCTGGCTGGAAGCGGCCTCTCCCGGGGGTGAGGGGGCAGGCACGGCCAGGGCAACCAAGGGGTGGGAGGCAGGGGGCGGGGAAAGGGCCCAGGATTGGCCTGAGAGAGAGGAGGATGGGCAGGGAGACAGGCTTCACCTGCCGGAGGGAGGGGGTTGGGGTGATTGGTGGAGGTGGTGGGGAAAGCGGAATAAAAGGGGCCTTCCCAATGAAGCCGGGGAGGAGAAGTCTGCGGCAGCTGGCGAGGCACAGAGAGACCGAGGGAAACAAGGAAGTCAGAGCCCAGCAGGGTAGGAGGCAGATGAGGGGTACCTTAACCCCCGCCCCTACCCACATCTGAGGCCGAGAGAAGGCCCCCAGGGGGGCAACTGTCACGGCAGAGGGCGGCGCCGGCACAGCAGGCAGGGGAGGGGCTCACACCGCCTTTTTTGAACACATATGGATTAGCAAAATAGCACTAAAACATTGTAACAATGGGTGTAGCAGGTTCTCTGAATTCCTAGCTTTCATTTTTAAAAGAGAGTAAGTTTCTAGCCTCTTCTGTTGTGGAGATATGCCCTTTTCCTTATATTTCTGCAACAAAAGTGTCTAAAGACTTAGTTTTTTAAAATGGAAGTTTGGTGCTTCAGCTAGGTGGGGTCTTTTTGCCATCTGTCCACTGTCTTGACTTCCCTTGCTCAGAGGTTCTCCGTAGTCCTCAGAATTGGGAGAGCTGGAAGAACAGGGAGGTTCCATTACCTGTGCCCCTAGCTATTTCCTGGAGAGCTGCCCAGCCCCTTCCTTTTGGCAGTGGCAGCCTGTCCTGATGCATGGCCTCCTGTGATGCATGGCTTGCTCCACCTTGTCAGGGCCATTCACTCCACCCAGTCAGGGAGTTAGACTGCAAGGAACACTAGTACAGTCAGTACCCAGGCAGCGCCCTCCTTCTCTATGGTGCCTGGAGCTGGCTAAGCTTCCCACCCATGGGGAGGCATCATGTCCCAGCAGCACGAGGCCTCATGCTCCAGCCAGCGCATCTCTCTCCTCTCAGAGCCAGGTGAGCTGCATGCTGGCAGATGGGGGGCAGCTCACTGTAGCATCAGTCCTGCTGTGTGGTTGGCCCCGACCATGGATGGAGCTGTCAGGTGAGAGGGGGTTGGTGCTGGTGCCAATATTTGGGGGTGGGTCTTGGGTTAGAAGGTGTCCTCCCTGGACGGAAAGCTGGGAATTCAGAGTACCTGCGCCAGCTATTATTTACAATGCTATAGAAATATTTGTATGCATTTTTTAAAGCAAAAGTCCTGGTATTGGCGGGGGGTGGGGGGTAACCACTTTATGCATCAGAAAAAAGTAGTGTTTGAAATTATCATAGTGGTTCTTGTACAGTTCATAAACAGATGTAAATGCTGTTTAAAACTGGTGCCCCCCCCATGTTGTTTTATCCAGCAACAGATTAACAACCAGGGTTAAAACAGAAATATGAAAGGAGCCTTAATATTTTATTTATTATAGTGAACTGGTGTAAACCTGCTGCATTAGGATATTTATTTCGAGTACAACCAAGAGTAATCACAATAAAAAATAAGATACAGATTTGTGACAGCTTTCTTTAATTTTTTTTATGCAAAAGAGTACACACAGATCCTATTTTTCAACCAGTTCAAGCTTCCATAAACAAAGCCAAACATTTGAGGCTGTTAAATGAAACAGTTTAAAATTTAGGTTTTTAAGATTCTTTTAACAGCCAGTTACTTATCTATGTTCATCCACTGAATATGTTGTAGCAAAGATTAAAGTCAGTATTAAATGTATATATAAAAAGGAAAAATATACGCCCTATTCAGTGGAAATATAGAACTATTCAGGACAGTTTAAGCCATGTGAAATATATTACTCCCATAGTGCTATGAAGGTCAGTATCAGAATAGCTTATTTGCTGCAAAAGTAGCAGCAGTCACATAAATCAAAGATGCCTGGAGGCAACCTATCCTTACACCCAGCAGCTCTGAAAAATGATCTCATTTTGATTCCAGTCGGTGTAATTACCTTGTTTGTGATGTAAGTCCTCTTTTTGCTCTGTCTTTGTCTCTGCCTTTTGTCCAGAGTACACTTTAGTGATGTATGAAGACAGACACATTAAGATTATTTTAAAATTTACAAATTATCCAAAATAGGTAACAAGATTCTGTGGCAGTCTGAAAATATGACAGTAGGTTGAGATACCTGAAACTGTTTGGAAAGTGAATGGTTTGATCCAGTTGCAAATGATATATTTCAGTAACAATGAAATTTAAATGAATAAATTTTTAAAAGACTTAAATGATCCAATTAATGTATCCTTTTAGGGGGGAATATACTTCATTTACAGTACAATCGTAACCAGAGTTATACACTTCTGTCTCTGGTCTTCTGCTTCAGATCGCACTGTTGCAATGCCATCCTAAGAACACTTTCCTGGGAGTAAAGCCCAATGAATAGACCAGAGTAGGATTTTGAATAGATCTCTTCAGAATATCTCAGCCTACTGTTATATTTTTAAACAAGCTCAATGGGCCACAGGTTTGTATGTGGGCCTTAATTAGCAGCCAATTAAGGCTCACATACAAACCATTCACTTTCCAAACAGTTTCAGGTAAAAAATTGTACCTGTGGCCCATTGAGCTTGTACCCCAGGGCTGATCAGACCCTAGAGCAGGGATCTAGGCCCATGGGCCTTCTATTCAGTAGTGAAGAGACGGTGAGTCCACGGGATCCTTTAAACAAAATAAAGCTTTATTAAAATCACTCGTGCATCCTTAGCCAATCTCTTTCATACTGGTCATACTGGTCAGACCTAGTTGCCAGGAGCTACTTGGTTCAGCCCAGTAGGGCGGAGTCCGTGAGCCTCTCTACACAAGACATCTTACATGGGGACGCTCAAGTGAAAGATCTTACACTCATTATCCCATGGTGTATAAGTCACTTGAGAATCCCTGTGGACCTTGCTTACCTTGAGTGTTTTCAAAGACAACTAGTTACTTGACAGAACTTAAAGACATTATTGGCTGGAAGTTTCTGTTTTTGTTGCACCTATGGGTTTGGTTAAAAAAATAGTTGTATTGTTCTGATTGTTGAAAGGCTTGGTGTAAAGAAATTTTCTTAACTTACATTTGTATTGCAAGTTTGGTTCCTCAATTAGCCCCTTAGAACCCAAACAAACAATCAAAAAAAGAGGTTATACAGCCACAGGCTGCTCAAGCAGGAAAGCAATACTGAGAATGGAAAGTAGAATTCCACCCTGGTCTGTCTTCATCCCCTCTTTTGTACGGCTGATTATGTTACAGGGTGGTTAGCCCTTCTCTGCCTTTTCTTCACTTTTTTCTGGCTCCCCCTCCCCTTCTAAATGCATCTTGGGTTCCATTGAGAATGCACACTTAACATCTTAACAGGACTATGATTCTATTTTGGAACATCACTTTTTCACAAGACTGAAACTTTTAAAAATGTTTTTTCATATTTGATCCCTTACCCCTGTGATAGCTTAGTAGTACTTGCCATAGAGAACATAGTCCCACAGCTTGTAAGGATGTTTATTTGTTATTTTGTATCAACTCAACACTAAAATATCAGAAGTGAACAAAAGAGAAAGACAGAGGCCATTTTCACACGCGCGCATAACCTCATGGCATGAAGTGTCTTCCTAGCATGATTTCCTGGCACGATCCCCTTTAATGACGCAATGACATCAGAAAATGCACCATTAAACAGGATTGTGCTGGGAAATTGCACTAGGAAGATTATTCATGCCATGAGTTTTGCGCAGTTTTCCAGAGGGTTGGGATGTGTGAAAGTGGTCAGAGTAGGGTATTGATATCACCTTCAGACCTTCAGTGCTGTGATTATTGCATTCAAAGCAGCACCATGCCCAGTCAGGTACCACTGCAGTTTAGAGTTCATCAGAATTCAAGTGTTTAGGGCTTTGTTGTAAATTAGCCAAATGCTTATCAATGCTGAAGAACATCACTGGTGTCAATTCGTTAGCCAATGAAGTGGGAAAGATCAACACATCAGTCAAGAAGATATATGGAGTCTGTTCCTTAATTATGTTAGCTTCTAGGCAGATGGTGATGGAACCTTTGTCGCCTGATGACTCTGTTTAATATGAGTAATCCATATACTAATAAAACTGATGTTGGCAACAGTCTGGCTCACTTTGCTCAGTGTATGGAAAGTGTCCTGTGAACTGTGGGCAACATTAACATTTAACAATGTCTCTGCTGAACACAGAGAAATTCCTCTATTAGAACTGGATTAAAAAGTAATAATTATCCAGTAAAAACAATCAGACTGAGTTATGCAGCTTTTCAGTCAAGGCAGTTCCCATCAGATCCCATTACCTTGGCAATCACATCAGCATCTGAGAGAACTGGATGCTCCATGGACTGTTACACTGTAGGAAGGCTGTATCCTCAGAGTTGTGGCTGGCTCATATCACCCAATAGCAAAGGGGGGGGGGTGAAAAGGTTAATTTAAAAACTTCCAATTTGTACCTGAAAGATTAAAAACCTTTTAGCTGGGATATAGGGTAGCTATGTCCTAGAAGGATGAGGGGCATGGAGCGGTTATCACTTGGGGGCAGCTTAGAGCTGTTTTCTTTTTAAATAAAAAGAGGGTTTGATCCCTATTTAGATCTGTTGGGTGAGATTTGGATTTACTTAGATTTGAATAAGGGCAGGCTGGAGAATTTATTTATTTGCCATATTTATATGCTGGGTTTCAAAGTACTATATAATATATGAAAAAAAATCCAAGCATTCTTATCAGAAAAAAACAAACAAATCTTAAGGTTTAAAACATGAAAACTCCTACAATAGAACAAGGTAACAGTGTGTGAAAACAAAGCAGGAAGGAACAGAAGAGGAACTATTTGACTACACATTTTTATTCCTGTAGGATATGTTCTTCCTTATTTTTTGGAATCCCTCCTCCTAGATCATAGCACTTCTGTGCCTTCTATTTGACCATCCCAAATTATTTTAGAGCTTTTTTTATTGTCTCGGATAAACATGCAGCCTGCTCTTTATGAGTGGCGGGTTAATGAGGGTCCCTTTTTCAGGGCATTTATGTGATTATTCTCTAGGGATGATTGGTATGTTGGTACATATTTTATTGGAATGTCTTTTATGTGAAACTCTTAGAAATCAACTTTTAATGCATTACTTGGTTAATATTTCCTTTTTTCTCACTATAAGAAGCACTCTTTATCTGATAGATCTCTTAACATTACCCTCGCTGTGGCAATTTTTTTTACTGTTTTGTCATTAAATCTAGATGGTGTTATTTATTTGATGAGGGTTTGTGGCTGTTCAAGATATTTGATCAAAAGAACTTTAATCAGATGAAAGGAAAGGAAGGAACTAAGGTCCTTTTCTCACTGAGACTTTAAAGCATTTCAGTATCTCTTCTACTTCCCATGTTTGCAGGAGTTTCACACTCGCAAGGTAATCATGGGACACAGGCCGATGTTTGTCCACAGTATCCCTAATTTTTCCCCCTGCAGACATACAGCGATGTTACTTTGAAGCCGCTTCCCAGTCACATCTAGCCCGATTAATGTCAGTTCGGATTCTATACTCCCCTTCTGCTTCTCTTCTCCCCCCTCTCCTTTTCCCTGGGAGCTGATTGGTCTGTGCAGAATTAACCACTCCTACCCTCCTCAGCTCTCTGACCTCCTTTTCCACATTTTTATTAGTAAAGCAAGGTAAGGGTCATAAGGCTGCTTCTCCGTTGGCTTCCTTCCTCCTGGATATGCACGCACTCTCTTATTTTTTCCAAAGCCAGGAATGATTCATCACCTTGCTGCTTATTTCCTGCTGGCTTTAAAAGCCAAGAAAGGGTTAAATGGCTGCTTTTCCCTTCCTCCCTTAGGGTATGCACACACTCCTTTTTTTCAAAGGCATGAATGGGTTGTAACATTGTAATATTGTAATGTTACTGCACATTCTTCCTGGCTTGAAAAGCCAGGAAAGGATTAAATGGCTGCTTTTCCCTCCCTCTCAGGAATGTTTCAGGCTTTGCCAAAGAGAAAAAAACCCAAGCGTTTTTGGAAACAAAATGGCAAGGAAGCTGCTGGGAGGGTGTGAAGCAGCGACATTTTAACCCTTTCCTGGCTTGTTTTTTTTTAAAAAAAATGATAGTGGAACAAGCACAAAAAGTACATGTTTTCCCCCAGAACTAATCTACCAATTGTCTCCAGTAGGCAGGGGACAACCCAGTCAGCAAATATGGGGGGGATGGGTTCCAACATCGTAGCATTACTACGCCTGCTCAAAGTTTTTTTAAAAAAGTGTGACATGAATTGCAAAGCCCCAAAAGCCCAAAAGTGTACTGATGCTTCAAAGCCCATCTAAAATGAAGAACAAGATGCCAAATTGAAACTGCCTTGGACAGTGTGGAATATGGAGGTGCCATGCTGAAGCCATTGCGTTTGCGGTGAATGCTCATAAATGGCGGTTTAAACTGTAAGTGCGAAAAGGGCCATAGAGAAGAACATGTTTCTGACCCCTTGGCAGCATCCTTACAATACAAGGCCACTCGAACATCATGGGGTGGGTGAGTTGTTCCAAAGCTTCAGAGAAGGTCCTGTTTCACGTGTCTCTCTGTGAGTCATATCATTAAGTAAACCTCCTCAAGTAATCATTCTCAATGGAAAGGGTACCTCGATATAGGAAAACTTGCATAAACAAATGGTATCACCACTGAAAAGACAAGCGTAGAGCTTGTAATCTGTAGTATAAAAAATGGATGCTTAATTCATGGCTTGGTTTTAATTAGGTTGATTCATCAGATTTCTCCTGAACAAAAAAAAAAGGGAGGGAGAACTGCTCACTTAAGTTCCCCCTCCAGCCTGCCACTGTTTCAGAATAGTATTTACTACAAAGAAAAGTGGGCAGTCCTTCCCACCTCCCTCCGTCAAATTGCAAGCAAAACAGGCACAGGGGAGAGAAGCAGCTGGGGCAGGCAGCATTTGTACAGCTCTACTGTTTGGCTTCCCTGGACGCTTAGAGTAGAGGGAGAGAGACAAGAAACAGAGCTGCCAAACTAACTGGCGGCAGGAGAGAAGAAGGAAGTGAAGCCTGAGACGAACAATGTAAATGAAATTGGTGGACAAAATAAAAGCTTATCACAGGCTCCCTTTGGGCAGAGCTGGTTCCAAGATTACATATCAAAGCAGTGATATAACGCAAATCTGAATACGGGTTTAAAAAACAAAACAAAAATGGGCATGAATGTGCTTTTGTCAGTGGTGACCGTAGGTAGTGCTCTGCTCTATATCACACTTTTTCGCAGGCATGTGAACTAATAATAGGGCCATGCAGATGCTATTTGAGCGGGGATGTGAACGCCCATTTGGTGATAGCGGGATCAAGATGAACACCATCATTGCATGAAAAAAGCAGAAAGTAAGTGTGTGTGGATTCAGCCTTGGAACATACACACATCTAAAAAATAACTTCAGCCTGCAACTGTCTCTGTCAAGAGACCTGCACCCACCATATTTTGTTGTTAAGGAAACTGTGTACAATTTGTGCCTACTTTTGTTTATTCATGACAGTTTATTCTTTATAGCACTCTTCTACTTCTCCTATGCAATCTCTAGAGCTATAGCTTCTGCATTTGTACATTCCACCAATGAAAACAGGAAGACAGGAAGAGTCTTGGAACAAAAACTTCATATCAGAAATGTTCCAAGCATTCCAGCATTCCTCGGCAGGTGGAATCTGTCAATTTGACAGTTACTTCAGCACTTGTCTATTTTAATTTTACTGTGGATCAGAAAGCAGTAGAGCATGTGGTAATTCTTGGACATCTGTAAAGATCTAAGTATCTCAGAGAAGATCTTAAGTACTGTGTTGATACATTCAAAATATACCATGCAGAACTCGGACAGAAACAAAAAAAATTGATGACACTAAAAACAGGACATGGCAGTGCTGAAACAATGGCTTCCAGGTGCAGAAAACTACAAGATGGTTCTTGCTTTATTGCAATAACAGTCTGAAATAAAAACTCAGGAAAACAAGGAGAAAAAGCGAATTATAGAAATGTCCTGGGGTTTCAGATACAGCAATTGGTGAGTAAAATACAAAACGTTGGTGCAAGGAAGTAAGTAGAAGTATGGATGAAAGAATGGGCTCATAAAGTGGAGATCCAGACTTTTTAAAATTCTAGTGAGTAGAGGATGCAACTGAAAGTGGCTTATGGATCAAAGAGCTCCCACAGAATGAAGGTCATACACAGAACAGGTAGGGAAATAAATTGGTAACATGAGATAGAGAAAGGCTGAGAGATCAGAACAATAGTCAGTGTAAGTATAAGGTTCAAAGAGTCACTTGCTGAAGAACTCATCAGGAATCAAACAAGCATTGCCAGAGTTAACATCTGCAGTCCTTTTGGTGAAGAAGAAATCTTAACTATAGTAGTGCTGAACTTTCAAGGGGTTCAGTTTTTGCTGCAAATGTTACTATTTTAGTGAGAGGGATGCATTTCTTTGTGCATTTTTGCTCCTGTTGACACCCATTGTTCTCCAGATCTGCTGCTTCTTGGTGCAAGGGAAAGGGCTACACCGGTTTTATTCCTTTCCGCTCATTTCAGAGGGGGTCCTTCATCAGGCCACCAATATCAATTAATCAGGCGAATTCGTGTCAGAAGTCATATACAAAACAGTTTTTTCAATTTCCATGTAAGGACCCTTGCCGCCTTTCCCTTCAGCAATCTTGGATGCCACCATCCAGCTCACCCTGGACTTGGCTGGCACCGTCATCGTTGGCGTCGTGAGCAAAGCCTGGGAGATTTATTTTGGATATTGTACTGGGACTTTATTCTCTCTTCATATATGTGTACTGGACTGACTGTTGATATATTGAGTAGCCATTAGTGCTGTATAAGTAATATAGTTGTATTTGTACCTATTGGCATACTTCCTTTGTCTTTGTTGAGCAGTATTTTTGAGGAAGTATTTTCTCCCCTTCTCCTCTTTCTTGTTTGTTGCTGGGAGCAATCAGTGAGCACCAGGTTAAACCACTGGGAGATTGCCCACCACTGCTGGGCAACTGGGAACCCTACTAATTTGCCTATTTAAGTGCCTTCTTCAGATTTATAACATGGCTAAGACTAGCACTGAACCAAAATTGCAGAGGAATAGGGCGCTAGCTCTGGTTTGGGAAATTTTTGGATTTTGAGGATGGAGCCTGTAGATGGTGGCATTTGGGAAGGTCAGGGGCCTCAGTAGGTTATAATGCCATAGAGTTCACCCTCCAACGCAGTTATTTTCTCCAGGGAAATTGATCTTGGTCATCTGGAGATCAGTTATAATTCTAGGAGATCTCCAGCCACCATCTTAATGCGGGCAACCTAAAAGTGGTTCATTTCTATTTTGGAAACAATTTCAATCACTGTAAAACAAGCTTTCTTATTTTCAGCAGTTTTGCTGAATCCATTGGTGAAAGGATGTAAGACTGTTTGTAAAGGTGGAAAATAAAAAGAAGAGGATGCTCTGCCCTATTGCCTAAGTAGCCAATCCAATCCAACCATGCCCCTATTGGGTTTTAGTTAAGGCACATTAACTAAACAAACTGTACGCAGAAAGCTCTCGTCCAAGTTAGAGAACCAATAACTATTTATCTAAAGAAATATATTTCCCTAAATTTAGTGGTAAATATGGAGACAAAGAACTAGTAACTGATCTAACTAGCTAGGATGGCTTTAGATTGAAAGTAGGCTATCTCTCTCAGGAGGAGACACCATGCTGCCTCTCCTGGTGCATGCAGGGAAGAAGAGAGAGAGGATGAGGAGAGAAGGGAAGGAAGGAAGATTAAATATCTTCCAGTTTCACTGTAGGAGCTTAAAATGAAGAGGCTATAAAAGTTCGCACCAAATATTTTGACTAAGAAAAATATTCACCCTTCTTTGACCCTGTTTGATATCATTATTTTCCTGAGCTGCTTCTGCTATTTTGGTGCCATTTTCCCCCAGGTGTTTGCTTCATTTTCTTTCCTGGAGTTGGAATGAGACCTATCACTGTGTTTTCCCTTAAGATTTACAATGTGTCCATTTCTCCATAGAGGAGTTATCCCCAAATCTCTCCAGGTAATAAATCAAGCCAAGTAAAAAGTTTTCAGTATCTTACTATGTTTGTAAGGGAGTAGATTACAATACAACAAAAATTATATGGATTATTAAAAAATGAACAGATATAGAACAAGAACATTATAAACAAAATAAATCTTAACACTTGGCAAGAAAAGAACTATGAATAGATAAAACAAGAAATGTCAATTTAGCAATTAAGATTATTGATAGATTAATTTAAGGTTACATTAATAAAACTAAAACATTCCTAGTTAGACCAGAGATTAATCTGAATTCTTGTCAGTCTGGCTACATTTGTTCATAGTTGCCCAATGCCCTACCGAAGTTTATGCTATTACAAAGTGGTATCTTTTTCAGTTCATAAGTGATTGCCTCACCATGAGCTGGAAAGATAGCTTCCTAAAAATGGTTGAAATATGCATCACAGGTAGTATTGCTGTATCTCATTCTTTGATCCTGAGGATTTGGGGCTCATTCTCAGCCTCATGGCTATCAGCTAACCCTCTCACTTGATATTTAAAAATGGTAAATAGACCATCTCTTCAAAGCCGCACATTCACAGATACCATAGATATTTCCTAGAAGTACATGAAAGTATAGCGTAAGAGGTTTCTATGAATCTTGAGGTTTGAGATATTGTGGTTTTGGCAATCTTAAACGCCAGATTAACTGGATTAGTCAGATTTGGGATTGTTCAGGATCATTAATGAAATGGCATTACTATTCTATATATTCCATCAGACTTAGCTATGTGACATCATTGTCATCAAATCAACTGAGAAAGCAAGAAAGGATTATTTAAACAGACAGCCATTGTTTCAAACAATACTATTAAATACTGTTTAATACTGTTCAAACAATATTATTGTTTAATACTGTTCAAACAATACTCCCCACCACTGCACCTTGTTAATTTGTTTTATTATTTGTATATTGATTTTAGTTTTTGTTTTTATCAATTTTAACTGTTCACCGCCCAGAGCCCCTGGGGATGGGCGGTATATAAATTGAATAAATAAATAAAATAAATAAATAAAATGGTTGAAAATTGATGCTATTTTTTGATACAGCCAAAAATGTTCCTGAAAAATGGTGTGTACCCTTAACTCAGGCTTAATAATACTAACTCGGGCCTAATAATACTAATTTAAAGAGAGACTTTTACTACAATTTTTTTTGTGATGTTGAATTATAATTTGGCACTAATCCTGAAAATTTTCAGTCTTTAGCAAATATGGAATTTGGGCTGAGAAAGAAGGTATGCCTTCACAGATTATATGAGGCCATTTATCATATTCAAACTATTACAATGTACCATTAAATGGAAAACAATAAACCAGAGATTCTCAAAACCACAACACCAACTGAATTCTATTCCCTGGCTTTTGTGTAGAAGAAAACAAGAATACACCTTACCATGACATTTTATTGTATTATATGGTTGGATTTTAGTTTAAATTTTAATTTAGAGAAATCTGCTATTTTTGCCATGTTGTGTTTCAGATATTCTATTTGGTGGATTTTTATTATTGTATTTTTTAATGTTGTGTTATTTACTATAAGCCACTGGGGGGTGGTTATATCAAATGAGTGGTCTACAAACATAGATAAATACATTCATTATGAACACAGTTAATTCCAGTAAGCACACAATTCAGTCAGTGGTATGATGTGATGGTGCTATATCAGTATTGTGCCAATAACTGATTTGTGATATAATACTGTAAAATAGCAGCTTCATAACTGCCTAACAGAAAATGTGAGCATAGAAGAGCATTTTATTATGTAATCTTTAGTCCACATTTGTGCTTGATTGTCTTGTAGAGGGGTAAAATGTAGCTCTGTTGTCTAATCAGATGACTTAGATGCTATGTTGCAATGTCAGTCACACATGTCTATTGGCATGGCCTGCAGATACTGCTCATTTCTTTCTTTGTCATCTAATGGAAGGTTTTTAAATTGTGCTGGTTAAGGCATTTCACCAGTATCTAAGAATCTCTCTTAGAATGTGTATTTGTATGCTACAATCATGTTGGCTTATCCACACTTTAGCTCACTCATTAGAATGGTTGAATTAAAAATGAATTGTTATTAACAGTTACTCTCATAATAATGTACAGACTTATTCATGCAAGGGTGGGTACAAATAATAACAACAACAATGTGCTTACATACCTCCCTTCTGGACTGATCAGTGCCACACTCAGAGCAATGAACAAAGTCAGTGTTATTATCATCTCCACAATACAGCAGGAGAGCTGGGGCTGAGAGGAGTGGCTTATTCAATGCCACCTACTGAGCTCAGGACATTAATGGAAGTTGAACTAGTAGAGTGTTGATTTTCAGCCCAGCTATGCTACAGCACCCAAAAGTGATATGCTTAGTTGTTCTTTAGAGCAATATGATACTTATACAGCATTGTGTTTTTCAAGCTCTTGAGACCTATTAATTGAACTGGTATGGTAGAATTGAATGTTCATGATTGAAGTTGGAGCCAGATTGGGGCTCTGATGCTAGTCTTGTGACCACTGCAAAGGTAGGGCAAGAGGGTGGGATTGCAGCCTCTCTGCAGAGGTAGGAAGGGGAAATAGTGCTTGCCTACAGCTCCAGAGGGAAGGCTGTTAGTTGTGCTGCTGTGAGACTCCAGCTTCTCGGGCTGGAGAAGTGGGTGGTGAGTTGGCAATGCCATGGCTTCAATCCTTAACAGATCAGAAACCAAAACTCCACATGGACCCATTGTCCACAGACCCACACCTACAACCCCGCTGCCTATTTTTTCAGGCTGTAGTATTAGAATAGGGAATGTAACTCTTTAGAATAGGATCTTTCCCCTTCTACTCCAAGATATTGCTGTGGAAGAAATCTACTACAATAAAATCGTAAATTGTATTTTTCTTTGATTTGTCTGAAGACTAATTAATGCATGATTTAAGGGTTTAAACACCTCTGCCAAAATGACTCTGCTATGTTACTCTGCTATATAAACTAAACCAAACATATATTTTCCAATAGGATTATTGGGACTTAGTCTTGAATTAGTTCCTATAGGGCCAATGAAAGCCCAAACTTGAATCTAAGAAGAAAAAGATTTTTTTAACTGCAAAGCCTAAACTTGAATCTAGAAGTAAAGAGTTTTAAACTGCAAAGTTTTTTTCCCTTGACTCGGCTGGTCTAACAGCCACAGCAGACAAAAGGACTTAATTAGCATGTGAATGCTCTCACAGGCAACTTCACAAGAAACAAACAAAGAAACTATTAGGTGAAAGATCTAAGAGCCTTTTCCCACCCCTAAAACATGCAAAGAAGCAGAAAAATACTTCATTTTAAACCTTTTGGGTAACTTGAGCCTAGCATACAGAAAACTAAAATTAAAGAGGGAAAATAAAGTTTCTAGAGAAATACTTTGAAATTTCTTGAAAATGTCAGACAAACTACTACAAATTGCCTTTTTCAAAGAGCTATTTTCAACTAAAATGGAAGAAAATGCTGCTGTGCATGCTCATATTGAATCTTTGTTGGACCAAATAGATAAAATAGCTACTGCTGGTCAGATTCTAGATGAAGATTTTAAAGTTGCTTTAGTTTTAAGCTCATTACCAAAATGTTATTCCAGTTTAGCAAGTTTTCTTACTGCGAAAGGTGCTATATGTCAGGTCTGACATAAATTCCTTATGTGTTCTAACCAGAGAGACTCCATTTTAATCCTGTCAGTGTTTTAAGCTCTTCTTTTGCAGGTGACAAGCAGCCTAGTACCAGTTATCTCAAAGAAGAGGAATGTTTTGACTACAGTCTTTCCAGCCCTGGGAAAGTTTCACTCTCTCAGCTTCAAGCCGTTTGTTTTGAGAACTGTGGGGGGAGGATGGGAATTGCTGGGCTATACTATTCTGTACCTTAACCTTTACCTCCATTTGTAACAATACCTGTGTACCAGCCAGGATATTGCATCTTGGTCAGTGGACTATAATGGTTGTTTATATTCAGTAAAATCTTTTGAAACCAATGGACGCATGTCTAATTGCAAGAGATAGTCTGGATTGCAACTTTTAATAATCCACAGTCTGACACTATATTGGAGGAAGTCCTAGATCAGATAAGATCACAGTATGATGAACACAGATCTTATCCTGAGGAAAAAAATGCAAGACTGACTCATGTTTCATGGTCAGAGAGGCCAGTCCCAGAGTGGCAGGGCCTAAGCAAATTGATTACAGGCAAAGATCCAATCCTAGAGAAAGGCAGACTCCTCCTTTCTGCCACAAATACAATAATCCTGGCCACCTCCAGAGGGAGTGCTTTAGCAACAGGAGCTACAGCCACAGAGGTAGAAACAGGCAGGAAACCACAGACAGAGAAACAGAGAAGGTTTTTCTAAAGCAAGAGCTAGTAATTTCAGAGATTTTCCTCAACCAAGGGCTGATACTAATTTTCATACGTCTCATATAGCTCAAATAAATGATAGCCCAAAGTGCTGGCTGATCGACAGTGGCGCAACAGCACATATGACATCAGATATTAATTTGTTTGATGAATTGGATATCAGTGCATCAGAAAAAGTTGTAATGGCTGATGGCACACGTGTGAACATTGAGGGCAAAGGCTCAATTACACTTCATTGTAATACTGGTGTTTCTAAAAAGATAGTTAAAGTAGAAGAAGTTTTTTTCATCCCTGATTTAAAAGCAAACCTGCTAAGTGTACCTGTACTATCACATAAAGGATTTTCTATACACTTTGAGAATAACAAATGTACAGTTTCTCGCAAAGGAGAGATATATTCCACAGGTAGTCTCAAAAATGGAGTCTTTGAACTGGACTGCCAAGGAGAAAAGGCCTACAGGGCAACAACAGCTACTACGAAAGGAGAGCCCATTGAACTCTGGCATAGAAGATTTGCACATCACGATATGCAAGCCATAAAGGAGCTGCAGTGTAAGGACTTGGTAACAGGTATTAATATAAGTGCATGTGGCAATGATGATGAATTATGTATTTGCTGTATAAAAGGAAAGGCAAATTGACCATCAGTTCCCAAACAAAGCCAAAGATACTCAAGGCAACCACTTGAACTAATTCATACTGATTTATGTGGTCCTATTAAACCAGCAAAAACAACCGCAGAAGGAGGTGTTTCAAAAGAGCAATTAGAAACATGAGGGAAACACCCTGAGAAACCCAAATACACTACCAGGTGTATGCTAACAACCTTTGTAATTAAAGTGCAAGTGCTCCAACATACATAACACAATATACACTGTTAATTTACAAAATTCAATATCCTCAGAGATAAATATGCAAACAATGAATCAGTCAAGTCAATGTCCAATCAGTAATTTGAAGTGTCCAATAAAGCCCACAGTAATAGAACCTCAGGTATTATATTCCTATAGATGAAATATTCAGGTGAACTATCTAGGAGAACAGCAGATGTCTTCTTATTTGAAGCTCCAAAAAGCCAAAGATGCCAGTCTCGGCTAGTATTCCAAAGAGCTAGAAGACTTTGGTCAGTTGGCAACGAGCCTGCCAGCTAATAAATCCGCTCGTTTCGAGGTAACTTCATCCCGGCCAATGTTCGTGCTGTAAAAATTACATTTATCCACAAATTACATTGAATACCACCAAATTCCAATTTACAAACAATTGAGGTTATGCATAATGGACTTACTAGTCTTCCTAGTTAATATCTCTCGTCATTCATCATAATCCCGTTGTATTCAAGCATGTGGGGGGGGGGGCACTAGAGTGAATGTTATATACTTAGAGGTTCTAATCACCCAGTGTCATTTAAAGGTGAACCCACCGATGAATTCGTTCCGAGGAAGTTGGGGAATGCAAGTAACACAGAATCACCAACGCAAATTATTACAAGAACACTGAGAAGTCAATTTCATTGTTAAGTCCCTTAGGGACAAGACTTTCCATTCGGAAAAGCCACTGTGCTTCTGCCTGCAATAAAGTATTAATATTTTTGATTGGTTTAATGACTACAGAGTATTTCAAATCTCGTTCACTTCTATGGTGCGTCTGAAAATGTTCCACTAAAGGGGCTTCCAGATTCCTTGTACGTATTTTTGAAAGATGTTCCTGAATTCGGGTATATATGGGGCGTTGAGTGCTCCTAATATATAATAAAGTGCAGGTGCATTGAATAATGTACACCACGTGCAAGGTAGTTGAATAACTTTTGGAATACAAGGACTTGCCAGTACGTGGATGTTTAATCAAACCCAAAGGTATACTTAATGGGCAAATATTACAATGGCCACATGCGAAATGTCCATGTGGCAAACTATCTTGAGGCTTGGGTTGCTTAAAGTCTGAATGTACCAAAAGACCCCTAAGACTTTTAGTTCTTCTGTACCCAATTTTTAGAGGGACACTGCACCCTGCTATGTCATGCACTATATGCCAATTTGCCCTGACAATACGGGCAATATCTCCAGATAGATGGGTGAAATCAAGTGCCCATATAATCCCAGAATTAGTCTCATCATTGCTCACTCTGGGTTGTAGTAGTGAGTAGTGACTGTCTTGAGGCTGATTCTGCCCTATCTAAAGCTTGTTGGATGACACATGTGGGATATCCCCGGGCAGCAAATGCACCACTCAGTTTTTGGGCTTCTCTAGTGTAATCTGACCTCAGAGAGGAGTTGCGCTTTAAACGAAGGAATTGACCATAAGGGTTAATTCCTTTTCAACTATTCCTCTTTTCATAGGAACGACCTCAAAAGGAATATCTGTCTTCCTTGCTTGCTAATTTCCCCACAAATTCTCTTACTCCCAAGGAGACCAATTCCGGTAACATCCTGAGGAGGGAGGGATTTGGGGAAAGGGGGAACCTAAGTGGGCTTTAATACCATGGAGTCCAGCCTTCAAAGCAGCCATTTTTTCCAGGGGAACTGATCTCTGTTGCCTGGAGATCAGTTGTAATTCTGGTAGATCTCCAGGCTCCACCTGGAGGTTGGCAACCCTAGGGTTTCTGCAGCCTCCCTGAGATCAACCAGAAGCATGAGATAGAGGTGTATGTCATCCATATATTGGTAGCAACTCAAAATCTGCAGATGACCTCATGCAGCGTTTTCTTGTAAATGAAAGCATTATGTAAATGAAAGCCAAGCGTTATTTCCTCAGAACCACTTTCTGCAACTTATCTTCCATGGTTGAATCCACATTACCCATTCTAAGTTGCATGTTCCCCGCATTCCCCACGCAATCCCGAGTGCCGGTCGCATTACCTCATTAAACAGACGCATTTCATTCGCATTTCTCCTGAATATGTGGTCACAGGTTTTCAACGGGAGTTTCACGGTGGCCGTGAACGGGCCAATGCGCAATTTACACAGTTTTTTTTAAAACCACCCCCCTACCTGTCTCTCCGGCCGTTCCGAGAGTTCCTATTGGCTGATTCAACTTGCAAGTGCTCCGTAGTCTGCAAAAGACTGTTTTTGACTTCATAGCATTGGATTTATTGATTATGCTGTTTCTGAATCAAATCTGGTAGTTTGAAAAATCATTTTGGGGTGAATCCATCCTCAGAACGGACTTGCGAAACTTCCTTTTTAACTATTTTTTATTTTTTTTATTTTATGTTACTGTAATATCGAAATTACGAAATATTGAAATAATGACACTCCAAGGAAGTGAAACTTCAGTAAAATTCAGGCACTGAACTGTCCTGCATAGGAAATGCCCACGAAAGCTTCCCACATGCTTCCAAATTTCCAAAAAAGAAACGGGAGAGAGCCATCAGTGCTGTCAGTGGGGGAAAGAGAGGCATCATTATCGTCAATGATGTTTCTTTATAAGGCAAGATCGAAATAACGGAAAAATGCGCTCAAAAAAATTTAAAAAAAATGGATGGGAAAAAAAGGTCCCGCCCAAAAAAGCGGTTTTTGAGCAGCTGTGTGACCGGAGGGACGCGCGAGAAAGATGGATTGGAAGCAGGAATGTGAACGAAGAGGAAAAAATTGCGGATTGGAGGCAAACGGAAGATATCCGATAAACATGCGGGTAATGGGTGAATGTGGATTCGACCCATGTAGGACTGAAGCCACTGCAAAACAGTGCCTCTCAGACCCAGGATTTATGCTAAGGGCCATGGCTTCTTGAAGAAGTATACTCATCTAAGCAAACAGAATGGAATTAGTACAGACTAGAGCAATGATTATCAGAAAAATAAGTTTTAAAAACTTTTTCAAATCACTTAATACATAAATTAACCTACAAAATATTCCAGAATAAATTGAAGTGACTAAGACGATTAACTAGATTTAAAAACTCTAATGTGAAATTGATGTATAACTACTAGAAGGAAGAAATATAGGAAATATGTTCAAAAATAAATATAAAAGGTCATATACAAGTAATTATGGGGGGGGGGGAGAAGTGATTTGTCATTTATTTTCATTTCTAGATGCCAAGGAGAGCAAGGCACACAAGGACCTTGAAAGATGCCTGTCCACATGCAATTTGATTTAGAGACGTGTGTTACATTTGCCATTCTAATTTGAATGACTTAGTAGTATTTTATTTTTCCCAGGTTAACTTTTGAAGTAAATTGGACCCTTATAATGTAAATGCAAAACGTGATTATTTATACAATGTGAAACTGGAGAAACGGAGTCCAAATGGAAATGTATTTTTAAAAGAGTTTGGAATGAGGGCCAAACAACTTGTGGTCCTAGAGTTGTGTGACTGGAAGTGCAGATGTGTTATATGACCCAAAAAATTAACTGTAGGAAGATGCAATATTGATTACTGCCATCATGCTGGGAGAGGGGGAGGTTCACTCTTCCCTCTTACTGTTTCTTTGATTGAAAATAGCTTTCCCCAGGTTTTTTAAGTTCTGGAAAGGAAAAAGACACCCATTTTTGTGTCAGGTTTTTTTTTTACCTACTGGGAATTGAAGAAGCTGGTTTTGATTGAAGAAATGTGCAGAGGAAACAGCATCCCCCCCCCATTCCAGTTTACTTCCCTTGCTGGAAGTGGACTGGGGGCAGGCAATGCTTCAAGTATGGAACACAGTGAGGTAAGGATTGGGATAGGCAGAGCTTAACTCCCCTCACCCATTTGCATCATTTTCTGTAAAAAATAAAAAACCACTCCCTCCTATTTTACAAATGATCAAAATAGCATAGAAATATATTTGGATCATCTTGTAATGTCTAGTCTGGTCCTATGTCAACTATGATTTGGAAGAATGTATGCAATAGTGTTGCTATGATTCTTTTTATTGAATTGACAAGGGCCATGACTAGACATGGACACGAACCAAAAAATTTTAATGAATCAGCAGTTCGTGGTTCAGTGCTGATGACGATCCCGAAGACGCAAACGGCAATGAACATTTTCCGTTGCCGAAATGGTTCATGGTTCTCAGTTCGAGGGTGCTAGAATGGCCCCTATTGCACTTAAAGAGCCCATATTCACAGGGAGTGTGTAGCAGACTCTCCTCCAGCCAGCAGCCAAGTTTGGTCAAGATTGCAATAGGGATCTTGGAGTTATACCCTCTCCAGTCTGAGGCCCCCAGGAAACCCCCCACTCGATACAGTTAGAGCCACCAGTTGATGTTGGCCCAGTGGACAAGGGGTGTACTCGAAGGCAGGCCGCCTCCCCTCTAGGGGGCGGTGGGTATGGCCACTCGCTGGTGGCACCCCCCTGTGCCCACCCGCCAGGCCTCAGAGGAGCGTGCCTTTATTCCCGGTGCAGTCCGGAAGGCGGGTGATGTCCCCTCTCTTTCTTTTTCTATCTCTTATGGTTTTTCCCATACAATTCTCTATGTAATGTTCTCTAACTGTAAACATACATTCTCTAATGTATGTACACACATTCTAGTGCAGGGGTGGGCAATTATTTTGGCTCAGGGGCCACTTTGTGGGAGCGGAGGTTAGTGGAGGGCCGCACCTTTTAAAATGATTGCATTCAATAGTTAACTTTGCATTTCAGAAAAGGTATAAATTGCATCATAAAAATCAATAAATATAAATTAAATAAAATAGTGGTAGGAATAAGATTTCCATCCTCTCATGCAATCTCAATTAGAAAACCCAGAGCGGGTCATTGGAGTCCCTCTTTCCCTGTGAAACTTTCTAGGGGCCGGTGCCTCGAAGCCCTCCCCTCCCTTGCTGTTTCTCACTCAGGCTGGACTCCTGGAGGCTTTGGTGTATGGACACAAAACAAGTGACCTGTAGGGTGAGGGGAAAATCTTTGCCAGCTCTGCAAATGACCCAGCACTGATCCTTGCTGTTACTGTGTACTCAGCGACCTTCCCAATTTCCGCTATGCAGCCTGACATTTTTGGACACACGGATTGGAGCTCTGCCCATGGCTAACCTAAAGTTTTCTGAAAATATTTGCAAAGAATCGGCGCAGGTAGCAGAGGGCTTGGGAGTGGGGGGGAGGGGGGAGAGAAAAGGCCGGGCAACGCAATCACCATAGGGGCGGAAACTTCCTAATTTTCAGGCTGCTCAAATTCCAGGCTGGGCGATGGCGGGAGAGAAGTAAAAACAAACGCATCCCCGACCATCTAAACACAGCGACGCTTAATTTCCCAGCAGGTGGCTCCGCGCAAAGTGCTGCGAACAATGAGGGCTGGAACAGCGTTGCCGGGCTTGGCTGGCCTGGTCTGCAAAGGCATTTTCCACATTAGCAAGAGGCTCTCGCCCTGTGCACAATCCTCAAAGCGCCGCCACACTTATTTTATTAAAATTATCTCAAGCCCTGCATTCCCGCCGTCTCTGCGCGTCTTTCGATAAACCAGACCCGCCGAGCGGCCCAATTCTTCCCGAGGGCTCAATGGCCAGGGGGGGATATCACTGCCTCGTCTGCGCGCCTCTTTCCGGCTCTGGCGGCGACTAAACCCAGCTTTTTGCTTTCGGGTGGTGCCGGGCGGCTGCTTAACCCGGGTAAGGGCTGCGCTGAAGCCAGTTGCTTCGCACTGGCCTTGTGGCCAGCAGAGAGAACCGGGGAGGGGGGGTGGAAGGAGGCGGCGGCGAAGGCGAAGCTGCGACAGGCGGACAGGCGCGCACACGCACACACAGAGGCACGCAGAGCCGGCGAGGCAGAGGCTGCTCTGGTATTGTTATCGTTGTGTGCCAGCCGAGGAGGGCTGGCCGGGGGTGGCGAGGCAAGAAAGTGAAGGCGGCTGAGCGAGGGACGCTGGGCAAGCATGCCGCAGGAAAGGCGGCCCCGGGCGGCAGAGCCAGGGAGCGCTGGGCGACGCGCTGAGATCAGCAGCAAAAAAAAGGGGCATGTTCCCAGGAAAAGCCCGCAGGAGCCGCTTGGCGGGCCACAAAAACTCTGTAGCGGGCCGCATGCGGCCCGCGGGCCGCCATTTGCCCACCCCTGTTCTAGTGTATGTTCATTATACTTATACATTCTCAAATGTTTGTCTCTTTCTCTGTTTTCGATTTTCAATCCTTTTATCTATGGATGTGTCGTGTTCTGTTCGATTCAATATTTCTGTTGCATTCACATTCTGTTTCTAGATCTAGAACAGTAGATAAGTATGTACCCTTTTCTATCTGTTTCTCTGTCTCTCTCTCTCTTACTGTCTATTTGTAACTTTCTTTCTCTCTGTTTCTTTCAATGTGTTTCCACCACTATCTGAATCTATATCTTTCTATGTATATCTGCCCTTTCTTATTTCTTTCTACCTCTCGCTGTCTTTTCTCTCTTTCTATAACTATATCGTTTCCTACAAACCTTTCTCTATCCTCATCTATATGTATGCTTGTGTGTCGATCTTTTTCTAATGATTTTGTTTCTTTCCATCTATCTGTCTATCTTGTTCTGTCTGACTCTGAATCTATCTGTAGCATTTGCATGTCATTTGGAGGGGGAGTGGCAAGATCCCCCAGCAACCACGGGGCCTCACTCGAGGGTCCCACTGAAGAATAATACAGTAGCAGCCAACAGCACCCACCTTCCTGCCTTCATGGAAAGGATGGGAGGGAGAGGAGATATCATTTGGAGGGGAAGTGGGAAGATCCACCAACAGCCGCGAGGCCTCCTCCGAAGCTCCCACTGAGCTACTCTGTGGTGGGAGCCAACAGCACCCACCTTCCTGCCTTCGCAGAAAGGATGGGAGGGAGAGGAGATGTAGTTTGGAGGGGTCAGAGCGCTCCAGAGAGGGACAGGTCGAAAGAGGGTCTGTGAAGTCGGAAGATCCCAACAGCCGCGAGGCCTCCTCCGAGGATCCCATTGAGGAACTCTGTGGTGGCAGCAAACAGCACCCACCTTCTTGCCTTTACGGAAAGGATGGAATAGGACAGGACTGGAGAGGTCGTTGGGAGGAGACTGAGTGTTCCAGAGAGGGCAAGGTCAGAAGAGGGACCGTGTACTTGTGTGGGAGAGGAGGGCCGAGCCCGAGGCTTCCTGGCCGCATTGCGCAGCTGGACCGGGACGGAGGGACCCAACATCCACCCTGAAGGGGTGCACAGACTGCTGTGGCAGGGGCTTGTCCATTCCCTCTGTGTCACAGTGGAGGCTGTCACCAGCATCACTCACCTTCCTGCCTTCACGGAAAGGACGTGACTGGTCGTGGTGGCATTACCCATTCACCCCTGCCCAGAGGGGACAGCCACTGCTGTTGGCAGGGGCCACAATGACGTACAATTTTATGTGCAACAGAAGTTGATCTGTCCCTCATGGCCAAAAGCCGAAGCATCATACAGCACCCACCATCCGGTCTTCACGGAAAGGGTGTGAGGGTGAGGGACCCATTCCCCCCTGTTCAGAGGGGACAGCAGGTGCCCATGGAAAGGGGGGGGTCATGCTGTACAACTATACGCGCAACAGCTTCTGAGCTGCCCCTTGTACTCAAAAGCAGCAGTGGCAGACCTCAACCACCTTCCTGCCTTCATGGAAAGGACACATGACTGGTCGTGGGACCTATTCCCCTCATGCACAGAGAGGACAGCAGGTGCACATGGATAGGGGTGCACCATGCAGCTCAAACCTGGCAGCTCAGCAAATGTGTCTGAGCTGCCCCTTGTGGTCCAAAGCTGCAGCAGCAGACAGCACCCACCTTCTTGCCTTCTCAGAAGGGACACTAGGTGCCATGGAAGGGGGGGTACCATGCGGTGCCACTCTAACATCAGCAACAGCAGCAGAGCTGTTCCTAGTGGCCAAAAGCAGCATCAGCTGGCAGCACCACACCTTCCTGCCTTCGTGGAAAGGACAGGATGGGAAAGACAAGAGAGGTTGGGAGGCATCTGAGCAGATCCAGAGAGGGAGAGGTGTGAAGAGGGACTGGGAACTTGACAGAGGACAACCAAGAGGTCCCAAACAGCCACCGTGTCGAATTGTGCAGGCCGCTGTGGCAGAGGCTTGTCTGCCCCTCCTTTGTCACAGTGAAGTCTGTCACCAACATCACTCACCTTCCTGCCTTCATGGACAGGAGATGAGTCAAGGAACGCATTCCCACCATGCTCAGAGTGGACAGCAGGAGCCTAGGATAGTGGGCTCCATGCTGTGCAACCATATGTGCCGCAGCTCCGGAGCTACCCTACGTGCCCAAAAACCGGAGCATCAGAAAACACCCACCTTCCTGCTTTCACAGGAAGGATGGAATGGGCAGGACAAGTTGTGGGGAGGGGTTGTTTGGGCAGCATCCAGAGAGGGAGAGGTTGAAAGAGGGAATGGGAACTTGTCTGGGAGAGGAGGGCAAAGGGTCACCAGCCATGGAAGCAGCCCCGAGAACTGAGAGAGGTTTGAGCCCACTGTGGACGAGCTGGGCCGGCTACAACCCCTGGGTGGCTCAGAGCCCGGGTAGGTCCAGGTCCACGGGAGGGTGCCCCAGTAGGTTAAGGTTGACCTGAAGGAAGGTCAACATATCCACCAGGTCCGGGTGCAGATGTGTGTGGCGGAGACAGAGGAGGTCTCCCAGGTGGCAGAACACCCACTCGCTCTGCACGCTGGTGGGAGGCCAGGGCAGGATGTTTGTTGCCACGATGGACAGGTCCAGCCATCGGGCAGATTTCCTCGCCCAATACTCCAAGGGGTTGGCATAGGGGTTCTTGGTGGGCTCAGCAAGGTACTTGTGCACCATGGCCCCTGCCGAGTCCTCCACTCAGATGGACACGCCCACCTTGCAGTGGCCAACCACACAGCCCACCGACAAGGCCCAGAGATCGAATGCGGCCATGTGGGTGGCTCTTCCCTGGCATGGCTCTCTTCCCACCTCCTCCCCCTCCCCCTCCTCCACTGCCTGCCCCTTGCCCCTGCCCGGTTCCTTCTCTCCTGCCTTCTGTCTCTGGAAACGGAGCACCGCTGTGTGGAGCTCCTTTTTCCAGTGCTACATCTGACCCTCCCGCATGGCGATGCTGCCTTTGATGTGGGGTCACAGAGGGAGGCCAGTTGGTACGGCACCTTGTGGCATAGAGGATGCAAGCATTCAGCAACACAGGCCTGGATCCTTCTGATAAAGTCCTGGACCCTGGGGAGCAGCTCTTGCTCATGCTGGAGCTCCTGGGCCAGAAACTGGTCGAGCCCATGGATCAGAGGGAGGACCTGACCCAGGCTGGCCTCCTAGGAGCACAAGAGCTCAGTGGCATCCTTGAAGGGTTTCAGTATCCGGGACATCTGGGCAAGGACTCTCCAGTCCATGGAGCTGAGGCTCAACTCCTCTCCCCTCCTCAGCACATCCAAAGAGGACAGGATGTCTTGCAACACGCCCTTCTGCTCCACCAGACGACATATCATGTCATAGGTGGAGTTCCAGCGGGTGGGCAGGTCCTGAAAGAGATGGTGCTCGGGGTCCCCTCCCTCCCCCTGCCTCTAGAACAGCTCGCAGGAAGAGTTTATGCTGCGGGACAAGTGGGAAGCGATGTGACGGCAGCTGTCCAGCAGATTGCACATCCGCAAGGTTCCCTTGTCCCAGCTGTCCCTCAGCTTGCTCCCCAGCCAGAGCACGTCCCGCATCATGAGGTGCAGCTTGTGCGCCATGCACACCAGGCCCGGGAGGGATGCCTCTTTCAGGGCTAGCAACATGTTGGCTCCCGCATCGGTCACCATGAAGCTATGGACAAACCCTTCCACCCGAGACATCCACTCACTCAGAGCTGCCTTTATGGTGGTGGTGATGTTCTTCCTGGTGTGGACGTCTATCCCACGGGCCTGAAGAAGAACCACCCTGTAGCCCGGTGTCAAGCTGGACACCTTTTTAAGGCTCCCAGATCTTGGCCTGGGGCAGCAGAGGTCCTCTGGTTGCCACCATTGGGCGGTGATGGCAAGGTACCCATGATGGCAGTTGCTCCACAGGTCAGCCATGAAGTGCACTGTTCTGCCTTGGGCAGCCAACAGCTCTCTGTGCACCATGTCTTGCACTGACTTGTAGAGGGCAGGCATGACTCGACGCCCAACGGTGCACCGTGATGGCATGGAGAACCATGGGGCAAAGTGCTGGAGCAGCAGTTGGAAGCCCAGGCCCTCCACGACCGATAGGGGGAAGCCTTGCAGGGCAATCATCTGTGCCACCACACAAATGCCCGCCTCCTGAGCCCTTGACCTCACCCTTTTCAGTGGCACCACCCCCGACCCCGATGGAACAACTTCCCCCAGGGCAGCCTACCTGACCCTTCCGCTCCCACCAGCAGCACCCTTGGGGCAAGGCTTCTTGCTCGGGGTGCATTCCGGGGACCCTCCCACTGATCCCGGATCAGATGAGCTGGTGGCCCTCTGTCTCCCCCCGATGGATGTTTCGCTGGCTGAAGACGGAGACCACAGGCTCAGGTGGTGCTTCTTCAGGTGCCGAGTCAGGGCTGTCGATGACAGGTGTTTCAGATCATTGCCCCTGTGCACCAGGCCATCACACACACAGCACAGCACCATGCAGGGATCAGTAGGAAGGGACCAAAAGTGCCTCCAAACATTGAGGATGAACCGTGGCCCACTAACGGTTCCAGGGGAGGGAGGCCGAAGGGTTGCTGCTGGATGAGCCATGGAGCTGGCAATGAAAGACGGAGTGATGGGTGGACTGCAGGCAGGGACAGCACCAGCAGTAGTTTGGGATGGGGACAGGCTGGATGTTTCCTGGAACCCCAACCATTCCTTCAAGGATCCCTTGGCCTCCTCCTCCTCAAAAATTTCCAGGAGTTCCTCTTCCACCACTGGCAAGAGCTTTTCAGCCTCCTCCACAGCCGCAACAGGTGATTTTTTGGGAGCAGGAGTCTCTGCTGCTCTAGAGTCTTGCACAGCACTTCTTCCCGTGCTGCAACCGGGACCATCTCTGCACTTCCCCCCACGACCACTCTTGTCCCCCACCCGAAGCCTCATAGTGCCAGCAAACAACAATTGAGGAGAGGAAAGGAGATGACACTGAGAGCCTTCAGCTGAGGTGCCCACCAAGGTTGGTCCCAGGGCCTGGCAGCAGCCCTGGCACCAGAGGGAGGGGGGGACTAGAGCCCTAGCCCACCACTCCCACAGACCTGACCTGATCAGGCACTGATTAATAATAATCAATGTGAGCCCTCAGCTGAGGTGCCCACTGAGCTTGGCCCCAGAGCCAGGCAGCAGCCCTGGAACCAGAGGAGATAGATGCCTATCCCCAAAATCCAAGCTCAATTAAACTCCCTGTCTCAATCCAAGCTCAATTAAACTCACGGAGTTCCCGTGAGTCAGAACACCCCCTCCCCCCTCCCCTGGGTGTCTTCTCCCAACTTGTAACCGCTTTGCAGCTCCATGGTTGGAAGGAAGACCTGACGATGAAGGTAAGCTGGGCTTCCATTCGGGTTTCCAGGGCAACAGAAGGAGCGCAGACAGAGTTCAGGCATTCCCCCGGCTCCGTTTCCAGGGGAATTGATTGATGGCGCCTGCCTGGCTTCCCGAACCATGGCCAAATGCACTGAACCAGGCTTCTTCCGAACGCTGGTTCATTGGCTGTGGACAATCACGATCTGCCAGATCACGATCGTGCGATCGCCAATTTCGTAGGTTTTTGAAGTTCATAATGCGGTTCATGCCCATGACATCATGGCCATGGGAATGCACATTGCTGCCTTAGTATGGTGAATTGTAGGATTGGGCAATTAATCTTCTACTACAGTCTCTCTTCTCCTTTTTTTCTGTCTTTCCTTGTGTGTTGTACTGTAAACCAGTAGACGATGTCTGGTTCTAATCTTTATTGCATAGAGCTCTGAATTTAAAGCGCTTTCGAAATAAAAAGTATTACTGTTGTTAATATTGCTGTTATTGTCTTCATGTATATGGTTCTTCGCTATCAGACTGTAGTTCTTGCAGGTTCCCAAGAATTCACACATTCTATAATACCAGTATCTTAAATGCTTGTATGTGTACAAACTCAAAGGGATTTAAAGGACTATATATTACATTTGTTTTATAGATGGAGTACCACTCTGACGACTTATGTGCTCATCTCTTTTGAAAATAGAATATAGGACTAAGCATGTGGCCCCAATTTACTATGATTGGTCAGGCAAGAAGATCCATTCATGCCAGCAGGACTTCAGGCTGGTGATGGAATTGGTTTGCTAAGTGACTGAGGTGCTTTTGGAAATGTTCCCTAAAGGACTTTGTTTTATATGAGACACTGAGATAAAAAGGGTACCCTGTCCCAGTTTTTTCTTTCCACAAGGCAGACTTTAAAGGAAATAGTACTATTTTAAACTACACAAATTTGCTTCTTTAATTATAAACTTGTAAGTCTTTCCAGCAGCATAAAATAGTGCGAATTTTCAGTTTTATTGTATGCACCCATCAAACAACAG
Organism: Eublepharis macularius; assembly: GCF_028583425.1. Taxonomy (NCBI): domain Eukaryota; kingdom Metazoa; phylum Chordata; class Lepidosauria; order Squamata; family Eublepharidae; genus Eublepharis; species Eublepharis macularius. Next base: position 77,291,135 of record NC_072796.1, on the reverse strand, counting down.
CCCTTCTACATAAAAATAAAATCCTTTGATCCATTATCCATTTGTTTGGGTTTTTTTGTCTGTGACCTGAAAAATGAGAGGGAATGCAAGGGACCAAACTGAAGGTGAAAAGATTTTTAAAGCATTGAGAAGCTGTTAGAAAGTTTCAAGAAACGCTAAATAAAATCTACTGTTATCAGTGACCCAGAGGAAGCTCAGTTTATTTTTCAAACCAAACTTTTAAGTTTGCATTTGGGTTTCAAATGAGCATGTAAAGCTAATTTTAAAGTCAGTTCAGCTCTAGTTTTGGCCCAATTGAAATCATGGTTCTTGGCTATTGGACCATGGCATTTTGACCATGACTTTGGAATGATCAGATCAATTTGGCTATTGTTATGCTTCATGTTACAGTTATTATTCATTTTAATGAAGCCATTGGAGTATATTGCTACATAAAATATCAAGTAAGAATTATAATTATCTTGTTTGGACAAAGTTACTGTACAATATTGAAATAAACCCTTTCAGATTTGCAGGGTGGCATTAACAAAATTGCCAGCATAAATCAGCACAATCTCACTCCCCCACCCTAACAGAAACGGTTACATTTGGAGATGTCTTATGTTTTAGAGCTGCCTTGCTATTTGGCAGTCTTCATGTTGTTTGGTTGCATTATTGTAGCATTCCCAAGAATCCACACATTCTGCACTAATCAATTTTGATTTTGGTCAGCTGGTGCAATATAGTACTTAAGTAATTGAGCTGTGATGCAGCACTCTGCTGATTCAAGTCTCACTACTGCCATAAGTTAAATAGGTGGCCTTGGGTATGCCACTCCTCAGCCCAGCTCCCTAGCTATATACATAGTTGGGATAATAACACTGACTTTGTTCATCACTTTGAGAGGACACTAATCTGTCCAGTAGAGTGGTATTAAATAAACTGTTATGTGATGTTATCACAGTCCACCAGATGTTTGGACTGTATTTTTTGCTTTGGTTTTGGTCCATTACCAACTTGGATTTTATCCAAGAATCTAGGAGTGAATGAGGTACTGCCTTAGTATGTGGCATTTCCTAGTAGTGAGGCCATTTGCAGCTGTCCAATTGTTATCCTGTCTATGCCAATATTGCCCAAATGTTTGATAATAATAATAATAGCTTAATAACTGTTGTTATTGATTAAATAATAATATATCGCACAATGGACATTTGGTAGATCCAGTTTTAAGTCTGTCAAGCTGTCCTTTCCATGACTACTTTCTTCAGCTCATCTTAACACTAAACAATGAACAATTTTAAATTATCATTTATGTAGATTGCAAGGTGGCAAGTCCCAGCCACAGACACTGGCTGTTATGGCCGGGTGCTGTTTGTTGCTGCCCTGGAAGGAGGGGAGGCAGCTCTCCTTCCTGGGCATATGGGCTCCTCAAGGGACAGAGCATGAGCCTTAATAGGCTGCTCTGCCCTCAAGGTGCTCATTCTGCGCCTCGTGCTTCACACCATGTAGCAGAGCAAGTCTAGCCAGTTGCCAGTTGTGGGGTCAGGTAGGAATATTTTCCCCCTTTCACCAAATTGGCCTAGGCATTGGGGGGTGGGTGGTTGCCTACCTTGCTCTGCTTGCAGTGGTAGTGGTAATTAGATCAGATGGTGCCGCAATTTATTTCAGCCACTGGCAGGATAAAGTCGGGAAAATGAGAGTGGGCCAGTGAGTACCCTTGGCAGATCCCCATTGGTGAGGAATCGGGGTCTGTCAGGAGCGGCTGGCACACTTTACGGTGGCCAGCTGTGAGGGCAGACTGCCTGGTGGGACCTCCTGTATAAGTCCTTCCCTCAGGCTCCACAGCTTGGGGGTGTTTGGAGCTTTAAGGGGGGAACAATTTGCCTGGCCAGCCGGGTCCCAGCCATGTCATATGGATGGCTCGTGCCTGGGGCAGTGGGTCTCACCCAGACAGGTTCGAGGAGGAGGTTCCAGTGCAACCACTGGCTTGACCTGTACCGCTAGTTAGGTCCCCTTGTTGACACATTGTTTTGCTGTTGTTGCTTTAATAAAAGTGGTCCTTTAGTACCCAAGCCTTTTGTCTGCCTCTTATTCCGACTAGGGTAGCAACTAGTTGGCTGCCTTTACTAGAATAGTTGACAACCCTTGAAATAGCATAAAGTTCTAGTTAACTTCCTTTAGATGAAGAACAACATTGAGAACTTTTATTGTTTCCTTACAGATTGAAAACATGGGATTCAGCTACAAATATTGCCTGTGTTAGTCCCAAAGTAAGTAATATGGGCCCCTCTTCATCTAGAAGCTAACATATAATTTTTTAGTTTAAGGAAACCTATGAAACTCATAGTATAAAATGGTCAAATAATACAGTATTACAGGAAATGAATATTTTATTATATAATGAACACACAATACTTGGACAAATTATTGATGACCATGTGAATGTTTCTTTTAGTATGTTTAAAAGGGTATGCTGTATCATACAGGATATGTGTGTGCTGTGTGAGTGGGTATTTATCAAGTACTACTATAATGCAAGATAAGAAAGAACACCAATTTAGCTCTCCATCTGTACTTTAACAGCTTAAGTTATTGTAATTTTAATTCTCATTCTGCTACCTCTCTTACCAAAAATACTATTGATTTGTTTGTTCTTTTGTTAATTGTTCTGAATAGATAGGAAATTTTTCTCAAAAACTGATGGACAGACCAAGAAGAAAAACAAAAACATTTGCTGACCACTTGCACATTTGTCACAAATTTCAAATGAACTACATAAGCAAAGGAAATGCTCACTTCATTATTAGATTATGCAGCATCAGCCAACTTCCTTGGGCTCAGGGCCAGATATCCTCCAGCCAAACTGTTTGAAAACTGAAGGCTGCCCCCAGAATGAAGAACATGACACCCCTCTATTTTTCCATCAGATAGGAGATTGTACCTAGGGATTTCTGGAACAACTTATTTCCCAGTGGGAGAAGTATTGGCTAGATGAGAAGCAGATCCTTTTGTTTCCAACCTAGTCTGGGAAAGAGTGGAGGGGACTACATGGGGGCAGCCATGGCATATGGCCATGCTAATCTGCAATGAACCAGCCAAATTCTACACTGTTACAGCACGTTGTGTATTTTTGCTTGAGTATTTTCTGGAATTTGTCTTCTCAAATTAATAAAATTTTGTTTGTATGAATCAAGCTTTATCATCAAACATTTTAACCAAGTGTAATAATTTACCATGTGTAAACAAGTCACTTCCTTGATTACTCTGTTGGTTCATAATCTGTATAATTAAATGAAAACACATGGCCCATTCTCTGGGCTCATATTCTAAATGCCTATTGGCCAGTGCTATGGTTAAGTATCTGTTCCTGCAGCCTTACATTCTCAGCTGTCCAATTTGATCAATTTTCAGACATGATCATGGACATGACATTTAGTATGTGAGTAGTTGTTCTGTAGGCTTAATGCCAACGGTGAACTACATCATTAAGAATGGTTTGCGTCATACAGGGATGAAACCCAAATGTGTCCAATTATTTAGACTACTTATGAACATGGCATTGTATAATTTATCTCATTAACTGTCTTCTGTAACTGTGATGTCTTTTCATATTCCTATTTAGCTGTCAAAATTGTGCAGTCCTGCAAAAGTGGATCTGGCTTGGCATCAGCTCATGCTGATTTTCCAGATGAAAGAAGAAAAGATAGAGACAAAAAGAAGGGATCAATAACACTTTATTGAAAAGTACCACAATTAATTTATACACATGTATTTTGTAGGCAATGCAGATCTCTGGAGTCTGCAATGAAATCACCTTATTGGGAAAATGGGTAATATGAATCAAATTCTCTGCTTCCCATGCTGAGTTTAGTTGTGGATAGAAGGATTCCTTCTCTCCCCTTCAAAAATCTAAATGAACCCTCTGGGCTTCAGAATAATCCAATTTTCCTTTGAAGTCTGGAACTCTGAGGGGCTTTCTATGAGCTTGAAGACTCAGAAAATCAAGGCCTGCTTTTTCTGCTTTGTACAAACAAGAACATCTAAGATCATGCAACACATCTGAGAAGACAAGGTCCATTTTGAAAGCATTGTGCTTTTGACCCACTTTCATTCCCAATTTAGCAAACTTAAAGAACATTCAGTGTTAATGTTGTCCACTATCATTAACCATGCCTTGCCATGTTAATTAATACTGCAAAAGGCTAAACCTCAGGCTCATTTCCTACTCAGTGGGGATTGCAGTACAGGCTTGCTGAGGAACATCTGTCAGTAAATAAGCTTAGAGAAAAATTAATTAATTAATTAAACTGATGTAAACCTCTAAGCTAAAGTTTTGTGGCTAAATGATTAACATTGCCTCATATTTAAGATTCCCCCCAGCCTCTTTTATTTAATGATTTTTAGCTATGAATATTGCATGTCCTTCTTCAGTTAATAATTTATGATGATGAAACATAGCACTTTCTGTGCCCTTCTTCAATTCAAGTGGATGGTCTAATTGCTGATTCTAGAACAGTTACTGCTTACAGAGTTTTCTGTTTCATTCACTTAGAGGCTTGTGACCAAAGCAGGTTGGAGATTTTAAAAGTCAATGTTCTTTACCCTTTGTTTTCTTCATTAATTTATTTTATCTTTTTTCCCTTCATACCAAGTACTTTTGATAAAGGAAAAGAACAATCCACTGAAAGAATGTAGAGTACTTATGAATTCTGTAAAAAGCAAGATTATTTCAACTTAAAATGAGGGCTAATGTTTACTGGAAATTTATATGCTTTCTCCTTTTATTGATATTTATGCTCTTTATTGACTAAGTTTCTCTGTTTTAGCATATGCATTAGAGGAAAAAGTACATGGAAAGGTTAATAAACCGGTGTAGCTCTCAAAAGGAATGAGTAAACTCATAGTATGAAATATATTGTGAGACATTCTGAGTCTAAAATATTATTGGGAATACAAGAAAAACTTATCTGTACGGTATCCCGGTGGAAAGTGGCCCTGTGGGCAAACTGGAAAGTGTGATGTGATTGGATGGTAGCTGAACTCTAGAGTGTAGAATGAACTGCAGTTTTTAGTCAGTGTCAGGCAAACTATATGGAGCCTGAGAAAGAGTCTGTATCAAAGAATCATAGAGTTGGAATGTGTCTTACAGATCATCTAGTCCAACTCCCTGCCCATTGCAGGAACAGCCTAAAGCATCCCTGACAATTATTAATCCAGCAGCTCCTTGAAGACTGCCAGTGAGTGGGATCCACTATTGAATTACTCTTGATATGAAGAAGTTTTTCATAATGTCCATCCAGCACTTTCCCTCCTGTAGTTTAAACCCATTGTTTAAGTACTATCCTCTGCTGCCAACAGGAACAGCTCCCTTCCCTCCTCTCAGTGAAAGCCTTTTAAATACTTAAAGAAAGCAATCATGTTTCCCCTCAACCTCCTCTTCACCAAATTGAACATTTCCAGGTCCCTCAGTAGGGCTTGATCTCCAGGCCCCTGATCATCGTGGATGCTGTCTTCTGTACCTGCTCCAATTTGTCCACATGCTTTTTTGAAGTGAGGCCTCCAGAACTGCACACAATACTTCAGGTGGGGCCTGAACAATGCAATACATAGTGGGATAATGACATCCTGTGATGTGGATGTTATGCCTTTATTAATACACCCCAATATTGTGTTTGCCTTTTTTGCTTCTGTATCACAATGACTGCTCTTATTTAGCTTCCTATCCACCCATATCTCAAGATCTTGCTCACAAACACTGCTACCCAGAAATGTATCCCTCATCCAATATGCATGTTTTGCATCTTTCTAACCAGGTGGAGAACCTAACACTTATTCATGTTCAGTTGCATCTTATTCAAATCTGCCCACTTTTCCAGTTTTTTTCAGATCTTGTTGAATTCTATCCCTGTCTTCAAGGGTGTTTGTTATTCTTCTCAGTCTGGTGTTACCCTTATCCAGATCATTTATAAAAATCTTGAAAAGCACTGGGCTTTGGGTGCAGTTATCCAGCCAGTTCCCTATCCATCTAACCATCCTAGAGACCAGTCCACAGTCCACCAGTTTATCCATCAGATCATCATGAAGAAACTTGTCAAAGCTTTACTGAAATCCAGATAAATTACATCATTCCTGCAATCCAGTAAGCCTGTCACTGAATCATAGAAGGAGATGAGGTTAGTCTGGCAGGACCTGTTGGTGACAAATCCATACTGACTTCCCCATATCACCATGTTGTCTGTCAGATGCTTGCAAACTGATGCCTTTAACATCTGTTACAGTATCTTCCCTGGAACAGAGGTCAGGCTGACTGGCCTGTAGTTCCCAGGATCATCCCTTTTCCCTTTCTTGAAAATAGAGATGACATTTGTCCTTCTCCAGTCTTCTGGCATATCACTTGTCATCCAAGAGGCCTGAGAAGATTATTAAAAAGGTTCTGCAAACTCTTTCAAAAGTTCTTTAAGCACTCTCGGGTGCATCCCATCTGGCCCAGGGGATTTGTGCACATCCATTGCAGCAAGGTGCTTCTCCACAACTTTTCTGCCCTTTTCAACCAGCAGCCCCAAAGCCACGCTTTGCCTACTGCCATCTCTAGGTGGACCTGTTCTCTCCTTTGAGGAGAGTATAAAGTTTTGGATATAAGTAATTAAGAGAAAGGAGAGGAGGAGTATTTTGTAATTTAGTTGTGCTGTTATATATCTCGTATATAATTCTTTTTTCTTGTTGTAGCCTAAATCTACTACTTTGTATACTATCAAAGCTTTTTTATGCACTTTCTATGCACTACAGTTTGGTGTAGTGGTTAAAAGCGTGGGAACTAGGGACTCTAATCTGGAGAACTAGGTTTGATTCCCCACTCCTCCACTTGAAGCCAGCTGGGTGATCTTGGAAGAATCACAGCTTTTAGGAGCTCTCTCAGCCCCACCCACCTCACACGGTGTTTTGTTGTGGGGATGATAATAATAGCATACTTGCAATAGCATACATGACCCCCTAGAGATAGTCCAAATTTTTGCAAATTTTTACAAAAATTTGTACCTTACAGACAATCCTCAAGAGAACTCTATTTCTTTCTTTTTTTAAACAATACCCCATTAAAAACAAACTCACAGCAGAACACCAAAAATTTCCTAGATCAACCCATAACAAATCAAGAACTACTAGAAACCATCAAAAACCTCAAAAATAACAAAACACCAGGAAGGGATGGCCTGCCAGCTCAATATTACAAAAAAATTGCAGAACAGATAATAAATCCATTAACCAACACATGCAATTTGATCCTACAATCAGGCAAAATACCTAAATCATGGCTAGAGTCCAGAATCATAGTCATACATAAAAAGGATAGAGATACAACCAAACCCCAGTCCTATCGTCCCATTTCATTAATTAATCAAGATGCCAAAATCTTCACGTCCATTTTAGCCTCTAGACTGAATAAAATAATAGCTCAGTATAATAATACAGATCAATCTGGTTTCATCCCCTCCAGAACCATCACAGACAATATTAAAAAAACAATAAATATAATCAATTTCTGTAAATATACAAAGACTGAATCTATAATATTGGCAGTGGATATTGAAAAAGCATTTGATCGCTTAGAAATACCATTTTAAAAAACAATATTAACATACATGGAGTTTGGGGACCACTTTCTTACAGCCATAGATGAACTATGTGAATATCCCAAGGCACAAGTCAGAATTAATGGCTACAATTCATCAGACTTCCCACTCACAAGAGGCACTAGACACGGCTGCCCATTGTCGCCCTTGCTTTTTGCCTTATCCACAGAACCACTAGCAGAAGCTATTAGAGCTGACCCCGGAATTCAGGGTGTCAAAATAGGGACAAAACCCCATAAAACCTGTCTATACACAGATGACATGGCAATCTATTTAACAAATCCTCTAGATTCTCTCAAAGCTTTAAACAATATTTTACAGCTTTTTGCCACTATTTCAGGCTTAAATATTAATGCAGCCAAAACTGAAATATACCCTATTTATATCAATGCCTCCTCCCGCAAGGCCATTAAAACCTCATTTACTTTCAAATGGTTAGAAAAACCTTGGCACTACTTAGGAGTTTTAATCCCAGAAGACCTTAAGGACCTTTTCAAACACAACTATACAAACTGGATAACAAAATTGAATTTATTAATTCAGAGTTGGAACAAACTATACTTTTCGTGGTCTGAAAAATTTGAACTGATCAAATCTATTGTGCTTCCACAATTTATTTTTCTTTTTCAAAATCTACCTATATATATCCCAAGTAAGGATTTGAAATCCTGGCAGACATCTATAAACTCCATCTGGGGAAATAAAAAACCCAGATTAAGTTTTTCTGTCTTATCTCGACATCTAAACTTGGAGGATGCAGCTTGCCAGACTTAACTGGATATTATGAAGCCATCCAAATGAAGAATATTATTGCATACCTTAATTCAGACCAATCAAAAGATTGAATTGAGACTGAACAAGCCTTTCTGACTTCCATATTTAATCTGGAATACTCCTAAAGAGAGACCAGACCTAATCCAAATGCTTCCACTCTTAAATTCTACCTTACAAATATGGGACATAAAAAGAACATCATTAGCCCCCAACGTCTCTCCACTATCTTATTTTTTACAACAAAAATGGTTCATCCCAGGTAACTCTAAAGAATCTTTCCCTTTGTGGAGAGCACTAAAATTAACAAGACTATAGGATGTTACCTCCAAAAATTTTCTAAAACCCAAATCCCAGTTGGAGTCATCAACCAACATCAAATTACCATGGTTTGAATATTTTCCGTTAAACCACTTAATTAATAGCCCAACGATACAAGCACAACTTTAAAAACCTCATACTGATTTTGAAAAACTGTTAATTTCTCATAGTAAAAAAAAGGGTCTTTATAAAATCCTAAACTCCCAAAACTCCCTAAACTTCCTTTTTTACTTCCAAAAGTGGAGTAAAAAAGGAAACTATCAGCTTCAGTGGCAGTCAGACTGCAATACAATTATTTCCGACTCACAATGGGCACAAATTTGGTCCTCAAAAATATGCTCCACTAATGCTATTAACATCAGAACAACCTTCAGAAAAATCATGCACAGGTGGTACCTAACCCCACTCAAGCTACACTATATAAATCCTTCATACGACCCACAATGCTGGCGTGGCTGCAAACAAACAGGCTCTTTTTTCCACTGTTGGTGGAATTGCCCTTTGATTTCACATTACTGGAGCCTGATCTTCAACATGATTGGGAAAATAACTGAGTATGTCATTCAACCATGTCCTGAACTTGTTTTTCTTAATTTGTGGGGAAATGAGGACATCCCCATAATCCGAAAAAATCTGATTTCAATTATGATCAGTGCGGCCGAAGCCATAATCACAAAATCATGGAAATCCAAAGCCCCACTCACAATACAGCCTTGGATTAATAAATTATGGGAATTTCTCACAATGGAGAAAATCACAGACCGCATCTCAACCACGGAGAACCAGAACTTCCAATCCAATTTCTATGAGAAATGGTGGCCTTTTCTGGACTATATGGAAAAACAAAACAAATACTTGAAGTCAATACCTGACAATCTCAAAGTTATAGCAATTTATTAAATTTTATGTTCTTTCGTTGTCTTTACCACATATATTGTAAATACTGCCAAGGCAATTGATACGCTGTCTCAAGCACATGTTTATATTCATACTGTTTATATAGTTATATGGTTATATGTTTGTTTTTTTTACTATTGCATATTGTTAAAAAAATCAAAAATTAAAATTAAAAAAACTAAAATTTTAAAAATGTTGAATATAAAACATGACCTATATGACTGAATATAGAATGCTGAGTACAAAACTAGGTATAAGTAACTGAGGAGAGGGAGAGGAGCAATATTATGACATTTAGGTGTGTTGTTATATATCTTGCTTATGTTGCCCAGAGTCCCCTTCATTATAATTTGGGCATGGACTTTATGTGGGAACAGTGGATAACTGGGTGGTGAGGCCAATGCAATGCATGAAGAAGGGAAAGCCGAGGAACTGACAGCAGCTCCTGAGTAGAGATGGGCACGAACCGCATTACGAACTTCAAAAACCCACGAAATTAGCGATCGCGATCCGGCGGTTCATAATTGTCCACAGCCAACGAACCAGCATTCAGGAGATGCCTGGTTCAGTGAATTCAGCCACGGTTCAGGAAGCCAGACAGTCAGGCACCAGCAATCAATTCCCCTGGCAACAGAACCAGGGGAATGCCTGAACTCTGTCTGCGCTCCTTCTGTCACCCTGGAAACCCAAAAGGAAGCCCAGCTTACCTCGATCAGCAGGTCTTCCTTCCAACCACGGAGCTGCAAAGCAGTTACAAGTTGGGAGAAGACACCCAGGGGAGGGAAGGGGAAGGGGGTGTTCTGTAGCCATGGGCACTCCAATCTCATCCCTGCAAACCCTGATAGGCAGCTCTGATGGCCAAACACAGACCTCCTGCATTGCTCAATGGGACCTGTGCTTATAAATAGCCATGGGCTCCCAGGCTGGGTTTCAATTTCAACGAGCAGTGGAGTGGGACAGAGCTCTTGCTTGTCACTTGCTAGCCTTTGGGGAGAGAGACTGAGAGTATAACTGAGCTTGGATTTTTGTGGGAGTTTCCTGGGGCCTTGGATTGGAGAGGGTATAACTCCAAGATCCCTTTCGCAATCTTGTCCAAACTTGGGTGATGGCTGTAGGAGAGCTTGCAAAACACTCCCTGGGAATATGGGCTCTCTAAGTGCCACGGGGGCCATTCTGTGCCCCACAAACCGCGAACTGGTTCAGCAAAGGAAAATGTTTGTTGCGGTTTGCAACCACGGGATTGTTGTCGGCACGAAACCACGAACCGCTGGTTCATTAAATTTTTTTGGTTCATGCCCATGTCTACTCCTGAGCCAGCATCCACAAGCAGTCCCCCTCTGCAAAAGTGCTGAAATGGCCACACTGCACCCAGATAAATGGGCCTGCTTGCCAAGATGCCAGCCCCTGCTGAGAATCCTGCAGGAACCAGGACTAGCAGTGAAAGAGAGAGAAGCCATTTTCCCAGAGACAGTTTTAAAATGACAACTATTTTTCCTGTGGAAGCCCCAGCATGTCTGATTGTTGTCATGAACCATTTTCCAGATGGGCCTCTTGATATGGAGATGCCAGGAACAAAAGGCGCTTCAGGATCTCCTGGTAATCCCACAATCAAGATAATCACTTCCACTCATCAAGCAATGGATGATCATAAAATGCAGAGCACTTTTCATCTGCTCTTCCCCTCTGTCCTTTCTTCCCTCTGGAAGTGTCACCATGGACCATCATAAAAAAATCAATCACCCCTCATCCTCTCTTCCTCCTTTCCCTTTTGTTATTCTTGAGGCGTCACAAACACAAACATTAAGCCTCCAAAGTGCCCAGTCCAGAATCTCCTTTATCCCACCTGAGTGGCACATTATTTCCTTTTGTCAAATTTCCTGAGAACTATTTGACAGGGCATAAGCCCACCCTAGGTGTAGCCCAAGGGCTGAAATTGGCTATATAAGGGAGATGCTCAGACCCCCTCCCCTACCTACTCCCATCTCTCCCTCTGTCTCACTCCTACTATGCTTAACCTAGTGTAGTGCTGGCCACTACTCTAAGCACCCTTGCTGCTAGAATCTCTGCTTCTCAATGGATAAGTGAGTATCGCCCGAACAACGACCTTCCTGCTAATGCAACAGTCTCTATATTTCCCGCCTTTTATTTCCTAGTCTTGTAGTGAATGTGTGTGTGTTTCTTGTACTCTGGTCAAGATCCCTGATATTAGCCTACTGTTCATTAATTCGCCATCTTTAGAGCAGTTTGGCTAACATATTTTTGTTGTAGCTTAAATCTATTATTTTATTCTTTGTTCAAGATCCTTTATGCACTGTCAAATATCTTTTTCTCTTTTACATAAAGTTTATAATTTTTTTAAAAAATCCTTTATGTTCATCTTTTTTCTATAGTGCCAATAACTGCTAACCATGCATTGTGTTGCAGCCTGTTGCTGCTATGTTTCCTTGTGCTTTGTTCTCTAAATGAGGGGTGAATCGAAATCCTTCCATTTGATGTCAGCATTCCCCTGCAAAATGAGGCATTCTCGCTGCCAATCTTTTCCATCACCTAAGTGCAGGCAGGCAGGCAGGCAGGCAGTTAGAATGATTGTCTGAATTCCTACTCTGTGGCCAAACAGACCTATGTTTTCCCCATAAGTTTTCTTTTTTGCTGAGGGAGGAGACAGGATCATTTTTGAAAGGGTGGAGTACATACATGTTAGCCATTTGACTAAAAAAAAGAGTCCTGAAAGACTGTGTAAGCAATCCTAAACAGGTCAATTCAGATGTAAGTCCCATTTTATTCAATAGTGCTTACTCTCAGGGAAGTAGCTTTAGAATTGTAGCTTATGATGGAAGTTTTCCAGGGCTTTTAGCAAGTTTGAATGATTGAAGAGACCATCCCACCTGCATTGTGGCACTTTTCGTCACAGTGATTCCAAGTGCAATAATGGGAGAGGGGGAGACAGACTAGTGCCTGGGTAGTGGTGCAAAACAAACCAAGATGCACCCCAGCAGGTCTACTCTGATGTTAGTTCCAAGTTATTCAATAGTGCTTACTCTCAGGGAAGTATCTTTCGAATTGCAGTCTCTGATTGAAGTCCCCCTTCTGAACATTTCCAAAGTTAATAGGAGGGGAGGGGAAGGGTCTCCCCTTGCAAGGACCTGAGTGGCAAGGAGGGAGAAAATGCCATTTCCTCCATAGTGACAGGGTGGGGTGGGGTAGATGGATTCATGCATGTTGGTCTCATTCCACCTTCCTGCCAAAAGAGTTATTTAATAATATACGGTCTCCCTCCCCTTGGGATTTGTTGTGAACAGGAGAACAAGATGCTGCCCTGCAAGGCAAGCCCAGTGCTGCTGCTGTTGGAAGGTATGGAATGAAATACACTTTTGGGTGGGAGGGACTTGTTACAATTTAGTTTCCTGGAGTTGGTTCAGCATTCCGGAAGCTGCTTTAACAAAACAAAACAGAAATTTCCGGGGGTATTTTCGGTTCATTTTTTCCATTATGCACATCCCTAGTGGAGGTCCATTTTAGTCTCCATGGATAGTAGCAATTGATAGAACTCTTCTTCATGAATCTGTCTAACCTTTTAAAACTATGCCTGTGGCCACCATGAGTAAGGATCATTCTATTGGTTTTGTATTTTAAAAATACCTTGACTTTCAGCTAAATAATATCCTAAATATTAGAATTTTTAAAGTATATTACATCTAGTCTTCCTCATTTCCATAGCTTTCATCATTCATTCATGATCTTGTTTCTTGGGTGGCTTGTCATTATTTGTCTTTCTTTGTACTGCTTCTGATCATTTCTTTTATCCACTTTCTGTTTTCTTTCATCGTTCTCCAGCTCCCACTGCATGTCTGCTATCATTTTGTAATCTTGTTTTTAGTTCCCATGTTTCTTTCTATCAAATGTACAACTTCGCAACTGAGTTTACCTTCATCTTTTTGCCCCTTTTGTTTTTATCTTCATAAAGTTTATATAATTGTAAAAGACTTGCTCTTTCATACACACACACACATACACAATCACAAAATTCAAGCTGTCTCACTTGAGAATTTGTACATAAATGCTCTATCAGTTAAAAAGGACATGAGTAATAAGGGAATGCTTGTATATTGGGTATTTATCTCCTTAAAATATTTTAAAGAGGTGACTTGAACCTTTATGCAATATTCCTCACAGCCACTACTGAAGTAGCCCTCAGGCATTTCTATGATGTTGAACTATGGTGGCTCTTTGGAGCATTCAAATGTTCTGCACTAATATGTGATGTTTTGTAGGACCATATAGATTAGCATGCTATGCAAGGTATAATTAAAGAAGTGAGGAGAAATGGGAAGACCATCTGCAGAATTTCTGCACTCCTATTGAAAAAGCAATTGGAAAAATAAAATATATATCCAATCTCAAGTTTTATTGTCACAGTCACTTCTTCTTTAATATATTAGTTTCTCATCTGTTAAACACAAAACTGGCTACATTTTCTTTTTGACCTAAACAAAGCTATCCATTAGGTATAGTCCTGAGTTATACTTCCAGATATAATTCAATAGCAGGAAAGCAAACAGTGGCTATAGACGCAACTGTTTCTTACTCACCCACTGAGACAAACAAGCCACTGGGAACAGCAGCCACCACAAATTAGTAGCTGGAAGACAGCAGCCTGCAGTAGCCCTTTCCTTCTGGCTGTCTGATACAGGATGAGGTGAGGGAGGAACTATCACCTATGATGGTGGTACATGCATTCCAAGGCCCAGCTCTTTCAGAAAGGCCCGATACCATCTCAGCTAGGGCAGACTGCAGAAACTGCTGACCAACATCGCCTACCCCTCATGCTGGTTCAGATGAGATAGCAATTGACCACTAATTATCTGTTTTGACAATTTGGACTCTAGGAGTCAGTTTATATGTAACATTTTCCCTACTTAAAGATCAACATAGGAAACAAATGATGTCACATTGCAGTGCAGGTGTGGCATGAGCACATGGATTGAGCATCTGGTGCCCATAGCTTCTGGTTCATGCACAGAATTGTAGCAAAATAAACATTTATATCATGTAAGTACATACCAAAAAGACTGTATTATACATTGGTTTGGATCAGAGGTGGGTATGAACTGAAATACAAACCAAAGTTCGTCATGAACTGGGTCAGTTTGTGGTTCGCAAACCAGCAGTTCGTGGGAGCTCATTTCTCATGAACTGTGATGAATTTTAGTCTGATTCATTTGGTTCGTATTTCAGTTCATCGCTGCAGACAGCCTGACGCCAATCAATCAGGTTCCTAGGCAACAGGGGGGATGGGCTCTCTGCAGACCTTCTGCTGACCTGGAAGTGACATTTTCACAAACCAAACGAACTGGTTCGTGAACCGGGGCAAGTTCGTGAAAGTTTGTGGTTCATGAAACACAACAAACCATGAAGCGCACAGTTCGGAATTTTCCCAGTTCATGCCCATCTCTAGTTTGGATTCAACCTCATGTAAATTCCCTGCTTACTATAGCCTCTGTTGCACATGACTTTTGTCCATGCATGTCCCATGATCTTCTGCACAGCTCTTTTGGTGATCAAGAGAAAACTCCACCCTTTTTCAATGTCAAAAAAGCGGGTGGGATCCAATTGCTTTACCACAATTACAATTAAAGTGAAAAATCTTTCCCTTTTTTAACAGCAACACTATCAGAGCTCTGTGATGTCACAAAGATTGGTTTCTCAAATCTCAGTGTGTCATTGGTTGTCCCTCAGCAATCAAGTGGTTACTTGTCAAGTCTGCCCTGAACTTGAACAATGAATACCAGAAGTTTCCTATATATCAGTAATATTATAAATATTGTAAGAAAATTAAAAGGAACCCACATTATTTAACAATTAATCGACTCATTTTTAATAAATCATATTATTGAAATAAAGTACCTATAGAAAAAAAAATTCTGTTTAGTTTTGAATTCAAACTTTACTCTGGTAAAGTGTTTAACACTAAATAAAATAAATGTTATTTTTCTGCAAATATTTCATTTGAATAACACACTTTTTAGGAATTGATTTAAGGCCTCTCAATAGGGTAGTCTGCTTAGAGTAAAAAAGGGAATTATAAACATGCTCTGAAAACGCATTCATGGAATTTTAATGCATGAAGAGAATAAGCATAAGCATTATGGATTTTGACTATGATAGCAACTATGACAATGGAGTTATTTAGTTCAACAGTTTCTGTACACATCTGATGTGTGCCCTTATTTTAAATATTAGAAAGGAAAGGGATGAAAGAGACCAGATTAGGCGGTTTAGGTGGCAATCCCTTGTGTGCTTTACTTGGAAGTAAGAGCCACTGGACTTAGTGTGACTGACCTGAGTAAATGTGAATTGGGTTGTGCTGTACCTTTGACAGAATGGAAATGGTTGTACATTGTACATTTCAATCCAAATACTTCCACATATCTGGCTTGTGAATGGGAGGCCATATAAAACAGATGGTTTTTCTACTTAATACAAGGATGTACTTTCTAAGAACTGATTATGCATAGCTAAATCCAAAGGATAATTCTGGATTATGTGAGGACAGCAATGACATTTGGGAAATGAACAGCATTTCATTTATTTATTCCCAGAATTTCAATATAATAGCAACTTTTCCCCTCTCTATGATTGATAGAACTAGCTATAGTGGTGGAGGTATTTGGGATAAGGTGATAATTGCCGGTTGTGATGAAGGGGTTGGTCTGCAAAAGGCAGCAGTAAGAACAACCACAATGAGAAGAGAAGGCTCAAGTGAACTTGAGAGTGAGTGTATGGATCCAGAACACACAGGGCAAAACATCCCCGGGGGACAAACAGATGTCTTCGCTCCAAAGACAATGACAACAGTTTGTTCTGAGGTAGTACTAAACTTGGAAGAAAATTGATAAGTTTATCTAGGGCAGACTTCTCGGTGTAAAAACGTGCTCAATGACACAGCAACTACCAGATGGGAAAAGCTCTCAAGTTTGGGGTGCTTAATCAAGGTAAGTGACTGAAGGGAAGTGAAGCCATGTGTCAATAAGTCTGGAGTTCCTCTTGGAAAACCTCATTGTAATGTGTCTCCCTCTGGGGTGTGGAAAGTGTTGGGGAAAAATGGGTTAAAATAGCTTTAAAATCAGAGATGCAATGGATCTTGAATCAATAGAGAGTCAGAGCATCAGTTTGCTTTCAAAATCATTTACTTCTAAAGGAAAAGGTACACAGGATTGCTACTGAATGAGGCTGTTTCGTGACCCCTGGGATAGTTTGGCATACTGTATTGTTTAATTAATTTTAGTAACCAATATAAACTGTGATAAGGGACTTAATTGTTTATTAGTCAATGTTTGGTGAATTGTGACGGCCTATGGCTATAGACAATAAACTCTTTTGACTATTGACCAATAACAGTTTACAAACATCCTTCAGCTTCCCGGGCTTCTAGGCTATTGGCTTTGTGCCAGGTTCTTTTCTAGGTCAATCTAAACAATAGCATGATAAGTAAACACATTAACCCCATAATGACTGAATGTCAGACCTTGCAACACACATATATTCCAACAGAATGGCTGTCACTCAGGCAGCCACCTATGACTCACATTCTGGTAGTTTTCCAGGCTCCCACTGGGCTGGCATCCACTTTGGGCCAGGCAATGCTTTGTACTTATGGCATATGAGGAAGGGGCATATATGATATTACACCCATAAACTGCTCTCTTGGCATGAGATGGGTCTGACTGCTAACAATAGTACACACTGATCTTTTACGTATCTTAATTCTCTATTCAGTGTATAATTCGGCCCCCACCCAGCCAGCAGCCAAGGGCTTGAGGCCAGGAGCCGCACTTGCCGCCATGGAGGAGAAGTGGCAGCGTTTCCCCAGCCTCTCAGGGTCACATAGGAAGCGGGTGGGGCTAAGTGCCTTAACAGGACAGCCCTGCCTCTGCATCAGCAACTTGCTGCCTCGTGCTTGGCCCACCCGCCCGCTCAGTAGCAGTGTAGGTTTTTGACTGGTTGCCTTTTGGGAAGCCAGGTAGGAATTTTTCCTTTCTTTCCCTGATTGGCCTTGGGGAAGGAAGTTTTTGCCTACCTTGTACTGCTTGCAGGAGCTGTGGCTATTAGACTATGGTGGTGCTGTATAGGCCATCAATGGCAGGATTTAGTTGGGGGGATGTTAGCGGGACATTGAGTACCCTTGGCACATCCCCATTGGCAGGGATATTAGGAGCCTGTCAGGACCAGCTGGCATGCTTTGCAGCGGCCAGTTGAGGGGGCAGGCTGCCTGGTGGGATCTCCTGGACAAGTCCTTCCCTCATGCTCCGCGGCGGAGATGCTTGGAGCTTTAAGGGGGAAACCATCCACCGGGCCAGCTGGATCCCAGCTATGCATGTGAATGGCTTGCATCTGGGGCAGCAGGTCTCACCCAGACAGGTCACGGTGAGGTCCAGAGGAGTGACCCCAGGGCTTGACCTGTACCACTGGTTAGGCCCTTGCCAGGGTTTTTTAGTTGTGGCAGTTCATGTTGCTGCCTAAATAAAAGTGGCCCTTTATTCCTTATGTGATGCTGCTTTCACTTGATATAATGTTTGTTTTTGGTTTGGTTTTTCCTCGTAGTCAAGCTGTGATCTAGTCTAACAATTGTCTGGCTTTTTATGGTAGGATTAAATGAGATTCATTATTATAATTAATTGCTTGCTTTAAGATCTTCACAGAATCCGGCCAAAGTACTTAATTTTATAAGGACTGAATCCCAAGTATCCTCTGTTTCAGGGATTAGATTTGAAAAGTAATATTGGTATGTTGATAAAGTCACTCAAGCTATCCTCTATATAAAAAGGTTCTGGGAACATTGCACCATAAGCATGTACATGCACTCCTGTGCTCCCCTGTTGTGACAGAGGAACTGCAGAGTGTGCTGAAACCCAGTTGATTAAAAATGGCCTCCAGGTGAATGATTTTTACTGTACTGGGCTTCAGTATGCCCTGCAGCTCCAGTATGCTGGAAAATTATGTTGTATTGGGGAATGATGCAAGGACCCCACTGGCCCCTGCTCTCCTGCCCCCAGCCTGCTGAACTCCCACTTTGGCCCCAGGATCCCTGGCAACCCTAGACAGAACAGCCCAATTCCTTTTATTTGCCACACTTAGCTGCTGCTCAAAGCTATTTGAGTCAAGGAACCCAATAATTCTTCCCTTTATATGTTGCCACCATTTACTTAATTAGATATGTTGGCTATGGCCAGAAAGGTTGAGGTGTGTGTGTGCTAGACATCCAGTCAACAGGATTTAAACAGAGAAAAATAGAGTTAACAACATTGGATGACTTTAAACAGAGATACATTGTTCCTAATATTTAAACTTTTGATCCAGCAGTCAATAATTACAACGTATCAGTTCTCAGAAGTCAGCTGTAACACAGACTGCTTCCTTCACAAGCTCAAAATCCTTCTCCTCAGACTGACCATTTTCTCCCTTCCAACTGCTGTTCATAACTGTTTGCTATTTATGCCCTCAACCCAACATTCTATCAGCTTCCATTGACTGTCTCTGGGAGAAGCAGAACTTGACCTGTCCATCACAGACAGTTACAGAGAGGAATATTGGGCAGAGAAACAAATGAAAACTCATCCTTTGGAAATACAAAAGCAAGCATTTAAACTTTTTTAAAGCCTGGAATACTATAGATCATTTTCAAAATTTTAGTTGCTATTATAGGAAATTTCATGAGAAGAGGCTGATTTGGGGATGACCCTGAGGTTAAGACTAAAAATAATGTTCATATCCTGCGCTTAACTCAGTGATCAATTTCTCCTATTTGCTATCACAATAAAGAAAATTCAAAACTTATTGTGTAGACATAGGTTATTCCATTTTTTAAAAAAATACTTAACTTTTCTTCAAATAGTGCACAAAAGATAAAAACACTCTTTGATGTGTTTCTAGATGACAGTACAATCAAAATGTAATAGTCCTCCTAAGCTTCAGAATAATGTGTGCATGTATGTTAGGGATTTCTTTTTAGTTGAAATCAATATCTTTTTATTTTATCTAGAGAATGATAACAGATGCTTGTTATGTTTTTGACATTCTTAACACTCGCTTCACAAAGGGAGTAAAGATTTTTACTGCTGCTGTCAGGAGAGTATGTTATTCAGACTTAATATTTAACTGAATTACCTCACAAAAATTGACTTGCTATCGTTATTGTTATGACTTCTTCCAAGTGATTGTCCAGCTTAAGGAAATACGCAATTCAATTAGCTCAGAAATGCGCTACAACAGAATTATATTTGTTAAATTTATGTCTTCTTGGGTCAAGCACACTAGAGCGAATCATTTGATTTTACTTCAGAAATGGAAGTTGAATTGTACCCTGAAGACTCTTTTACTGCATACCACAACAGAATGTGAAAAAACTAATAATAGGAGCACTTCTCTATCTTAGTAGCAACCTTGACCATGCGTGTTTGCCAGTTAATTTCTATAGTTCCACCAGAATAAAAAATGCCTCCTCTGTCAATTTTAAATACATTACTCTTGCTGTTCTATACAGCGAGGTAACAAAAGTATGCATTAGCAGTGGATGACATGGAATTGAAAATTGCAGATGACCTCCAGGTGATTCTACAATCTCGGCCGGGGGGGTGGGGTGAAACTGAATTTCTTGTCTCCTTCACTACAGTGAGAAGCTCTGCATTGTGCCTGAAAGGAGTTGTATGTTTAATAGTGTGGTCCCAAGCACAGTTACACCCTAAGACTATTGATTTTAACTCAGTTTAGGATATGAAGTGGTAAAGTTCTTGTGTGATGACTTAATCATCACCCCACGATCAGGGGAGACATTTATGCTAACTATGTAAAAACATAATGTAATGGGTTATATGAGCCTTTTGGGTTAGCCAAACCATAAATCCTGGTATCCTGGACTTTATACTTTGCCTGGTCTGTAGACTAGAATTGCACGTTTGTGCTAGCTCCAATAACTGACTTCAATTCACTCTCCAGTTATGGTTTCATTGATGATTTAGTCTATACAAAAGAAGTTTACAGCTGTGGTACTCAAAAGCTGAATCCAAACCCAAAAACGCAATCCACAAATGACACATAACGATGTGTGCAAGTTGGTATCATCACTGATGACACCAACATCCATGAGTTTCATGTGATACTTGTTCATTTATATGAGTGACCATATCCATCTGACATGTTGAGTTGGTAGCTTGCTCAGGAGCCCACCTCAGTAATTCTATGATGATGTCATGCCATCTGTTGAGCCTACTGAAAACAAAACATTTGCAGTATGCTCCCAGGAATGAGGTTCTGATTATCTGTTAATCATCATAGTTCTGATTCCATGTCAGAAAGAATGGAGATTATCTAGATATCTGTGTATTGATAGTCTCCTCCAAAATAATTATTTTTAATTTTATTTACTTTATGCGTAGCCTGCCTTTCTTACTGACATTCAAGGTGACTATTGTGGGACCCCTCTCTCAGCCTTTCACACTCCTTGCCTCTATATCACACTGGCTCTTCTCAAGGTGCAGCCCTCCATGTCTCTCCAACCCTCAGGAGCAATTCTGCTAGGGTGCAGGAAGAGTGAAGGGGGAACGGATCGATACATGATCAAGTCCATGCAGTCCTCCCTTTATAGTGCATAGGGTTCATCTGTGTGTATTGACTCTCCATTTTCAAGTTTATAACCAAGCAGGGTATTTTAACAGCAAATAAAATTGGAAGTAATACACAAGTACAAAAACATCTCTTCAGCAGCTGAATAACTACCAAGTTAAAATGACTATATACTAAACAGTTTTCTATCTTGTGATGAACAAACCCAACAGATGTGAACAGATGTCAGAGCCACACATTGTGTAACATGTTACCCCAGTTCTACCAATGACAGATAAGGATGTGGGTGGGGAAATACACAATGGTATGATATCAGCTGAGTTGTCAAAATCGTTACCAAGAAGATGGAGAGAATTAAATGAGTGGTTTCTTTTTAGGCAGCAACCACACATTCCATGTACTGGGTGTTGCACTTTATTTATGTTCATCTATTTATAATGAATTTTAGTTGACTGTCCAGAAATGCTTAAAGTAATACACAAACAGCAGTAAGTGGAAGATTAAAACAACAGATATACAAGCCACACAAAGACACACAAAGATTAAAAACAAGCCACACAAACAAGCCACAAAGACAAAATATTTAATTATACAATTGCATCCAAAATAAAAGAATCTGCTTATAAACATTTGCAAAAGAAGGGAAAGGAAAAACTGCATAGAAAGGGAATCAACAAAGGGATCCCAAAAAGTATCCCAAAGATATTCCAAAGACCCAATTAAAAGTGGGTCACTGAGTAGTTCCTGAATTCATAAGGATGATGTTCCAGACACCACAGTTAGCAAAAGGATGAGTTTTTGGGGATGGGTCTTTAAAGGTTTTAAAAATTGGTAGTAAATAATTCCAAAAGTATTGCAGCAGTCTGTGATCTGGGGCATGTGGAAGGAAGTTGCTGCCTCTTCTGATCAACAGCAGATAGTGAGGAGAGACCCACACTCTTACTACTGGCCAGTTCATGGCAATTACATAGACAGAAACAGAGGCAGCAGAATACAAACAGGGTTGATACATGTAATTGATTCATACACGTAATACAACAGTGAGCAGAGCAGAGTAACTATGTCCTAATTCTCTGCCTGTGCTGAGTACTGCTGGCCATTCTCCAGCTACGTACCTAGAAAGTAGCCTCTAATGCTGCCTCTAATGCTGCAAAGTGATGCTCACTGGAAAGAGTGGAGGGCCCTCCCCATTGCTTACTCCTGGTGGTCTGTTACAACCACCCATCCCACTGACACTAATGCTTGTATAAATAACAAAATCTGGGCAACTTTTGAGATGGGCCTATGAACTGTAAGACTCCAAGTGGCATCACAATTCACTAGCCTTTTAGCAATAAAAGGGTTGTTTTGTCTCAGAGAATGGCAGATGTGCACAACAATAATTAAACATACCAGATGGTAGTTTAAAAGCCAACCTTAAACATTTTGTGACCTTCCATTGCAATTTCTGAAGCAAAATTCTGCACACATTTGTGATCTGTTCAGTTTTGAACTTTGTACCTAGGATGATGAGGTTGCTCCAGAAGATGGATGGAATGCCATTTTGTCACAAATCTGCTGCAAGCCAAGCCTGAAAAACTCATCTGTTCAACATTACTTTTTACAAGTTTCAAGGAAATCAAAATGCTTGTGTAAGAGTGACCTTCTCAAACCTCACAGGAATTCAAACAACTTTGATGTGATTTTCCACCTATCATATGCTATGCCTGGTTTTTAAACATGTTTTCTAGTGTAGAAAAACCTGTGATGTTTATACTCTTAAAAACTCAGTCCAGTATTAGAGGAGTGCTCTGTAAAAAAATTTATTATAATTTCAGATCTGGGATTGGGGGAGGGGGCAGGGTTTACTGTGATTACTGAATTTCCAGTAGAACATTATTAGTTTGGGATTCAAGTCTTTGTGATTTTTTCAGATTTTGGAGGACATTTGTTTTAATGGGGAACCTATTCAAGACTCTCGTGCCACTGTTTTAAATTTGCACAAAGTCCTCCTCTAATCTAAAGACTCCTTAAGTTTCAAGCAGAATGAACAAATACAGACCTCTGAAGTAAGTGCCTCTCTGTACAGGAACACTTCACGGATACTTATGGAGGCAGAAATGGTAGTCTACTGGAGGCCTGGCAGGAGTATGCCAGCTGGCCACAAGCATTTTAAAAAAATGTATGCATTCATTTGATTTTCCTACTCTTATAGTGATTGGCAATTTAAAAATTACATTTTCACTGAAAACTCTGACTTTGCCAATCATCTTTGTTGTGGTTTGTTCATTGTTTAATTCCTTTCACAAAGTGAGGATGGCTTCCTTTGCAGAAAACCTTTCCCATCCCATCCCTGAAATATTTGAAATTCTCTAAAAAAGAAAGAGAGATCATGTGTGTATGTGATTTGATGTGATGAATCGATCTTCGAATCATTGCTATGAGACACATTATTAATGCAGTGCATCTACAGAGATACTGTTGCAATACTATATATAGGGCTCCAGGTCAGGCCAAAACATGGCCTATTCCAGGGAGATAAGATGAGTGCTGCTGGAGGAGGAAATAGCACCACCAGCAGCAGAGGTAGTGGCCAAGGACACACCACTTGATCAATCCTTGTGCACACAGAAGTGACATCAGCGCAGCTCTGGCGATGCTCTGGCATTTAAGCAAAACTCTATGGTTTAACTAGAGTTTTTCCCAAATGCCAGAATGTCTCTGGGCAATACACTGGTGACACTGCCAGGGGCACAAGGATTGATGTCAGCATAAGATGCTGCCAACATCCCCCCAGATTCCCATCATTTCCCCAACAACAACAACCACCAAGTGGCAGCAGGAAGTGCCCACTTGGGGCAAGGGTTCCCAACTAAGCCTGCTAACCAGGCACTCCTCCATTGGAGGAGAGGACTCAGAGGACAACTCAGGTGGTACAGAACACTTCTCCCAAGAGCTGCTTTATTCAGACCTGGAGGAAGCATCCTGTGCCTCCCAGGAGTTCCTCTGTTTCTTCACCTTTCTTGCTAATATTAAACTGATTAAGGAAGAAATTAAGGGAACATATTGATTTCAGAATGGTTCTTAAGATTAGTGGTTTCACAAATGAAGATCTCTTCTTAAAGTTACTCTGATTACTGCCTGGCTTGTTGGGGAGGGGGCACAATGGTAGCTCCCACTCCTCTTCCCCCAGCTTGAATCATAGCCACAACCTGTGACCTGCAGCGCTCCCTCAGGGTCAGAGTTGTAGGGTATGGTATGTCTTAGGAACAGACATGGGCAGGAACAAAAAAAAAAATCCCAAACCACGTAATTTGTGGTTCGTAGTATTTCACGAACCACAAACTTCCGACTTTTTTCCCGTTCTTGGTTCGTGAGGCTGTCATTTCACAGACCCCGCACTGGAACTGGTGTGGGGGCTGTGAAACTGATATCCCCTTTTTTCCTGCCACTCTGGCAGCAGGAGAAAGAGGCTGTTATTTCACAGACCCCAAGCTGGAACCAGCGCAGGGCCTGTGAAACTGACAGCCTCTTTTCCTGCTGCCCAGGCTGTCAGTTTTACAGACCTCGCACTGTTTCAGCGTGGGGTCTGTGAAACTGACAGCCCGGGCAGCAGGAAAAGAGGCTGTCAGTTTCACAGGCCCTGTGCTGGTTTCAGCCCATCAGCTGAACTCAGCTCAGGGTCTGTGAAACTGACAGCCCCTTTCTCCTGCACAGGGGCTGACAATTTCACAGACCCCACACTGTGTTCAGCCGATGGGCTGAAACTGGTGCGAGGTCTGTGAAACTCTGAACTGGCCACGGAATGGCTGGAAAACATCGTTTGTTCCATAAACTAGCCATTCTGTATGGAATTTTGTTCTGTGGTTCGTTTCGTGACCATCTCTACTTAGGAATGATCTTGAATCTGATTAAGGAGTGAATGAAGAGAGTTTATTCAGGAACTACAACTTTGATGGAAAGCAGAGAAACAGAATAGATAGGGAGAGAAGGACTTCCAGGAAGAAGCAGGAAGTAGCCTAAGAATACCAATCTGGAGACATGCAAGAAGGACAGAAGAGAGACAGAAAGAAGGATCTTATTTTGCTGTCCATCTGTAAGATTTGCTGCCCCCCTGCAGGTATTCTGTGTCTTCTGACTTCTCTGTACACAAGACATTGTATTTCCAACAAGAGCAGGGGTGATCCACTGCAGTAGGCAGTGGCTGGCTATTCATCACACCCTCTGGCAGTAGGAACAACAGCAGGCAGTGGAACTTGCTTCAGTGGCCTCGGAGGGACCAGCAGTTCCTGCTTCTTTCTCTTCTTTACCTCATCCTTTTCAGGTAAGTTTATGCCATCTGTCTCCCTTTCCCCCACCCCTTCTGTAAGAACAAAACAAAAGCCAAGCATTAATTTGGAGGAAAATCTCTATTTTCTCAATTAAAAATTGAATTAGGTATGAAAATGAAATATAAATAAATAGAAAACAAAATCAAATTAAATAATGATTATTATTAAAAGCCACACCCCAACCCCAGTAGTGGTAGTCCTACCTGAAAGCACAGTTGCTTTCTGGCTCCATACCAGCATCAAATGCTTCAGGCAGGCAGGCAAGGCAGCAACAAGAAAACTGTAAGCACTAAGCCAACTCCAACAGCCACCTTAAAAAATTCCACCCTATGTGAAATCATGAATACGATATAATTCAGGGCAGATTTTGGTCAATGTAGCAGAAAGAAAAACTAATCCAGTTTCCTTTTGAAGTTAACTGTGAAGTCAATCTTCTGCTATTGACAGAAATGAAGGATTCCTGAAGGCAAAATTTAAATTATAATATAAAAGATCCTCAGGATAAAAATTAAATGATGGCATTAAATCATTAAACACCACTTAACAAAGAAAATGGATGATTCCACAGAGTTTACTGTCTATTTTTACAGGGTTTGTTCAGTGTTTCATCAGTATTACATATAATTAGCCCCCTTATCCTACACCTGCTCAAAGTGCCAAGGGGGTGGCAACGTATGACTTACCATTCGTGGCCGTCGTACGGCTAAGTGTGTTGGGTTGGGGAAAGCAATGGTGAACTACCCTGTAAAAACTTCACTGCGAGACTCTGCGGATCTCTCTCGATGCGCTATAGGACAGAAAGGCCTGGAGGGGGACGATCTACGGAGTAGCCGAGGGTCGGACGCAACTGTGTGGCTTGGATCGGATGGGGACATATAATTAGATGGGCAACTCTTACTCCTTCCCAGCATATTTTATATCTCTTGCATTGCCACAGCAAACAACTCCTGCTTCAGTCCAGCAGTCAGTCAGTCAGTCTTTCAGAGATGTGGCTACTGGTATTATAAGGTAGGATTTATATTACTGTGTTTGAAGTAAAAATTTTAAGAGGTTCCATTTTCAAATTTTTCTGATAATCAATGTACGTTGTGCAATGTGATTGCCAGATTTCAGCTTTCAAATGTAGCATAAATGCTTTAACAATTCTAACAAAGCCATGATGAGCAAGAGACAGTCATACCCATGCATCTTGAGGATGCTGATATTCTTGTGGGGTGGACTCTTTATCCAAGCCAACTGTTGGTCAGTTATGAACCCCTAGTGGTCTTACAAAATATGTTGTTAGTTTGCAAGAAAATGTCCAGTTTTTCACAGATATCATTGCCATTGCTATTTTCCCTATTACAAAATTTTATAACTCTGCCTTCTTATTATTACCTTCAAGCTTTATTAATGCATGAGGCTACATTGATTCAGCTCTTTAATTTCAACATTGATGATAACATCCTAAATGCAGCCTTTTAGAACTCCAATCAGTCCCTGAACTAACAACCACCATTATTGCTAAACCACAGCTTCATTTTCTCTTTTCCAGCATGGCAGTTTTCCAACATGTTCTTTGATCCTTGTTTTTTATTTGTTTCTTTTCATTTGTTTGCTAATTAACTAGAAACATATACCCTAATAATTAGCTAGCTCAACTAACTGGGGTTAGAACATACTTCCTGCCACAAGTGTAATATATTAGAGATGTATTTTGAAACTTTTGATATATCAGGTTGCAAAGTACCTGTGAAATACGACTACGTTTCTGAAAATTTTTCATAGGTTCAGGAGGGCAGCTTACAAGTGGTTCTACTGGCAGTTTGTAAGACCACAATAAAAAGGAAATGGCTCAAATGTTATGGCTATTATTGCATGCATAATTATTTCTTTTTAAAATCATTAAAATGATCTCACTCCACTGGTTTTAGGGCTAGTTAGCTTCTCTTCTGAAAAAAAACTAAACATAACAAAAAGACACTCCTTGGTTACTCTGGATGTTTGGAATATTGAGATGGGGATATGTAGCCAAACCCTGTAAATAAAAAGTTTCCATGGTTGTTGTGGGTTTTCCGGGCTGTATTGCCGTGGTCTTGGCATTGTAGTTCCTGACGTTTCGCCAGCAGCTGTGGCTGGCATCTTCAGAGGTGTAGCACCAAAAGACAGAGATCTCTCAGTGTCACAGTGTGGAAAAGATGTAGGTCATTTGTATCTACTCAGGAGGGGTGGGGTTGAGCTGAGTCATCCTGTAAGAGTTTCCCAGGGTGTGGAATGCTAATGGCGGGAGGCTTCACTGTATCCTGAGGAGGTTCTTTTGCATATGGATTGGTACTTGATGTGCTAATCTTCTCTGCAGGGCTATTGTCAAGGATAGAATGTTTTGTTAGCCTGGTGTTTTTCAGAACTGGCAACCATGCTCGGTTCATTCTTAAGGTTTCTTCTTTCCTGTTGAAGTTTTGCTTATGCTTGTGAATTTCAATGGCTTCCCTGTGCAGTCTGACAAAGTAGTTGGAAGTGTTGTCCAGTATTTTGGTGTCCTGGAATAAGATACTGTGCCCTGTTTGAGTTAGGCTATGTTCAGCCACTGCTGATTTTTCAGGTTGTCCAAGTCTGCAGTGTCTTTCATGTTCTTTTATTCTTGTCTGGATGCTACGCTTTGTGGTCCCGATGTAAACTTGTCCACAGCTGCAGGGTATACGGTATACTCCTGCAGAGGTTAGGGGGTCTCTACTGTCTTTTGCTGATCGTAGCATCTGTTGTATTTTTCGGGTGGGTCTGAATACTGCTTGAAGGTTATGCTTTTTTCATAAGCTTTCCCATCTGATCAGTAATTCCTTTGATATATGGCAAAAACACTTTTCCTGTGGGAGACTGTTTTTCTTTGGTTGTTTGCTTCATCCTGGGTTTGATTGCTCTTCGGATTTCATTTCTGGAGTAGCCATTTGCCTGAAGTGCGTGGTTTAGATGATTAATTTCCTCATTTAGCAAGTGCGGCTCACATATCCGTCTTGTACGATCCACTAATGTTTTCATTATGCCTCTTTTCTGTCGGGGATGGTGATTGGAGTTTTTGTGTAGGTACCGATCAGTGTGTAGGTACCGATCAGCATACAGCCCGGAAAACCCACAACAACCATCGTTCTCCGGCCGTGAAAGCCTTCGACAATACATAAAAAGTTTCCATTCACTGGGAGCAAAATTATTAACAAAACCCATACCACAAAATCATAAGCCACATGCCAACTGGGGGATGGGTCTGCTACTAAAAACTGAAACAAAATACATTTCTGAATGTGTAAAGTCAGTTATGAGCCTCTGAATTGTATTCCATGTTTACATTGTACCCATGATGATAAACAAGATAAGTTTGCATCAAGGTCATGCTGTCAGTAGAGATGTTTCAACATAAAACAAACCAGGATAAGAATGTCAAGGACAAACACCATCACTCTAGGATATCTATGGAATCTCTCACAACTCAGCTGGAAACGTTGAAAACATCTTGAAACAGCTCAGCGCCCAGTCAGCTGAAATCAGGGGGATAAAATTGGCTTAAAACTGAATACTTAGGCCTCACTAGGTGGTAGATTGGAACCACCGAATGCTGAAGATGCAATAAATCATTCCTGAAATAGAGAGCATGGACCCCTCAGGTACAAGGACCCCATGGCAGAAACTAGTCATTCAGCAATCTGTCAACAGCAGTTAACTTTTCTGCAGTTTGTACAAGCCTTTAAAAATTATTATTATTGGTAGCAGAATTCGTCATGCCTTGAGTGCAGAGGGAGAAATGTCCAAGGTTCTAACCCTTCAGGTTGAAAACTGTAAGTCATAGTGAAATTTTAGAAACAATAGAAAGTAAAGACTTCTAAATAAAAATTCTGTTAGATAATCATACTGCCCAACATTGCAGGATTTTTTCCCTCCTCAGAAAAGAAGAAAGTTAATGGTCTGAAGCAAACATATGCATACTTCTAGCTGATGCAATTTACATAATTCATCTTTCCCTCCTCAGAATTTGGGTTATCCTGGTGCAGTATCTCTGCTCTTTTTCTGCCCGTAATATAAACATGGTTAAATATATGGGACAAATCCATTATGCATACATAGCAGCACAGTGGGGCAGGGTAGCTAAGGTATAGCCACTCATAGCCATACTTTTTCTTATATTATATATAATTTTGGGTACTTTAAAATGCTTTCTCCGTTGGCATACCAGCTATTAAGCAGAACTAGGAACTTGCTCAGACAATTCACTAACATATCATTACATTTTGTTGTTTAGTAGTAAAAGATGTAGTGGAAGGCATATTTTCTTTGAATATTTCTATTTTGAATTTAATGACACATCAAATACAGAAAATGCAACTATTGGCTACTTCAGAATTCAGATTTCACTATGCAGAAAATATATGAAGATTCTTAAATGAATGTTGTTAACTTAAATGATGCTATTTGCCAGAAAACATTTTATCAGCTGCTATTACCTAAAACTAGTCCAGTGACATATCTAGGGAAGTCATTTTCTACTTTAAACAAAAATCAATTTGCTCTACATATTTTAAAATAATATACTTGGGAAGGTTTTCAAATGCACAGGTTTTCCTACACTTAAGTGCCTAATAACACAAACCATAAACAAAGTAGACACTGTCTTCTTTGCAGGAATGGACTGGGAAGTTGAAATTGCTCTGGGCAAAGGCAAGTTGAGAGGCCTCTGCCATGCTACAAGCCAAGGCTGCAGGGCTGCTCAGCTCAGCAGTACCAACAACAGACATTTGCTTCTTACCACAATCTGGCAGCAGTGCAGAAGGAGACCATTCATAAGCTGACACTTATTGCCAGTTCAGGGACTGGGCCAAGAGGCCCCTGAGACACTGGTGGAATTGCTGGGGCTTGGTTCTATTCACTCAGGGCCACTTGTAGCCCTCTAGAGGAGTTGCCCACCAGGAAATTTCCCTGTAAGTTAAATGGCCAGTCCTCCCATGCTTCTTTAAGAAACTTGCAGAATTACTCTTTCCTTAAGTGGGATAGGACAATAGTGACTAAAATACCTTTGTGTGGCAGAACACAAAGTGATGCTGGTATGGAGAATTTATACTGGTGTGCTGGTGGTAAGCTACATTAGCAGAACATTTATACCAACAGGCCAATGCAAGTGGGGGTGGACAGAGTGATGAGGGAGGACAAGAATCCTGAACTTCTTCTGGGTCACTCCTTTAAACCAACATAATCTTATATGGTCAAAAGAGCAAAAATAAAAACACTTCCACTGTAATAAATTAAGAGCTGCTAGCACCGGTCCCCACTCTACACTCTCTCCATCTCACATTGTAGGGCAGCATTCCTATTAAGTAGCTATCCAGCATCAGGAGGAATATAAATCCTTAGCACATATCTGAACTCACAGCATACGGATACATGATTTGGCCCCATGTTTAAAAAACTACGAGCTCACAACTGGAAGCATGATGATGGGAAATCTTAAAAGGGCACTCTACATAAAGAGAAAACTGCACACTCAACAAACAGTCAGGACTCATGACAAATGAGAAAGGGCAGATGAATAGCCCTTGTAAAGCATCAGGTGCTCTACAAGTTAGACACTGCTTTCCTGTTATTTATTTATGTTATTTCTAGTCCACCTTTCTCACTGAGACTCAAGGTGGATTACAGAGTGTTACTGCTGCAATCGTTAGTTTCAAAATGTGTATGGCAGGATAGAGAGATGAAATCAATTCCAGCAAGGGACTCTCAAACAAACCATAATCCTCTTGGAAAGTCAAGGGACTGGTGCTGTTTGCTTCTCTCAGGCCTATTGGCTTTCTCAGTTTGGACAACCTCTTTCTTGACAAGGCTACTTGGTCCTCACACTGTGCATCGCCTAGCCAGTCAAAGGGCCAGCCACCAGTAGCCTGCTGTTGGTCAGCCCACCACCAGATAGCTCTGCATGCACGATACTTGTGTCCTTAGAACAATTCTGCTGCAACCAGACACACAAAGACTAGGCACTCCATCCAGGTAAGAAAAGGAGGCCCATCAACAGGTAGTTGATTTCTCAAAGGATGTTTCTGAACATACTGCTTTTCTCCTTCCACAGACTGTATCTGCAGGGAAAATGGAAAAACTGAGTAGTAGCTAAACAAACCTTTTTTACTCCAGTGTCTCCCACCTTGAGGATACAAAGTAGGATATGATTTGCACAAAGGAACAGAGACCCATTGATTATAAAATAAGGTGAGCGCCCAACGTCCACTGGAGAAGGCTATGAAGAGCACAGTCAGATTTGTTTAGCAACATCAAGCACTCCACTTTCAGTACTCTACCTAAAGAGATCACGACAACAAAACAAATAGGTGCTGGAGAAAAAAGTCACAATGCAATGCACCTACATTGGCTGGGAAGATATTTTCTCAGTGACCTTATTTCCCCTAACGTATTTCCTCAAGTGTGGGCACCAGGAGAGCTACTAGGGAAGTACACACTCATAGGGGAGGGGGGAGGAAGTTAGGCTGAGACATGTAGACTGGCATGATACCTAGATGATGACATCCTTTCTCATTTATGCATTCAAAGAGCACAGTTAGTATGTTGCAGCTGCTATCCAATGGGCATCAATTTTTCTGCGCGTCTCTTCTTTCTACAGGCAACTGAGTAGCCATCCAATATTCACAAAGTCAAGGATTGTCTCCCATTCAATGTTCAAAAACAAATGTGACAATTAGTTTTGATATTTTAGTTTTTGGTTCTTTTAGTGGAAGCAAAGCACTTCACTATACATTAGTGTTTTGTCTTCTTGAATTTAGACAATTTGTATTTAGTCATTTGTATTTTGTCTTCTTGAATTTAGACAATAAATGTATTTATTTGTTTACTTCATTTATACCTGCCTTTTTTCCCAATGGGGGACTAAAATAGTTTACATTGTTGTCTTCTCTGTTTTATCTTTACAATAACCCTGTGAGGTAGATTAGGCTGAAAGTCTATGACTGGCCTAAAGTCTCCAGCAACCAGGGAGCCTGATTACGCTACTCTTTAAATAAACAATTTGCTAAATTAAAAACCAGTATCTGTTGTCAAATCAATATCCATCTCCAGTGCTACAGTGAGCCCAGAAGATGGCAAAACACCTTCAGGATCCCTAGCCAAACTAGCCTGTGGAAAGTTGCTACCTGACCCTAAGGTGGCGATTGGCATTACCCTGGACATGTAAGAAGACCATGAGAACTAAGCACTAATGTAACTCATTCTGCCCTCCCCCTCATGATGTGCCCAGGTTCACAGAATCAGTATTGCTGTCAGATGGCCATCTAGCATCTGCTTAAAAACCTCCAAAGATGGAGAGCTCACCACTTCCGAGGAAGCCTGTTCCACTGAGGGACCGCTCTAACTGACAGGAAGTTCTTCCTAATGTTTAGCCGAAAGTTCTTTTGATTTAATTTCAAGCTGTTGGTTCTGGTCCAACCTTCTGGGGCAGCAGAAAACAACTCTGCACCATGACAGCCCTTCAAGTACTTGAAGATGGTTATCATATCACCTCTCTGTCGTCTCCTCTCCAGGCTAAACATTCTGAGCTCCTTCAACCTTTCCTCATAGGACTTGGTCTCCAGACCACTCACCATCTCCATTGCCCTCCTCTGGACATGTTCCAGCTTGTCTATATCCTTTTTAAATTGCAGTGCCCCAAACTGACTCATGTTCAGTGTATGGACTTCGAAGACCTCTAGATCCTTTTCACACATACTACTGCCAAGACAAGTCTCTCCCATCCTATAATTATGCATTTGATATTTCCTTCTTAAATGCAGAATTTTGCATTTATCTCTGTTGAAATTCAATTTATTTGTTTTAGCCCAGTTTTCCAGCCTGTCAAGATCATCCTGTATCCTTACTCTGTCTTCAACCATATTTGCTACCCTTCCCAATTTAGTACCATCTGCAAATTTAATAAGCATTCTTTAATCCAAATTATTTATAAAAATGTTGACCAGAACAGGTCCTAGGACTGATCCCTGAGGAGTTCCACTTGTCACTCCTCTCCAAGAGGATGAGGAACCATTAACTAGCACTCTTTGGGTGTGATCTGTCAACCAGTTACAGATCCACCTAACAGTAATAGGATCCAAACAACATTTTACCTACTTGTCTACAAGGATATCAGAACCTTATCAAAAGCCTTACTGAAATTGAAATAAATTATGTCTACAACATTCCCCTTATCCAGCAAGGCAGTAACTTTCTCAAAAAAAGAGATAAGAGTAGTCTGACATGACTTGTTCTTGAGAAACCCATGCTGGCTTTTAGTAATCACAGCCATCCTTTCTAAATGCTCAAGGACTGACTGATTATTTGTTCTAAGACTTTTCCAGGTATAGATGTCAAGCTGATGGGTCGGTAGTTACCTGGATCCTCCTTTTTCCCCTTCTTGAAGATAGGGACATTTGCCCATCTCCAATCTTCTAGCACCTCACCTGATCTCCAAGAATTCTCAAAAATAATGGACAGAGGCTCAGAAATTATATCTGCAGGTTCTTTTAGTACCCTTGGGTGCAATTCATCTGGGCCTGAGGACCAGTTCCATTGAAAGAAACTAGGTGTTTACATACTACCTCTATGCTGATCCTAGGCTGTAACTCCCTTCCCCCATCATGTGTTCTGTTATTACCATGTTGAGCAGTGTTTCCCTCGCAGGAGAAGACTGAGGAAAAGTAGGAATTGAGCAGTTCTGCCCTTTCTTCATCACGTTACAATTTAAATTCCCTGTCCCTGCCATGGGCCTGCCATGTCCTTGCTCTTTTTCTTACTTTGAACATAAGCAACGAATGCTTTTTTGTTGTTTTTAGCATCTCTTGCTAGCCTAAGCTCATACTGAGCTTGAGCTTTTCTAACACTCTCCCTACAAGCATTGGTTATCTGTTTATATTCATCCTTGGTTATAAGGCCCTCCTTCCATTTCTTAAATGAGTCTTTTTATTTCTCAATTCATTAGAAAGCTGTTTATGAAGTCACCGTGGCTTCTTTAAGATCCTCCCATTTTTCCTTCTCATAGGAATCATTTGTGCTTATGCTTTCAATATTTTGCTTTTAAGAAACTCCCTCCTCTCTTGAATTCCCTTCTCCTTAAGTGCTTCTGACCATGGGATTCTACCCAGCATAGCTTTTAGTTTGTTAAAATTTTCTTTCCTGAAGTCCAACCTGTATGTCTGACTTCGTACAGTTTTTCCCTTCCCCGAGGCTGTAAATTCCAAAATTACATGGTCACTCACTGCTACCCAGGGTTCCCACTACTTTCACCTCATCAACCAGTTCTTCCCTGTTGGTGAGAATCAAGTCCAAGATAGCAGAATCCCATGTTTCCCTCTCTACTTTCTGAAAAAATGAAGTTGTCAGCAAGACAAGTCAGGAATTTATTTGACCTAAGACTTCCAACAGATATTCGGGTAATTTAAATCTACCATGACCACCATGTCCCGTATCTTTGTGAACTTTGTAATTTAGAGAAGACATTCTCTAAATTGTACAGCTAATTTTTAATCCCATTAAGGTTTCAATCACAAAGCCCTTTGTACATTTGTGTGCATGTGATGATGGAAACAGCTGGCACAGTCATAGATATGCAGACAGATCTGGCTTGATTCTTAATGTTTCAGGTCACTAAAGACATGAAATGTATTAAACTTCCACCCCTTCACTATCTTCATAAGTGAAAGAGAAGAAATGTGCTGTACCTTTGCATAAGAGCAAAACATACACTTCACTGTTGACTTGGAGTCCACCACTACTTACTGACAGGTATTCCACAAGCGGATGCAATAAAAAAGAGGAGACACCCTACATCTCTTTCCATCCTCTAGGATCTGTGTAATATGCAGTCACTCATACATCACAGTGACGGGGATTTGATTCGGGAGTTTAATAACACAGGATTATTGCATGGATTAATGAATGGATGTAAATTGCTTTAGAGTCTTAGAAGACATAATCATCATTCTAACTGATATGACTGGTTATATTCAGTCCAAATGTTGACTGAACCAATTGGCCTACCCATATAGTCCCTGTATTAAAATGCTTACTGGAGGATAATGGGAAGATGCCACAACAAGATGGATGGCTCTCATGCGGCTAATAGTATGAATGAAGTCACGTCCTTGGACTCATGATCTGCTGAGAGGGTATTGTTATGTGTATGCTGTGAAGGAGAGACCTAAGGCCTTGATGGGGGGTGGCTATCTTGGGAATTCTTTAACTTGAGAAACCATTTGAATGACTTCTTCCTCTTAAAAAAAAAGTTAGAACCATTATATCCAGGAAGGCATTTAGTTTTCACAGACATATACGATTTTTTCAGGTATGCTGTTTGTTCTAGCTGGCAGCTGTCTTTAGCTGTTAGTGCTTTGGTATTGATGATTTTGTATTGATTGAGTTACAGTTTATGTGGGTTTCCTTTAGAGCCTGGTATTAGAGTAAGAGGAAGGATATAAATTTCGGAGATTATTAACTTTTGCTTACTCACTCCTGTAGTTATTCTACGAATCTGCAATAAGATGAGATGGCGATAACTTTCTAGGTAAAAAATATAGATCTATAGTATGGATTTGCACATTCTGAAAGAAAGCAGCCAAGACAGAAAGAGAATTTGAACAATACTTTGAAATTGAATTTTTGTGCGTATGGACTTCATTTTCCTCACTAAAGTGAAGGCAGATGTAGTTTTATAAAAGAGTTTGGGGAAATGAGAATTGAAATAAAATGTGTTTTTTCCTCATACAGCAATTGGTGTTTTCCACCATCTCTAGGCAAGGTCAATCTTTTAATGCTCATTTGCATTATAATTGGTTGGCCTTGGCATTGTTACCTCAAGTAATTTCTCTACACAATATGGGCACATACCTGACAAACTATATTGTCAAATTCAACATTAATTAAAACCTAGCCTAATTAAAATTTACCTAAGGAGGAGGGTGACCTCATCATATGCACATCAACAGTTCTTTTAATGAAATACCTGTACTGCATTAAAACTCACATTCACAATGTATGCCCGCAACTATACATTTCTGGCTGAGAACACCCTTCAGAATTTATTGCTGACATGTAATCTCAGATTGTAGCAGTTGCTGTAAATAAAACCAATGGTATATGACTATTGGCAACTGGATATTCTCTACTTTTAATAACTAAGACCTACAAAGCCCTATGCGGACTGGGCCCAGCATACCTTCGGGACCGCCTCTCCCCATATGTTCCCCGGAGATCACTTCGATCAGCTAATAAGCAGTTGCTGATGGTCCCTGGCCCCAGGGAGGTCCATCTGGCCTCTACCAGAACCAGAGCCTTTCCGGTCCTGGCTCCGACCTGGTGGAACTCTCTGTCTGAGGAAACTAGGGCCCGGCGGGATTTGTTATCTTTCCACTGGGCCTGCAAGACAGAGATGTTCCGCCAGGCATTTGGTGGGGGCTAGGCTGTCCTCTTGCCAGCCATACCACTGAAGACCATCCACCACCCATGCAGGAGCTCATAAGTGTGGCACAGGGCATGATGTAAGAGCCAAGCCCTGCACCTAAAATGCTGTATTTTAATATTTACCAATTGAGAAATGTTATTGTATATGGAATAGTATTTTAATGTTTATTTATGTTTTTATTGTTTTTAAACCATTTGTTACAAATTGTATGCTGTTACACCACCCTGAGCCTGTCTGACGGAGAGGGCAGTCTAGAAATGCAATAAATAAATAAATAAAACTATCTATTTTGGTAAGAGA
Organism: Eublepharis macularius; assembly: GCF_028583425.1. Taxonomy (NCBI): domain Eukaryota; kingdom Metazoa; phylum Chordata; class Lepidosauria; order Squamata; family Eublepharidae; genus Eublepharis; species Eublepharis macularius. The sequence goes on along the minus strand of NC_072796.1, from coordinate 77,253,861 downwards.
GATGTTCCCTGTAAAAATATTTGCAAGTATGTGAGTATTCATTGGCGTCATTGTCTCACCACACTGCTGATAGTTCAGCATCATTATCCCTGACTGCTGCTGGTTCTTCCTTCCTTTCTGTCTGGATTAGTCACATAGGTGATCCCACCCATTCGCTATTAACTATAGAGTTATGATAATCCTGAGTTGGCTTGCCATGGTACTGCCATTTAACTTTACCCAAATTGCATTTTGAGAGTCAGTAAAGTTCACAAAGCACTGCTTACTGAGACTGAATTTGGCGTAGTGGTTAAGAGCGGCAGGTCTTCAATCAGGAGAGCCGGGTTTGATTCCCCACTTCTCTGCTTGAAGCCAACTGGTTGACCTTGGGTCAGTCACAGCTCTTTCAGAGTGTCTCAACTCCACCTGCCTCGCAGGGTGATTGTTGTGATGATAATAATAACACACTTTGTAAAGCGCTCTGAGTGGGCATTAAGTTGTCCTGAAGGGTGGCATATAAATCAAAAGTTATTATGTTATTACTGGCATGTGTGAAAGTTTAATTTCTTGACTGAATCTGTCAGACAACAGAAGCAAGTTTATGAATTCTTCCAACACTGGATGTACATATGTACTGAACTGTCAATTAGCTTCTTACGGGCAGGCATTAGAAGCATTATAGGCAATGGTGGACTGTGTATTTTATACTTGTCTAGTACAAACTCTTCTATGGACCTAAAAAAGGTAAAGATAGTCCCCTGTGCAAGCACCAAGTCATTACTGACCCACGGGGGGAAGTCACATCACGACATTTTCTTGGCAGACTTTTTGCCATTGCCTTCCCCAGTCATCTACACTTTACACCCAGGAAACTGGGTACTCATTTTACCGACCTCGGAAGGATAGAAGGTTGAGTCAACCTTGAGTTGGCTATATGAACTCAGCTTCCGCCAGGATCGAACTCAGGTCATGAGCAGAGCTTGGGCTGCAGTACTGTTGCTTACCATTCTGCACCATGGGGCTCTATGGACCTAGAGACATGGAATAACAATCCATTTAGAACATGTTTGGTTTTTCAGAAGGTAGGACTGGAATTTTATTTATTTCATTTATAGCCCACCCTTCTTACTGAGACTCAAAGCAGATTACACAGTGTAGGATTAATATGATTAACAGCTGGGACGCTCAGCTGAATAACTTGCAGAATAGATAGCTGAACAGATAGAAGATAGCAGAAATCCTAATACAAGCACAGTATCATGGGGCGCCATCAAAGGTCAGGAGCTGGATTCCCAAATCTGGCAACCTTTGGCTGAAGTACAGGACCTCCGTCTTTACTGGGTTCAACTTCAGCTGGCTCTGCTTTACCTATACAGCTACAGCCTCCAAAGCTTTTGCTAGGACATCAGGGGCAGAGTCAGGCCAGCCACCCATCAGCAGATACAACTGGGTGTCATCCATATATTGGTGACAACCTAGTCCGAAACTTTGCATCATCTGGGCAAATGGGCGCATGTACAGGTTGAATAACAAAGGGTAAAGTATCACTCCTTGTGGAACGCTGCACACCAAAGGTTGGTGTGTGGATAAGCTCTCCCCAAGTGCCACCCTCTGTCCCTGACCATGGAGAAAGGAGACAAGCCACTGCAAGGCAGTCCCTTGGATCCCCACCTTGGCGAGGTGGTGGGTCAACAGTTCATAGTCAACCATGTCAAACGCTGATGAAAGATCCAACAGAATCAGCAGCACCAACCTGCCTTGATCCAGGTGTCTGCGAAACTCATCTGTGAGGGTGACCAGCACTGTCTCTGTCCCGTGTCCCAGGCAGAAACCAGACTGGAATGGGTCCAGGACAGAAGAATCCTTCAGGAAAACCTGCATGGATCGGTGGGGTCCAAAGATGGTTTTTTCAGGAGAGGCCTCACCACAGCTTCCTTCAGCTCTCCAGGGAAAACCCCAGACCACAGTGATTGATTAATAATAGCCTCCAATTAGGCCCCCAACCCATCCACGCTGGCCTTCACCAGCCACGAAGGGCAGGGGTCCAGGGAGCATGTAGTGGGCCTCACCCGCTGCAGGATTCTGTCAGCTTCTTCCCGGGACACCAGACTGAAGTGATCTAAATAAGGGCTGAAGACGGCCAAGGGGCCTCCAGTTCCCATACTGTATGAACTGTGGCCGGCAGATCACGATGGAGAGACAAATTTTTATCTGCAAAAAAGCTCCCAAAAGCCTCGCAGCCAATAGCTGAATTTTTAATTTAGCAATCTCCCTGAGAAAGGGAGACCAAGGATTGAACCACATGAAACAATTTTGCTGGGCGTGAACTTGCAGATGCTATGGAGGTGGCATAGAAATCCTTCTTTGCTGCCTTCACAACCATGTCATAGGCTTTCATAAACACTCTATAAGATGATCTTGTCTCTTCGCTCCAATTCCACTGCCACATTTGCTCAAGCTGTCTCAGTTCCCACTTCATCTGATGTAGCTCCTCTGTATACCAGGGAGCCAGTCTTACACGGGAACGGAGAGGGTGATGGGGAGTGATCAAAATCCATGATACTGGATTCCTCCTTATCGATGGAGGGCCAGGTCACAGCAGCTGCCCAGTTGCATTTTTCCATCTTCTTTTTTTTTTTTGAAAAAATTTTTATTGGGTTAGAATCCGTTATTTTTACATTACATTCAATTTTCCCCAAATTTTTCATTTCTAACCCCCTCCCTTTCCCCCCCTTTTGTTGACTTCCAACAGCTTTCCCACCCTTTGTCCCTTTTCCCTGCATTTTTCCATCTTCGACAGGCCAGGCAGCTTGCACCCTATCTGTTGACCCACGACCTAACTACAGTGATCCATACAATGGTCACCTCCAGAAAACACTACTGTAACTCGTTCTACACAGGGCTTCCCTTGGGTCTAACCCAGAAATTACAGTGGGTCCAGAACACTGCTGCACAGGTCCTGATGGGCACACTATACAGGGATCATATTACTCCCATCCTGCAGCAGCTGCACTGGCTCCCCATCAAATTCTGGATTAGGTTCAAGGTTTTGGTTTTAACCTTTAAAGCCCTAAATGGACTGGGACCAGCACACCTGCGGGACCGTCTCTCCCCGTATATACCCCGGAGAGCATTAAGATCAGCAAACAAGAACTTATTGGTGGTCTATGGCCCCAGGGAGGCCCAGCTGGCCTCGATCAGGGCCAGGGCATTTTCAGTCCTGCCCCCAACCTGGTGGATTGCTCTGTTGGAGGACACCTGGGCCCACCAGGATCTTATATCCTTTCGGCAGGCCTGTAAGACAGAGATGTTCTGCCAGGCATATGGTTGAGGCCAGTCTTTGATCATTTAGGAGCCTCCGTACTGGTGTCCCGCTGGGGGGCAATGTAATCATCTGCCTCCCTATAAGTCAAGTCACCACATTACTATAAACTGTGCCCCCATCCCACCTTTTTGTTCTGCTTTGTTTATATCATGACTGGGGAAACTGGAGGGGGCCTGCCATCTGTTTTTGTATGTATTTGTGGTGTTTTTTGGTTTTAAATGTATATGTTTCAATGCTCAATGAGCATTGTACTGTAACCCGCCCTGAGCCCATTTGTGGGGAGGGTGGGCTAGAAATAGAACCAATCAATAAATAATAAATAAATAACTCTTGTTGGCCAATATAACATTGTGAAAACTTTAACTGAGGGGTTTGGTGTGCATGTGGTTCTCTGCTATCCAGAAGTTTATTAAAGGCAGTATAGCCCATCAGATTTGGCTGCAACTTACTGCATTATGTAGATGAGGCCAGAATGAAATGGCATCTGCCAATGCAACTAGGGCCCCAACAGAGTGCTGGAAACAACAGTAAATTACTTTGAGAATGGAAGGGATTCTCAAGAGCAGCTTATGATATGGAAAGGGGTGTGTGAATGATTTCTTCTGTTCAAAGGGAAAGCAATCCCACTGGGCATGTGCCCTTGTACCTGCCTTAAGAAGCCATTTGATTCCTAGATACTATGATAAATAGAGGGTTTGAAATGATATGAACATAATAACTATTTGTTTATAGGAGTGGATGTGATCCTTACACATCAAAGGCTGAAAACAAAGCATTTCCCTAGCATGCTGATGTAAGCAGAGAACGATAAGGAACTGGTATTTGAGCAAGAAGAATGGAAACCTGACAGTGGTGAAAAGAATATAAAAGCTTCTCACATTCAGCATCTTTGAAGTTTAAATAGTGTTTTGGAGCTCTTCGGAGGTAACTTATTAATTTTTTTTAAAAAATGTAAATGTTTAAAAAATCTATCTGTATTTATTTGGCTTTGGAAGGCGTATTTGTTCACAATCAAATAACTGAAAATTACATCTTAAAATTTCTAATTGCATGGTCTACCAAGAATCAAAAGTTGCAGGCCGAGCAAACCACAGTACCACATCTTCCACTGTTTATTATTTCCAATGCATAAGCAATGAATCTTTAATAATCGCTGTACTAGAATTTGTATAGGATGTGTATATAATTTTCATGGTTGGTGATGGTGTTTATGTTTGTTAAAGACCCAAAAGTATCAGAGCAAAAGAGTCAATATTAGTTTCAGTAATTGCAAACTGCTTCCACCTTGCATATACTATTCTTGACACTTCAGTTAAAGTAAAAATTTGACAGAACCACAGTTCTGCAAGATATTCTAGCAGGAAAACATACTGCCATTTGCTTTTCATAATTAGCTACATATTTTGATTTGTCATAATCTTTATGGAAACAAAATTATGTATAACTGAAAAGAGAGCTAATTGTGATATTCATAAACCAGCAGAGAGATTTAATCCTTGCTATGTCATCCCTCCAGTATGAAGAGTCTGGATGAGCTGAGCCTCTCAGTGTCTGCCATCATGAAGGCCGGTTCACACAAGTACGTTCCCCACCCCCAGTTAACAAATGCAAAATCAAGTGATGGCTTGTATGTGAATGAACCACTACATATAAATTACACAAGCTAGAAATTTCATCTCCCATCACCATAGGCACAATGGTGCTTTTCAATGCTGCTACTTCATCCTTTCAACTTTGAATCATCAAATGATATACACACATATGAAGAAGCTGCCTGGTTTGGGGTGGTGGTGCCTTTATCATACCACTCACCAGTCAAGGCCGCCTACTGGTCCCCCTCTGTCCTGATTCGCTGTCTGTCCTGACTCACTGCCTCCCCTTTGCTTGGGGCTCCACCAGGCCTCAGAAATAGAGGTGGATGGGACCTGGTTATATCACCAGCTCCACCTCACTCTCTTCAGGGAGGGGGTGTGGGATTAGCAAATTTTAGTAGAGACCTTGGATCAATCATGTAATTATAAATTTACACTAGTAAGAGACATAAAATGCATTCTCTATGCATGTCTTAAATAACTAGTCCCCGCAGGGCCTCTCTGCCTACATACCAAAGAAGAAGGGAGAAGTATAGGCTTCAGAAGATAGATAACTGGACATTCCTAAAACGCAGAGGCAGAGGCAGAGACAAAGGAATAATTATGAGTTTCCCCCCTCCCTTTGGAGAAGAGTGTGTGTGCAAAAGTAACAAGTTACAGAATAGAGAGAGATGCTAACATGAAGACAAGAAGGGTAATAAAGATGTCGCGAGACTGAGAAATGGAGAATGGCCAATCTAAAGGTATAAAAGTGATCAGGTGCCTTATTTTGAATGTGACTTTCGTTTCTCCAAAATGATGTCATAAGCCCTTAAAAACAGCATGTGCTCCTTTGTTCTCTGGTACACTCTGAGCTCACTTGTAGCCTGTACCCTATATTTGCAAATATACTCTGTTACAACGGCCCTTGTCTGTCTCCTCTCTTTTGCTCGGCGGATTGGAGGGGCAAAGGGGAACGCACTTTTTGTGCAACAGGGGGGTTGCTTTTGCTTCTGATCTCTCTCCATCACTTCCACTGGTCAACTCCTCCCTGGCTTCTCCTCCCTGACCTGGCTTCAGTGCCCCTCTTTTATCTTCCCACTCCCATCCCCACCTCCATCCCCAGGGTCCCAATCCCAGGTAGCTGCCCAGTTGCCAGGCTGCAGGCAGCCATTCATCTGCCTGCCTGACCCCTCTTCCTAGCTCATAATTGGCATAGGAGGGGTTTTGGTCCTCTCTCCAGGTGGCCACAGCCACCTGGCACTTGTTTTGCTGTGGCCCCGCCTCTGTAGGGGCTGTTGGCATCAGTGCTCTGCCAGGCTGTGCCAGAGCCCTGCACATGCTCCTGGCTTCTCCTCGACAGCTCTCCTGCCCAGCTACCCTGGCCACCAGCATTCCGCTACTTCCTGCCAGGTCCATCTACATCTGGCCTCCTTTGGTGTCCATCAATGCCAGTGTCACAGCTGTGGCTGATTTCCTCGCTGCTCCAGAGGCCTTGTGGCTGGCTTGCCACAGGCTAGGTCTCCTGCTGCCTCTCCTTACTGGTGGCCCAGTAACTTGGGGGGCATCTTGTTGCTCCCTGGTGCAGGGCTGACATTTCCCCCAGGGGCTGAGGGGGCAGCCACTATCAGGCCCCATGCCCACATGGAAGGCCACCGCAGTCCCAGGTCAGCCTTGAACAAAAGAGCTCTCTCCCATTGCTGGGGGAAGGGCTAGTACCACCCAAGGGAGAGGCAGACAGCCAGGTCACTCCATGGCAGGGCCAAGGGGGAAAGGGAACAAAGGGAAAGTAATTTCCAAAGCCGGTGGCAGCATACTTTCATTCCTGTCAAACGTTGAGCTACAGCTGCCACACAAAGAAGCTTTTTATTTAATTATGCCTGTGTGAAGGCAGGAACCACACACCAATTAGAAGCCCTATTAGACAGTGGCCCTGCATACTTTCTAGGCACCCTTGGCAGGCTCTTGGAATGTGTTAGTGAGCTTCATAGAACCCACAGGCACTATGTTTGGAATTGCTGCTCTGAATTGAAAGCATCTTTGCAGCAGCAGCATTAAACATGGCAATTGATGGACACCACTAGGTTGGAGACTTTGAGAGGGGTTCAGTTTATCTAAGTGTACACTTGCCCTGAACTGGATTACCCAGGCTCCTCCAGTCTCATCAGAACTTGGAAGCTAAGTAGGGTTGGTGCTGGTTAGCACTTAGGTGGGAGACCACCAAGGAAGATCAGGGTCACTATGCAGACGCAGGCAATGGTAAACCACCTGTTAATCTCTTGCCCTGAAAACCCCAACAAGGATTTCCATAAGTCAGCTGCTACTTGACATCACTTTGCACACACATAGGGTACACTTATACACAGGGCTTTTTTTCAGTGGGAGTGCCGTGGAACGGAGTTCCGGCACATCTTAAAAATGGTCACATGGCTAGTGGCCCTTCCCCCTGATCTCCAGACAGAGGGGAGTTTAGATTGCCCTCCGTGCCATCGAGCAGCACAGAGGGCAATCTAAACTCCCCTCTGTCTGGAGATCAGGGGGCGGGGCCACCGGCCATGTGACCATTTTTGCCGAGGGCAAGTTAAACTTTAAAAAACTCCCCCCCCCCAATTCCAACTGACCCAAAGTGACGTCATTGTACGGTCTTGAGTTCCACCACCTCTTTTCCCAGGAAAAAAGCCCTGCTTATACAAGAGATTCCTATGTGCCTTATTAGCTTTAGCAGTAGATACAGGTATGTGTGCTGCCCTCAAGTCATAGCTGACTTATGGTGACCCCAGCTGGGGTTTTCATGGCAAGAGTCTATCAGAGGTGGTTTGCCATTGCCTGCCTCTGCAACCCTGGTCTTCGTTGGAGGTCTCCCATCCAATTACTAACCAAGGCCGATCCTGCTTAGCTTCTGAGATCTTACAAGATCAGGCCCACCTGGGCTATCTAGGTCAGGGCCGCAATACAGGTATAGCTCCAGGAAAAACAGAAGTACAAGGTTTTTAGGCCAGCATTGTACATTCCTGAATGAGGAATGCTGACTATATGTTTAACCTAGAAAAATACACAGTTTTCCTGCTAAATGCTTGCCTCTCCTGTGGAAGTTTCTTCTTATTCACTTCTTTCAGACTTTCTTATGAGGATGTCACAACCAACTCAGTCATCTGCCTTGCAGATGATGACAAACTACATTAACAGAAGATGAGGAAGAAAATGATCAACACAGACTCTTCACCATTTAGAGAGAGAGTACTTAATATTTACGGCTGCCCAGTCACTAGGAAACATCACCCATTGTAGATCCTATTGAATCTGCAGTGTGTAGCACAAAACTTGAAAATTAGAAACATAGAGCTTGAAGGACCCAAGGGTCCAACCCCCTGCACAATGTAGGAAATTCACAGCTATCTCCCCCCCGACACCTCCCCCAATTACCTCGCTCTATGCCCAGGGGAAGGCTAAAAAACCTCCAGTATCCCTGGCCAATCTGGTCTGGAGGAAAATTCCTTTCTGACCCCAAAGTGGTGATTGGCATTACCCTGGGCATATAGGAAAAGGCTACAAGAGCCTGGCACTGGCTCATCCCTTCCTGCTCTCTCTCTCCTGATCTGCGTACATTCATATTGAGTCAGAGAATCATCATAGCTGTCAGATGACCATCTAGTCTCTTCTTAAACACCTGTAAGGAAGGAGAGACCACCACCTCCTGAGGAAACCTGTTCCACTGAGGAACCAGTCTAACTTTCAGGAACTTCTTCCTAATATTTAGCTGAAACCCCTTTTGCTTCAGTTTTAACCTGGGCCATTTTCATACGTCTTTAATATAGTGCAATACTCACGGAAGGCTGCCCACTTCCTCATGCGATTTTTGATGCCACCTGTAATGATGGCACTTTTGTGGCTGCCTGCCTCCAATTTGTAAAAAGATGGCATCAAAAATTGCGCGAATCAGGTATAAAGATGTTGAACATCAGAGGCCCAGAAGAGATCCCTTATCACTGTACTCCAAAAAGATGAGGAACCAGCTTTCCTAACATAAGAGCTAGTTTGCTTTATTTCTACTTTTTAAGGTTTGAATTCTGTATAGCTGTACGGACACAAAAAGACCTTATTGTCCCAGAAGGCCTTTGAATAACTAGTACATTATATAGAAGCTAGATTGAAAGAGGTACTTGTAATGACTAAGGTAAGTTTGTTCTGTAGTTTTAATGTTATTATCTCATAAAATTTATTAATTTTATTTCTCCCATTTTAAGACTGAAATATACATATATGATTTTAAGGAAACTATGAGTACTGCAAAGCAATCTACTTTTTAGGCATATACACAATTCTTTAACATTAGCTACTTGTGTTCAGTTAAATTCTTGTTGATTGTTGTGAACAATGTTTAGTAATGCCTTTGTTAAGGGAGGAATCGCCCACCAATTAGATGACTATCTGACCAAGCAGCTTGTGGATGGGAGAGACCTTCTCTTGGGGCTATTGATTGTTTCTTGTAAATGTTTTGTGGGTTATTTATTTTAAAATATTTACATCTTGCCTTATTTTCTTATATTCAACAACAAGCTCAAAAGACCCCAAAGTATGAGTCCATTAGCAAAATAAAAAATAATGCACAGATTTAAAATGTACAGATAAAAAAATGCTGCCAAAGCACTTTATCATCCACTCAATGCCCTCTGAAATAGAACTGTCCGAAATGCTTTCCTAAATATAGCCAGTGAAGGAGCTCTCCACACACACTCTGGTAGGCTGTTCTAGAGTACAGATCGTACCACAGAAAAAGCCCATGACCTAGCTGTTGCTGTATGGACAATCCTAAGAGTGGGAACCACAAGCAGAAGGCTATTTGAGGAACTTAGTTGGCATGTGGAATATACTAATAGATGTGGTTGGATGTATGAGGGCCCTAAGCCATCAAGGGTTTTAAATGTACAAAAGCAGTATTTTGAATTGGGCCTAGAAACAAATAGGTCACTAACGCAATTGACATAACACTGCAGCTATATTTTCTGAGCAGCTGACCTCAGACAGGAATTTCACTGCCATAAATTGAAGCTCCTTAGATGTCTTCAAAGACAGCCCAACATAGAAAGTATTACAATATTCTAATCTGGAGGTTACAGTAGAATGAATCAGTGTGGCTGTAGAATCTAAATAAGGAACTAGCTTACAAGCAAGAAGTAATTAAAAGAAAGTGCTCCTGGCAACGATATTGTTCACACACCCAGATTAAAAAATCCCCTATTGTTCCAGATGTATTTGTTTAGGAGAAGCAACTGAATTTCCCGGTTGTTCCCCACCATGGCTTGTATTATGGAACTGCAAAACAGGTAAAACCAAACCACAATTCCCAAGGAGCAATGATAATACTCATGTGATGTCACACCATCAATGTGCATCCATTAATGCTATGAGCCAGAAGAGAACACTTTTTCTGATGACTTGCCAAGAAAGCTCAAAAATACAGAGGAGCTAAACGGAGTCACCCACATGCTAAATGGCACCTATTTACACCTATGGATAGTGTAAATTGGCTTCTAAAATCAAAGAATTCAGCTGTATTGGTGTAACATGATTTATTGTTTGTAAAACCAAGATGATTTATTGTTTGTAAAACCTAATAACAACTCATTTTTCTCCTAGATCTTATTTGGTATTTGTCCTGAAAATGTCCAACAATGTAGAAATTCAAGGAAACAGGTCTATCATATCATTGGGAAATCCTCCCCTCCACCAATAAATTCATCAGCCTTCCTATGACTTTTAGCCCTATATATATATAATACTCCATTTTCCTTACACTTTCTGATGAACAGCCCTTTATCTAGTGTTTTTATTTTCATTCTGTCAGAAGTGGAAAGTGGACATAATAACAGTTTAATGCATTGTCCCTTTGAGCTCAAAGGATTTGAATGGCTGCAAAACCTGTTCATCCATTCCAAGTAAGTGAATGTGAAAGTTCAGCAAAAAGAATTTTATGAGCAAAGAAAACAATATAATCTTTATTGCCTGCAATCCTTTCACAATGAATTTCTTTTTATGTTTGATTATAGGGCAGCTGCTGGACTGTCTTGTTGACATATTTCTGCAGTGTACTTTATTCCCAGTATTTACGGTGTTTGTGCTGCAATTGGAACACTAGTTCAGGCACCACATGGTTAATAGTGTAGCAGCTTCTTTCATTAGAATGTCATTAGACTTTATCATCAGTCTCTCTATCACATATAATTTTGTTCCTTCATCCATCTACATAGCTGGCTTATCTATGCTTGTGAAATCAGCACCAAACATAAACTGCTTTCAGCATGGTCAAAAGGTTTTTTTAAACATGGTACTCAAAATATGTGAATATTAAAGGTTACTGTGCAGCTTTTTATTTTTAAAAATTTAGGTAATGTGTGAAAGATTGTCAGTACTTTACCTGATAGAGTATTAGATTGGCATAATACCTCCTCTGAAGAGCATCACCCTACAAACAACCACACTCAAGGACACCCCAAGTCTACCACCAGCCTGGATTGAGGTAACAAGGAACTTGACAGGACTTGTTCACCTCTGGAAGCCTCAAGCTTAGCCTTTGGAGCCCAAAAGAATGTACAGAACCATGGTCTGGATGACAGAGCATGCACCTAGTACCTCAGTGTCTCCCATCACAGAGGGCTGCAGCAAAGTTTTGGCAGGATCAGGGCTGCACTCAGAACAGAAGTGCAGGGGAACTTCCAGGATGAGGCAGTGAAATTACCACAGGGGAGTTTTATGAGCTCCCTGCCGTGACCTTCCTGGTTCCTTGGGAGCCGAGAGATCAGACCTCCAAGCCCTCCCCCCGCAGAGGGGAGGCAGGCTGGAACAAGGTGGAAGAGCTTAGGGGGACTGGCAAACCTCCAGAAGCCCAGATACCAGTTCTGAAGCAAGGACCAAAGAAGGAGCCATCATGGCTACATAGCTGCGAAACCGGGAGCCCAACAGGCGGAAAGAAACCACAGCGAATCAACCAGATTCTTAATAAGACAGATAAAAAATAATTTAAGAGAGCTCAACTGACCCCACAGCCTTCCATTAAGTAAGTGGACAGTTTTATGATTTTATGAGGCAATCCAGCTTAATTGCGTTGCGGCTGCTCGAGCGAGCTGGGAGGGACAGAGACAGGAGAGGAATTCTAAAGAGACTCTCTCAGCAACTGCTGGAAAGCTATAAATCTTTGAACATAATTAACCAAAACAAAGCTTTTTACTTTTTGAAATGGCTTCATGGGAAGAAGAGGTACTTGCTAATTTGCAAGAAATATCTAAAATAATGACTGACTTACTAATTAAAGCAGACAGGATATTTGGAGTGGAAAAGGACAAATGGGTCACAAGAAATTACAATCCAGAAAAAAATTCTAAAGGGACAGATTTAACTGAAAGAAAAATAGAGCCAAATGAGGGGGAAAACAGTCTGTGACACAGTTTGCAAAATGGACGATCTTACCAGGACATCCCTTTCAAGGCAAAGAACTTTAGCAAAGAAAAGGCGGGGCCACGAAGCAGACCTGCAAGGAGAGAATCAAGCATGCCAACACAGAAAGGGGAAAAAAGAATGCAGCGGATTTTAAAGCAGAAAAACAAGCAGAAAAATAACTACATTCATATCGACCCCCTTCAGAAATGGCTGGAAGACAAGGGAATCTACCTTTGGTGGCCCAGATGGATTAAGGATTGGATGTATTACTTTTCATGAAGAAAGAAGAAAAAACAATGATCAGAATCTGAGGACACATTAGGACTCATTAATGCAGACCTAACCTCTTACTCAAATAGCTTTTCCCTTCTTTCCTTATTTTCTCTTTTCTATATAACACTATATAGTATATCTTAATGGGCCTTTGGAGTTTATTAACTGTTCTCAGATTGTACTCCTTCTCAAAATATAAAATACTGGTTAAGTTAAATGACCACCTACTCTTCTCAACCTTATGAGAACCCAAGTAAATAAGTGCAGATGGTCAAAATAAAATAGATGAAGGAGTTACTATTTTTAAAAGGCAAAATTGTGTTTCAGCTATATAATTATGTGCTCACTCTAGTCTTATCAATATGAAAACCTAAGTAAATAAGTTTGGCTAGAACAAAATAGATGAAAGAGATTTTTTTTTATATAGAATATAAAATTGTCTTTAAACTAAATATCGATTTGGCCTCTACACCCTTACTATTATGAAAATCCAAGCAGACAAGTTCAGAAGGTATGGCCAGAACAGATACAAGAAAGAGAGGAAATTAACATAAAAATTGCTCTTTTCTTTATGTTGATGTATATTACTATATCCACCTTCCACTCCTGGAACTATCATGGATCTAAGATCCCTGATTACAAGGTAAAAGAGGTGAAATGTGATCTATCTATAATATGTACAAAAGAAAAAAAATATTAGAAATATAAGGTACAGAGTAAGTGGATAAAAAGTATAGAAATTAAGTAAAAACTATAGAAAATAAAAGGGAATTTTGAAGGTATATGGGGCACTAATTACATATATAGTGGCTTTTTATATCTAGACGGATGGTTATATGTCTTGTATGAATCTCATAAATGCTTATTGCCTGTTGTAACCCTCCCTGTATATTATAAAAACCCAATAAAAATTAAAAAGGAAAAAAAAAGAACAGAAGTGCCAGGGCAACCAGGCTCCAGCTGAAGTCTATTCTTTGCTGGTACAATAGATAATCTTTTCCCTATGTACTGTTGTCGTTTTTTTCCTGATCTGCTGCCTACTCTCTAGGCCGTGAACCATCCGCAGCTGCCAGATTCTCGGGACAGTTCCTGTGTTGTGCCCTGCTTAGCTAATAACCACAATCCTTGAAACTTTGATATTGTGCTCATCCTGCTGGACCAGAAATGGGGCAAACAGGAAGTTTTTCAAAATCTGTACAATATGCACTGAACTTCAATCATTTCAAGTTTGGAAATATATTTTGTACTTTGACGCTGTTAAATGTTAAATATTAAAGCATTCCTCCACTCAAAATGAGACACAAATTCATACATAAATGACACTAAATTCAAGTACTTTAGAAGGTTTAACTTAGTGCAGAGTGCAGACACTTGAAGCAACAGTAACATTACAGGAAAAATATTTGGGACATGTACTAGCACTTACGCATTGTATAACACCAGTGAACCATTCACTGAAGACCAAAAATAAACTCTTGCAAATTATAGTCAACCAAAAAGTTGGTTGTATGCAGGGGAAACAATAATACTGAATAATCCCACTACTTATGCACTGGATCCTTGCCCATCTTGGTTGCTAAAATCATGGATACACTGCATAAATGAGCCCTTGATGTCTATCATAAACCAGTCAAGGCTCCTTCCTCTGGCCACTCAAAGAAGCAGTTATCCACTCGCTATTTAAAAAGTGCCTAGACAAAAATAACATGGCCAATTATTACCCAGTCTCTAATCTGCCCATTCTGGGCAAAGTGACTGAGAGTCTTGCTACAAGTGACGTTTTACACGTGAAGGATAAAGGATCATTTTCGCAAGTCTTTCTGGGAACTGAAGTTCCTCTCCCCCACCCCTTTTCCTTCTGTTCCTTCCCCTCACTGCCTGAAGAGACAGAGAGAGCCTGCGGCAACATCAGCTTTTGCAAATCGTCTTGTTGCGGGGGGGGGGGGGAATGCTCCAGAAAAAGCTGAGAAAGTTGCAGCTGCCTGCCCCAAAGATCATTGAGAGCAGGCTTGTGACTGGAGAAACAACTTGCAAAAGTTGCTGTTGCAGCAGGCTTTCTCTGTCTCTTCAGGCAGCGAGGGGAAGGAACAAAAGGAAAAGGGGTGGGGGAGAGGAACTTCAGTTCCCAAAAAGACTTGCGAAAATGATCCTTTATCCTTCACGTGTAAAATGTAACTTGTAGCAAGGCTCTGAGCGAGCAGTAGCAGATCAACTCCAGGCCTTCTTGGATAACATACTCCAGAGACCCTTTTCAGTCTAGTTTCGGGCCAGGCTATGCAACAGAGACAGCTCTCAGGGCTTTAGCAGATGACCTCCATCTAATAGCAGGATTTTAGTACAGTGGCACTTTAGAAACCAACAAGATTTTCAGCATGTAAGCTTTTGAGAGTCAGGGCTCCTTTCTTCAGACTCTTGAAAGCTTACACTTTGAAAAATCTTGTTGGTCTCTAAATTGTCCCTGGACTCAAATCCTGCTTTTCTATTGCAGACTAACATTGTTACCCACCTAACTATCCTACATCTGATCTGAATGGAGAAAAAGGCCACACTTCTTCTTGTTATACTTCCTGGATCTGTCTGCAACCTTTGATATAGTATACCATGCCAAACATCTCAACATCCTGTTGAGATGTTTGGAGCAGAAGTAGATAGCAGGGGATGAAGTGTGGACTGGTTTCCACCTTGAATCTCAGTGAGAAAGGTAGACTATAAATAATTTAAATAAATAAGGAGGACTGTGGCAGTTTGAGAACTATTAATTTGTGATTTCTTAAATAGAAGAGAGAAGTAACTTTACCACTAATGGGGAAATTTAGTTATTAATTAACCTAAGCTAGTATTACCATTAAGAGACTTTATCAAAAATATACAGTTTAAATAGTGATGTAGAGAATGGATATATTAGTGGATTTGATAGAGTATATATAAGAGAATTTGAATATGCTTAGAGTAAGAGATATAATACATATATGATTTAGAAGAATTTAATGGAAAATAAGTTAAGTAATAAGATAGGTTAAGGGTTGGAAAGCTGTTGGAAGTCTATAAGGAGGGGAGAGGGAAAGGGTGGGGTTGAAATAAATTAGGTATGACGGGGAATGTATGTAATAACTATGTACTCACCAATAATTTTTTTTTAAAAAAAAAAATTTAAATAAATAATTAAAATTCTGCACCACATTTCATAGTATCCTCTGAAAGTCAAGTCCAACTCTTCTATTTTCATGGGCTTCTTCGCAGAGATTCAGTTGTGCAAAGAGTTGCATATGATAGTCTACGCAACAGAGAACTTTCTTGGAGGATGCTCCAGTTGCCTCTCCAGACTCAAGGCCACTGCAGCCCCTAAGGGATTCTTGACATACTTTTATGCAGCCCTGGCATCAGATCTGCCTGCAGCGTTAAATCATCTTTACAGATAGCTTTGAAAATGGTATTTTGGAGAAGAATGAAGCCTGGACTGAATTGCTAATGAATGTCCAGAGACCAAAAGTTAAGAACTAGTAGCTGTTGTTTACCTCTGTGTATTTTTAAAGAATAAGTCCTTTGTGGAACATATAACATAGACATTAAGGAATTGTAGTAAGCAGACTTACACTAAATAGATGAAAAATCAGGCCTATTTTCAGTTATCTGTATCAAGAAGATACAGATAAAATCAAGCCAGGATTAAATTTAAATTAATTTCTCCTCTTTCTGTTGTGTATCAATTATGACTGTATCACTTCTATCGCAAGACAGACTTCCCCATAACTATATGTACAAAATCATACTAGCAATCAGGTCCAGCTGAACACTGCACAGTTTGCTGGCATTCCAGATATCCAGCCTTTGTTCCAGTACAAAGTCTAAGAAAAATGTATATAACTAAATGTTACTACAGTTAACTGAAAGCCTTCCAAGTCACTTACAACTTCCACATGCCCACCTTCTTTCTGTCTGCAATTAAGCTTCCATTTGAAAGTGAACCAGGATTGCAAAAGGAGTGGCGAGAACATCATTCTTCTTGAAATATTACCACACATTTCAGCTGACTCAGTAAAGAAAACAAGTTTGGCTGTAAGGAAGTATTAATCACTTTGGGGTTTTTTCTCATGCCAAATTGCCAGATTGGCAATAATTGGATTAGGAGATGTGTCTAACTTTTCCAGTGGCATAAAATGTTTCAGATCAGGGTATGCTAATGCCCATTATGCTAAAAAAACAACAACTCTACACTATACTTATGGAACAGCGCAGTTCATCACAGCATCCTACAGTTTCCTACAAGGCAAAACAACTTCAAGGTTTTGGTTTTTTTTAAATGAGGCAGGTACTCTCTTTCAAATGAAAAATCCAAGGATTCAAGGATCTTTTACCTTGTTTTAATCATATGTCTTATTCATATTATATATTGATACATGGAGGCTAAGTATACTTCATATATATTTCCTCTTGTAAAAATAACTTAAAGATTCTCAGTAGAAGATAATCCATTAATTTCATAAAATGTCAGTGTGACTCAGCTGCACTCTACAGACCCAACTTTTATTTCCAATGAGGATCCAAAGCACTTTACATTGTTCTCACCTACAATTTATCCTCACAACAACCCTGTGAGGTAGGTTAGGCTGGGAGTATATGACTGACCCAAGATCACCTAGCAAGCTCTCATGGCAGAGAGGAGATTCAAACCTTCCAGATCCTAGTCCAACACTCTAATGCCTACACTGCACTGACATCCAGTTGACCACATTGAACAGTTTTCATCAGTAACTCATATTTCCAGAGGACCAAATCTATGTATTACACAGATAAGAGGGAAAAGGGGGCTTAGATGTTCCAGAAGTAATTATTAATGTCTTCATGAGTTTGGTAGGGTTGAGTATACTGATTGATACTAATTCCTGTTGAAAGTAACAAGATTGAAAATTCTGAAAAATACTTTCCTTCATCAGTCTGAAAAAGTTGGTTTTATTTTACGGCTTCAGTGATCAGATTGGCATATTGTTAAAGCTTTAGGATAAGCTAGAGTAGAAATCAAGTAAATATATAGAGTAGTGGCTAGGAGTGTGAGCTATGTATCAGAGAGTGTGAGCTATGTACTCTGAGTCTAGATTGCCTTAGGCAAGCCATGACCTCAGCCCCTTCTGTCACCCAAATGGAGGGTATCCTTGCGAGTTGGGAGAATTAGCATGCAAGGAGAGGCTGCAAGAGGAGAGGTAACTGGGATTTTCTCCACCAATGTATACCAGGTCCCTTCCCTCAGAGGACACTCAAAATGACCAAATGGGTGTTTAAATAATTATTTTTATTAAATGGATATCAAAAACAGTCACATAAGAACATACACCACACATACAGAGTTTCCTAGGAAAAGCAGAGAGGAGGTTGGATAGAGTTTCAAGGTTTGGGGGGGAGGTTATACTTACCAGTCCAGAAGGGAAATAGCTTCAGTGCTGCATGGCAAGGAGGGAGAGAGGGGCTCAGACATGCTGTATGAAGGTGTGTACATGTGGATCCGAAGGGCACGCACACACTGAATGGGATAGCAGGTAGTCCAGATATACTGCAGAACATACCCTGAAGATTGCAACTTCTGCCCTCAAACAATAACTTAATGGGTGTCTCTGGGGTAAGACAAAGAACTAAGAAGCTGTCTCTGGAGTGAGACAATAAAGTGGAAGACTGTCTCCAGGGTGGGACAATTAAACTGTGAAGGTTTGATAAAGCCTTCCTGGGTGAGACTAAAGTTATCAGTGATGACTGACGAACTGCAATGGCTGGATATGTGAGGCTATCAGAACCCTGAAAAGCCCAGAATGGGAAAATGGATAAGAGAAGATCAGTAGGGTGTGTTAAGGAGATTAATTCAGTAACTCCTGGAAGACTCTATTGTCTTAGAGCCAAGCTACAAGTGACGCCTTACACAGGTTGGACACTTGTCAGCTTCCCTCAAGTTTTGATGGGAAATGTAGGCATCCTGGTTTTACAGCTTGGCTCTCCATTACAGCTGCAAGACCAGGATGCCTACATTTCCCATCAAAACTTGAGGGAAGCTGACAAGTGTCCAACCTGTGCCAGGTGTCACTTGTAGCTTGGCTCTTAGGATCTCTGCACATCTCTGGGACGTGGGAACTGAAAGCTGGTCTCGCCTGGTACCTCACATGCTAGTAATTTTCCAGCTCCTGGCCAGGATCTGGCATCCATTTCTTGCCTGGCTAAGCAGTGTTCCTGTTTAAAACATATACAGAGAGGGGCTTATGATATTGCTACATTCATAAGGATTCTTAATATCATGAGGGTTGATCTGACCACTAACACTTCCCCACAGGAAATGTGAGGATAAGAAGATAGACTTGCTTTACAGGACTTTTGTAAGGATTACTGAGTTAAGGCATATGAAGCACTTTGGGTACTGTAAAAGCACAATTAAGTTTAAATGGGAAAACATTATCATTTTAGCCATTTGCCCCTACCAAGTTCTGTAGCCACACCATTTCTGTTTGTGCCTTTCTGTGCTTAATAGCTTGCTTTGCAAAGTGTCTCATGTAAAGACTTGATTCAGGTTAATGAAGTGTAACTCCTCACCTGATCGACTCATTTGATTCCATGGCAGCGAGCTCACACTCTACACAGTCAGCAAATGGTTACCTGTAGCACAGCTATATGTGTGTCATCTAAGGATATCTGAGCAGGAAAAGAATCCGCCACATTATCTTCGAATACTACCTAATTCAAAGTTTCTAGTTCCTGCTGCAAATGAAGAAATATGGGGATCTGTGACCTCCCAGTTCATAATAAACTCCAAGGTAAGGGTTTGATTCCATTTAGGGTAATTATGTGTAGCTGCTTAAAATCTTTTCAGCAATTCCAATTTCATACTTGCCACCCTAAATTGTTATCTACAGTTGCTAGATTCGGTTAAATGTATATTTCACTCCAGTGGTTCACTTGTTTCATTGCTGCTGGGTGAAGTAATCCCTATCCATTCTCCGTAGATAAGTGTGTAAGACAATTTGAGACATGTCAAATGGAAACAAGCCATTGAAGCATAAAGATTATGTTACAGGTGTTCTGAGCAGCAGTGCCTAAAGAAACGAAGATAAAACTTTAATGGGATAAATTAAATGATTCAGTTGTCCATGATTTTGCAAGGATGCCTGCTTCATACTTTGGCAATTAAGAGATATGGTTCAGGACTCATCAATGCACGGGTTAACTGGAAAATGAAGGTTATGAGAAATCCCCAAGCTTTCCTCTGTCTCTACCAGCAGATTATTTAACCATTTCATTCCCTTTGACTTTATCTTCCTTATAAGAATGTTCAAGATACCTGCAACTATCTACCGCTCTGCATCTACACTGCTTAACTGGTGGGCAAGAGAAACGGCTCAGACAAAAGGAAAGGTGCTTGTGGAACCTGTCCCAGAAGACACATTAAGCTGGCTGATACTGAGTAACAGTGCAATCCTAAGCAGAATTACATCCTTGAAAGCCCACTGACTTCAGTGGAAGGGTGGAACTCTGCTTAGGATTGCACTGTTAAATGTACCAGTGCTGTAGCATAGTCTACTCTATCTGCCGTGGCTCTCAGGAAAAGTCTTTGTTTGCCACCATCCTGAAATCGTTTGATTAGAGATGCTGGGGACTAAGCCTTCTGCATTCAAAGGGTGCACCGTATTGCTGGTGTACAGCCCTCTGCAAATGCTACATCCCTCTGGGGGAGGCAGGAAGGAAAAGGCTCTCTCAGTGTGGAGTTGTTTTAACATCAGAAACCAATAAACCAATTTTTTTTCCTTCTGCCCTCGCCTTTACGTGCACATTTGAAAATTTGCAGCTCACAATGGAAAGCAGTGCAATGCCACAAGTTTCCGATACACTTACCGCTTGACATTTACTATTATAAATACAATATTCTTTTCTTACAGTGCAGAGCTGCAAAGGTTCATTTGGTGATCCTTGAAAAGTACTTAGAGAGTGAATAGTAATGTGGAAATGTTAAGTATTAAAGGCATAGGCCTATTCTTTCTCAGGTTGTAAAGTGGACTGTACTGCTTCAGAGTGTACATAGATGACCACATGACTGAATTCTCCTCCATACAAAACAAATCCTGAGGAACCTTCTTCCAACAACTAATTTTCTAAATTAAGCAATCAATTATTTGAACTCTCCATGTGCAGGCTGAAGTGGCATTCGTAAGTTCAACCCTTCAGTGTAAAACAGACCACAGTCTATATATTCAAATTTTTGTGTGCTACAAGAATTCTGTAAAAGCTTGTTGGCTGACTCAGAGCAGAACCACAAGTGACAAAAGGCACAGGTTGGACACTTGTCAGCTTCCCTCAAGTTTTGATGGGAAATGTAGGCAGCTTGGCGGAATGTTGGACAAGTGACAGTTGAAAAGTCCATTGGACAGCAGTCAGAGAGCGAAGCTGCGAGACCAGGATGCCTACATTCCCCATCAAAACTTGAGGGAAGCTGACAAGCGTCCAATCTGTGCCTTTTGTCACTTGTGGTTCTGCTCTCAATTAACCTCCATTTCCAATTGCCTGCCACACTGCCTATGATCAGTGTGGGCCACTGAGGGCCAAACTAGACATGATTGCTGAGAGCTCCAGAGTTTTGTTTTCCTTTATAAATAGTTGGGGAGTGTGACTCTGAGGGGACTGGAACTGTAGTGCAGAGAGAGGTGATTTTAAGCCTCCCACCCCAGTGCTATTTTTCCAGCTTGTCATTTTGACTCTATGGTGCTGATGTTTTCTGCAATGGATGAATGAACTGGTGCTGATATGCCAACATATATTGATGTTATACCACTACAGGGCTTATGCTTAAACAGAGACAGGGCTTAAAACTATGTTTAGTTTACATGACTAGAATGCATGATATTGGTTCAAGGTTTTCCTACATATAAAATTACCCACTTTTCTAGGAATGTTTCTCAATTTCCTCTTGTTTATTGCCAAAGTACAGAATGAAAGCCTTGGAAGCTAAGGTTCAGATGCCTGCTCTAGGGAGGATAAAACCATTGCTTCTTGACTAATCTTCAATGCGCTTCCTCTCTGACATTCTTTTAAATATTTCCTGTCACTAGACAAAACAAATCTAATTCTCCTTTTGCCCTCCATAATTTATTTTTAGACTATTTAGCATCTTTGTACTTTTCCTTTTGATTTATTTTTAATTCATTATCATTTCAATTTATCCACAGTGTCCCAAAACGATGTCCCATACTATTTCAGATGAATCCTTACTAGTGCTAAACTGTGCACTTGTATTACTTTCCAAGATTTGACACAACACTCCTACAAAAGCAAAATTCTGCCACCATAGCGTTGCCAAGTCCAGCTTGGAAAATTACTGGATATTTGGGGGACAATGTCTGGGGAGGGCAGGGAGCTCAGCAGGATATGATGTCGCTCTAGAACATCCATTTTTTTAAGGGGATGGAAAACGTTTTTGAGGGCTGCTCATTAAGTATAGCGAAATATGTAAAAATTTGTGCTGGAGTTACATTGGTAATATATAATTTTATGATAAGTGTTGCAACTCTAGAAAAAATATGCCCATAGAAAATTAATTATTCTCAAAAGGATATAAGACTGCAAAAAAAAGTTGCTTTACAAGTCCTTAGTTTGGTTCAGTCTATTTGCATGAAGGTCATAGCAAAATTCTTTAAAGGGCAGAAGAATACATTTTCTGAGTTTTTGTGAAACCCAGTAATAATGAGAAAAATCCTTAGGCCAAATGGTGAATGGCTTAGGTTAGTCACTAACAGCACAGTCCTAAACTCTGAGCAAAAAGGGCCTAGGATGCTGATGAAGCATAGCATAGTGTAAACAGAAGGTGTTAGTAGCAGGCCATACTAGCATGATACCAGAGGTGCGCTGGCATAGCTTTTACGGCTATGCTATGGGCAGAGTAAGACTTTCTTAAGCCACTGCTGACATAAAAACTTTGTTGTAGCATAGAGACTCATGCAAGCAGAAAACAAAATTCCCTCTACCCCAGCCTTAGCTTAGGATGCCAATTAAGTGCACAGCTAACCAGACAGTCCCCCAGTCACACACCCCACAGGACCCCAGCCAAGGCAGAGAACTCTTGATATTAGGGCACACAGCTGTATTTCCTGGGCCTAGCCATGCACTTAAAGCACAAAGCCATGCACTCAAATTACTCTGAAAACCACAGAGAAGGCACTCAGCACAAACAAACAAGCCAAAGGAGGATTCCACCCCTGCTCTATCCAATGAATAAGCAACCTCTGCTTAGGTAGTGCACTGCAGTTGTACAACTGTCATACTGGGCTTCCTGCCTTGCTGAGTCCCGCATGTGGGGGTGGGAACAGATGGTTACATCCGAAAGGTATGCTGGCTTTGGCATGTGGTGTTTGGCTGTTTCCATACATAGCCAATATGGTGCAGAGCTTGAGTCTAATCCTTCCCCCCTTTGCCATGTTGTTGTTAGCATAAAATGATGAAAGCCACAACCACCTGGACTCCTTGGAGGTAGGGCGGGTGCCAGGTAGATAGATGATTGTCCTGCTGCTCTGCAATTAGCAGGTGTTAGCAGAACAGACTCCTGTTCAGTTATGCTCTCAGCTCCTTGAACATGGGCTGATATATAAATCTATGTTCCCTAATTCTAGACCATAGGATATTGACTGGTTGCAATCTTTCCACTCACTTTAGAATTGCTCAGTCTTTAATAAATTCTTGCAGGAATCTATCTTTCTTGGATTTTTTAAAATAATATCCAGTAGAGGCTAAAAGATCAGATCATTGGTTTCTGTATGAAGCACACATGCTCATTTTAATGCTATTTCTTAGACAGGAAATACAGGAATGCTAAATGCAGGTTGAAACGGTAGTTTGCTAACAGACAAGTAAAGAACTCACAAGGACTTGTGGGTGGGCATCTCCTTCTCCATGATTTCCACTATTATTTCCATTCCCTGAAAGCCCTAATGGCTTCTTTCATTTTCCTACTTACTTCTCTCCTTCCCATGCATCCAGGACTGGCTGTTTGCTACTGTTCAACAGCAGCCACGCTGTGGAAATCATACTAAGTTAGTTTCAGACTAGGATCTGGGAGACCCACATTCAAATTCTTTCTCCTCTTTGCCATGGAAGCTTGCTGGGTGACCATGGGCCAATCACACCCTCTCAGCCTAATGTAGCTTAGGGTTGCTGCTGTGAAGATATAATGGTGGACAGGAGAACAATGTCAGCTACTTTGGATCCCCATGGAAGTTCAGAGTTTTCATAGAATCAGAGAGTTGGAAGGGGCCATACAGACCATCTAGTCCAACCCCCTGCCCAGTGCCGGATCAGCCTAAAAGGTTTCTGTAAACCTTTAAAAATGTCTTAAAATCTGGGCCCCTTTTTAAAATCTGTCTTGTCTGTTCACAGCTACAGTTTCTGGATTTAAATATCTACAGATTTGCCCCTGATGAAAATTAGATATATTGATTCATTTGCATGTGGTAATCACTTTTAAAGCCCTTTTCAATTATTACAGTTGACTGTGCATACAGGACAAATGTGCTATATGCTATCTTCCTGAAATGTGCAATCACCATTTCTTCTGAAAGGAGCAACATGTGGATTTTCCACCTTGGATCTAGAGTTGCAATGTCCCTATAGCCTCTCGGAGGAGGGAGGGGGACCTGATATTTACCAGGAGGATCTTTTACATGTATGCGCTTTGTGCATGAGAGCTCCAGCAGAAAATGTGATGGTGTCATATTTAGAAGCAATGGGCTGGTGGTGGACATGCTTCCACTCTTCGCAGGGGCCAATTCAGGCCATTGGAGGCCAAAAGAGTGGGAGCATGCATGCAGCCGGCATGATGACACCACTTGAGGAAGTAATGCTGTCGCGCTCCACTGGAAGTGCACCTGCTGAGAGCTTGCCCTGCAGGTGTTTTGCATCCCAGGCCCATTCCCTGTGCCTTTTCTCCCCAGCCAGCCAGGTGAGAGGTGGCAGGGGGTGGAAGCTGGGAGCAGGGGATTCCCCGCTCCCATTGAGGGAATGGGATCCCTACTTGAATCATATGTGCCACACAGCAGATTTTTCTGTGGTTTGATAGGAATGTTCAAAAGCTAAAATACATGCATGTTGCCCCTTTCAAAAGGAACAACTGACTGCACACATCAGGATGATGTGTTACTGTAGTGCATCTGTCCCATACATGTAATCAAATACAACAATGGGGATTTACATTATATTTTGGCATTAGCCATTTGCATTGCTTAGCCGAGTCATAAATGGGGATTCCAGGAGTTACCCGATGATCTTTTTTTGCAAATCAACTATAGTCTGTTGAAAACTATATGAACAATAAAATGTACAACAAAAGTGAGAGACAAAATGAGCCTGCAACTGAAGAATAGCACAGGGAGGGATCCTCTCTTAACATGTATCAAGCAACTACCTGAGTTATTCAAATGTCATTGCAAAAGAAAGGTAAAATTTATTTGGGACTGCATTACTAGAAGGGTTACAGGGATGCAAGACTGCATCATTCCGTTCCATTCAGTGCGGAGGAAACTTTGTCAGGAATATCTGGGACAGCATACTTTGTTATCTGTAAACTGTAGAGGATTCAGAGAGAACAATAAAGATTATAAATGGCTCAGTAATGCTGTAAATGTAATGCTACGCCATATTTCCTTCAGCCTTAGAAGAAAAAAAGATCAAGGGATAGCACAAGAGAGACTTTCACTGGGGTAGTATAAAAAAGGGGACAAGGACAAGAGACATAGGATTAAAACCGCAATTGTGATTTCATTTGGATAGAAAGAAAAATGCTCTAAATAACACAGTGTTTCCCACTAAGGTAATTTATGCAAAGGACATTCTTCTCAGCCATCTGCCCACAAGCTTAAACCATGCGTAAGGCCACAATTGTAACCACACTTAAGTAGGAGTGTGCCCTGCTGAACACAGTGTTCTTTGCTTTGGAGAGTGTTGAACTAGGATCCTTGGAGATCAGGGTTTGAATCCCCACTTCTATCATAAAAGCTCACTGAGTGACCTTAGGCCTATCGGCTTGGCTTACCTCACAGAACTGTTATTCTGAGAGAATGGAGGGAAACAACCTTCTCAGCAGCATTGAGTTCTCAACTGCAGAGAAAAGTGGGGTATAAATAAATACAATGCAACTGCATGCATAGGCTTCTCTTCTCAGCTCCATCCAGCCTAACCTGTAACCACCCCCCTCATCCACTTCTTAATCCATAGCTGATTATCTCACTGTCACCATACTGGACATATATGTGTTTCCTTTACAAATTTGAACCACCCTCAAATAGTGTTGCTCCTAGTATAAATTGCCAGGTCTTCAGAGACCCACACCTTGAGATGCAGGAGGAAGGAGCCGGTGGGAGGACACAGCTCAGAGGAGTGGAAGATGATACCTGCCTGTTTGAGGATGAACCTGGGGAGGCAGAGCAAATGGCTCCCCTCTCCATAGTACTCTTCACCCTGATGCTTAATTCCTTCCTCTGGAGGTTCCGAGAAAAAGACTAAAACCCTGTATCTTAAAAGCTGCCCTATTCTAGTTGTAAGGTTGTACCTTTTGTGTTTAAGAGCAACAAAGCACCACATGGGGAATAGTTGCCAAAGAAAATACAAAACCAAGAAAATGCCACATTCACTACTACGTTAAACTTTTTGCTGTTAGAATATAAACGTTTTGATTGACAGTTTGGTTGTCACTTCAAATATTTGAATACACACTCATAGTGCCAAACACTTGTCTCAGGAGGAGAAAGAGCACCCTGGTCAGAACTTAATTTCTAATACACCAGATGCTAAAAATCTGTCTGGAAGTTTTATCAGGTGTCCAGGCCAGTCTTACACCTCATCCAAGCTGCAAGCTACGTTTGTTTCTCGTGGATGGGGGAAGGCACAGCACACATGCTCAGAGGCTTTTATTACTTCTTACAATCCTTATATAAGACCCTTGAACTCCCACTCAAATGAGTCTCTGTCGTTAGCAATTTTAAAGTGAAACTTATTTACTGAATTCCCTTTTTACTGAAACGCAAAGGATGCTAAAAGTGAGGTAAAAACCGTCCTCAGATTCTATTGTATTACTTCTTCCCTACTGAGATTACCTGCGTGTGCGCGTCAACAGGTACGTGCCTTCAACAGGTACGTGACAGGCAGAAACACTTTAGGGAAGACTTCTTCCGCACGCGTGCAGATCCAGCATACACCTATAGCATTTCTGCCTGTCATTCGGCTCGCAAAAATGCGGGCGTACGCGGAGCGGGGGTGGGGGGAGAGATAAAAGTAACCACTGCCGCTAAGGTGGGGCCTTTTAGCACCACTACGAGTCTTACAGTACAAAAAAGACAAAAACGTGGACACTGCTTAGAAGCGGCTGCCTGGGTGGAAGGAGCCACGGGCCACTCGACTGTACTTGTTCAAGCAGCCGCCCGGCAGAGAGGCGCCGAAGCAGGAAAGCGCTCGCAAAGCGCGCCCGAAAGAGCAGCAGCCGCCCCGTCCTGGGTAGGTTGAGAAGTTGGCGGGGCGGGGCTCCGAGCCGTGCGTGCTCCAGAGGCAGCGGAGCCGGGAATGCCGTTCGCAGTGAGGTTCTGGCCGGACCGCGAGGTAAGCTGCCCGCTCGGGTGAGGGCCAAGGCGCGCGGCTGCTGCGGGGGCGGAGGCAGCGTGCCGGGCGCGGGGCTAAGACGCGGCAGGACCGCCTGGCCGGGGGGACTCCCGCAGCTCCTTCTCTCACTCTCTTCCTCTCGGCGGCTGCGCTTGCGGCTCGTGGCGGCTGGCTCTAATTTGCCGGGAAGGGAACCAGCGAAGTCCCCGGAGGTTTGGGACGGTCCAGGGTGGCGACAAGGGAAGGCAGCGCCGCGCCGCCCGCTGAGGTGCGCCATGAGGGTTGCTTACGCTGAAGGTTTTTGTGGAGACCTCCCCGCCCATTCCCCGCATGTCGGGGCCCGTCCTCTGCTCTCTTTGTGCCCTTGAGAGTGCGGCTGTGTTTCTTGACACCGAAGGGGCGCTGCCCACCCCGGTAGCATTTCTGTACCTTCGGTGGAGACCTGTTGAGTAGCTGTGAACATGAGAAGGGAGAGGGGCGCCCTTCTCAGAATGCCTTTGCGCTCGAAGTCGCGTTTTCGAGCCTCGACAAACATCAGTTCGCTCATCAGGTCGGCGGGTGGCCTTAGGCAGACTGTTTCCCTAACAGAAACCAAAACAGGCCTCGGTGAGACACTATCTGTCTGGTGCCTTTGATTGAGGCGGTTTAGGCTAACCACTGTTCCCTCGCTGTGCTCCCTTCCCCTGTAATGCGGCACTGACCAAACGGAGCCAGGGCGGTGGTGTGGCCACAGGATTAAAGTACGAAGAGTCCTTGTTTAGGCATGAAGCCCATGGGTGCCTGCTCGGTAACTCTTACAGAGGAGAATCGTGTTTGCAACGATCCTGAAAGAAGAGTAAGAGGAAAATGTGATGGATACCGACTCATTTTGCAGGATTATTTGCTGATATACCATATGTGAAATGTTTCGAGCCCTTAAACTATGCTGTATAATTGCTAAATGGTTAAATTGGTTGAGAAGCAGTGGAACTAAACTTATAATTGTTGGTCCTTGGGCAAGTTTCCCTTGAGAGAGCCCTCCTCTTTCACTCTGGGGATTTTTCATCAGTGACTTGGTCAATATTATTTGTATATAATACTTTAAAGTAAGAACACAAGATAGAATATTAAGTTGCTGTGCATCTTCTATAGATGTATTTAGTTTATATGTTAAATGTTTCAAAACTTAAGGGGACCACAAATCTTGTTTGTGGGGATGGTTGATCTTGGCACTTGGATGTAGGTTTGGCTTCAAGGTCCATAAAAGTTATTGGAAGCAGGGTTCCTGAGAAATTCAGATTGTGTGTTGAGTGGGCATTATTTTAGAATAATGGCGTGAGTAAAGTATTGTGGGGAAATCTGCAAGAGGAAGCTTGCTTTTTTAAAGGTCTTCAGATAGAACCTTTAAAAAGTTAAGCAAGTCTTCCACCAAAATATTATAAAAGAAATGAGAATTATGGACATGCAAGCAACCTCTTATTTGGAGAAAAGTCAAATATTGTTATGAAACAAAATTTTAAAAATTTGGCCACACAGCTGCTGAGAACCATCATGGGTCTATCAATATGTCCCTGATCCAAGCCAAATATAACAAAACAAATCACTTCAGCTTGCTGTTACCATGAAGAGAATAATAAATGTTCATTAGGTAAGAAATGTTAAATAACAGATTTTACTTATGATTTATATAGAACACATTGCAATAGGATATGATAGGGAGAAAATAAAAGAAGGAATTGAGTCCAGTGGCACCTTAGAGGCCAACAAGCTCCCTTTGACTTTTGGAAGCTTATACCCTGAAAATCTTGTTAGTCTCTAAGGTGCCACTGAACCTAAATCCTGCTGTTCTGCAGCAGACCACCAGGGCTACCTACCTGAAACTATCTTCATAAGTGAAAAAAATACATTAAAATATCCACTTAGCTGAAATTCTACTTTTGTGTGTAAAAAAATTTGGAAGGCATGAAGAACAGGAGTGTGGAAGCCAAATGATACCTTTCATCATTTGGAAAGTCTAGTTCCTGCCCTAGCATGTAGCTTTTTCAAATCCATCCATTTGTGGGTGTGGAAGGTGCCCTCCGTGGTCCAGTTAGTGAGGATGACTAGAAGTGTGTGAGCACCAGTGCATATAGGAGGTTACATGTAACTGGATCAAAGAGGACATGGAATACACTTTTAAAACCAGTTTGGTGTAGTGGTTTAGAGCATGGGACTCTAATCTGGAGAACCGAGTTTGATTTCCCACTCCACTTAAAGCCAGCTGGGTGACCTTGGGTCAGTCGCAGCTCTTCCAGAGCTCTCTCAGCTCCACCTACCTCACAGGGTGATTATTGTGGGGATAATAATGACATACTTTGTAAACCGCTCTGAGTGGGCGTTAAGTTGTCCTGAAGGGCAGTATATAAATCAAATGTTATTATTATAATTTATTAAAACAAAAGCATTGGAAGAATTGGATAACTAGATAAGATGCATTCTGATAGCTTGTCTATTATTTGCCACAAAAAGTTACACAAAAAAGCATGAAAAAATATTGTGGATAGATACAATCCAAAGTACTGGCAGTACATCATGGATTTCAAGTAAGTACAACATAAACCACTCCAACATAGTTTTAAATGAAAATTTTAATTGAGTTATCCCACTGGGCTTTGTTCAGTTCTTTTTCACATACAACTTACAACTGCAGATAATGGCAAATCTGTTTCTTTTGGGGTCCTTTTTTCCAGCTCTCATTCTCATACCATCTCTCAAAGGAGACTTTAAAAACAATATCTGAACCACTTGATTTTATATGTATTTACCTAGAAGTAAATCCTGCTGAGTTCAGTGGAATTTATTTCAATAAAATGTTTAAATGCAGACAGACTCCTTTGTGAAGCTGTAATTTTATGCACCCTCACTAAAATGAAGAGAAGCAATAGGTACACAAGCTCTATTTAACACATAGCAAAGTCTCTTGCATATTTACTTACCATGAAGTTAAGTTGTACTGTCTTCAGTGGGGCATTTCTAGAAGAGCATGCATGCATATGAACTGGGTTAGAGCACAGAGAAGGCAAAAGGGTCACAAAGAGAGAAGACACAGTTGCGGGAACTGGCCTTTGCTAAGTCGGTTATCAGGTATCTGATGAAGGGAGTTCTGATTTTGGAAAGCTCATATCCTGGAATTTTAGTTGGTCTTTAAGGAGCTGCTGGACCGGAATGCTTTTCTACTAGAGACCAATTCGGCTACCTACCTGTTTGAAATGGAGGTAGGGCAGAAAAATTAAGACAGTCAGCTTGCACACATTGCCTTTGCACTCAGAACAGCCAAGAAAGAAGAGGCGTCTCTCTCTCTCCTATTGCACACACTAGGAAGGAAGTGATTGGGAGTACTCTTTTTTGGCAGCTCTGCCAGGAGAGCAATCTTGTCTTGAATAAAAGGGGCAGGAAGGCATGGTGTAAACGACCAGCACTTGTCTTGCAGAAGCACAGAAAAGAGTGGTGATTTCCGCTTTTCCTGCGTGCAGCACAGGCATGTGTGCAGTAGCTAAAATCCCATCTCACAACCTTAGCAGCAGCATTGTGCACCTGTGCAGAATGTGTGTCTAGAGCTTATGCAGAAGCAAGATTATTGCTGGACCTCAGGTGCCCCGTTGAGCAGATGTAGCTGGCTTTTTTGAAGACTGGTCTTTACTGGAGCTGCAACATTTAGAATACAGTCCTAAAAATGCTTAGTAGTATTCCCATTGCATTCAGTGTGACTTGCTTCTGAATAAGCAGGCACATGATTGGGCAGCGCATCACGTGTAGCTGGGCTGTATTCATGTTTACATGTGTCAGTGGGATTTACTCCCAAACAAATGTCATAATAATTACAGTCTTGGGTGAGCTGATCAGATCCCCCCCCCCCAAGCTTTTGATTGTCTAAAAATTCCCTGGTTACTTGGGGAACAAAATATTTTTGTATAATAATAATAAATAATAACTGCGCTTATATACCAAGAAGTGAAAGTGACATCCAAATGAATGTGTTCACTAATAGAAATAAAGTGGCTTCCCTTATCCCTCCCTCCTTCCTGTGCAATGTTCTATCTAAACCGCAGTCAGAGAATAGAGCTGCAAATGTCAAACTCAGATGACCTCTCTTGCTGTTAGATTTGTTTTTTACAGAAATAATTTTAACTACTGTGAAGCCTTAAATCAGCTACTTTCATGTTTACAAAACTGAAAGTTGTTGATGTTCCTCAGAAAAGCAACATAATATCACGGATACAAATAGGAGAGAAATAGTCCTAGAGGTAGAAAAGGGAGATTCTTTGGGCTTGATTGTGTCTGGAAGATTCAACTTGCAAATTTCTAACCTCAGATGTTTGAGGCATGGCTGCAATTGCTTGATGTAACTGAAATATGTATCTTCTAAGGTACCCTTCATTATTTATAAACATCTTTCAGGAAGCCTTTGATAGGCGTGAAGCCTTGGCTCAATTATTTTGTTTGTTAATGATTATTAAATATTAACAGGCTAAAGGCTTCAATAGAAAAGAGATAAAGTATTGCCTTCTGATTCCTCTGAAAACTCCCTTGATTACCTCAATAAATTGCAAATAATTTTGAAAAGGATTAAGAGTTTAGCTCAGTTAGAAAACATTGAATTAGAGCAAAAAAAGAACACAAAACATGGATAAGATTCCAATGAAAGATGTTGCAGCTTAGAGAACAGTTCTAGAAAAAGTGAATGTGAATTTCTCTGTTTATCCATCCTGTAATAAATGATGGAGGCCTGTGGCAGTAGGAAAAAATTGTTACGAATTCCGCCCCCCCCATACACATAAAAGGAAGTGATGCTCCACTAGCATAAACGCTGTTACAGGTGTATTGTGGTGTGTCTGGAAATGTCAGAAATGTCTAAATGCATAAGAGCTGGACCAGACTAATAGTCCATCTAGTCCTACTACCGGTTTCATGCAGTGACCAACCAGCTGCCCTGGAGGATCAACAACTGGGCACAGAGGTCAAAGGCTTCCCCTGGTGCTGCCTCCTAGCACTTGCATTCAGAGGTTTATTGCCAGTGAATATGAGGGGATCACCATGGCTAGTAGCTATTGTACCTATCCTCCATGAATCTGTCTCACCCACTTTAAAAATTCATCTATGTTCATGGCCACTGGCAATGAATTTCGCAATTTAATTATGTTGCATAAAGAAGTATTTCCTTTTGTCCATCCTGAATTACTTGCCCATCATTGGGTGCCCCCAAGTTTTATGGGAGAGGGGAGAAAAAGTTTTCTCTCTCCACTTTCTCCCTTTTCCCACCTGATGCATAATTTTATAAACCTGTATCATTTCTCTCATTAGGCATCTTCTATTTCTAAACTGAAAAGCCCCACACTCTCCAGGCTTAATTCTTTCACCTTTTCTTCATAGGAAAGGCACGCCACCCTTTAATCTACATGGTACTTTGAACCAAAAAATTTTATGTGCAGGCAATGCTAGAATATGTTATTGATGTGGTTCCTGTTCCTAGTTCTGGAGAGGGCAATACCATCTAGTTGGAACTAAGCTTTTGTGTTGCCCACTGGTTGCAGGTGATCTCCCAAGGAAGATCTCCCAGCGATCAGTGGGAGGTAGCAAGCCCCCCAGAGGTCACCTACCACTGGCAGGCAACCTGGGAAAGTATGCACCAGGAATGCTCCTGGTGGGGCGCAACGACGTCACTTCCTTAAGTGACATGATCATACTGGCTACAGGCATGCTCCCATGCTTCGCTGGGGCCAGTTTAGGGCAGGCAACTGGGAAGCCTAGTCCCAACTAATTGATATTGCCCAGTCCAATTCGGTTTCGTTTTCTCGGCCATGTCGGACGCTCCTCTCCGCAGCTTCGAGAGGAAGCGCCCGAGCAGCCTGACCAGGCGGCTGATCTGCGAAGATTAGCCCCCAGGACTCCCAGTGAGGGAGGCAGGGTCCGGGACGCGGCAGGAAGAGCCCCCTGAAATCGATGCAGGGGGTAAATTGCCCGTTTGTCCCTATGGAGGCCGGCAGACGTGCGCGGCACCTCGAGTGCTGCCGGGCCATGGAAAACGGCAAAGAGCAGAACTAGGCGGAAGCCTGTAAGTAAGCGAATCCCTTCTGTTATTACAAGCGCACGCGAAGGAGTGGTGGGATCTGAAGCTAAGAAGGCTAGTTCTTCCCCCTCGCTGAGTTTCAGAATTTGGTCGGCGGTCCCCCCCCCCCCCAAATGGCAGCAAAAAAGCAGAATCCCGCTTTGGGCAAGTCAATCTTGGCTGCCCTGCAGGGGAAAGGAGAGTCGCTCGAGGACTTGGTGAAGAGGTTGGTTATTGAAGCCATAAAGCCCTTTGTTGACAAGCTGAATGAAACAGATCAAAGGGTGGGCTTAACTGAGAGCGAAGTGAAAACCATTAAGGAAGCAGCGGGGGGGGGAGAGAAGTCTGCTCGGGAAAATGCGTCACTCGTGAGGGCAACGAATAAAGAGTTAAAGCTGGTGGAGAACCAGCTGATCGGGCTACAAGTGGAACGAACACAGACAATTTTGCGCCTCCAGAATGTGAAAGAGGAGGAAAATGAGGATTTATGGGGTCTGGCCTCGGAACTGTTGGCGACACCCGCGAGGGCAACTAAAGAAGAGGTAAAAAGTGCCATTTTGGAAGTCCGTCGGGCTTCTTCAAAATATGCAACGAAGCGTCAGCTGCCTCGCGAGATCATCATCGATTTTTCATCTAAGAGGATCCGAGACACTATCCTATACAACTCATACAATGCGGATCTGGACTTTCTGGGTAATAAAGTTAAGATACTGAAGGACGTCCCATTTTTAGTTCGGAAAAGAAGATTTAAGTATAAAAAGTTAGCAGCTCTTCTGAGGGAACGTGGAATAAAGTATAAATGGCTATTTCCGGAAGGCATCTGGTTTAGTTACAAAGATCAAGCTTACAAGATAACATCAGAAGATCAACTAAGGGATTTTGAGGACAAAAATCAAGAATTTCAGCAAGACACCAAGCAAGAAGAAAAGGATTTGAAGTCTGAAGGGGGGGGGAGGGAACGAGCACTGCGGTTGCAGTTGCTCAGAGAGAATTGCGTCCGAGGCCCGGGGGGGGGGAGGAAAACTTAATTTGGATTGTAATCTGTATTTTGCAAGGTCACCCACTCCATCAATATCTTACAAAGTTTTAATTTTTTAATAATGGCAGTATGAAGGGAAAGCATTATTTATAGTGTAGTGTTGTTATATGTTGCTGTTTTTTTTTCTTTCTTTCCCCTGCCCCCCTTCTTTCCCTATGTATTGTTAGTTAATGTAGGTAATAAAAAAATAAAAATAAAAAAAAGATATTGCCCAGTCCAGAACTAAGATCAAGAACCACATCAATGATTATGAAGCCCACCCTTTTTTGAATTTTAAGAAGTTGAGGTTTTTTTACTAAAAACTTGTTATAAATTACACAAATAACTTTATAAACAAATCCTCCCCACCCAAACTCGCATTTTGTTTGAAGTAATAACTTTGTCAGTACAAATGAAGACAATATAAAAATGCATTATTGCAATCAGGGCTCATTTTGAGGGGGAACGCGCCAGAACACTGTTCTGGCAGAACCTCTGAAAAGAAATCACATGGGTGGTGGCCCCACCAATGTGATTCCTTTTCCTCCCCCCAGTAGGCGGTGGTGGCAGCACCACCACCACCCCATCATCACCCGGATCAGGCTCCGCGGGCAGCCGGCACCACTGCAGCCTGCGTGGCCCATCCTCCCGGCCTATAGGTTGGTCAAGGTGGCCCATGGTCCACAGCAGCCTCTGGAGCCTGTCCTGCGGCCAGCTGGTGCCACTGCAGGCTGCGCAGGCGTTCCTCTGGGCCTGCAAGCAGTGAGTACATCTCCCTTCCTTCTGTGTATATCTGTATCTGTATTTTGCTGGCTTTGTTGTCTGTGGTGAGCTGTTCTAATCTGTCTAGAAAAGCATAGACTGTACCTCCCCGGATGCCACTTGCAACATTAATTTTTTTAAAAAAATCTGTGTTTTGCTGGCTTTGTTGTCTGTGGTGAGCTGCTCAAATCTGTCTAGAAAAGCACTATAGATACACAATGACCTTGTTACTGTGCCTCCCCAGATGCCACATGCCACATTAATTTTTAGGGTGGGTGTTGCCTTCTGACACACTTCTGGTGATGTCAGGGGGTGTGGCATACGCAAATCAGTTATGCCAATGGCACAGTTCCCATGATGGCAAGGGCTGGCGCCACTGTGGGGCTGCTTCTGCCCTCTGTCAGAGGGACGAGGAGAGACTCCCCTGGTCCCTCTGACAGGAGGCAGAGCCAGCCCCACGGGGCTGCTCCTTCCCGGTGCCAGTGGGATGGAAAGATTCTCTCCGTCCCTCTCGCACTGGGAGAGCTGGCGCCGCCTCCTTTGCTGTCATTTTCTCTTCACAGTGGCAAAAACTGTACTGCCTGTTGAAAGCTACTTTGAGGGGTTACAAAACTGACCTTCCCAATGTCCAATACTCACCAAATTTGCAGGGGGCATAGTCCTCTCTGTCCTCTAAAGACCCCCCAAGTTTCAGAGAGATTGCAGCTCAGGAAATATATGATCCATGGGTCTATTTCTTTGCTGTCTATTTCTATTCTGAGTGACAAAAACTGGACTGTGCTGGAAGCTGAAGGGTTAAAGCCAGAAGGAAAGCCTGAAAGAGTTCAGACAGAGTTCAGTCCTTGCCATTGCCGGGGAATTGATTGAAGGCGCCTGAGTGTCTGGCTTCCCTAATGGCTGCCAAACACAACAAACGAGGCTTGAGATGACCACCTGTTCGTTTGGAATGGAGACTCACGAACGGCCCGTTTGCAAACAAACGTTCGTGGGTTTTTTTTCGTTCATATTGCTGTTCGTGCCCATGTCTAATGCTAATGAGTTCCTGCGGCTCTTTTTCTACGAAATGACCCCTGATTGCAATAATATCTTTTTGAAAGTAAAAGTCTTGGTTTAGGATAAAAATATAAAGTGTAAAAAAAGGAATAAAACTATCAATGCCGTCTAGTCAGTCCAGGAGTCCAATACCTTAAAATGCTGCATGGTGTGGTAGCACAGAGTCAGGTTTGCATCTGAAAGTTGGGCTTGTGTCCCTTCCTCTTAAATATCCAGCTGATTGAAACCTGCTGAAATTAGCATCTCCCAGTGAATGGAAATTCCCCACCCACAATTCCAGGGGGCCCTCAGCATCAACCGTTCTGTGCTGCTGCTTGTATATTGCTGATTTCTTCATCCTCTTCATTGGTTCTTTTCAAACTTTCTGTAGTAAAAGACAGTAATCACTCCAGTTGCTGAGGTGACATCATTTGAATAGTCAGATGGGCGAGATAGATGGCTTTGTATTCCTGAAGTTGATGAACAAATCCAGCATTGGGGTTAATACAGAACCTTCTTTCTTGCACATACGCAAATGCATTCTTGTACTTCACCTCAAATGTTTCCATAATAATATAGTAAGCAAGTAGAGAGTATCACGGTAATATACAGAGAAACAAAAGCAAACAAGCCGTGAAATCTAACAAATGTTTCTATTGTAAATCAATCAATCAGATATAAAGCAATATTATAGTCAACCTGAACAAGAGAAACAATATATATATATATATATATATATATATATATATATATATATATATATATATATATATATATATATACACACACACACAGGGTAGGTGATTACAGGGGGCAAAGCATCATATAAAAGTAATTCAAATATAATTCAACAAGAATTCCTGTGCAGTATTAAAGTGCTATGTGCCTAGAATTGACCTGAGGTCTATACAGTAATCACCAAAGTCCCAGTAAGTTTGTGGTATAACAATGCAAGAAGGTCTTCAGTGCATGTTGACATGCGCCAAAATGGAAGGCAGATGCTAAGGCAAGAATATTGAGTGGCTAGTGGAAGTGTATATGCTTGGACTGTGATATAACGACTGCCAGGATGAAGAGATGAAACGTGCAGATTGCTGACTTCCCATCGCAGTTGTGTATCAATTCTTCTCTGCCACCTCTCATTGTTATCAGGGCCGTCGTCACACGGGCTTTTATTTAGCGCTAAAATGGCGCTATTTCCCGACAAACACCCACCTTATTCCAACACTGTAGCGATTTTCTCTCTTCTGTTTTGTGCTTGATAGTTGCGTTATTTTGTGCCTCAGTGTGAATGCCTCACATCGATGTATTTCGCCTCGCAATGTCCTATGCCCTCCCTTCAATCCCAGAATCCATTTCTTCCTGCGACTCCCCTTTTTTAAATTTTATTATGTCCTTATAACGCCATAACACAATGCAAACTTTCTGCTGAAGTAAAAATGACTCAATTGCCATGGCAGAGTCTTCAGCGATGGGGATCACGTCAGACAGGGAGTTTTCTGCGAGCAAAGGGCTATTTATATAATTTCAAAGTTGGAAAAACAAAAGGGTCGTAATGTTTTTCTCTAACGGAATGTTTATATGCTGTTATTCCGTTATAGCGAAATTAAACGCCAGAATAATTTTTAAAAAGGGGGGGAGGAGCTGCTTCTGCGCGGTTAGAGAGAACAGAACAGAGTACTTCGGTGTGGACAGCTGGTGGCGTGAAGAGCCGTTAGGTGACCCAAAGAAACATTACTGTGCCGATAACAGGTAGGACGCTATATGCTGTAAATTTAACGGAAGAGATGCCCGTGTGACAACAGCCCATATGAGACCTTATACACCGTTTCTTCAAAAGAAATTTATTGCACTGAAGACCTTCTTGCATTGTTATACCACAAACTTACTGGGACTTTGGTGATTACTGTATAGACCTCAGGTCAATTCTAGGCGCATAGCACTTTAATACTGCACAGGAATTCTTGTTGAATTATATTTGAATTACTTTTATATGATGCTTTGCCCCCTGTAATCACCTACCCTGTGTATATAGATATTGTTTCTCTTGTTCAGGTTGACTATAATATTGCTTTAAATTTGATTGATTGATTTACAATAGAAACATTTGTTAGTTAGATTTCATGGCTTGTTTGCTTTTGTTTCTCTCCATAATAATATATGCAATAACTGAGGCAACACTTCTGGAAATCCCTGCGTTCACATAGACAAGAACTTTTCCTCCAGTCTGTAAACTGCCATCAATAAACTCCTTAGTCCTAGAAAAAAATCTTATTATATTTTCAATGGGATTATCTGCAGTATTCAAGACTAAATACCTAAATAATTGCTAGAAGTTTGGTTTAATAAAGTTTGCTTCAATATTTTGCCGTATGCATATTATATGGGTAATTCCATTTTTCTGAAGTATAGGTAGCTTGCTTTTCATAGCAGAAAAATATGGGCCTAAGAACAACCCAGGGTAAAATTTCTGCATCTCATTGGGTATGTCCAAACCTCCTTGGACTGCAGCAGCATGGAGAAGATGGACTTGGTGAGCTCCATGGCCGGGCCAGGGGAGGCTTGGCTTGCCCAGCCCTCTCTCTCACACACACTCTCTCCCACTTGGCCTTCCCCCTCTCCATCAAGCTGGGAGAATGGAGTGACGGCAGAGCTTTGGTGCTTGAGCGATGGCGGCTAGCAGCTGAGGTTCTCCTCAGGAGGTGGCAGCAGTGATCGCTTGTGCCCGGCCACCATGCTGCTGGCCTGGCTGCCTTTCCCCTGGGGCCAGCAGGCGGTCCCCCCCTTTTTTTTACTTAAACAACTTACATGACATTAGAGGTGTGTTTAAATTCAAAAATAACAAAATATTTAACAGAGGGGAAGGGTCAGGTGAATTCAGGGGTTGAAAATTTTCTGAAGTAACTCTGAGGTAAAATCAGTACATGTATAGACTTTAGTTTCCAGGTTTCAGACTGATGAGAATTTCTTAAACTCTTCACAGTTACTGAAATCTTTATGTTGAGAGGCTTTGTTCCAGTGTTTTCTGAAACATTCCAGTTCACTTTATTTGAGTATTCTCTTACTCTTTTTGGTTTCCAGAAGACTGATAACCCTCTTCCAGTACCCAAACCCCATCTCCTGAAATACCTGTACAGTCTTGAGTTTTTAACTGACTCTTAAGGTCTCCAAAGTCAGTTTCTAACCACACCAAACCAGGGATTTCTTCACTCTTCAGAGCTAACTTTCTGTTTGACTAAACTTCCCAAACTTCCTTGCCAAACTTTCCCCCAGTTCTCCTGTCTGTGTTAAACTGTTCTCTGTCAGGGCTGAATCTCAAAACTGTTAAGTACTCGGCTTCTCTCAGCTAGGGCTGAAATCAGAATCCCTCCTCCCCTGCATCCAGTTCAGAAGTCTTTTCTGTTCAGCTAATGAAGTAGCCTGTCAATCAGAGCTCTCTGTTTCTCTGAAGCATCAACTGTTCACAGTCCTTCCACTGTTCATTTAAAAAGTACAGTCCATCACAATAACATACTCCAGCAGTTGCCTGCACATCAAGAATTTTGGTTTGAAGGGTTGAAGCTTTAGGCTCTGGTATATCATAGGAATTATCTTGAGACTAAGGAGTGGATAAAGAGAGTTTATTCAGGAACTACAACTTTGATAGAAAGCGAGAAAAACAGAATAGATACCAAGTACCTTACTAAACTGGGAGAGAAGGACTTCCAGGAAGAAACAGGAAGTAGCCTAAGAATAGTAATCTGGAGACATGCAACAAGGACAGAAGAGAGGAAGAAAGAAGGATCCCATGCTTCTATCTATCAATGACCTGCTGCCCCCTGCAGGTATGCTATGTCTTCTGCCTTCTCTGTACACAAGACATTGTATTTCCAACAGGAGCAATTTTCCTATGAAGAAAACTCAAGCCTAGAGAGTCTGGGACTTTTCAGTTTAAAAAAAAAAGATGGCTAAGGAGGGAAACTATACAGGTTTATAAAATTATCCACGAGGTGGAAAAATAGAGAAAGTGGATAGAGAGAACTTTTTCTCCCCTTTTCCATAATACCAAAACTTGGGGACACTCAGTGTTGGGCAACTTATTCAGGATGGACAAAAGGAAACGTCCCGGAAGTGACATCATCACACCTCTCTGGGAGCACACTTGTGCTTTGTGTGCTCATAAGGAAATCAAAACAGGCTAATGCCACAAGATACATAACAATGTATACATAGGCAACCAAACCACTAACCTGTTACATTTATAATGAAAGTATTTTAAAGCACATATTTTCTCCCTTCCTGGGAAGCGGCAGCAGTATCTTCCTCTGCACACTTCCTATCCACCCACATGGTATTTAAAGACATCAATAGTACCCTTCCATACATACCTTAAAGGGGACACACCTAATTACAAACAACAATTCAAAGAGAGCTCTCTATTAAGACCATAAGGTTGTAATATTTACAAAGAAACAATCCCCCCCCAAATTCTTTTAAAGACATCAGTATTATCCTTTCCCACCGCCCTTAAATGGGACACATCAAATTACAAAAAACAATTCAATGAAAGCTCACTATTAAGTCCATGAGGTTTAACAGTTTGCAAGGAAACAATCCAAAAAGCTTCCCTTCTTAACAAAGCATTTTGATTCAATTTTTCTTTTGTCAAAACCTCAAGTACTGTGACCCTAAATGAAGTCTCATTGTGTTGATGTTCCACAAAATGTTGGACCAGAGGTGCCTCAATAACTCTATTCCTGATACGAGACATATGTTCAAAAATCGTAATTTTTAAAGGTCTGGCAGTACAACCCACATAGATCATGGGACAGGGACACTCGATCAAATAAACAAGCCCTGATGTATAGCAAGATGCAAAGTGTTGGAAAATCAACTTGTGGTTCTTAACATAGATCTCTCTTCCCTCCCACAATAATTTGCACATTGCACATCGACCACATTTAAAATTACCCTGAGGTAATGTAGACAGTTGTTGAGAGGAGCATATCTTAGCATGGACAAGCTCATCACGTAGGCTTTTAGATCTCCGAAGACCACAGAGTTGTTCACAGCCCTCAATATCTTGAACAAGATTCCAATGACAGTCAACTATTCCTTTGATTTGATTTGTTAAGGGGGTGTAATCCAGAGCCCATCGGATCCTCTGGTCCGATTGGTGAGTTTTACCCTGAAATAAGGTAGCCCTATCTATTGTTCTAGCTTGGGTGAGGGGCGGGCTGGAAATTACCTGAGGGCAAGGATAAAAGGAGGACACCGAGCAGAGTTTGGCGTGGAAGCAACCTAACTCGTCACTCCCTGCAACCTGGAAGCTCTTGACCCCACCCTGTACCTTCTTGGACTGAACTCTTGGCTTATGACATTGGCTTGTCTCCTGGCTTTGCACCTGCTTGCCTTGTTATTGGACTACTCATAAGCTGTTTTGCCTGCCAGGCACGCCAGCCCGGACTGGTGCTGGCACTTAGCCTCTGAGCACGACACTAGAAATTTCATTGTGGCACCTAGTATTTTTTTTCTAGCATTGAATTTATTGTGCCTCTCAGTGATAAGTAGAAAGCATATTTGTCATTTCACCTAAGAGTATGTTTTATTTTATGGCATAATAATATATGTGCATGAAGTTCATGTCATTGTTTATTTGTTAACTTTATACCATTCAGAGGTGGGGGGTGAATTAACTTCTTAACCAGTTGATTTCTATACTGGCTCCAATATTTAATTAAATGGACCTTTTAAAGCAACTATGGAATTATCAGAAATAGGGGAGAAGTTAGGCTAGAGTTTTTTGTAGCAATGACAACCAGGTCC
Source organism: Eublepharis macularius (assembly GCF_028583425.1). Lineage (NCBI taxonomy): Eukaryota > Metazoa > Chordata > Lepidosauria > Squamata > Eublepharidae > Eublepharis > Eublepharis macularius. Next base: position 77,211,997 of record NC_072796.1, on the reverse strand, counting down.
TATACAACACTTTTGTAAAATTATGAGAAATAGTTATGAAGTGAAGATTAGGTTTTGTGGCAGTAAAATTAGAAACTATGGTAATTAATATACAAAACTCTGAAGATTGGAAAATGTGGGCCAAGCTACAAGTGACCAATTACACTTGCATGGCAAGTGAACAAACTCAACATGAATGGCAAGTGAACAGGGAGGAATACACGTGAGTCTGTTCACTTGCCATGCAAGTATAATTCGTCACTTGTAGCTTGGTTTTGAGTCTGGAGCCTAAAGTTTTGGGCAGGCTTCTAGAGCCAAAGAAAATTTGTTAAGCCCTGTTAAATGAAATGACTTGAAATCCAGCTCAGAGTTTCTACCCACTTGGTAATGGTATAATTGCTTGTTCTAGCAAACATTTCTGATGGTGGTTGTGGGTTTTCCAGGCTGTATTGCCGTGGTCTTGGCATTGTAGTTCCTGATGTGAAAGCCTTCGACAATATAAACATTTCTGACTTATTCATTGTCTGTAATACAGAGATGTGAGGTAGAAAATTTTGCCACAGAAAAAGCTCCATTTTCAAAGATTCTTTGTTTTATAAAATCAGTAACAATTATATTAAAATACTTTGTGCCACCTTTTCATCCAACTTGGGTCTCCAGAGCAGTAAACAATCAAAAACATTAAAACGAAATTTAAAAATATACACATATATACATAGAATCATAAGGTTGGAAGGTATCTCTGGGGTCATCTAGTCCATCCCCCATATACCACATATACAATAATTAAACAAAACAGGAACATAGGCCATTGTAACACAATATTAGGCAGTTTCAAAGTTTTACATCTTTTTCAGGTGAGTATCCCTAGTATTTATATGCAATAGAATACATGTATCTGTTGTTGCACTGTAAACTAGTGGGTAGGAGGAATAAAACTTCAACATATTTACATGGTTGGCTATGCAAAGAATTTTAGCTTAATTCATTTATTTTTGCATCTCCACTCACATGGTGGTGGGGATATTTTAATCCCTAGTACAGATGAACAAGTAATGCCAAGTGATGAAATGCCAAGTGATATTAAAAGGAAATATCATATCTTAACAGTTACTCAATGACCTCATTTCCATTCCTTACCAGAAACCATGTTATAAATGCTAGCGTAGGTCTATGCTGTTAGTGATCACTGATGTTATGAAGATTAGTACATTGCATACAAAGAAGAACCTTTGGGCTGCAGGCCTGCGCACACTCCCTTGACTACAAGCTTTTTTGAATTCAAGTGTAGTTTTCTGGTATTTCTGCATATATATGCTTAATAATGAGCAGTAAAAAAAAATGTTGATTAAGGTAAAATAAGTGCCTGAATTGAATCAAACATATTCCTTGCTTGTCCTTAGACTCTTTTGATTACCTCACCTTTATTGTTTATATTTGGTTTAAAAAGTTGTGCTCAGCAGGTCAACAATAGCATATTTCTGTTAATTGCCTTCTATAGCTCTTAAGTACTAGCAGAAAAGAAGATGCCTGTGCAGTTTAGCAAGTTCGTTAATGTATCAGAATATACTTCAGCATAAGAATTACAGTTGGGTTCTTTTCCTGACTTTTGGCAAGATTCTTGTCTCCATCTTTACCTATAATCTGCCGGAGTTTTGAGGTTAGCAAGTAGATCTCGCTGTGGTAAACCTTGTTATCAGAGACTGAACCCAAGAGGATCTTTTCAGCTGCTGTCACTTATGTAAGGATTCCACCCTCCATATTTGTGCCATCTTTACAGGCCTTTCAGCAGAAGTTTTGCTTTCCCCCCAGAAGTCCTTTGCATAAGGTTTTTATCTGTCTCAAATACTGGTCACGAAGCAGAAAGGCAGTATATAAATTACTTAAAAGTTTAGTCTGAGGTTCCCTTATGTGTAATGGATGTCAGGGCTTGCCACAGCTGCCGCTGGGCGTGGCACTGGGCAGTCTGCCCCTGACATCACAGGGGGACAGGGATTCTGCAGGACCCTGCTCTGTGGAAGGAGGGGCGGTATACCTCACCCTGACTCCCTCTCAATCCACTCACTGGCCTGCTCAACCTGGCCTGCTTACCCCCTGCATCTTCCACCATCTCTTCCTCCCAAGACTCTCCTTCAAGCCTCCACTCTCCTTCTTGCCTTTTCCTTGGCTTCTCTCCACTCCAACTCTGCTCCATTGCTCCTACTCAAACCCACCACCCCAGAGCTCTTCCCAGCCACCCTTTATAGGGTTTCCTTTCTCCACCCCACCCTCCTTCCAGGCTTGTTCCCTCTCCTGACTGGGCCCAGCTGTGCATTCCTCCAGGTGTTTTCCTCCAACCACTAATCCCTCCTGGGCTCTTTTGCCTTGATGGCAGGGTGGGGTTGAGTGCGAGCCATCCCCAGCTGAGGGCTCCTTGGCCTTGCTCACGAGGAGCTGCCCCAGCCAGCCTCTGAGCTACTGAGCTCGCCTGGCCCTGCTCACGAGGAGCTGCCTTAGCCAGCCTCTGAGCTACTGAGCTTGCCTGGCCCTGCTCATGAGGAGCTGCCTTAGCCAGCTTCTGCGCTGCCTGCTCAGCAATGCTGGGCGGGGCTACCCATCCCCTCCCCCAGAATGCCTGTGGCAGCCCCCCCTGGAGAGGCTTGGCTTCTAGCAACTCCTGAGCCAGGCTGCTGTCTTCTAGCCATGGTGTGGCTCTGGGCTGCAGCGGCGGCGTCCTCTCCCTGCCAGGTAAGGGCTCTGCTTGGACTGCTGCTGCTGCTGCTGGACCCACCTTCCCCCTGCTATGGCCCTTTCCCTCCAGCCTGCTTAGCCCCCTCTCTTCCCCCTGGAAGGTGGGGCTGGCTGGTCTCTCCTTGCCCCCTCCACCCCTCTGAGGTCCTGGCCTTTTGCCCCTTCCCCCTGGAGTAGGTAGGTTCTGGCCCTGGTTGCCGGCTTGGGGGGTGGAGTTGCTGCCACCCTTTTGTCCCCTGCTGTTCCCTCTTGTCAAGTCTGGGGGCTGGGGCTCAGACCCCGGACAATGGAAATAATATCACACTCCACTGGGTTACTAAAACAATTTGCAGAGTTGGCATATGGATTGATTTCAACCAGTTTGTGCCTGCATTAAGGTTGCCAGGTTCCCGCCCCCCCCAGCAACTGGGGGGCCTACTGGGTTGTGGAAGGCTCATGGTGATGTCATTGTTTTACCAGTAATGTGCTGATGTCACTATGGTTTAACCCAGATACCAGAGCTTTCCTGACTAGACATGGGCACGATCCAAAAAATAATCCCGATTTAGCTGATCGTGATTCCGCGCCACCGCCGAACGCAGGTACCCGATTCTAACCGATCAAGTCTCGTTTTCAGTCCAAAATCGGATCCGAAATCGGAAATCGGGGAGGCCAGCTCCCAGAGCAACCATAGTCAGGCTATTGCACGCGCGCGCTCCTGAGTTGCTCCCGCCCACGCCGCAAGCCGGCTGTCCTGGTGCACTGCGGAGCTGGCAGCAGCGCGACTGGCTTGGAGGCTGCCCGCGCCGTTCACCTGCCCGGCAAGACAAGGGGCGGCTGGCTTGCCCGCGCACCCCTTGTCCTGGGGAAAGGCGAACGGCGCAGGTGGCCTCTCAGCCTCCCATGCTGCCTTTTGCCTTTCCCCAGGACAAGGGGCGGCTGGCTTGCCCATGCGCCCCTTGTGGGATGTACTAAAACGAATGACAGAATTGCCCATTGAAAATAATGGGAGAGGCTTGAATGCCCATTGGAAATAAGGAGAACCTGGAATGCCCATAGACTTGCATGGGCTCCATTGAAACACATTAGAGCAAAAAAAAAAAAAAAAGGTGCAAAGAAAACGTGGAATGGATTTTGAAGGAAACTCTCTGGGCCCAGATAGACTGTTCTGGGACTGGATTGACAGGCCCCTGAGTGCAATGACGGCCCCTGGGTGTGACAGAAGGGCTCTGGGACTGGAATGACAGGCCCCTACCTGGAATGAGGGCCCTTGGGTGTCTCAGATGGGCTCTGGGACTGGAATGACAGGCCCCTGACTGGAATGACGACCCCTAAATGTGACAGAAAGGGTCTGGGACTGGAATGACAGGCCCCTACCTGGAATGACGGCCCCTGGGTCTGCCAGAAGGGCTCTGGGACTGGAATGACAGGCCTCTGACTGTCACCCAGGGACCATCATTCCAGTCCCAGAGCCCTTCTGTCACACCCAGGGGCTGTCATTGCACTCAGGGGCCTGTCAATCCAGTCCCAGAATAGTCTACCTGGGCCCAGAGAGTTTCCTTCAAAATCCATTCCACGTTTTCTTTGCACCTTTTTTTTTTTGCTCTAATGTGTTTCAATGGAGACCATGCAAGTCAATAGGCATTCCAGGTTCCCATTATTTCCACCGGGCATTCAAGCCTCTCCCATTATTTTCAATGGGCAATCCTGTCATTCGTTTTAGTACATCCCCCCCTTGTCCTGGGGAAAGACGAATGGCACAGGTGGCCTCCCACACTGTCTTTTGCCTTTCCCCCGGACAAGGGGCGGCTGGCTTGCCCACACGCCCCTTGTCCTGGGGAAAGGCGAACGGCGCAGGCGGCCTCCCAGCCTCCCGCGCTGCCTTTTGCCTTTCCTTTGTGCCCACCCCTTTCCCCCTCCCTCCCCTGGGTTGCTGCTCCGTGGTTGGAAGGAAGCCTGCTAATCAAGGAAAGCTGGGCTTCCATTCGTGTTTAAAGGGTGACAGAAGGAGGGCAAAGACAGCTCATTCCCCCCCTGACTCCGTTGCCCCGGGAATTAATTACTGGTGCCAGAGTGTCTGCAATTCCGAACAGAAACCGATATATCCAATCAAGTCCCGAACAAGCAAACTCCCAACTGCTGGATCGGTTGCCGTGGACAGAACCGATTAGCTGAGTCACGATGGAGCAAACGCCAAAATCAGGGACTTTTTGAAATCGTAATTCAGATCGTGCCCATGTCTACTCCTGACTTCCACTGGCAACACATTGACATCAGTTCCAGGTATACGGGGAGTGACACGAGTGCTTCAGGATGCGGCTGACATCCCTTCCATCCCTGCCCTTTCCCCCATTGCCAGCCAGCTGAGCATTGGTGGGGAGTGCCCACTAGCAGTGATAGATCCCTTACCACCAGTGGAGGAATGGTAAACATCTGCATCTTAATGAGCTTTTAGTAGGAACCCAAAATTTTCATCAGCATTCTGTGGTGTTAGAACTTTTGACAAAAGGTATTTCTGTCCATACCTCCTTCATAAGAGCATAGGTACTTGGAACCCTTGAGTTTGCACAGGTTTGTATCAGTTTGTCACATGAGATGAATTCCCAGGTGACAAGGACTACGGCTATGGGGATTGTATGTGAAAAAGAGAAACCAAGATGCCTGCTTCTTCCCAGACTGCTTAATGGCATAAACTTAAGAGAATTCTTGCAGAGTATTCTAATGGAAAAGTTACCTCCTGCTGCGTTTGACACAGATGGGAATGATCTATCTTGGTGTCATAGTGGTGGTTTTAATGAAAGTTTATGTGCACTGGCTGTAGATCACAAATCATTGCATTAACTGCATTAATTAATCAGTCTGGCACTTTTTGAAACCTTAGAATAATAGTTCTGAAACTACATCTAGTGTGCAAATAGTCTGAGCCTGAAATGTGTGAATCTTAATTAAAACTATTCCTAAACACAATAAAATTAAAACACATGTTTTAATTAGATTTGCTGCCAAAAATAATATAAAAATGGAATCTGTTGATAAATTTACAATTCCATCCAAGCAGAGTAGTGTTTTGAAATGGCGGTTATACTTGATGAAATCTTCATAGCTTTAATGGGAACTGTTGCATGTTGATCTAAAAAATGATTTACTGTTGTCAGCCCTGCTAGCCAGTATTCTGTATACGCACTATCTTCTCATATTTTCCCTTTTCTGCCAGATCACCTTCAGTAATATTATTTAATGTCCCGGAATTACTGTTTCTGGGCAAAGACCAGTTTGAAGTTATGAATGTTTTATTCCCCAATTCCCTTGGATACAGCTGTAAGACTACAAAGCCAGCTTTGGCTGGGATCCATATAACTATTTTAATCATGCCTAAAGGCTTGGGCATGCCCAGTGGGACTTTTGTTTTTGATCTTCTGGCCATCATGTCTTAACGAAAACTCTTTTGGAAAGTCTCCACCATTTCAAAAGCAGTTTGTCAGGGTTCTCCAGTGAGCCACTTCTTAAAGCACAAATCTTCTTGGCACATGAAACTAGGCAGCCATTCTTTGGATTCGGGCCATAATGTATATGAACAAAACTTCAGGTATAAACAATAAAGATGGAAGCAGCTGGCATCTGACTTTGTAAAAATCTATAGCTGGCTGGGCAGGCAGAAAAACAATTTCCAGTGCAATTCCTGCAGTGGGTTTCACAAATCCTTAGATTAATTCAACTGTTAATATGGAGTGTTGGACTATTCATAATGGAGGAGAAGCAAATTAAACCATTTGTTTTGTATTTCTTATATGACATTTTCAGTTGGTGAAGTAAAGCACTTGTATCCCAACCCAAGTTTTGTCATTGTCTATTAGCTATTCCATTGTAGTTATTGCGCTCTGGAGCTGATAGCATTGTGTCTTTTGAGCTAGGAGCAAAGAATAGGCCTTTAGTAAACAGAATTGAGTCAGATCTGTGAGTCTGAGCATATGTCCATTTTAGGTGGTAACTAAAGATGCAGTAAAACTGAGATGTTGGCAAAAGAATCTTACGCAAATTTATTCTAAAGAAAATTGCTAAATTGGATGAAATTATATGCAGCTAATGTTTCTATAGGAACTGAAATGTAAAATTGAAGGCTTGCACAATAGGAGCATGTAGCTTAACCTTGAAATCACTATCGGCTAAGTGACCTAATGTCGCTAAAAGAGCACCAATTTTTATTTTAAAAAAGACCCTGGAAATAATATGAATCCACCTACTAAAGCAGTGGAAGAAATAACTGCATTAATAGGCTTGAAAATGGACTTATCCATATAAAGTCAATGTGAGTGGAACCCCTAAAGTGAAATATTTTGACAATTTATTCACATTCAGTGCATCAGCCATAGGCCTAGTGGGCCATATAAGGCAGGATCATGTTTGCATAAAGTGTGCTCTACATTACAACTTGCTCAAAATACATTCATAGTATAGGTTATGTAGTGTTCCGGGTGGGCGTGATGCCTATTTCAGTCAAGAAAAGTGTGTATGTGGCAGGGGGGGGGGGTACATTAGAATACTTGCATCTCACTCTTCTTCTGGTTCAGTTCACAATGCAGCCAATATATTTTATCTCTCCTCTCTCTTTCTCTACCTCATACTGCTTCTTAAAATACAAGTTTTAAGCAGATTACTAAAATGTAAAAAAATAGACTAAGTTTAATTGGCTGCAAAAATCAATCACAAGCACATAAAATTTTGCAGTGGAAAGAGTGCTAAGTATACTATTATCTTCTAATAAAAGAGATAATGTCTCCATATGATCTATATTTTGGAGCAAAAGAAAGATTAAAAGATTTCTAGCCTTAGAAATCAGAAAAATAGCCATCTCCCCTTTGAAAGTAAGGAGAAAGGAAACTGATCGCTTCTCATCATCCAACCTCCAACTTTGCAGAGACATAGTGATTGCTTTTTGAGGGAGGGATGTATCAGAAGCTCACTCCACCCCCCAAGAAAAATTGCCAAGTCCCTGGTTGGGAAACAGTAAAGTTGGATATCAGAACTTTGCTGTATAGCAGTTTTGGGGCAGCAGCATTGGATCAGAAGCTCATTCTCAGCTGACCCTTCAATCAGCAGTGAATCAACTTCTGATCCTTCACACACACGAGCTTTCTTTGGTCCCAGCAGATTAAGGCTAAGATGCATGGAAGGGCTGGGAATGAGAACCCAGCATCCAGCTGATCCCTTAGTCAGCTGTGAGTCAACTTTTGACTAAAAGACAGATGCAACCTTGCTTGGCTGTTATTTGACACAAGCCAGACATACCCTTCGTTTGTTCTCTGAGTAGGTTTGGTGCAGTCACAGATGTTCCATTCTTGACCAAGGTGATTGAAAGGGTGGTGACTGGACAACTTCAAGCTTTCCTGGATAAGACAAATCGTTTAGATCTTTTCCAATCTAGTTTTAGGCCTCATTATGGATCTGAAACAGCCTTGCTCATACTGGCAGAAGACCTGCGCCAGAAAGGGTTAGAGGGAGTGCAACTTTGTTGATTCTCGTGGACCTCTCAGCTGCTTTTGATACCATCAATATTGTGTCCTGCACTTTCTTTCCAGACTGAGATTGGGAGGCACTGATTTTTGCATTGGTTCTAGTCTACCTGGAGGGTAGTTTTCAAAAGGTGGTGCTGGGCAACTCCTGCAAAGCGTCTTGGCCTTCGGCCTGTGCAGTCCCGCATGGTTTCATTTCCCCCCCTATGCTCATTAACATCTACATGAAACAGTTAAGCAGAGATTTGGGCTGGATGTCATCAGTATGCATGTGATACCTAACTGTATTGCTTGCTTCCAGCTGATCCCAAGGAGGCTGTAGAAACCCTGAACCAGTGCTTGGAGACAGATTTGGTGTGGATGCCAGCAAATAAACATGCATCTGATGAAGAAAGCTGTGGTTCTCAAAAGCTTATGCTACAATGAAGTTGGCTAGTCTTAAAGGTGCTACTGGACTCTACTATTTTGCAACTACAGACTAACACAGCTAACTCCTCTGGATCTCGGCAAATAAACTGAAGCTTTATCCGGGCGAGACCAAAATGCTACTGGTGAGAGGAGAGTCTGACCCAATATTTAAAATGTCACCCGTTCTGGATGGCATTGCACTCTCTTGAAGGAACAGGTCCATAACTTGTGGGTGTTGTTGGATCCAGGCCTACTGCAGGCCTGGGTCTGCAGTAGCAGATGGCAGCTGTCGCCAGGTGTATCTTTTATCAGTTTTGACTGGTTAGCCAGCTACAGCCTTTCCTATGAAAAAAATGATCTAGCTACTATTGTGCATGCCCCAGTTACATCTAGGATAGATTACTGCAATGTAACTTATATGGGACTGCCTTTGAGAAGGGTTCAAGAACTTAAATGGGTGCAGAATGTGTGTTGATTGGAGTAAGTCAAAGGGACTATATCACTCCAGTCTTGGTTGGTCTACATTGGCTCCTAATCTGTTTCCAGGCCAATTCAAGGTGTCGGTGCTTACTTTTAAAGCTCTGTGTGGTTTAGGACCAACATACTTGAAGGACCATCAGCTCCCTTATGAACCTACTTGAGCACTGCAGTCATCTTTGCATGCCCTGTTTAAGATGCAAGTGAGTGAAGGTTTTTTTGTTTTGTTTGCCATTCCCTCAGTGATCTCTCATTCCTGCTCATTATTTAATTGTTCTAATATATTTGTAAGTATATTAACTCTAGTTTTAAGTATTTGGGGTTGGTTAAAAATGTAATTTAATGTGTATTATTTTGGTAGCCATCTTTGTGTCTCTAGTGTTGGAAGACAAGATATACATTTTGTGAAATAAAATATATAAAATAAATAAAACACTTGTGGCATCCCTACAGAGAAACAGTGAGTTGACTTTCTTCTAAGCAAGGGCTTAACATCATGTAGGTAGTTTCATATGAGAGTAAAGTAGGAGTAAATACCCTTTTTGGCCCAAGTACTGAAAAAAAAAGTAACATCTACCTATGGAAATCTGGTGTGCTGGCAAATAAAAGTGTGTGTTATGCTCAAGGGCGAGTCTGGTGTTTACTGTACACAAGCCTCCGGAATGTACAACACAATGATAAGTAATCAAAACAAATGTGCCCAGGGTAGAGCCTGGAGCTTTTACTCTGCCCAGAAATTCTGGGATGCACAGATGTAATCACAACCAATTATGGCAATAGACAGGAACAAAATCAACAGACCAGTACAGAGCCAAGAAGTCAAAGATTCTGTCTAAAAATCAGGGGGCAGGGGTAGGAATGTCTGGCATTCAGGGTCCAAAGTTAGGGAGCCAGGACAGGAGAAAGGGACTGAGATTCTAGCTGAAAAACAAGCACAGGTAGCAAGACAAAGATACAAGGCAGTAAACAATATAATCCTCTGTTTGTTGAGTGAATCAGCTCAAAGGGGGTGGTGAACATGCTCAGTGTGTTTCTTTTATCTGCCTAATTAGCTGACTCATCCTTGAAGCACAGTTGTTGCTTTTTACTGGTTTGTTGTGTCATTCTTGCTCCTGTAATAACTCTGCTAGTGCAGACTGCCATTGTGCACTTAACTGAGCACTTCTTCATCTTTCTCAGCTGTCAAATGTTCCCTGTGCCTCCTGCACTGAGCTGGTTCGGGGGACGCTGGTGGTGACTCCTGTTCTGGTCTCTGTTCCATTTCTTTTGTGTCCTGCCAGAATGAGCAATCCTCATTTCCTGATGCTACTTTTGCTGGCTCTGCCTCTAATTCTAGCTGCTCAGGCAGGGATTCACAGTCCCATCTGCCAGATTCCTTTCCCCTATGACAGAGGGGACTCATGTTTTCTCACTCAGAGCCAAGCTACAAGTGATGCCTTACACAGGTTGGACACTTGTCAGCTTCCCTCAAGTTTTGATGGGAAATGTAGGCGTCCTGGTTTTACAGCTTGGTTCTCCATTACAGGTGCAAGACCAGGATGCCTACATTTCCCATCAAAACTTGAGGGAAGCTGACAAGTGTCCAACCTGTGTCAGGCGTCACTTGTAGCTTGGCTCTCAGGCACTATCTCACATTCAGCATTCTTAACTCTTCTTTTTCTTGCTCAGCCATTGCTAGGGAGCCAACTGTGTCTTCTTTAATCAGGTAGTCTGATTATGCTAACAGTTGCTAAATTTAAAACTGGTGTCTGTTAGCCAATCAACATCCACCCCTAGTGCTACAGTGGCCAATTTTCTTCCACTTTTCAGCTTTCATCCACTATGCAAATATTGCAGATGGTTGTGCTGTATTCCTCCTTCTTATGGTGGAGGGGATGGTTTTTATTTATTTATGCCCCACCTTTTTTCTCTGAGGGGCTAACATTGTTCTCCTCTACTCCATTTTAAATTTCATAACTGTTACCCTAAATGGGGGATCTCCTTGTGAGTTGAGGGAATTAGCATTCAAGTAGATGAGACAAGAGGGGGGTAACCAGGATATCTCCACCAGTATATACCAGGATCGTTCCCTTAGAGAACTCTTGAGTAAACAGGTGGGTGTACACAGGAAAGGTTTCTTTATTAACAGAGCAATAAAAGGCAAACACAACGGAAACACAGCGTGCACACAGAGCTAACTAAGAAAACGGAAGAAAATGGGAGGGAGTCGTTGGGATTGCTTGTTATTTAGCACTCTTGGGGAGAAGGAGGAAAGGATCCATGGAGGAGCAACAAAGTGACCTCTGCTTCATGGCAAGAAGGAGGTTCAAGCGAACTTGATGGCAGGTTGACAGGTACCAAGACACACGCTCACATGCACACATGCACACACACATAGAGCCAATGGCTGGACAGCCTAGTTATAGTCCAAAATGTACCCCGGAGCAAGACCGGTGTCTTGCCTACAAAACAATGGCTTAATTGCTTTTCCAGAGATAGGACAATAAGTTGGGGAAAGTGTACTGATACAGGCTTATAACCAGAGTTATTCTTTCTGTATTTTATAGATATTGTAATAAAATGGACATGATAATTTCTACAAAAGGTACTTTCAGTTGGATATCTGTCTTGAAGTTTGTTTTTTAACGAATGCTTCTTATTATAGCTGTTGTTTACATGAGCACTTATTGCGTTTGTTTAATAAAAGCCAAAAGACTGTACTTGAAAATGATGAATTTTTTTGTTTTGTAAAATTGCGTTTTTCTGCAAGCCATATGGTAGGCAATAGGTAATCTGATATAACTCGTTAAATGTCTGTGTCAGTACATATATCTAAGTCCACTGGGGAGCCAACCAAAAAAAACTAATACTTTTAAAATAACTCTCTTTTGTTCCCAAGTGTCTTATTTTATGCTTATTATTTTTTGCTTTATTTCACTGAAATCTGTCCTATTAAATACTCTTTCCAATGGAATCACTGCACTGAGTTTCAAGATATGTTGGGGGGGAGGGTTTCCCCAATTTAATACTCCCTCTATACTATACTCAATTGAATTACAAAGTGCTAAAAGCAATTTAAGTAGCTTTAATTTCCCTTGCATTCTGCAAAAGGTTCTGTATTGCATTTTTGTCAACATCTATATCGTAGTCCTTCTGAGTAGCAGGTGAAGGATGTTTAATGATTTCCTGCTCCCAAGGCTCTGTGTTGCAAGTAAGATTATTCTTCAGAAAACTTTGGGCTTGAGCTTGCTACACTTGAAGCCACTGGTGAGAATCAGGCTGTTAATTGCTTTGTTTCTTCTGTAGTTTAAATCAATGACTACAGACTGGTCAAATTGAGAGCCAGTTTGGTGTAGTGGTTAAGAGCACGGGACTCTAACCTGGAGAGCCGGGTTTGATTCCCCACTCCTCCACTTGAAGCCAGCTGGGTGACCTTGGGCGAGTCACAGTTCTCTGGAGCTCTCTCAGCCCCACCCACCTCACAGGGTGTTTGTTGTTGTGGGGTAATAATAACACTTTGTAAACCGCTCTGAGTGGGCATTAAGTTGTCCTGAAGGGCGGTGTATAAATCGAATGTTATTATTATTATTATTAAATTAAAAAAAAAGCTGAGGTACACCTGTCTTTCAGAGGTGGATTTTGTTGCCAATGAATTTACTTGGAACACATTTGAATAACGCTGAAGGTGTTACTTGTATAAGAAAGCCAGTGTGCTCCCATATTGCTATAAAGAGGATGAATTGGTTTATCCTGGCAACAGCCCTTTGAGGTTGGGTAGGCTGAGAGGTAGTGACTTGATCAAGGCCTTAGTTTCACAGTCAAGTAGAGATCTCACTTTGAAGACTTCCATCACTATACCATGCTGGCAAACATTGTATCTACTGCTGGGCCATAGAAGTTCATCAAGAAGTAAGTAGGCAGAGTGTAAGGAATTTAACATTAGGTATCTCTATCCTGTGTGCCACATGAATGACTTTACCTAATTTCTCTGTATAAGAAATAAGAAATTCTTACTATAAAAGAACTGGGAACAGTGGCTTGAATATTAGCCCGCCTCCTCCCCAGTGCTAATTGGCATGTTGGAAGGTGCACATAATATCCATGCTCTGATACCATTCAGGCATTATTATTATTATTATAAACAACACAAGAGGAAAGGGTGAATGAACCTCTTCAGTAGTGCCACTTCCCTGATCTAATTAATAGCCCCACATGGCTGCTTTGAAAGGCATATTAATAAATGAGAGATCCTGATTATTAATCTTGCAGTCCTACAAGATTCATGCCCTTGTAGACAATGGTCTGTTGTGTCCTCAGGATGATGGAGCCAGTTTCTCATGCTCTTACATGCTATAATCTTAAGCTTTTCTTTGCTGCTGAGACATTTGCTACTTTTTCCTGTAAACCTTACACTGTCTAGAACAGGTGTGCTAAAACTGATATTCTTCAAAACCACAAATTTAAAAATCATATTTTTGCTTTGAGAATTTCCTATCTGAGTCCTTCAGGAGGAAAGCAGGCTGGAAATGTTTTAATCTTTGTGAAAGATCTACATTGTGTGTGTGTGTGGGGGGGGGGGAATGTTTGCTTGTGAAAACAGAATCTGTACTCAGCTCATCTCAATTGTAGAAGTAAAATCAGAAAGAAAAAAAATGAGCTATAACGATACGTCTACCATGAGAACGCACTAGAAAAATGACTTTTTTTTATTTCAATTTCTTTCCAGATTGACTTTTCCAAGAAAACCATAAGAAGAAAAGACACAAACTAAATTGAAAGCCTCTGAGAAAGAAACCATGCAGCCCTATAAAACAAATGGAAATGTAGCCCTCTGGTAGGGCCATGAACCTGAAACAAGTCTATGTTTCTGTACTGATGTTTGGAGTAGCAGGTCTACTCCTCTTCATGTACCTGCAAGCTTGGATTGACGAACAACATGCAGGTAAAGCAGCAATTTAGTTGTGCCGATGCAAGAGCTTTCTTAAGTTTTAAAGCTGAAGCGAGCATTGGGTGAGAAATTTTGAGGATTTCAATGATACAAATGCTTGCTTTATTTGTTTAGCTTCATTGGCGTACACAACATTTTATTAAAGTTAATGAGTGTAATTAAATTTCATTGACTAATGGAAAAGTACAGTGTGCTTTAGTTGCAGTCTGAGTTTTCTATACTCTTATCCTCTCCCCACAAGGAGATCTTATACCTTCAATGTTGTACTAGTAGTATTATAATCCTATGCTTTCCATATTAGTGGTATGTATAAGATCAAGCCCTTGTCTCTTATATTGGAAGGAGGGTTAAAGTAGGATTCGCTAGGTTGAAGAAGGTGATTTTTACATTTTAAAAAGGGAATCATGCTTCTGCAATAGGAAAGAAATTGTTTGTCTGCAAAAGGAAAAAAAGAAGGAGAAGCAGAGCAGGAACGATGCAACCAAATTTGACTTATTGGGCCATCCAGGAACTTTAACAAATTACTTGCATAACATCACTGCAGATATCTTCTGTCTGGGGCTCGCAGCCTGTCCCCCCCCCCCTTTCTGGATTTATCTTCACCTGCCAGGACACCAAGGCTGGGAGCAGATGCCAGTGGGGAGGGCTTTGAGGGCCGCAGCCACAGCGCTGTCAAGCCAGGGCTGCCACTGGGGCCAGTGACAGAGGAGCCATCTGATGGGCAAGGCCCCAAACACTGTGACCACTCCACAGCCATCCAAGGGGCTTCCCTGTCACCAATGGGTCAGGCAGCTGCCCTTCCCACCAGCACTGAATATGGCCCAGCTTGCAGAACACTCTTGGGAGCAGTGCCACCACAGGAGGCTAGGGCAGGGCCACCAGAAAGAGCACAGGCGTGGCAACCTGGCTGCCTTGCTGGCTGGAGAGGGCCAGCTTTACCAGCAGAATTGCTCTAAAGAGCCAAAGAGGAGACAGGGGTGGAGAAAACCCCTGGATGGGCCTTCGGCCTCTTCAATCAGCCCAGGGGAGGAGGGAGCCTGGGGGAGGGGCGGGAATACCCTCAGGATGGCCCTCTAAAGGCAGGCCTTCTAGAGTGGCCATGGAGGAAGACTGAGTAGTCTTCTGGCGAGAGAGAAGGGTGACAAGCTACTCAAAGGGGAGAGAGGGCATGAAAGTGCTTTAAACCTCCTCCCCATTTCTCAGGCACACCTGGCAGCCAGCCCAGATAAGCACATCAGCCTGGAGGGTGAGCCCTCCCCAGGCTCCGGCACCCCTGCAGCAGAGCCTGACACCCTTCTTCTTCCTCTTTTCCCTAATGCATAGTAAGATAATATTTTCCAGGTTCCTTGCAACTGTTGAATCCCTACAGACCAGGATTCTAAACTTCTGTTTAACCCTGGGTTGTTGTAAAGTTTTGCAGGGAAACACAAACTGTAGTTTGCTTCCCAAAATGTAACTGTAAACTATTTTTGCTGTAAAAAATGGATATGTGTAATTTGATCACCACATGCAGTAGGCAGAGGGAGTGGATGAGACTGAGAATTTTTTAGGCTCGTTCATGTGTTCGCAAATTATAGCTTGCCCGGAAGAATTTATTGTATATGATTATAGGCCTTAACAATCCAAAATGAGACATACGAGAATCTCTCCCTTCAAGAAGGGCTGATGGTAGTATGCTGAGGCAGGCCAAGTTAAAGGCTTTGAAGTATTTAGTGAATTCTAATGTATAGATGTAGTCTGCTGGGGCAAAATTGTTTCCACAAATCCAAGCCACCAGAGCAAATTGGGTCTGTGCTCTGTCAACTTGAAGGGCTATATCCCATATTCGTTGTTTAAATCCTTTAGCTTGCAAGAACCCAAGATACTATAGGACTGGAAGGGTAGTTCTATAAAGTTGTAATTTGTAATTTGTTGTAATTTCTCCTCAACAGCTGTCACCCAACCTGTAATTATTTAGGAGGATTAATGAGGTTAATCTGTGTGCTTTTGTGTGTGAGAGAGCATGGGGTAGGACAGAGCCTGAGGGATAACTGTAAACCATACATAAATTGGAACATGATTCCCTGAAAAACTTTTAATTGCATAGAGTATGTGTGAAACCCCCTTTCAAGAACAAGAATCTCATAGTTGCTGAGGCCACTCTTTAGGCAGGAAAAAAATTGGAAAAAAGTTCAGGGGAATTCCACCACCCCCACCCCACCACCCCATTTTTTCTGTTTTTTCCCTCCTGGGCCTTGATATCTTCTATTTCCAAACCAGTGTCTGAATTGAGCTTTAGTTAAAATTACAGATTAAGTCTGCGGGCCTTTTCATTTGTTGCTTCTTGATTTTTCCCAGTTGCATCTCTTACACTTACGTCCTGTTTTTGTCTCTTGTCTTCTCTTACTACAAGGCAGGTCTTTGTAAATGCACATAAATCTCCATAAACTGTATTTGATAGTGAATAAGTATTAATAAATCTTGGGGAGGGGGCACTTACAAGAAGTGGGATGAGCTAGTTATGCAATTAATTATATGGACTGCCCAATTCACAAGACAAATTTAACATGTCTCCTCAGAAATTATTGTGAACACATTTTCTGTGTTCTGTTGAACATTATTTGGGGGACCCGCTGTAAAATATAGTAACTACATCCATAATGATTCATTGTGCAGGAATTGTTTCAACAATATTTGACATCTAATTGGCACGAGACACTAAAACATTAATCTGAAATGGTCAGCTCCTAATTAAGCAGAGTTTAAGGGATTATTTGGTAACCGCTATGCATAAGGTTTATCGTCTTCATAATTGGCTTGAGGTAGAAAAAGAAGAGGATTTAGAGAAAGAATGCTAAAGTAGCATATTGAATGCTAGGGGTGCATTCCAGACAAAGTGAGACTTAGCAGATAAATTACATTTGCTAGATATTTGTTAGACAGATGTTTAGACCAGTACTTCATTACTGTTTTAGGTGACAAGGAATTGCATGCACAGAGGCTGGTAGATGCATTTCTGCAGATTATTGGAGAATGCTGGACTTGGAGAATGGAGTGATTTCAGATCCTGAATTACCCATCTTGTTATTATAGGTGGCAAGGTTGTTTTCTTCCAGTGTGCAAATAAAGATTTTAGCAGCTGTGACTACAATTCAAAATCATTTCTTGCAGTTATTGAAACTTCTTTCCAGTAATCAGATATAGAAGCACCAGTTTGCAAAGTGGAAGCATTGCCATGGTTAAGAAAAATTATATGTGAATTCCAAAGCATTTGGTGAAAGCTCTCAAGTGACCTGCTTATAATCATATTAAGTTGTGGGACCTATACATGCACCTTCATATTTTCCATCTTTTCACACTCCTGTAGTAAATCTGTTTTATATAATTCAAAACAAATTCCCATTTTAATCCTGTCACTGGAGCTAATTTAACTTTCTGAAATGTTAAAGTAACTGTATAAATGCAAGATGTAAGCCTGTTAGAGGCTGTTTAAGGAGCTAAACTATTAACAGTCAACTCCTCCTAATCAATGGGCTCATGCAAGGTCGTTTAGCATTAACAGAGCACATAAAATAATGGAGTTGTAGCTGATTAATCTGCTGCCCAAATCATGTAACATTGATCTTTTGTCTTTATTGCACATGCACAGTGGCACAAAGATCAGTACTCAAAAGCAGACAAGGAAATTCTTCTTCAATGGAGTGGCTTCTGTCTGCAAAGCACTGTGACAGTGCCAGGTTGAGAGTTTTTCTTGGAGATTTATCCTCTTAGTTTGTTCCTACTTCATTTCTGGAGTGTCTCATAATTGAGTACAGCTAGTCAGATACTACAAAATTAGTAAAGCATGTTCTGTTTTGTGGTTTGTTAATTTCACCCCTCTACAGAGCCTGCAAAGATTGCTTCTCAGAGGGTTTGTTAATAATTGACAGAGCCTTCAAGGAGGCAAAGAGGAAATTAACAAACCCTCTGAGGAACAATCTTTTCTGGCTCTGTAGAGAGAGGTGAAATTCAGACTACGCTTCCCGGCTGACATTATGTCTCCCTTCACTTGAGCATCCTTGTGTAATTCGTCTCGTGTAGTTTAGCTCTAAGAGGAAAGAAGGAGTGCATGAAGCCAGTAATTTAACAGGTTCATGTCCATCATAAATAATGTATGTTTGTGACATTTGAATGGGGCCAGAATGCATTTGCTTCACTTCTCATACTGACTGAATTGACATTTTTTATAGAGCACAATGTGGAAAATTACTCTGCAGTCTCCATTTCTGATTTGAAGTAAGGCCATATAAAATTATGCATGGACTGGTGGCTATCTTTTTGACCTGAAATCAGATACTTCTATTTGTTAAAGAAAAGTCATACTTGTGAGTAGCACAGCATCTTCTAAGCAATGAACAGTAATGGCACATGGAGTTATGAAAGCTTGCCTTTTCTGTTTATACAGGCTTGTTCTCCTTGTTTTTATGCCAAAAAGAGAATTTACATGGGTGGTCACAGTTTCTGAAAGTTTGGTTTGGTTTAAAAATATTCTAGGCTTCATTAATTCTGCCTTTAGCTTTATGTAAATGTGTTTACTTTTTAAAAAAATGGTTGGGACTTGCTCAGTTTTCTTTCCAAGAACCTGTTTGAGGCTCTGCATGCCCAATGCTTCTTAAAATAGTATGACTTTCTAGGGTATTTCACACATCGTAGTGATGCCAATGCTTGCTTAATGGTCTCTGGGATTACGGAGAACCAATCTGATGCCAACTACTACTTTCATGTGCATGTTCTGTTAATTGAAAACACTATCATGGTTTTCTAGTGCATGTACGACGTTTTATTGAACATCTTTCTGAATTTTTTCTTCAAATCTGCTGACCTTTTACACAGAGGTTACAATCAACATAATCAGTTTTTGTCTTCAGTATGATTGTTAATAAGTTTCATATTAGGTTAATCTTTTCCATTTTGAATTAGTACAACCATCTGAAATCTCTCCACGAAGCTGAAATGCACAGCAATATTTTTTGAATCGATAACAGTTGGAATGTTTTGACAGATAATGAATAACAATCTGTCACTTTGGAAGACATCCACAGAAGGATTGATGTTAGGCTTGTTATTACTTAACATCATTATTGGCCATTAGGATAGAAACTGAGAAACATATGTTTGGTAATGATAGAAGAGTAAGTGGAACTTAACAAGTTGCATTTTTTCTGTGGTAAACAAGGAGGTTTCACACCTGAAGTCCAACAGTCGGTATGGGAGAAATATAATACAGCTAGCCTGCCTCCCATATAATCTACATCTGAAATACCACACCAGGAGTACCTCCTCTACTATTGGTATTGAAAATTGTGCTTGTTGCTTTTCATCTGTCTCAGTGGAACTGGTGTAAGAGACAATCCTAATTTCAGAAATATGGACTAATACACTGCTACTTTCCCCCCCAGTAATATAAATACAACTGGGCTTTGTGTCGCCATATATTATCTAATATAAAGCCACCATTTTAGGTGCTCAAAAGATAGTTTAGATTTTAAACAGCTCTCTGTAGGCTCTTGCTCTTACACTCCTGGGTCTAATATTTCATTATTTTCTCAAAGAGTAATTAGAGAATACTACAGTATAGGTAGTAGGGTATATCCAATTGGACCCTATTCAAGTTGCTGCTGAAAAGTATCCCTGGGCAAACACTAATTGTAAACAACATGCCCATCTCCACCCCCCATGTCTGCCTTCATAGTGTCAGAAATTTGATATATTGCTTCCCTGCTTTTATGTTGTTTGGAAAGTTAGGGGAAATAAACATTCTGTTTCATGTTTAAAAGTTGCATATTCATCCCTTTATTGTTTGACCCAAGTATTCTGCTTCCACTTTTCTTAAACTAAACGGGCCAGGAATTGTAATACATCAAAAATATAATTTTAATTAGAGTATATAGTGACCATGTTGAATGTGGGGTATTCTAAACTTTATTCTTGCTTTTCCTCACCCTAGGCATTTATTAAGTTATTGTTTCTTATAAACGATTAAAGTGTTGGATCTCCCTGTCTCTTCTAATAACAAATCAGGGGTTCTTTTTTAATTCTTAGGGGTCAGGTGAGCATCACACTTCAGTAGGAAGAAGATTAATGGATAGAATGTGGACTTGAAGCAGTCTGGTGTGTTTAATAAGGTTAGAAATGAGATGGAGGAATGCAGTTTTATGTGAACATGCTTCTGCCTATTTGAAAGATAAACCAAATTGTGACATTTATGCTGCTAAGCAAAGTACCACAATAACTGCATTTACAACTGATATTTTGGACTGTAGAGAGGATCAGAAAAGCACTTTACAAAGTTTTATCACTTTTAAATTGTTTGCCAATTGTGACAGCTATATTTCTAAGTGTTGATATATAGGCTAAAAAAAGAAAAAACATAATGTCAAATGTGTATTTTAACAACTTCTAAAAATAAAATAATTCACTGCTACTCAGTTGCTTGTTTTATGTTTTATAGGACAGAATTTTAAGCATAGACACTTCAAGAAAAAGTTTCATCTTTAAAAGTATTTTGAAATGCAGGCAAGTTCACTCTATATTAATGGGATAATTATTGCACTCAAAATCTACCTTAATCCACTCTAATAAGCTGAAAATCCATTACAATAACTGAATTATATGATTTTTCCCTCCTTGATTAAAAAAGCAAATAATAGAGCATCATTTCATGGATGTGCGTAAATGAACTTTGTTTTAAGAAATGGCGTAATAGTTGACAGAATGTTAGTCAGAGCTTTATGAAGGTTGTAGGAGAATTGCAGTAAGTGCCTCATCCTCCAAGTGATTAATAATGTGATGCTGACAAAGTTTAAGTTTATTGTTTGAGGACTTGTCTGAGACACACAGACAAATAACAGCAAATAACATTAGCTGGGTGCTGTATCAAATGAGAACACTTCAACCACTGTGGTATAGGCTGACTTGTTCAGTAATGATTAATGTCATTAGCTGATACTGGATTCCCAATGCTCAGATAGATCCTTACATTGCAATTCAAACCATAAAGTCTTTTAGCAGACTGCTTAAGTATTTCAAGAATATTTTGTAAATTCACTTAAGAGGGAAAAAAATCAAAGCTGCTTCTACAAGGACAAGGACTTTCAGGCACATAGGTTTCTAGGGAGATATGAAATCTGTTTACTAGATGTGTTTTTTATTGCTAGCTGTTAATATTTCTTCAAATATGACAGCATTTCTTTATGGTATCTTTCAAGTATTCTGGCCAGTTTAAAAAGATTTGAATAACATTTTCTAGGGGGTCTAAGTGTCTTAAACTAAATGTCAGTGTTGCTAACTTGATAGAAGTCAGTTCCAGTAATAGCTCCTTTAGGAGCCTTGGTTAAGAGGCACATTGTAAGTTTGATAAATAAATAAAAATAAATGTGAAATATAGTATGAATTCTAACGTAATAGAAATATAAGGGGGAGAGCAAGCCCTGGACTTTGAAGCTGACTTATTCAGAATCAGACCATTAGTTTGTCTACTTTTTGCTGTTTTGTTTTGACCGGCACTCGCTTTTGTGCTAAATGGAGATAGAATCTAGAACCCTCTGCATGGAAACTGCTGAGCCACAGCCCCACCCTTGCTTACTGATGTTGAAATCTCAGAAGGACCCTCCCTTCGTACTTATCAGAGCAGAACAGCTACCTACAGTTGTTTTCAGTACCACATTGATGTATGGTGTGGGAATAGATTTTATAATATGTCTACCAATTTCATAGAGAAATGCAGCTTTTAATTTATTTATTCAACTTTTAGCCCACCCTCCCCACAAGCGAAGCTGAGAATGGAGCTGTACACAAAGACAGCAGCTTCTGGTGATTCTCGTGGTTTCAGTGGTGCACTTTTTAGGGGCCACAATCATGGAAACTGCTATTGGGAAACTAGGGTGGTATAATAATAGAATTGGAATGGGTCTTACAGACCATCTAGTCCAACCCTTCCCAATGCAGGAACAGCCTAAAGCATCCCCGACAAGTATTCATCCAGCCGCTCCCTGAAGACTGCCAATGAGGGGGAACCCACCACATCCCTAACAGCCGATTCCACTGCTTAATTACTCTTAATGTGAAGAAGTTTTTCCTGACATCCAGCTGGTACCTTTCCTCTTACAGTTTAAACCCCTTGTTTTGAGTCCTATCCTCTGTTGCCAACAAGAACAGCTCCCTTCCCTCCTCTAAGTGACAGCCTTTAAAATACTTAATCATGTTTCCCCTCCACTTCCTTTTCTCTAAATTGAACATTCCCAGGTCCCTCAGTCTTTCCTCTTAGGGCTTGGTCTCCAGGCCCCTGATCATCCCGGTTGCTCTCCTTTGAACCCATTCCAATTTAACCACATCCTTTTTGAAGTGAGACCTCCAGAACTGCACACAGTATTCCAAGTGGGGCCTGACCAACATGGTATATAGTGAGATAATTGCATCCTGTGATTTGGATGTTATGCCTTTGTTAATATACCCCAAGATTGTGTTAACCTTTTTTGCTACTGCATCACACTGACTGCTCATATTTAGCTTTCCTGTATCCCAAGATCTTGCTCACACACACTGCTACCAAGAAGTGTATCCATCATCCACTATGCATGCTTTGCATTTTTCTTACCCAAGTGGAGAACCTGACACTTATCCATGTTAAATTGCATCTTAATCAAATCTGCCCACTTTTCCAGTCTGTTCAGATCTCTTTGAATTCAATCCCTGTCTTCAAGGGTGTTTGCTACTCCTTTCAGTTTGGTGTCATCTGCAAATTTAATGAGTAATCCCTTCATACTCTTGTACAGATCATTTATAAAAAAATATTGAAAAGCACTGGCCCCAGGACCAAACCCTTTGGCAATCCACTGGACACCTCCCTCCAATCAGATGTTATTGATGACTGCTCTTTGGGTACTGCTATGCAGCCAGTCCCCTATACATCTAACTATCCTAGAGTCCAGTCCTGAGTCCACCAGTTTACCCATCAGAACATCATGAGGAACCTTGTCAAAAACTTTACTGAAATCTAAATAAACTACATCAACAGCATTCCCATGATCTAGTAAGCTTTCACTCGGTCATAGAGGAATATGAGGTTGGTCTGGCAGGACCTATTGGTGACAAATCCATGCTGACTTCACCATATCACCATGTTATCTGTCAGATGCTTGCAGATTGATGCCTTTAATATCTGTTCCAATGTCTTCCCTGAGATAAAGGTCAGGCTGACTGGCCTGTAATTTCCAGGATCGTCTTTTTTCCCTTTCTTGAAGATTGGGATGTCATTTGCCCTCCTCCACTCTTCCAACACATCACCTGTTATCCAAGAGGCCTAGAAGATTGACAAAAGGGCCTGCAAGCTCTTTCTAAAGTTCTTTAAGCACTCTCAGGTGCACCCCATCTGGTTCAGGGGATTTGTAAACATCCAGTGCAGCAAGGAGCTTCTCCACAACTTCTCTGGCCAGGTCAACCAGTAGCCCCCAAACCATGCTTTGTCTGCTGCCATCTCTAGGTGGGCCTGTTCTTCAGGGAGAAAACTGAGGCAAAATAGGCATTGTAATCTTGTATCTTAATTCTGTATGGCAATGTGGGATACATCTATAATATGGAACTGGACTTTAGAAAGAGGTAGACACGCATGCCATAAACTGTTATATGATTTGATTAACTCCAAATTGTTGTATGATCTATTTAGCCAACCTCTGACTAAAAGGATTACTCTGGTCTTCAAGGCTTGAATAATATCTAATTAATTTACTGTGTCTAATAGCTTCATTAAAAGATCAGCATTCTTTAACTTTAATTGATTGCTCTAAATATATTGCTTATTTAGTGGACTTGCCAAAAAGGTTTATTGGTTGTACCACCTTCACCAGTTCACAAGACATGCATTTTTTAAAAAAAAAATGGTAACAGTTCTTACACATATTGAAAATGGTGATGCACATTTTCTTTTAAGCTAGTGAGAGTTAAGTGCCATCTGTATCTTCATAAGAAATATTAGTCCCTTTTATCAATCACATCACGAGCTGAATTCTTATATCTGCCTGTTTCCAGAGAGGAAATTGTCCATATTCCTTTGCACCAATTCGTAATATATTTCCGTTACACTTCATTGTGTTGAAAATGTTGCCTTCAACTTCTCTCTAGAATAATGCAAGCAAAAGATATTTAATATGTAGTACCCTACATTTCTTTCCATTTCTGAGTCTCTGAGATAGGTACTAATAAATTCTCCATACGCAATCACAATAAAACATTACAGATCACTTTAAAATGAGTTGCAAATAGCATACCGTATAACAACTAGAAATTTAATCCATGAAGGCCTGGTCAAATAGGTCTTTACTTTTCTTCAATGCCAAAAGGAAGCAGCAGTATCAGTGTCAAAAGGAGAAGGCTTCACAAAGTACCACCAGAAAAAATATTCTGCATCTAGTAGATAAACCTTGCTTCATCTAAGAAGGCCTTCGCTACCATATTATTTTAAAAAGCAGGAAGGCTCATATAAGACTCCAAATCATCTAGAAAGCCTGATCCTTGTCCCAGCCAGTGTGGAGTTTTAAATGTCAACAGCAGTACCTTGAAGTTATCCTGGAAACACATTGGCAGCTGTTCTTCTCTTGTACTACTATCACATGGTCAATGCAAGTAATTCCAACTAGTAATCACATAGCTACACAAGTTGATCCAAAATCTGTTGATCAAGTCTTTACTGAGCTGAGTTTAAAACAAGCTCACATAGAAAGCATTAATATGAAAGTTACTAAGGAATGTGTGGCAGTGTTTCTGAGACAAGGGTACAGATGTCAAATCAGCCCAAAATGATAAACTGTTCTTGGGGTGGCAGCTACTACCTGGACATCCATGAGCAATGCCAGGTATGGGAATACTTCCAAGTTGCATACCTGGAGGGTACACACATATACTTCCTGGTTCTGAGCCCCATCCTTGAATCAGAAGGAATTAGTACAAGGTAGGGTTGCCAGCCTCCAGGTAGTAGCTAGAGATCTCCCGGAATTACAACTGGTTTCCAGGCCACAGGGATCAGTTCACCTGGAGAAAATGGCTACTTCAGAAGGTGGACTCTATGGAATTATGCCATGCCGAGGTCTTTTTCCCTTCCCATACCCTACTTTCTCCAGGTTTCACCCCCCAGATCTCCAGGAATTTCCCAACTTGGAGCTGGCAACCCTAGTGCAAGGGCTATCAGCATTTTCCGTACCTAGCTTGACCATAATCAGCTTTAAATACAGGCTTCAAAGCTCTGAAGACCTTCCAGTCTTCACTAGATCAGCAGCCCATGAGCGCTGTTGGTCAAAGTGGAACAAAACTCTGGACATGGAAATAAACAACTAAGTTCGTGGAACACAAGAATTTTAATTGAAAGAAGACGAGCACTACTTATAGATAAACTGCTTAAACAAGACTGGGACTCCCTTCAAAAGGATTCAGCATGAAAATGCTCCCCACTTCATGAGGGAATTAAATATTCTACTCAGTTTGACCCACCTCATTATCTTAATAAACTGGCAGTTCCAAAACTGAGGTGGTCATACATGATTGCACATTGCAGCACGTTGCCAACAACCCAGATGAAGGGCCAGTACCTCAAAATACTTTCAGACAGCACTTTGGTGACTGCCCTTTGGCTATAGTTGACTCATTGTCTCATACTTTTTTTCCACTGCCCAAAGTATACAATAGCCAGAGATAGATTTCTTTAGAAATGGCTACTAAAGTACTTGACCATTCCTGACTCTTTAATATTAAGATTGCTTCTGAGTAGCCTTTGCAAAATCTGCATTGTGGACATGGCAAACTTTTGTTTTACTGTTATTTTTAATTCTTAAGTTTTATTTATAGTGTATGGCCTATTTGCTGTTAAGCTTGAATAAACTGAAACTGTACTTGGCTTGAACTTTATTTTATTTAAATTCATTTGGTCACTGTTTTCAGATATTTGTTAAAGGAATGTATTCATAAACTGATGACTTCTCACCCCACTGTCAATGCCTGCATGTTCTAATTTAATCAGACCAGACTATGAGGGCCAAACTACATGTTACAAGGTAAGGGAGTCCACCCAGAAACTCCTAGCCATGTTGAAGCTGCAAGATCCTGTTGGCAATTCCATTTAAAAGCATGGAGCAGCCTGATTCAGATAGATACCATGATGTGGGGGTGGGGGTGCTCCTGCATCATTTTCCTGAGCCAAAAGGGTGCCTGGACCCATTTACATACTTATCAGATCTCTGCAGCTCTTTAAATGGAGTTCCCACCAAGAAATCACTGTGGCAATATGGCTGCAAATCCCGATGGTGAACTCGCACATATTGTAACATGTAGACAAAGGTCCAAACTACTACTTCAGTAGAGTTCTATCCACAAATATTACTAGTCTCCTGACATTCTTAATAGTCCATTTGCTACCATGAATCCATGTTAAACTTTTTGATGCATGTAAGTAGCCTAAAAAAACAAATTCTATAGAACCTTACCTGTTTTGCATCGTATTTCTGCGCAACTTCAAAACCATCCTCAAAGTCTTCATGAGGAAGCTACCCAAATACTTCCATATAGCTTTATGGGAGGTGGATACCCCTAATTACAGGTGCAAAGATCCAGCAACATCTAGATATATCCAGTGTAGTTTTTTTTTTAAGGAGCATGTGGCCTTTGCTCTGTGGTTTTTATAAGGACAATGATAATTGAATTGCAAAAGATTTCTGTGCATTTCGTTGGGCTGGGCACATAGTAATAACACTTTAAATAATGACACTATTTTATTTTCCTAACCACAATATTATATATATATAGCATTTTTTCCTTTTAATGTCATGCATCTAATATTCTTTTCATAAAATCTGTTTTTGAGGCCAAGCTATGCCCTGCAAGCTAAACATTAAATCTTAATTTCTCACTTTCCTACCTGCACCAAAAGCACACATATTTCTTTAGGTTTACAGGTTGATTTTAAATGTCGTTCTATATAAGGTCATTTCCTTGCTACAAACTTGTATGTTCCTCATGGTCCTGTTTTACAAAGGGAAACATTAAGCTTAAATGAACTTTCCTCTGTATCTTAGCAACAGACTGTGATTAATCATACCTCTCAGATAAATGCAGATAGATTATGCTGGAAAGCAAAAGCAGATTCCAAATTGTTTAGCAAAAGGTTGAATCATGTTCAGGAAGAACATCTGATTGGGTATAGTGAAGCTTGCAATAAACACTCAAGGAATAAAGGATGTTAAGAGTGGGAAGTAGCGAAAGCCTTATCTCTGTGTTATGTCAAGTCACTTCTGACCTATGGCAATCTTATGAATTAATGACCTCCAGAACATCTTGTAATTAACAGCAATACTTGGGTCTCACAAACTGAAGGCCACGGCTTTCTTTGCTGTGTTAACCTATAAAGCCCTTAGTAGACTGGGACCAGCATATCTCCAGGACCGCCTCTCCTCATATGTTCCCTGGAGGGTGCTCTGCTTGGCCAACAAATAGCTGTTGGTGGTTCCTGGTCTCAACCAGGGCAAGGGCCTTTTCGGTCCTGGCACCAACCTGGTGGAATTATCTGTCTGTTGAAACTAGGGCCCAGCGAGATGCTCTGCCAGGCCTGTAAGACAGAAATATTCTGCCAGGCATATGGTTGAGGTCGGGATGAGGCCAAGCCCCTTGCTGGTCTCCTGTAGAGGGGAGTTGATATCTCCTCTTCCACTGACACATCTTGAGTTATATGTTGCTGAATGTTATGTTTTTAACTGTGATTTTACTTGATTGCATTTATATATGTTGCCATCCGCTCTGAGCCTGATTGCGAGAAGAGCAGATTATAAATTTAATAAATCATCATTGTCATTTTGGGTCTTCCTTTTTTCCTACTGCCTCCCACCTTTGGTAGCATTATTGTCTTTCTCAGCAAGTCTGTTCTTATGATATGATAGTACAATAGTCTCACTTTGCTCATTTTAGCTTCTAGGGAGAATTAAGGCTTCATTTGGTCTAGAACCCACTGTCCGGGGTTTGAGTCCCAGCCCCCAGACTTGCCAGGAGGGAACAGTGAGAGGCAACAGGGAGGCAACAGCCCTGCCACCCCAGCTAGCAACCAGGTCCAGAACCTGCCTACTCCAGGGGGAAGGGGCGAAAGGCCAAAGCCTCAGAGGGCTGGAGGAAGCAGGGAGAGACCAGCTAGTCCCACCCTCCAGGGGGAGGAGAGGGGGCTAAGCAGGCCAGAGGAAAAGGGCCAAGGCAGGGGGAATAGGGACCCAGCAGCAGCCCAAACAGAGCCCTTACCAGCCAAGGAGGAGAAGCAGCCACTACAGCCCAGAGCCACACCGCGGCTAGAGGACAGTAGCCTGGCTCAGGAGTTGCTGGGAGCCAAGCCCCTCCAGGTGGAGCTGCCACAGGCATTCTGGGGGAGAAGATGGGTAGCCCCGCCCAGCATCAATGAGCAGGCAGCCCAGAAGCTGGCCAGGGCAATTCCTCGCAAGCAAGGCCAGGGAAGCTCAGCAGCACAGAAGCCGGCTGGGGCAGCTCCTCGCAAGCAAGGCCAGGCACGCTCAGCAGCTCAAAGGCCTACTGGGGCAGCTCCTCGTGAGCAAGGCCAAGGAGACCTCAGCTGGGGATGGTACACATTCAACCCCACCCTGCCAGCAAGGCAAGGAAGCCTAGAAGGGATTAGTGATAGGAGGGAAACACCTGACGGGAGGCACAGCTGGGCCAAGTCAGGAGAGGGAACAGGCCTGGAAGGAGGACGGGGTGGAAAAAGGAAACCCTATAAAGGGTGGCTTGGAAGAGCTCTGAGGTGGTGGGTGTGAGCAAGGAGTGATGGTGTGGAGTGAGAGCAGAGCAGAGCAGAGCGAGAGTGGAGGCTTGGAAGAGAGTACTGGGAGGAGGAGATGATGGAGGATGCAGGGGGTGAGCAGGCCAGGTTGAACAGGCCAGCAAGTGGACTGAGAGGGAGTCTGGGTGATGTATACCGCCCCTCCTTCCACAGAGCAGGGTCCTGCAGCATCCCTGGAGCCCCTCTGATGTCAGGGCCGGCCCAGCCAGCGCCCCGCCCAGCGGTGGCAGTGACAAGCCCTGACACCTACTTATTTGTCTTTTTAGTGATCCATGGTATCCATAAAACTCTCCTCTAACACCACATTTCAAAAGTATCTTCTTCCTGTCAACTTTCTTGATTGTCCAACTTTTACATCCATACATGGCAGTGGGGGACACCATAGTATGAATTATCTTGATCTTCGTCTCCAGTGACCCTTTCACTTAAGGATCTTTTCTAGTTCCTTTGTGGCTGTCCTTCCGAGTTTCCATCTTCTTCTGGTTCCTTGGTAGCAGTCTTCCTTTTGTTTCATGATCAAGCCAAGGAACAAAAAATCTTTAATATCTAAGTCTTCATTGTCAACTTTAAAACTGTAATTCACAAGTCTTTTTGTTTTTTCATGAATAGCTGAAGTTATATATAATCTTGCCATTCAATATCTGTGTTTGTCTCCTGGCTCACTAAACATGAGGCGAGTCTGTGACTGAGCACCACAGTAAGCAGAACCATATTTTTCAGACCAAGGAGCAATATAATCTAGATGAATCAGTAGATCTTAGTTTAGTCATGTGATCTATTTTTTCAGTGGTTCAAATAGCTTCGAGCATGCCTGAGTTGGGCAGTCATCCTTAGAGCTCTTTCTGCCTGGTCAGTGTTCAGACTAAGGGTCTCACCACATGAGACAAAATACACTCAAATTATACAGATAATTCGAGTGTATTTTGTAATTCGAATGTATTTGAGTGTAATTCGAGTGTAATTCAACTGTATTTTGTCTCGTGTGGTTTGACCTTAAGGCTTAAAGATCTTCACATAATGTGCACTTGAGTCCTGGCAATCAAAAATAATTACTAATTTGCTGTGCATCCTTTGCTAATTCTGAAAAGTCTCAACAAATTAATGCTTTATGTACTAAAAATGAATGCCATATTAATGTTTTCCTGTAGCACTCTTGAGAACCCTCGTATGTGTTTTGAGTAAAAGATGTTTAAAAGCAAGGCCATAGCTAATATTCTCCTGTTGTATGTTTCTTTATGTACTAGTTGTATTTTTTAGTACAAGTGTTACTAGGCAAGGTGAAATAGGGCTGTAATTAATCACCGAAGGACCCGGTGCTGCTGTTAAACTAATTATGCTAATTTATTGACAATAGCCTGCAAAGATTCAAGCTAAAGTAGCTGTTGACTCTTTCTATATTCTTCTTTGCTGGCAAAGCATGATGGGGGTTTCTATAGAGGGCAATAATTGATTCTACAACACTGTAGTAGGACATCAGTAAAAGAGTTAATACAAAAATTTTACTGTCCTATTTTCCTCATCATGAGGAGATGCAAACACTCAAACTGTTACATCAGCAACAGCAATTAAACCAAGAAAGATTACATAAACTGTCTCAGAATATGGATAAATTCCAGTTATGATGGTTGTTGTGGGTTTTCCGGGCTGTATTGCTGTGGTCTTGGCATTGTAGTTCCTGACGTTTCGCCAGCAGCTGTGTCTGGCATCTTCAGACGTGTAGCACCAAAAGACAGAGATCTCTCAGTGTCACAGTGTGGAAAAGATGTTGGCAGGTCATTTGTATCTACTCAGGAGGGGTGGGGTTGAGCTGAGTCATCCTGTAAGAGTTTCCCAGGGTGTGGAATGCTAATAGCGGGAGGCTTCTGTGTATCCTAAGGAGGTTCTTTTGCATATGGATTGGTGCTTGATGCACCAATCCATATGCAAAAGCACCAATCCATATGAAAGCCTTCGACAATACATCCAGTTATGATGTTTGTTTATTATTTATTATTTAAGTTATTTATAATCCGCCTTTCTCACTGAGACTCAAGGCAGATACACAGTGTAAGTCAATACAAAAGGGCTGGGACATACAATAAACAGTAGAGTATGGAGTGTAGAAATTTTAAAACAAGCAGGAAACCAATGAAGAGATTAAACAAAACATAAGCAATTTAGTGTGACATTAAACAATGCAGAAACTATCCATTAGGAACATACTTGCAGCAACAGAAGTACACAACAGTATAGTCTACAGTCCCTCCCTATCCCTTTACCAAAACATCTCTCTGAACCATTTTCTTACAGCACAACGTAGAAAAGTCCTCCTGAATAATTCAGTTTTACATAGTTTGCAGAGAGCTAGGAGAGTAGGAGCTTTCCTGACCTATTCAGGGAGGCCATTTCATAAGGTGGGAGCCTCCACAGAGAATGTGCATATATGGAAAGCTGAGGAGAGTTTTGAGCAGCCAAAAAGACAAATAAATAGATCAAATGAGGCCTGCATTCTCCCTAGAAGTTAAAATGATGAAACTGAGGCTATTGTGCTTTGGTCTAGGGGTGTATACCAAAAAATCTTGGAAATCCAGATCCAGGTTTCAAAAAATCCAGGATTCCTGAAATCAGAGAAAGTCTCTGATCTGGTTAAGACTGATCTTAGAATCTAAATTTATTCGGTCATTATTTCTTACAGGGAAAGCTATCTGGGAGCTATCCGCATGGCTTGGGGGGATTTTTCAAGCAAACTCCACCAAATTTGTTGGGAGCCTACTTGTGAATGTCATCTAAAGACACTCCAAGTTTCAGAAAGGTTGGGTCCAATTCTATGGGCCCCTGAAGAAGGTGCCTCCCAGCCTTTCTCCATTGGGGAAACATTTTGTAGGAAAATTAGCAGAGTTTAAGGTAGAAATTGCACATCCGAATTAATGAGAACAGACTCACACTCCAATATAGCTCTGTAAGAATACTACATAAAGGATAAAAATAGAGTTACATTGGGAGAAAATAATAAATTGCTGGACTGACTACATCTTGCTAGAAAAGTTATCTCAAGACAGAGGGAGAAAGAGTCTTAAGTAACTGAGCAACTCTGAGTAACTCTGAGACAAAAAGCAATAAAACTTCAGTATATAGCATCACTTAATTGTCCCCCCAAATAAACAGGTTGCCCAATAGAAAACCCTAATTCTACTTCATTAAGACTAGCAACTCCCCTTTTCTTGGCAGGAATCCTTATTCAAGGCCTAAGTGGTTATGTGCAAATAAGTTTACTAACTAAGTAACACAAACAGTTCAACTCTTTCATGACTGAAACGGAAACACTTGCTAAATCCCAACACATTTCCAAGCAGGTTCTCAAGCAGAAACACATAAGGGCAAGGCTGCCAGTGGCCAAAAGTACACTCGCAAAAGGAAGCCCACCAGACCCAAACTGAGGCAAGGGAATGGATGGAACCCTCCCCCAGAACCAAAGTGAATCAAGGGGACCAACATCAAAGCAGAGAATCATGTCAAAACATAATTCCACCCAAACCAAACTGAAGCAAGGGATACTGCTGCAACTTAGCCCATTTGAACCAGTATCACTCACAGAAGCCAGGCAGACAAGGAGAGCTCATGCATGGATTAGCCATTCACTCCCCCTTCCCTGCCTCACTCCCCCTCCTCCTTCCTTCCCCCCACGGAAAAAAACGGGAGAAGCTCAGGAAGGAGCCAGCCAAAAGCTGAAGTCACATTCCCAAAATTTATCTGGAGGTCTGGATCTGGGTTCCCAGATTGGATCCAGGATCCCCGATTTGATTTGGGAAAGCTGGATGTATCTGGATTGGCAAAACCCCATATTTTTTCCTAGATCTGGATTGCACACTCCTACTTAAAACTGCAATACTGTTACTTTTCTATACCAGGATGAGCTGAATGTAAAAACCTATGTTTTATTCTTTGGAACTTTTTTTTGTATCAGAAATCACTCTTTTATAAGGGCATCTGGCAACCTAGTAATATTAAATGTTTCATTATCAGAGTTTTTTAAAAGCCTGTTTTATCAACCTTCATAGAGCAGAGACAAAATATTCCCAGTTCAGAGGAACAATATGTTCATCATAGACTATAGACTAGCCTCTATCAAATCTATTTTTATAAACTGTTTAATTATATTGTGCACTTGCTTGTAAGGAACAAATGGAAATCTGTTCAGTTGCTGTTCAACATCAGGTGGCATTTTTAATGGTAATTCTTGATCTACAAGTTCGGCAACTAAGATATAATGCAAGGTTAATTCTGGAGCATGTGCCTTGCTTTTTTGCAGAAGCATTTTTAGTTACTCAGAATTTTTGCTGCACCAGTGCGGTATAGTGGTTGAAGTGGCAGACTAGGATCCGGGAGACCTAAGGCCAAGCTAGAAGTGATAAATTACACTTGAATGGCAAGTGAACAGACTCACATGTATTCCTCCCTGTTCACTTGCACTCCACTTGCCAGACTCCTTCTGGCACACCCAGGGGCCGTCATTCCAGTCAGGGGCCTGTCATTCCAGTCCCAGACCCCTTCTGGCACATCCAGGGGCCGTCATTCCAGTCAGGGGCTTGTCATTGCAGTCCCTGACCCCTCCTCTCACACCCAGGGGCCATCATTCCAGTCAGGGGCCTGTCATTCTAGTCCCAGACCCCTTCTCTCACACCCAGGGGCCGTCATTGCACTCAGGGGCCTGTCAATCCAGTCCCAGAACAGTATATCTGGGCCCAGAGACTTTCCTTCAAAATCCATTTCACATTTTCTTTGCACCTTTTTTTTTGCTCTAATGTGTTTCAATGGAGCCCATGCAAGTCATTGGGCATTCAAGCCTCTCCCCATTATTTTCAATGGGCAATCCTGTCACTCGTTTTAGTACATCCCCTTAGATCTACCCCCTTTTTTGGCTTATTTGGGTGTCTGCACCTACCATTCAAACCTCGCTGCCAACTTTCCCAGTTCTCTTGCCAGTGCTGAAACTGCTTTCCATGAGGACTCCATCTCTCAACTCCTTCACACTGGATCTCTGTCTGCTAGGACTGAAAAAAGACCCTCCTCTTTCCAGCCCAGGCTACCCAATCCAAAGCCTTGGAGTAGCTTGCCACTCAAAGCTGTCTGATTCTGAGAGGAATTAACCCTTAACCGTCCTGCATATGACATTAAAACATGAAGACCATCACAACTAAAAAAAACAACTGCTGCTTAAATATAGACTATTTGGAATTGTTAAAACTTATTGCTACCACAGCTAAAAATGAATGTCACTTTCAGATTTTCAAGACATAATGGGCATGGCCAGAATAGTTGCTTTTGACAGTTCCTCATCATGTTCCTAAGGCTTTTGGTGGTCTCTTCCTGCAATGCATTCTGTGTGCTGGTTTCATGTCAGACACCATATTGCAATTTTAGAAATCTCCCAGAGATAAAGCTAGCCACTCCTCAATCACCCCCTCTCACTTTGGGTCTCATACTGCCCCTTGTAACCTAACTGAGTGACTGGCTTCTTAAGATTAAAAGGAAGACTTCTTATTTAATATGTTTGTTTTCCTGGTAAAACGAACTGGATCTTAAACCAGTTTTCTGAAGAGACACCTGGGAAGAAGACCCTGAATTAGAGAAGAATAAAACGATGGTTTCTAAGCAAATTTTATTTTACAGACAGTCATATTTAAGATGGAATGCAAGTTGAAAAAAACAACTGTGGTGCAGCATTCTGGAAAAGCAAGGGATTTTGTTGCTTTAAAATAGCTGTGTTTATGCAGGCAAAACAAATCTGAAATGATAAATAACTAATGCAAAAGAAACTGTCATTTTGCCTCATGCTGACAAAATGCAGATAGGAAAATATTTCTCTGATGTTTTTCTCCTTGTGTTATTGAATCTTGCAGTATAGCCACTGGAATGCCGAAGAAATTGGAATACTGCTCAGTAAAATTGGGATTTCACTGACATACATAGATAGAATATGGCTCAGCAGAATCTTGAGAATCTCTGCTTTAATGTTTTTGGAAAGAGCTGGGCAGGAGCTTCTGGGAATTCCTCATCTTTATAGAATTAAGATTGAAAACACGCAGCCATGAGAAAGTGGAAAGTTTTGTGAATGGCCTTTCTGTACATGTCTTCTACTGTAGTTACTTTGAAAATTGCCATCCATTTTCTTTCTAACAGCCACCAGCCAGATGTCTTTAGAGCTTGCAAAGCCAGGCTTGAATGTGAGGACCCTCCCTTGTAGGTTGTTTCCAACATCATCCACCAAAAAACATACTTCTTTTTTACATGAAGAACCTACTTAACTCTCATGGATAGCTGTTGATAGGCAAATTCATGGAGGATGGGGCTAATCCTGTCACTTTATTACTGGAATTCTGTACTTTAATTATTTATGTCAGTCTGTCAAATTGAACTTCATTGGGTGATTCCAAGTTCTAGTATGGGAGGGAAAGAAACTCACCATTTTCTCTGTTATATCTTTCATCATAATCTCATAAACCTCTATCCTGCCTCCCAAGGTGGTCTTTCTTCCCTAAGCTAGAGTTCTAAACAGGTTAGTCTTTCTGCTAAGGAATATGCTCTAGTACCCTTTATTTTAGTTTTCCTTTCACTGAAACTTTTCCAATTGTGATACCTCTTTTAAAATGGATGAACAAGGGAATTCAATGGGTGTCTTCTACTAGCAGAAAAGAATGATTCTTACAATCCCCCCTCCCACTGCAGATCTTTCCCTGCTCACTCTGTTCCCAGGGGTCTCCAAGGTGAGAAACAGAAAAAGATAAGAATTGGGTGGATGGGGAAGAAGGAAAGCGGATAGGCTGAGGTAAGCAGGAGGGAGGGAATGGGTAAAGGAGATCTTCCCCCAAGTCCTTGTGGGTCCCCAGTTTGTTATGTATAAACTATGGTTCTGCAGCAAGGAGAAGAGTTTCAAGCAAAGTAAATTGTACCACAAAATCCACACCCATCTCTTTGCTCCAGTATGTCATTGTGACCAATTGATGTTGCTTAGTCTTGTTGTCTATAATATCATACTGTCCTCAAGTAAGGCTGTCATCCACTGAATTTTTTTCAGCTGCTTTTCTGTGTTTCCTTGATCTGCCAAATTCTTTTGTTAACTCTTGTTATCTGCCTTTTTATTCAGCCTTTATTTTGTTTTCATTGATATCTCTGTCCTTCATGTGTGTGTATTTTCCCTTGACACTTTTCATATTTGGATGGAAGGGGCTGTATTTTTCCCAGCCTAACCTTCCGTCCCAATTCCCAGCTGTGTATGTTTTAGACATCTAAAACTCTAGAAATCTCCATCATCACTGTTGTATTACGACAACGCAGTTTCTGATCTCTGTGTGTGATCTCCTATAAGACAACACATTTCTACAGCTGTTCTTCACTGAAGGAGTGTATAGCTATAATGGCAGTTTGATCTGGATCTTGGTTGCCAGGCACATCAGCTTAAGCATTCACTTGTAACATTTAGATATTAATCTTTGTTGTCCCTTGGCTAATTGAGAAGCAATACTGCATTGCCTAGCATATAATTTATATTTTTAAACCCTGTAGGCAATAACAGTTTTTCAGGCTACTGATCTCTCTCTCGATCTCTCTCTCCTTTTTTTTTTAAATTGGGGCTGGTTCTGGGTTTTGAGGGGCCCTGGACTAAGACTGCTCAGGGGCTCCCCACCCTTTCCATACCCACTATCAGCATGTCTTCTCACACCTTACCTCCTGCTCCACCCATGTATCCATCTTTGCCTCCCTGAAGGCTCTGTCAATGTTTCTAACTTGAAAAAATTAGTCATATGAGATATCTCTTGCACATCACAGACTAGTTTCCAATACTCTTTGAGTTTATGGGTCTCTCTATAGAATACATCTTAGACGGGGATGCTCAAGTGTAAGAAATCACAATGTTAGGTAGGATAGTTTTAAAAGATAGAGCTGGTGGAGATCACTCCTTGGAGGATTCATTAATTATATCTTTGCCTCCCTGAAGGAGAGGTGAAATTGACAGAGCCTTCGGGGAGGCAAAGATGAAATTAACAAACCCCCTGAGGAGTAATCCCTGCTGGCTCTGTCTTTTAAAGCTACCCTGATGTAGAGAGGTAAAATTGACAGAGCTAACATTGTGTCTCTACACTTGAGCATCCCCATGTAAAATGTCTTGTGTAGAGAGACTCTATTTTGATGGCATTTTACAGTATGTCATTGGAACTATTATAAAATTATTTTCTAAACCATCTGGACCCGTCTATCTGGACCCATCCGAGCTAAATTAAGACTCTTAAAACTTAGCAATATATCTGATGCTGTTGCATGAAAAATTATCTGAAAAATAAAATTGGATTGACTCAGATAAGAAGACACATTAATAGTGGATGACAGTGATAAATGATAATGGGCACAAGTGGGTTGCAGAAAGAGATAATCTTGTGCCACAGAGATCATCCATGGGTCCAGGTTCTTAAATGAACAATTAACATCTTCATTAGTGTGATAAATGGGGAAGCAAGCAGTGTATTTAGCACCTGTTTACAAAGTGTGGAAAAGATAAACAGGTGTTGCAAAGGGGCCTGCAAAAGTTTAAATGTGAGAAGGAATAACAATGGAAATACTAGCTTCACTGAAACTTTGGCAAAAACTTTTGAAATAGATCTTAACTATGTAGGGGGGAAAAAACCAGCTGGAAACAGACTGCCTTTGTTTCTCTGCTAATAAATAAACACTGTTGAATTCTTGTTTGTTTTATAGAAAATGTATATGTCCTGTCTCCACAGACATTGCTGGAGGCAACTCCCAAAACAATAAAACAAAACAAGCCATTAAAAACAAGCAGGATATAACCACAGCATAACACAAACATTGAGGAGCTTAAATGATATTCATAAAACAGCCTTCAGGATCACAGCAAACCATAAAACAGCTAAAAAAGATGGGGTGCTTAGTTTAAAGCCTGTGTAAAAAATAATGCTTTGGTCTGCCTCTTACTGGAAAGTAAGGTGGTACCAAGTAAGCTTTGAGGTGGAAGGCATTCCAAAGGAAAGAAGCCGCCATTGAGAAAACTCTTGTCTCTGATTGCCACCTGCCTCACTTCTGCAGGTACAGACAGCACTTTTTATTTTTAAAAAATTTTGTTATTTATAAT
This sequence comes from Eublepharis macularius, assembly GCF_028583425.1. Taxonomy (NCBI): domain Eukaryota; kingdom Metazoa; phylum Chordata; class Lepidosauria; order Squamata; family Eublepharidae; genus Eublepharis; species Eublepharis macularius. Next base: position 77,174,030 of record NC_072796.1, on the reverse strand, counting down.
TGAGAATCAAGGCAGATTACACAGTGTAAATCATTACAATCAATGGCTGGGGCACTCAACAAACAATGCAAGAGGGTATAGGTTGCAGAAATTTGAAACAAAGCATAGATCTGAATACAGGTACAAAACAATGTAAAAACAAAACGTAATTTGACATAAACATATTAAATGACGTAGAAACTCTCAGAAGGAACATAACCACACCAAAAAGATCGTACCCAGTATTATAGTCTGCCGGTCTTGTCCCTTTATCAAGACATCTGTTTGATTCATTTCTTACAGCCTTCTTGAAGAATTCAGTTTTGCATAGTTTGCAGAAAGCCAAGAGAGACAGAGCTTTATTACCTCTTCAGGAATATCTTAACTGATGGACTGGACAGAACAACAGGAGGCAGTCTTTCTACAATCCCTGCCCAAGTTCAGGTTGCCATCATCTAGCCTCCGGTGATGAGGTCACCTGAAGCAGGGCGCCTAAAGATTTCTGTTAGTTGAGTAGGTTCATGTGATAGTAGGTAGTTATTAAGGTATATTGGTCCTAAAGTGTGGCTTTAAAGGTCAATACCATCACCTAACATTAGATCCAGAAGCTAATTGGAAGTTAAAGTAGGTGGAACAATATTGGAGTCATGTGATTTCTACATCCCAATGTTTAATGTATTAAGCTCAGATTTCTCTTTAAACCTAGTAACTTTTTAAAAGTATAATTGTAATTCTAAAAAATAAAATCAATTTAAATAAACTTTGTCATGCTTCAGCCAGTTGATTTCAGGCAATAATTACTTTATCCAAAGTTTAATTGTGCATATTCTTTTACAAAGAATATATGCTTAAATATACTTTTTAAATGTAGAGGCCCATTTTACAAAGATACATATTCAGAATTAAGTCTTTGGCAGTGTTGAAATTAGATTTCTTACTATGAATATGGGGTGAGGGAGCAGGAGAAAATTGCCTGGAAAACCTTAGAGTGAACAAGTAAAGTAGGCATCACCAATCAAAGATTTTGACAGTGCAGAAACAGAAAAGTTAGATTTTGCTCAGACATTAACATCAGAGAAACAAGCAGAAGTGGGTGTCCTTTTCAAACAGGGTCACAAAAATGCTTTGACATGTAACTAGAAACAATGTTAGGCCACAAATGGTGGTGACACCAGAGACAATTGATACTGAAAATCAAAGCTAGAGGAGAAGTGAGTTATTTGCTAGAGATTTGAACTCTGCAAATCAGATCTCTACATTAAAAAATGTGGTTGCTGTTCCAGTCATTAGGAGGTACTTCAGGGCAGTTAATTATGAACATTTAGCCCACTGATGAGCAGTAAAAAGCTTTATTACCAAGCACTCCTTGGGACTGGGAGTTGTCAGTTAATCAGATACGCCAGGTACTCAAGGTTATTGGTCTGCCCTGCCCTCTACCTGGAGGAATCCTCAGTGACCAAATCCCACCCTGTTGGGACTGCCATGGCGACAGTAGCAACTGCTTTGGCAACTGCCATGGCCATCCTATGTAGCAGACACACAAACAGACAAGCTTCCTGGGAGTTTACCGGCAGAGCTGGATCCCAACAGTTCTAGACAGGCTGAGAAGAAAGGAGGTATCTGAGAATGATGTCGGCTGGTAGTGCTAGCTGTCAAACATTCAGCAATGGCCAGAGGTATCAAGTTGGCCAGCTGGAGAGGCAGGAATGGGGGGGCGTGTATGGTGGCTGGGGGAGGGGAGTTTGCCTTCTGGCGGTGCTGTTTAACTGAGTATTCTGGGTCATGAAATGTAATGTAAAGTAAACATTCAAAAGAAAATAGAGTCAAATTCTTTAATGTTAGTTAAAAATACATATTCTTGTACCCTCAGATTTTTGTTGGGAAACAATAAATGAAGGAAAGGGATGGAGACCAAAGTTAGTACAAATTGTAGCAATAATGCAGAGTATGAGGTTCTTCTCTATGTCATGCAAGTATCTTAAGGAAATCTTAGGCCTTGAATCAAATCATTTTGGATGTCTAGGTATCCATTAAATAGGACTCTATCATCCCTAGATTCACAACCCTCATTTCCATTGTGTGTTTGTGTGTGTGTGTCAGATGATACATTTAATAGTTCATTGCTGCTGGATTTCAGCTGTCTGTCAAATCAAATAGGCAGGGATTTTTTTAAACTTTTTTTTTCTTTGTTTAAACTGGTTAAAGAGTCCTCCATTTTTTCTTACGAACATCATTGGATACGCTACTGCTTTTCATAGTGTAAATTCTATGAATGGGACCAAATCTTTATGTTATTTATAGTAAATCTTTCTCACTGGGACTTAAAGCAGATTTCACAGAGGAAGTCAATACAATCAGCAGGATCCAATAAACAATACAATAGGATTTGGATTGTAGAAATCAGAAACCAACCAGAAATCTGAAAACAGAACTGAAGCAAGATATACGTATTAGCATAATGCAATAAATATTGCAAAAATTACATAGTAAGTTCCAACTTAGAGCAACAGGCCATATGAGCTATATACAGTAGTATAAACCACAGTCCCCATCCCTTTACCCAAGTAGCTTTATGAGACATTTTGTTACATTACAACCCTATTACCTGTGTGGAAAAGTCATCTTGAATAATTCCATTTTGCATAATTTGTGGAAAGCCAGGAGAATGGGAAACTTCCTGACCTCATCAGGTCAGGCAGGCCATTTTATATGGTGGAGGCCACAATGGAGAAAGCATGTGTACAGGCAGTCGTTGATTTTGCTTGTTTGAAAGCTGGCATCTGCAGAAGGCCCTGCTCAGACAAGTGAAGCTGCCACAGCACAGTGTGGGGGGAGAGGCAGTCCCACAGATAAGAGGGACCAAGGCCATGAAGGGTTTTGTATGTGACCACCAATACCTTAGACTGAGCCTAGTAACTGATGGACATCCAATGGAGTGCTAATATGCATGCTCCATCTAGCTCCTGATAAGTGTTAGCGTTCTGCACCAACTGACATCTCCAAATTGATTTTGAGGGGAAGTCCAATTACAGTAATGTAGTCTTCCAGCATAGACTGAGTTTGCAGCTGCATTAACTTGCTTCTCCAGTAGTAATGCTGGACCCACTGTGGCCCCTAGGCTTTTTACCAAGTCAGCAGCATTCTACTGAATTCCATCAAAAGTAGGGAACTCAATGGATGCTCAAGATTTCTTCCCAATCTTACCTTTGTGTTTCCAGGGTTTAGTTTCAATTAGTTCACTCTTAGCCAATTAACCACAGCAACCAGCAGTGAATCAGGACCTCCTGATTTCCTCATCACCAGGAAATTTGGATAAGGAGATATAGAGCTGAGTGTTGATGACAGCCAACCGCAAAACTATGAATGATTTGCCCAATGGGTTTTACATAGAGATTGAAAAGCATGGAGGATATGATTGCTCTCTGTGGAACCTCACAGGAGAGGTCCCACAAGTGCTCTCTCAATCACTTTGCCCAGCAAGGGCAAATTAGGGACTGGATGATAATGAGCCACATTTTTCTGTAGAAATGTGTGTGATTTTTTTTTTTACTTGAGTTTTATTTGGGGGAGGGGTTAGTGGAAGGATAACTGCCTCTTTGAATGGCTGAGGGAAGGGGTCCTGAATTAGTGATAGCTTTATGATAGATACGAAGGACACATGGTGCAATCCTCTGTAGCATTATGCCAGTCTAAGCCCATTGATTTCATTGGGCTTAGACTGGAGTAACAGCTTAGGATTGCACTGTCAATGTGGTCCTTGCATGATTTTAGCAGCCAAGAGGACAAGGATCCAGGCACAAGTAGCGGCCTTCACAGATCCCAGGATCTTGTCAACATCCATCATGGAAACTGGATCAGAATAGTCCATAAATAGATCAGGTGATGTATCAGGCATTTCTTCTGCCAGAACTATGTTACAACTGGCATCCACATCAGATCATATTCTTGGTATTTTTTTTAGCAAAAACCTTTGCAAAAATATCACAATTGTCTTCCTGGGACAATAAAGGCTCAATTTTAGGAGACATTTGATGCCGATCTACCTTGAACAATTGGGATGTTCATGAACTACTTGATGCAATAATAGCAGAATGCTAGAGGTTAACATTGTCTTAAGAGGACATCACATGAGAACATAATCTTCAATCCACTGCTTCTTGTGACACAGGGATGTAAGCAACTAATATTTCTTACCAGTAGACTCTTGGAGTGAGACGGGGGCTGAAAGCAGAAGCTGGAATGCACCACTTTGATGTCTTCCTTACCAGTACTGTCCCATTCTGATTGACTTTCACCTCCTTGTGAAAAAGAACATGGATTTGACATGGATGTCGTATTTGGGCATTCCTCTTCTGTTTCTTCCAATGGAAGTAAAGTATCTGGGATTTAGAAAGAGCAATCTGCTTTGTTATTCTTTAAATAAACAATAAACCACCTACTGACCTCTGGAGGTTCATTATTAGAAAACAAAATAATTACAGAGCATTTCAAAGCATCATATCGTTGATTGAGAAAACAACTAGGGATTCCATTTTCTGTTTTCAAATTCTTAGTAGCTACCAATGTATTAGTAGCCAGAATTTTTTTTTAGAAGTTCCCTTTTTCACACTATTTCTTCCACAATGATACTTCTTTAGGAAATCTATATTATGGCCACTGCTGTTGAAGGTTTTTAAAAAAGGGAAATGACATCTTGAAGCATCCCTTTTTTCCTTTAATGCACGCCGCTGTCTTAATGTGTTGCTCCCCTCTAATGGTGCATGTTCGCTTCCTTTGTGTTTTCCCTTCTTATTCAGAAACAATCATTAAGGGATCAAGGCTTTGTTTTGTTTGGATTTTTTTTTGGTACATCAGAATGCCTGTTCTCACCATTGTTTATGAATCCCAACACGAATGTATTTATTATTTCCACATAGTTTCCTCAAGCACAGAGAGCTTCCCAAAGTGTTCCTACTCCCCTTGCTGGTGTCTTCAAGTCATGACAATTTTTATTTTATTTCAAGAATTTCTTTTCATTTTGTAATGAATGGAAAGAATGGGTTACATCAAGAAATGCAAGACAGCTATAAAAACGGGTTCGTAGAAGGAATCCGATGGAAATGTATTTGTCTATCCAGTTACAGCACAAAGGTACTCTGATGTCTTGAATTCCTTGATAATCTTTTGCTTCATAGAAATAATCCTACAGAAACAAGTAGCAGTAAAACTGTGTGAAAAATATATTGTGAAATAAAATCTTTGTTTGTGTTTGTTGAAACTCAGTAGATTGAATCAAAGGACTTCCTACCACTAAGGCAATTCATAATGAGGGAATTTTCTCATTCATCAGAAGGATCCAACCCGTGAACTTTTAAATGGAGGCAGCATCAAGGGAAATACCTTGGCCTCTGTGCTTAGTTGTTGGTCCTCCAGAGTAAATGGTTGGTCACTATGTGAGACAGGTGCTGGACTAGATGGACCACTGGTCTGATCTGGTAGGACTCTTCTTCGGTTATTAAATAATATGAAAATGCTTCATTAAACTACTATTAACTGGAAGAGCAAGAGCATTATTTTGACATGAGGTTTTTCTGTGAAAATGTATTTGCCCCCACAGTCGGAAGAAAGAGACAAACAGAGTAGTTGGAACTAAGGGCCGCTTTATTAAACATAACATCAACACTAAACTGCGGCAAGGCAAACTGGCGGTACAGGTCAAGCCACAGGGTCACACTTGGACCTCCGCCTTGACCTGCCTGGGCGAGCCCCGCTGCCCCAGGTTTTAGCCATTCCTAGAATGGCCTGGACCCGGCTGGCCAGGCAAGGGGTCCCCCCGCCCTCAAGCTCCTAAAGCCTCAGCAGTACAGCATGAAGGAAGGACTTGCACCTGGGTTTCCCTGGAGGCGGTCTGGACAGGTGGTGGCAGCCATGAAGCATACCCTCCTTCCTGACAGACCCCGTTCCCCACTGATGGGGAATTGCCAAAGGGGTGCTCACCGGCCCGCTCCCTACTCCCCAACTTTCTCCTGCCAGTGATGCCTACTAGGCACCACCCTACAAATGCCTCAATCCCTGCAACAGTGCAAGGTAGGCGAAAAACCCAACCCCTTCCAGCCAATTGGGGGAATGGGAAAAAATTCCTACCTGGCTCTAGACAGCAGCCGGCTAATCCTGTACTGCAACAGGGCAAGGCGGGTGATCACACAGAGAGACTGAAGCCGGAGGGCGGAGACGCCTCCGAGGGCTTTTGTCTCCGCCCTCAGCTAGAAACCCGGATAGCCGGGAAATCAGTCTGTCCCCTCCACCATCTTTGGGGGCAAACTTCGGCCCCCAGCTTAGGCTGCGGAGCAGCTGCTGGGAAAGGGGGAAATTCCAGTGGCTTGTATCCTACAAGATCCACAAATGGAGCAGGACTCAGACGATCCCATGAACAGCATATGGGGCAAAGTGAGAGAGTATTGGTATAAATTGCATCCCTTTCCAATGAAGGTACCCTTCTGTCATCAGAAATGTAAAAATGAATCTAAGCTATTAGTTCTAAATGGCTTTTCTGCAAAGCACCCATGATTGTATATAAGATTTTTTTTTTAAGTATCTTGTTATTGATGCTTGTCAGGGGTCATTTTGTAGAAAAAGAGCTGCAGGAACTCATTAGCATAACTCATTAGCATATGCCACGTCCCTTGACATCACAGAAAGTGTGTCATTAGCATAACTGATTTGCATATGCCACACACCCCGACATCACCTATCCTGGCTGTTTTGGACCCAATCTTGGCCATTCAGGGCTGAAATTGGGCCCAAAATGGCAAAAAAGGGCTTAAAATGGCCAAAAAGGGGCCCAAAATGGTCAGGATCCACCACCCATCAGAGGCCCAATCTGGTCCGTTTCGGGACCAACCCTGGCTGTTTTGGGCCCAAAATGGCTGAAAGTGGCCATTTTGGGCCCGGATCAGGACTGGCACCAACCCAATCCGGGCCGTTTGGGCCCCGATCCAGGCCATTTTGGCCCCAATCCAGGCCGCAGTGGGCCCCAAATGGCCGAAAATCAGGTGGGTGGTGCCACCTGACATGTGACCTCTTTGGAGAATTCCAGAACTGCGTTCCTGTGCATTTCCCCTCAAATTGAGCCCTGAATCTTGTTAATGTTTGTTTTGTAAGCTGCCTTGACTCCTCCAGGGAAATGTTGGATATCAATATTCTACCTTTCTTTATTAGCTCAATGGAGCCAGATACAGGAAAATTTTCTGTTACTCTTTAATCCATTTATAGGTACAATAAAAGCCTTATATATGAATGTATGTATGTATACCTGCATGCTTGCGAACCCTCCTGCATAATTTATCTAAATTGTCTCTGCTTTAATCATCCTTAGCGGTGATGTTTTTTGAATGCTATGTCATCATTAATTGGGAAATCAATGTTCTTTTAAATTAATATTCTGTTCCTCTTCAAAAAAGCAACAATTAAGAATGGTAAAATCTGAATTAGTTACAAATAACCATGTGCTTCTTAGAAGAAAATACACTCCTGATTTTATCTGGCATTTTATTTTCATTACATTACATTTATTATTGTTCGATAGCGGTGTCTGAGACTGCTTCCATTAGCTTCTAACTTGAGTGAGCTATGATCCTGAAAACTCTCAAAAATAGCCTAGCTCTTGCTTGAACCTGAACCACAATCCTTGCTACTGAGTAAGTAAGAATTTTACTGAACATTTGAAAGATCCTGTCAGCTGCAATATTGTTTTTAAACTTTCATCTTTCAGTCAAATTTGATGAGGTGCTGGGAGATCTGTGAATGGATTTCTTACATTTTTTAAACATGAAAATTGTTTAGGGGATGGGCTAACCGAAATCAGTACTGTGGTTTGGGGGGAGAGGAGTTCACCCTACTCCCCTTATTTGTAGTATCATTCCCACTCTGTGCCAGGCAGTCATCTGTTTGCAAAGCTGAGGAAAAATAATCATAGCAGGACAAACCATTTTTGTGGGCAACTGATATGGGGAAAAATGACATGGAAGAAAACAGTGAACTCTCTTTCCTTCTACCACCCCAATCTGAATCAAGGCTACACAGCCCTTGGCCTACTATTTACCAAATTTAAAACAAAACTCAAGGGTCTAGTTTCTCTCGTTTAATCCTCATGAAAAGTGTATTACATAGTGTTGTAAGTGAACTGAACATACCTGGGTATTCCAATTTGGTCTCAAAAGCCTAACTAGATTTGAAATAGCCTATTAGTATGCTAAGAATGGATGTTAGCACTTTAAAAACTTAAATGTATTCATACTGAAAATAAATTGGAATGTGCATTTGCGAAACATTTTCTGGCATTTATTTTGTCACTAGAGGGCACTTTACCACACAGAATTACCTTTATTAGGCTGTTCCTTAAGAATGGACCACATTTAAACGAAGATTCTCCTGTGTGAAAAGACTATTTAATTTGCATACAGAAACATTCACTTTAAAAACCATAAAACAGGGTAGCAGTAGTAAAAGTGCTGCTTTCTTTGTGATACATGAGTCAATGAAGAATTTAACAAAGTATTAAGATACACTAAATAAATATACCATAAATATTGATGAAGTTGTATGGTATATCTAACGCCAATTGTTTTGCTGAAAACCTGTGTCCAACTGCAAAAACCCTTCTCATGTTTCACATAATAACCATGGATGCCCTCTGGTTTGCCATTTCTGTGCAAATTCTGTGCAAATTTAACATAATAAAATACCATTAACTTGGGCCTTCTCTCTCTGTTAGCTAGCAACCACATATACTCTTACTTAAACATTTCCCACTGGTATTCATTTTGTTTATGTTGCCGATGGTATCTATCATTCGAATCACATGAGTAAATTTAAGGGGCAGGAAAACTAAAATAGCTTTGAACTAAAATAGTTCAAAATCAATAGCTGTTTTTTTTTTTTGCATGATTAACTCTGGAGGGTAATCTGTATACTGTTCATGAGCAAGCTCTAAAGCTGACAAATAATTTTAGCAAGTGATCGGCACCTTCCAAGATACCATGAGATTTATAAAAGTTATGGGATCTGTGAAATTAACCTGTGTGTTCTTCAGTAGTCATTGAATCTGGAGTTTTATACTGTTCTGGAGTCTGATTCATACATGATTCTTTCATACACAAAGACAACCATTTACATTGTCACTTTTATAGTGACAGGCTTTTGTTTTGCTTTCAATAACGGCCTGAAAGATGTGTGCTTCAGGCAGTAGAACAGTGCAATAAAGAGTACAAACTCTGCTCACAGGCTTACAGTTAAAAAAAGAAAAGACCTTTAGGGAGGGAGAAGAGGATCTCTTTCGATGTGTGTGTGTTTACTCTAAAAACAGCCAGAAGGGAACTCATTTGGATTGGGGCTACTACATAGTTTTCCGAGCAAAGCTGCTGCTGCTTACTGAGCAAAGCTGTTGTAATTCAGGCTATAATTGACTCAGTAGAGAAAGGGACTGGCACCTATCATCTTTCCCTACCGGGGCCGTGGTCATAGTGTCAATAATGCACAGTATAACATTTTGCTTAGTTTAATAACCTTTTAAAACCTTGACCTTTGGACCTTTAGTCCAGCTATTCCTTACATTACCTTAAACTTATTCATCAGGAGGGCTCTGGTCCCAGCCAATATACTTTTCAGTTCCACTCACACAGATGTTAGGTGTTCTCTACTTTACTTAAGCGTTTACCTCAAGAACACCTTCCCTTTTGTGTTTGTGTGACTTGTATATAGGAGGTAGCTTGACAGAACGGTTGGCACATGAGGGTAGTAGTGAGGTAAAAAAATGATCTTTTTTTCCTTAAAAGTCGAATTTATGAGCCCTGTACATACAGGCAGGGCTCATTTCAAGGGGGAACGCACAGGAACGCAGTTCCGGCAGTTCCCCAAAGAGGTCATGTCAGGTGGTCCCGCCCACCTGACTCTCGAACATTTTGGGCCCGTTTCAGCCTGGATTGGGGCCGAAATGGCCCAGATCAACCATATGCCTCGATCTCAACCATATGCCTGGTGGAACATCTCTGTTGTGCAGGCCTGGCGTAAGGATAATAAATCTCACTAGGCCCTAGTTTCAACAGACAGAGTTCATTGTCCGTCTTCTGTGTAGTCCCATATGGGACTGCGCATGCGCAGGCCTGCTGACTGGATCTTTTTTCTTTAGTTAAACGTCCACTAGGGGGCGCCCAACCGGATAGTGCGCCTGCGTGGCCCTTCCCGCCAATATCGCATCCAGTGGGCGCCCCCCACCCGCCAGTTTCTTCTTTGCCGCCGACCGGTGAAGACGTAGCTCGTCCGCTGACCTGAAGAAGAAAGTAAAAGTGTTAGAAGATCTGATAAACGTATCGGATGGCCATTCTGTCTGCCTGGAATGCCTGGGGGAGACGCATATTGTGGCTAAATGTGTTCATTGCCAGAAATTTACGCCCAAAGCCAGGGCCGAAAGAAAAGCCAGGCTAGAGGCGATGTTATGGAAGAGGGCAATGCGGGCTACTAATGGCTCAGAGATGCCCCCCAAACCTCCCTCGGTGAGTGGAAAGTCGTCCCGGAGCGCCTCGTCTACAGCGAAATCTCTTTCCCCGGGATGCCCTAGAGCAACCCCCCCCTCGGATCTGAGCGGGGCGTTGGGTCAGATCCACCAGCCGCCCAAGTCTCCCAGGACTCCGACCCCAAGTCCGAGAAGCACTTTGGATCCGATGGCGGCGAGATCGGAGCCGAGGAAATTGGAACCGAAGCCGTCGGAGTTGAGGAGTTCGGAACCGGCACGATCCGAGCAACTTCCTAGCGAGACCGCGCGGTCAGAGTTGAGGGGTTCGGATCCGTCGAAGCCACCAAGTTTGTCGGTTCCGAGACACTCCGATCCTGAGTCAACCGATCCGACTCAGAGGAAACGTTCCAGGGTTGAAGACCAGACTGGACCGGCCACCAAGAAAGCTAAGAAGAAGAGCAGACAGAGGCACACTGCGTCGGTTCAGACAGAGACCGAGTGGGAGACACCTGTAATCCCCTCTCGAATCCGATCACCATCATACCATTCGTTGGATGGCAATTGGAATCCCCGTGAAGATCCTTGGTCTGGCTCTCCTCCCCGGGAGGGACGCCGTCGGCATTCTGAACAGGGCTCCCCTCAACATCACCGTAGCCGTTCGGAGACTTTTTGCTCCGATCTCCTCCGGCCCCGTCGAGCCTATTCTGTCTCATCGGTCCGGGATGACTGGGAGCTGCCTCTTAGTGAATATTCCCGGTTCGACTCGCCTTGACGGGATCAAGGCTACCATCATTCTGAAATTGGCCGTGACCAGAGCCCAAGCCCTCCGTCGGATCCGTCTCCTGACGAGGTTATTATCGGTTCCGGCAGGCTCTCCCCTACAGAGGACTTCCGTCTATATGCGAAGCAGATGATGAGAATGGCTCGCTCGTTGGAGCTGGAGGTGTCTGCAGTTAATCCGAAGCCCAAGGATAAGATCTTGCACCATATATATTCTGGCAACCTGGCCTCAATTGCCTTTCCCATTGTGGAAGGTCTAGAGGAGGTTATTACTTCGGTATGTGAGAAGCCTGCTTCCATTCACCCCACCTCTCGGCGTCTGGAGGCTTTATACAAGACTCGGGATGATGTCTGCACATACCTCTTCACCCATCCTCCTCCATCTTCGCTGATCACCGAGGAGATGCAGTCCAATCAGAGACAAAGTGCGCATGCTGTACCTGCTGACAAGGAGAGTAGGAAGTTAGATTCTTTAGGGAAGAAGATCTACTCCTCGGCGTCCCTGTTGGTGAAGATTGCGAATTACTCCTCCATAATGGGAGCCTATCAGATATTCCTGTGGAACCGTGTTGCGGTGTTCCTTGATAAGCTCCCTGACGACCAGAAAGTTTTGGCCAAGGTCATTATGGATGAGGCACTACGCCTCTCAAAGCAGCAGATTAGCACTGGTCGCAACACCCTGGAGACCTCATCAAGAGCTTTGGCTTCGGCTGCCGTTCTCAGGAGGCATGCCTGGCTGCATATGACTGCGTTACCTCCACAGACTAGGAGCAAAATTGAGGATATGCCTTTTGAAGGGAAAACTCTCTTCGCGAGCAAGACAGATGAATATCTGTCACAGAAGCGAAAGGACCGTTTAACGGCTCGGTCCTATGGCATCGCCCACACTAGACCATCCCAGTTCAACCGTCCCCCATATCGTTCCTCGGACTACTACCAGAACCGAAATCAGAGGTACCAACTGTATCCTCCTTATGGCTCCTTCAGACAGCCCCATCAACAGTCGGGATCCTTCCAGCGGCGCAGATCCACTTACCGTCCGCGACAGAGTCGTCGGAGTCTGGCTGAAAAGGAGCCGGCTCCCCAACCTAAGCAGTTCTGACTAGCCGTGAATCAGGCTGTGGTCTTTGGAGACCGTTTGGCTGAGTTTAGTGTGTCCTGGGTGGAGATCCAGTCTGACAGTTGGGTTCTTGATGTTATAAAGTTTGGTTATAAAATTGAATTTGAAGTTTATCCGGAGTTGTCTCTCCCTGATTTCTCGTTTGATTCCGACTCACAGAAGCTCCAGACGGCTGTTCAGGCCCTACATCAGAAAGGGGCAATTACGGAGGTTCCTCAGGGTGAATCTCTCCTTGGGTTCTACTCCGGGATGTTCGTAGTTGACAAGAAAGATGGGGGAGTACGCCCTATTTTGGACCTTAGGGGGCTCAATAGATCAGTGAGACCTAGAAAGTTTAGAATGCTAACCTTGCATATGGTCCTGCAGCTGATGCCTGATAACATGTAGTTTGCTGTACTGGACCTCAAGGATGCGTACTTCCATGTTTCCATTCATCCAGAACATAGGAAGTTTCTGAGATTTCTTTGCAATTGTAAGGTTTTTCAGTATCAGGTCCTGCCCTTTGGGCTGTCCTCTGCACCTAGAGTCTTCACTAAGTGCATGGCTCCGGTGGTAGCTTTCCTGAGACGTCAGGGATGTTCTATTTTCCCGTACTTGGACGACTGGCTCCTGGCTGCCCCGTCCTCGGACCTTCTTTATGAACATGTGAACCTGGTGGTGCGCACTTGTGCGCGCCTGGGCCTCTTAGTTAACTTTCAGAAATCAGTTTTAGTTCCCTCCCAGAGGGTGTCCTTTATGGGCATGGTATTGGATGGGACGCTAAATAAAGGGTTCCTACCCAAAGAACGTATCTCCCGTATTAAGCGCTCAATAGCATTTTTCTCTAGGTGCCGTTTCCAATCGGCCTCAGCTATTCAGATGTTGTTGGGCCTTATGGCATCTGCCACGGCTGTGACTCCTATGGCCAGGTTGAACATGCAACCACTTCAATTATGGTTTCTTTCAGTCCATGACTTCCTTTCGGCCCCTCAGTCCAGGAAGTACTCCATTCCTCGTGGAGTCCTTCGCTCCCTGAGGTGGTGGCTCTCTGAGGATAACCTCCTTAAGGGAGTTGCCTTTGGAACGGTGCAGTGTCAGGTCACCATTTCTACGGATGCCAGCACTATTGGTTGGGGCGCTCAGTGTGGACATCTCAGGGCACATGGGACTTGGTCTGACCAAGAGAGGTGTTTCCATATTAACATGTTAGAATTGCTGGCTGTCTGCTTTGCCCTTACCGCATTTTCAGATACGCTCCGAAACAAGACGGTGCAAATTCTCACAGACAATTGCACGACCATGTTCTATCTGAACAAGCAAGGGGGCACCACTTCCCAACTCCTCTGCGAAGAAACAATACGAATTTGGGGATGGGCGTTAGACAGGGGTATTTCGTTACAAGCAGTTCACATTCCAGGGAGCTCAAACGTGATCGCAGACAAGTTAAGCCGTCTCATGTCCGACAACCACGAGTGGATGATAGTGGACTCCGAGTTGAGAGGCTTGTTCGAGACTTGGGGTTTCCCCGAGGTGGATCTGTTTGCATCGGAGAGCAACAGAAAGGCCTCGCAGTTTTGTTCCCGGGGAGGTCTGGGTCTGAACTCTTTGGGGGACGCTTTCCAGATCGCTTGGACAGGAGTTCTCTTCTATGCCTTCCCTCCTTTTCCGCTGATTGCCAGGACAGTCAGCAAGATCCTCCGGGAGGGTTCACGTGTAATTCTAGTCACTCCTTTTTGGCCTCATCAGCCATGGTTTCAACTAGTGATGCAGCTATCTCAGGGTGTATATTATCATTTCAATCTGGTTCCCAATCTCCTTTCCTACAGGGGAGTACTGTATCACGATTTACCCAAACTGAAGCTGACGGCTTGGTTAGTTCGGGGTTCCTGGGATTGTCTGACAGAGTTGCAGAAATTTTAGTTAATGCTAGGCGGGATAGCACCCGTAAGTCCTATGCAGCAAAATGGAAACGTTTCGAATGTTGGGCTGCTGAGACGGGAGTAGATATTTGGAATTACCACTTGGGGTCTATTTTTGATTTTCTTTTGACTCTTAAGGATGGAGGTCTTTCTAATTCTTCAGTAAAAGTTTATTTGGCTGCCATCTCCGCCTTTCATGCAAAGGTTGATGGTCGGACTGTTTTCTCCCATAGTTTGTCCAGGTCCTTCCTTAAAGGTTTACAGAATATGTTCCCCCCAGTGAGGGAGATTGTGCCTCAATGGTCACTTAAATTGGTGTTGGTTGCTCTGATGAGGGCGCCTTTTGAACCTCTTGTGCCTTGAAGTTCTTATCGTTCAAGGTTTCCTTTTTGGTGGCCATTACTTCGGCCCGTATGGTCAGTGAACTGGCGGCCCTGAGACAGGACCCCCCTTTTCTTAAGGTGCACCCTAATAAGGTGGTTCTTCAGCCAGATCTTAGATTCCGGCCTAAGGTTGCTTCGCAGTTTCACACATCTCAGGACATTATTTTACCTGTGTTCTATCCCTCTCCTTCAGATAGTTCGGAAAGGGCCTTGCACTCATTGGATGTGCGTAGGGCAATCCTTTTCTACCTCCAGAGAACTAGGTCATTTAGGAAAGTTGATAGTCTTTTTGTTTGTTACTCGGGCTCTCGCAAAGGGAAGTCAGCCACTCCTCAGTCTATTTCGAGGTGGGTTACAATGGCTGTGAAGACTTGTTATGCACACTCTAATGTTGACTGTCCTCTAGAGGTTCGAGCGCATTCTACCAGGGCTCAAGCATCGTCTGCGGCCTTCTTGAGAGGTATCCCTATCCGGGACATTTGCAGAGCGGCTACGTGGTCCTCTTCGGAGACCTTCGCCAAGCACTACGCCTTGGATACGTTGGATCGTAAGGAAGCGGCTGTTGGTCAAGCTGTCCTGCAATCGCTTTTTGCATAAGAAGCATACCCTCCTCCAAGGTAAGCAGCTTGCTAGTCTCCCATGTGGGACTGCACAGAAGACGGACAATGAAAACAGAGTTTCGCTTACCGTAACTGCTTTTCATTGACGTCTTCTGTGTAGGCACACATACACTCCCTCCTGCCCCGCTATGCTTCCTCCAGTTGTCAAAAAATTTTTCTGGGGGTCAGCGGCACAGGAGAAACTGGAGGGTGGGGGGCGCCCACCGGATGCAATATTGGCGGGAAGGGCCGCGCAGGCGCACTATCCGGTTGGGCGCCCCCTAGTGGACGTTTAGCTAAAGAAAAAAGATCCGGTCGGCAGGCCTGCGCATGCGCAGTCCCATGTATGCCTGCACAGAAGACGTCAATGAACAGCAGTTACGGTAAGCGAAACTCTGTTTTCCACCTGGTCGAGGCAAGGCAAGCATCTTTGGGACTAGGAATCACCAGAAGCTGTTTTTCAGCCAAACGGAGCACCCTCTGGGGAACATATGGTGAGAGGTGGTCCCGCAGATATATTGGTCCCAGTCCACTAAGGACTTTACAGGTTAGCACAAAAATTCTCAACTTGATCTGGTACTCCTCTGGGAACCATTGCAGCTGATGTACTGTGGTGTTATATGTGTACTATACAGCATACCTGTAAGGACACATGCAGCTGCATCTGGACCAGTTGTAATTTCCGGACCAAGCCCAAGGGTAGCCCTGTGTAGTGAGTCACAGTAGTCCGTCTGTTACAGTAGTCCAATCTGGAGGTGACCATTGTCTGATCACTGTCGTTAGGTCATGGGTTTGAAAGGTAAGGGATAAGCTGCCTGGCCTGATGCCTGGCAACCGCTGTGACCTGGGCCTCCATTTACAAGGAGGCATCCAGGATCACTCCCAGACTCCTAACTGTCGGAACGGGCACAAGCTGTACCCCATCAAGGGTCGGGAGCCAGATTCCCAAACCTAACAGTCCACAACTCAAGTGCAGGATTCCATCTTCAAGAGGTTCAGTTTCAGTCGACTCTATTTCAGCCACCCAGCCATGGCCTCAAAAGCTCTAGACAAGGTGTCTACATCCATAGGCTGCCCCAATCCCCAAGCTTTCTGTCATTGATGGCAATTAAGTTCGTAAATGCCAGCACCACATCTCTTTGTAACGTCCCATAGGTTTGGGGGTATGTTTTTGAGGCACAGTGCTGCAGAACATTTTAGGGGTGTACTAATAAGGTAAGTAGTCACACAACACCCATGACCAGTGCGAATTGCAGCCTGAGGAGCCAGTGTGAATAATGAATACAGCATATAAATTGTTTTTTTAAAAAAACCTTTGCTATAGCCCCAAATTGACCCCTCCCCAACACACACACAACTTCTGCTTAGGGTAAATCAGAGAAGAAAAGAAAGAGTGCTGATCAGGGATCTCTAGCATTACAAGTAGTTTGAGCCTAAGAGCAAAAGAGAAGATTAAGCTGATAGACAATCAAACTAGAGAGAAGGAAGTTACTGTAATAAAGTTGGGAAGGAAAAAGTGGATAAATCATTGTCTTTGCAGTAGAAGGAGACAACAAAAAGTTGGAAATGGCAATCTTCTGCTCTAACTGGAAAGAAGAGAAAGGAGATTACAGGGAAAAATATATTGATCCAGGGTCCTTTTGTACAGAAGTAATTGCAAAAGATCTTTCTAGGGACAGGGACAGCTCAAACTAGCCAAGTGCCCTCCTTCCTGCTGTTTTGGATGCAGAGAAAGTACTTCTGCACCTAACATTGGATATATGGCAGCAGTGACATGAAAAAAGATGGATGCCACTACCCATGGCACCTGAGCAGGGTCCAAGGTGGGGTGCAGTGCCCCTGTAGCCTGCCTTGGATTCCCAGCAACAGTAGGTGATGATAGGCACATTTTCCAATGGAAAAGTAGTGGGATGGGCACCAGCTAAAGCTTAGTCCAGAGTCATGTCTAGGTCAATGAATGAATAAAAACATGCATCTCTCTGGTTTAGATAGCCACATGGTACTGTTTCCACTCTAGGAGCAGGAAGGAAATGTAAAGGGGCTGGGGAGTAGTCTGTAAGATTGTCCTGTTATTCACATGAGCCTATAGATCTATAAAGTAGATATTTGCTTGCTACAGAAAACATAAAATTGCATACCCAGCTAGAACTATAATTGCAGGCACTGTTTGCTTTCATTTTGCCAGAGCTGCCCCTTATTATGAAATTAGTATTATGTTCTAACTTTCTGCAACTGTGCAAGCATTTACTTGTACATCATAAAAGCTACTCTTGTGGTTTGCTTTGCATTACTGGCAATAACAGGCACTGGGGCAACTGGCCAAATGTCTTCCCTATCCCTGTCCTATAGGCAAACTATTCAAACTATGGGGAGACGTAAATTGAGAGTTCCCTTGGCAGATTGCTGTGCTTTGCTACCTGCTGCTGCCAGTCATAATTGCAAATAAGGCATGTTAGTATTCTGAAGCTCTGCTTTGATGCAAAGTTATGCAATCAGTTGCAGTGTTAATTTACAAGACTTTAGCCCTCTCAGAGTGCTCTGCTATAGCTATATATTTGTTAATAGGTCTGCTTTCCTTTTTGTTAAACAGATTTTGCATACTATTCCTGAGTCCTGACTGAAAATGTTATAGGGCCCTACATACTTGCTTGTCTCCAACTTACATTTCGGGAATGTTAGAAGAGGCAGACTTGATGCTGTCCCTTTCCTCACATTTCAGAGTGAGTGTAAGTGGAGTGCAAGTGAACAGGGAGGAATACATGTGAGTCTGTTCACTTGCCGTTCAAGTGTCACTCGTCACTACACGTGTCATTAGTCACTTGTAGTTTGGCCCTTAGAAAGATAGAAAAGTAAGGGCATCTGTTTCCTATTTACTCCTTTACTGCCCTGAACTATCCTTTGATGTGTAGATTGCTAATCTCAGGACTTTCTCCTCATGACATCCTTCTCTTCCTCCCTTTGTCACACTTCTACCTTTTCTCTCCATCTTGCACCATGGATGCAAGTCCTGCATTCCATGTCCATCCTTAGACTTAGGTAGATAGGAATCTATTTCTCCACTTTCCTATCGAAGTATGAAGTTTCTATAATAAAGAATTTTTACTTCTTTTCTAAACCTAAAGCAAGTGTAAGTTTGTTACTTTCTCTCTCACACTGACACCAGCCACCATCATGTTTTCTCTGCAGTCTATGCTACTCTGTTAAGGACTAGTTTCTGTTCCTTTTAATAGGGAAAAGGTGAGTCTATTTTATTTTACTTTTCAGTTACGCTATCATTACGTAGTATTTTGGAAGTGGAATACTGGGGAAGGGTAGGGCTTATGTTTCCTTGTTAAAATAGTTTTGTTTGTTTGCTTGCTTGCTTTCTGCTGCTGTGGTTTTTGCAGGGTATAGGATGGGTCTATATAACATTGATTGAGAACAGTTAGTTTTTCATGGTAGTGTGTGCATGGGGGGAGCTGCTTCAGCCGCTGCTAAGCTCCTCTTTAAATTTCTATTCCATTATTAAATTGTGAGGTGGTATATATTGAAAAAAAGGGCAATTCCTAAAATGGCAGCCCAGGTGCTGTCTCTCTGAAGCCATGAGAAAGCCCATCTGCATTAACAAGACTTGGAGGGGTGTGCAGATCAGAAGTCTTTTTAAAATTTCCTTTTGCCCTGCGTGCAGCTCAGAGAGAACATTGGCAGGGAATGTGCACTCTGTACATGTTCATGCTTTTCATTTGCTGTTACCTAAAATGGTATGGTAGTTTCTTTTAAAAAAAATTATTAGTTTTTCATAAAAAAGAAAACTGGGAAGGGAAGTAGATTTGAAGAAGAGGGGATGGAAAGAATGAAAACCACACTATACAGTCTGCTTGTAGCAGTACTCTACACATCTACCTATCATTTCATACCACAGTTCAGTCGACTGTGATAGTTGAAAACAAGTTACATTAGAGCCTTCATATCCTTAACACATTCAAGTCCTTATATTTATTTTTAACCCAATTATAAAACAGTCCAAGGTCCAGCAAAGTCCTCTTCTATTTGTCCTTTCAATAATGAAGTTAATTTGTCCATTTCTGCACTTTGCATTATCTTCACTACTAATTCTTCTTGCAAAGGTATTATTTCACGTTTCCAGTAATACGCTAATAGAATTCTAGCTGCTGTTACTGCGTGTATTATGAAGTATTTCTGGTCCTTACTCAGTTCATCTGGAATGCAGTTCAGCAAAAAACAACTCTGGTTTGAAAGGTATTGAAACCTGTAAAATCATTTGCAACAATGTGTGCACCATTATCCAAAATTTATGTATATTTTTACAGGTCCACCACATATGGTAGAACAGTTGGTATGGTACAGTTTCAAAGGAGCAACCAACTAACTAATGCTTAGAGAAGAATTAAAAAAAAAAAGTTTGAGTAGCACTCAGGGCCGGCGTGCCCATGGAGGCCAGGTAGGCAGTGGCCTCGGGCGCGAGGGAACTGGAGGGGCGCCGGAGGGCGTGTCGGGGGCAGAGGCGCGTACAGCGAAGCTGGCATGACTGGGCTGCAGCTACTGCTGCAGCCAGCCAGCCAGCCCCGTGCTGCTGCCGCTGCCGCCGCCACACGCCCCAGCCGGGCGCAGCCTCCATGCACTGCCCCAGCAGCGGCTCGCGGCTTCTACACCTAGCTGGGGCACGTGGCGGCGGCGGTGGCACGGAGCTGGCTGGCTGGCTGCAGCAGCAGCTGCATCCAGCCACAGCAGCTCCGCTGCGCGCTCCTCCGCCCCCACATGCCCCGGCTGGTCGCAGAAGCTGCAAGCCGCTGGTGGAGCGGCACACGGAGCAGCCTCCGCGCGCTGCCCCAGCAGCGGCTCGAGGCTTCTGTGCCTGGCTGGGGTGTGTGGCAGCAGCGGCGGCATGGGGCTGGCTTGCATGCTCCTCCGCTCCCACACGCCCTGGCCAGGCGCAGAAGCCGCGAGCAGCTGCTGGGGTGGCGTGCGGAGCACGGAGAAGCTTCCATGCGCCGCCCCATCCATCTTGCGCTGTGTGATGACGTGACGTCATCACGCAGTTAGAGGTGTGCGCGCACGCAGCGCGCACGCTCGTGGCCGTGGGCGCCAGAAACTCTGGCGCCAGCCCTGGTAGCACTTTCAGAACTACAGCAAATGTATTGCTGTAGGATTTGGGAATTCTTTTGGTAGATAGATATTTTGTGTCTTCTTCAGGCCTGTGATTTCCTATGTTTCTGAAGTGGATGCTGAACCAGTTCCTTTTTTAAGTTAATTAATGCAAGCCTGTTACGCATTTTAATAATAATAACAACAACAGCAACATTTGACTTATATACCGCCCTTCAGGACAACTTCTACTCAGAATGGTTTACAAAGTATGTTATTATTATCCCCACAACAATCAACCTGTGAGATGAGTATCTGTATTCTACAGATTTGGTCAAGTAGATGTGTATTGACAATTGTTCACCATCTAGGCAGCTACAGCTAACATGAACTGCTTTCAAGCATATAATAATATTATTGCACCGTGGCTTACTTTGCCTGGTGGTTGTTTGGATTAAAAGCTGTAAAACACTTTGGCAAATTTGAAATGCTATTACAAAAAGTTAGACACTCCAGGGATTACACCCTGCCTGCACAACCCAGGCAAGGCTGTCCCAGCAGACATTCACACATATTTGCCAAGGACCAAAATAGAACATCTAATGTATACAGGCCATAATTTAGTAAATTTCAGTACAAAATTACCCTTATGAATAAGACACAAACAAAACTCCTGTAAATAAACATCCAGGAAAACTTTAAAAATTTTTCCCCTACATGCTTTTCTGTGTTGCCTTTCTTAGTGTCAAATTTGTGAACAGTAGTTTGTCCTATGCACACGGTATGTATATTTGTAGATCTGAAAGTAACTATCTTAAAAGTGAATTTCAAAAACAGCATACAGCGAGAGATCGCTGAGATACCACTGTAACCATTGGCCAACTCCCTCCTTTTCTTAGGTTTGGCCCAGCCCAGGGGCGTTATTCGGGTGGTGTCCAGGGGTGCTCGGCATCCTCTAAATTTGTAGGGAGCCCCTCCCTAAATCCCCCATGGCCCAACCTCCATAAATGGTAGAGGCCCCTCCCTATGATGTCATTGGGTCCCGGTTCTTTTAAGGACCTAGCATAGCAACCCATCTGGACCAGCCCCCACCCCCAGGAAATTGGAAAGTCTGCACCCGTGTTCGTACCCTACCATAAATTTTGTCTTATTGGTGCTACTGGACTCTTGATCTTTTCTACTTCTACAGACAGACTAACAGAGCTACCCATATTGACTTGTATTTATGTGCTGTTTAGGTAGTTCAGTATTTCTTGGGCCATATACTAGTGTTTCTTTTTCTCCCCTCCGAATAGTCATTATTCAACAATCAGGCTAATGAACACAGTAGAATCCAAAATTGAATTGAAGATTAAACAGTCACTACAGTATTATTTCCATTTCTATTCTTCAGATACTTGAGAAATACATTGTTTTTATATTCTGAGTATTTAATGCTGTGTTTTTCAACTGTTAACAGCTTTTATGACATTATATGTCCTCTGGAACAGGTTCCCTGGAGAGATGCCGTAGAAATTTCTATATAAAGAAATTATAATGTAAAGTAAATTTATGTTGTGCTGTGTGACTAACAGGACTTTAAAAGAAATAGGAAAAAACTAGGAAATTGATCTTCAGGTGAATTATTTTTTACTATTTAGTATATTTTCTCCAGACTGACTGAGCCTCATGTTTCACTCTACTTGTCTTCCACTCTTCCTGTTTTCTGCATGTTCGGGTTGCCATTTGCCCAGCAGCAGTGGGCATTCTCCCGCTCTGAGGTTCAGCTTCCTGCCACGAGTGATCAGGGCAACAGGAATAAAAAATAGTAATGTCCATAGAGACTGGAAGCAGAGTATGGCACAGCTAAACCCTAAAGTCTGGCATGCACCGCCCTGCCCCCCTCAGCTAGAGGAGAAGAGAGAAAAGAGGGAGATAGGTTCTCCTGCTCTTCTGACAGTGCCATCTTTCCATATTTCTTGCTTCTGTTCAGCCGTGCAGTCTATCACTGGCTTCTCTACAACAATGAAGGTTCTCATAGGCAGCAGCTAGGCCTGCAGTCAGCTCTAAGGATGGTTGATTGCTGATGCCTGCAGACATGTACCACAGCAACCCTGGATGGATGGAGAGGGCAGAGGTCATTGCCTCTGCAAGAGAGCCCAGCGTGGCAATGTTTCTCCCCGAAGCCAACACATTTGCTGCTGGTGCAAGGCACTGTGGCACTAAAGAAACCCCTCAAGCTGCAGCAGTTGCAAAAGCTGCTCTGGAGTGAGTTGCTACTCACTGCCCTGAGTGAGCAGGCACCAATCATGCCAGGCCAAGCAGCAGGAAGAAGAGAGCACGCTCAGCATCAGAGCTCTTAGCACCATTGACTGGGCAAGTTGCTGCTGCTGTCCTCACCTTGTCTCACTGCAGCTCTGGTCAAGCGCCCCATTGGTGCTACAGGAAGATAGGCTGTGGGAACTTTTTCGCTTCCAATGGCAGTAGCAGAGGTGAAGGGCAAGTGTAAGTGGCAGGGGAGCGGGTGTGGAAAGCTGGAGAAAGGATGAGGTGGTTTTGGAGGAGGGCAAGAAAAGAACTTGTAGGGAAGGGCTGGGTAGAAAGTACTTGTGGAGGAAAAGGATAGTCAGAGAAGGGGGGGATGAACTAGAAGCTGTTTTTAGACATAACCTTAAGGAGAAGGAAGATGCTTTGTTCTTGTGACAGAGGGTGTGCTTCCAGAACTGGAAGCTCAGTTCAGTGAAATGCCAAGGGGAGCAAGAAGTTGCAGGAACAACTTTAGGCTCAAAGAACACCCCCAAAATATGTTAAATTCTTTCTCTCTTGAGATTCCGCTGCGAAAAAAATCCATGCAATATCTCTGATTAGGACCAAAATATCACAAAATAGTGAGCAAGTTCTCCAAGACTCTTTATCAACTGGGATGAATATCCATTGAAAATCTGCATATCCTTTGAAGTGATGCAGCCTTCTTTGGATAGTTATTCCTCTGTTGGCCAGTAAAGAACTAGGTTTAATAATTCTGTATTTACTAGGAATTTGAACAATACATTCTTACTAAGAATTTGGATACTAGTATCAGATATCATTGTATGATATCTTTATTTTGGACAATGATAGGGTTTATTCCTGTAATATGCATAAGAGAGCCTGTAAATCTAGGGATTTTAGAGAGAGGAAACTAATTTCAGAAGCATTTATCTCTATATTATATATGTTGTCTTCTGTACTGATCCATCCCTTTCTACTTTGTCTTTATTTTCTTTAGATTTATACATTATTTTCCCTGCTGATGCTACTTGTCATGTATCCATGGAACAATGCCACAATTAGTGAAATGTTTTTCTTCTTTCTGTAGTCTCGGGACCTAGTTATCCTTTTAGTCAAAAAACAACAATTGTAAATATCCCAGTGATACAGTAAATAAATCAGTATATGAGGCTAATTGAAGTCCTCATACTGTCAGGTGAATAATTTAAGTATTGCTTTTGTTCTCTCTCCCCTATTTTAACAATATAGAGTGCACCGTGCTTTCCCTTTCCACCCCAAAAGAAAAGGCCCTTGGAAGGAAAGGTGGTTACCCATGTATGAGATACACAGTATCTTTTCCAGTTCCTTTTTCAGCTTTTCTTAACTAAGGAGAGTATTGGAAAATAAGCTGCTGTAGCTTTGATCATGCAAAATGAACATCTCCTTAGTATTTGCTGAGGCTAAAATAATCAAAATTATTTATTTATGTAGAGCATTGATTTTTTAATATTGTGCAGCTCATCTATATAAGAACAAGCAATGCTAGTTGAGCAATCGTACATATTTGAAATGTGCAATTTGATTCCATGGCCTTTGGAAAATTGTTTTTTAAGTCTTATTAAAGAAGAGTTATTTACTTTACATTTCCCTTAAGCATTTGTATTGGGAGCAGTTTTTTAAATGGCTCAGCTTCTGTTGCCCACATTTCTAATCACTTTAATAAAGAAAAGTTAACCATAGCCCCCTTCACAATTTTGTGGTGGTGATCCATAAAGGAAGTAATAACAAAAACAGAATATGTCCTTGGCAGGGTTTCTTTCTAAATGCTTAATACAATCCTAACTGGAGTTACTCGGTTTAGGATTGTACTGTAAATCATTTAGTTTTCAACATATTAGTTTTCCTTTGATCAGAAGGAATTATTTTTCTCTGTACACTACACAAAGTTGCACCAAATATTTGATGCTGGTCAGAATTCTAGTTCAGTCTACCAAGCGGTGACAGCGATATCTATCTTCACTTTTCTTTGCTGTTTGCATGTCTGTCTGTCTGTCTATCTGTCTGTCTGTGGGGGGCACTGCTTCTGGACCCATAGCTAAGAACAAGCAATGCAAATTCTTCTCCAAAAATACTCACAGAGATAAAGTACAGGGAGGGGGTTATTTACATTGGACTCTTTATTTATTTCATTGAGGCATAATAATCAGAAGATAAGCTGAAGTTTGAGATTTGAGGATCAGAGGATGTAGTGTTGACTGGCAGTTGTAGAGAGGCTGAACTTTCCAAGGAGCACAGTTTTTCTTGAGGTGCATGGATACCATAGTAAAACTGACATGAGAACAAATGGTCATTTTGAGGATTCTCTAATTTTTATTTTAAACCTCCATGTGTTCTGACTGCAGTCTTCTTCTGTGTTCCTTTTGAATTCAGAGGTTTACTACTGCTTACATAAACCAGTTTTTTGCTTAGAAATGACTTTTTAATAAATTATTTCCAGTAAATACAGCCAGAGCCAAGTATGAGCTTTCATGCAGTATGATCTTTCACTTTATAAAGCGTGGGCAAAATGAACAACCTGCAGCAACTGATTGCTGAAGGTCTTTGTGTGATCTTGGTCTGGTCATCATTTAAATTTATCCATTAGGAAAGATGACGGCCTGTCTTCCTTTCTCCTAGTGTCAAGTTATAGTTGCATTTCACTGCAACTAAAATACTTTAGAGCATGCTTCTTATTTCACTTTAATACTGGTGAAACATTTTTACAACCTATTTCACGGAGATTCCCATCTTAATATTTCAGGCTTAATTTAAATGTGACATGGGTGGTTAAGAAGAATTTACCTGTGTGATGTTTCACTTGTCCACCACTTCATTTAAACTTAGTTCTCAGCATCCAAGATTCATAGCCAAGGTAGATACTTGTACAAGCATACTTATGTTCAGGGCTCATTTTGAGGGGGAACACACAGGAACGCAGTTCTGGCAGTTCCCCAAAGAGGTCACATGTCAGGTGGCCCCGCTCCCTGACTCTCAGCCATTTTGGACCCATTTCGGCCTGGATTGGGGCCAAAACAGCCTGGATCAAGCCTCTGATGGGTAGTGGATCACTCTCCCGCTCACCAGCAGCCCAATCCTGACCATTTTGGGCCCCTATTTGGCCATTTTGGGCCCAATTTCGGCCCTAAATGGCCAGGATTGGGTCCACAACAGCCAGGATAGGTGATGTCAGGGGTGTGGCATATGCAAATCAGTTATGCCAATGACACACTTCTGGTGTCAAGGGGCATGGCATATGCTAATTAGTTATGCTAATGAGTTCCACTAATGAGTTCCTCTAGCTCTTTTTCTATGAAATGACCCCTGCTAATGTTGCACGTGCTGCAGCATTGTACACTGTCATGGGCTGGGCTAGCCCAAGCAGGGTGGTTCAAGTCCAAACCTTAAGGCCAAAGTCAAAGGGGAGTTCCAAGAGCAAAAGCCAAGTTGAACCGGTGGTCAGAGCATGAGATAAAGCCAGGAGTGAGTCCAGAGTCCAAGAGCGAGGTCAGGCACAGTCCAAGGTCAGTCACCAATAGCATCAGGTCCAAATGCAGGCACGGGCAAGGTTCACAGAACACACAGCAGTTGCAGGCAATAGACACGTTGCTTCCACACCCGGCAGTTCCTCCAGACTGGCTCTTATAGCCAGGCGTGGTTTTCAGCCAGCTGCTGGGGCTCCATCCTGATGCTACTCATTGTCACTCTCCAGCAGCTGGCTTTGGCTCAAGAGGCAAGCGCTGCGCCGTCTCTCCTGCAGTTCCAATCTCTGGCACTGCCTGCGGCGTTCCTTGGGCGTGGGTGAACCTGGGGGGGTGGAGGCTCTTGGCTGCGCTGCACCTGTAGAAGTCCCTGGCTGAGCTTCCCCTGTGGTGTTGGAGCTAGAGGGTGTTGGTGTCTCAGCTGCTGGCTGCAAGCTCTGATCGGCCAGCAGCTGTTGTTCCTGATTGCCGGCTTCTGCTGAATCAGGGCTAGGGCTGGCTACACAGGGCTCCTCTTCTCCTGAGGAGTCCTGGCTGGCTACACGAGGCTCCTCTCCTCCAGAGGAGACCTCACTCTCAGACTGGGCCATGACACACACATAGTAGCACAGTTTATATGAAACATGCAGGATTTCCTAAGTAAGCTTTTCTTGCCTGTCTACAACATATTTAAAACAGGCCTCAATCTCTTGCATAGCATTAACCAGGCAAATGGTGGAGTCATGTACGAATCTCCTGCTCCGTAAAGTAGAACCTCCACTATCTTCAACAGAAGAGCAAAATGGACTTTTGTGTATTCACTCAACCGAGTCATTATTAATGAGTGGCTGTTTTAAATTGGTAACTATTCAGCCATAGTCTGAGGAAAACTACATGAGACACAGGCACGTGTCGTGTCCCACAAGTAGAGATGGGCACGATCAGCATTACAATTTGAAAAAAAAACCGATAATGGCGTTCGCGCCATCGGGACCCGGCTAATCGGTGCTGTCCATGGCAACCGATCCAGCGGTCGGGGGTTTGCTTGTTCAGGGCTTGATCGGATCGATCGGTTTCTGTTCGGGATTGCAGACACTCAGGCGCCAGGAATCAATTCCCCTGGCAACGGAGCCAGGGGAATGCCTGAGCTGTGTTTGCCCTCCTTCTGTCGCCCTGGAAACGCGAATGGAATCCCAGCTTTCCTTGATCAGCAGGGCTTCCTTCCAACCACGGAGCAGCCAGCAACGCGTCACCATTTGGGAGAAAAGAGGGGAGGGAGGGGGAAGGGGGTGTTCTGTAGCCACGGGCACTCCAAATGTTTTTTGCTTTTTAAAAAAAACGGGGCTTTGTAGGAGGAATGGCTGTTTTTCTGTCTGTCACTCTCTGTTTTTAACCTGCTTTTAAAACACTGTATTTTGTGGGAAAATCTCATTCACGGCTCTGTGTGTGTTTAAAAGGGAGTGGGTAAAAGCTGGATACAGATGCTTTTAAACGGATCCTCATGAATTCATATGATTTTTATATTGAAACAAAACAAAACAAAAAGGCTGTCATATTATAGATCATGTCCTAGTCTACAGACAGCAACAAAACAATCATGCATCCACTAATCCGTGGCGCTGCCACAGCACAAAAACATGCTAAAAAAGCATGGATCCGCATGGATCCTCTTGATTTTTAAGTGGGGCCACCCAAAATCCACCACACAATCACAGACCATGTCTGTTGCCACAAATGGGACCAAAAAATTCAGCCATCCACTACTTCGTGGAACCGCCACAGTGCAAAAATACAGTTCAAAAGCACGGATCCACATGGATCCTCTAGGTTTTTACATGGGACCACCCAAAATCCACCATACAATCCCAGATCATGTCCATTGCCACAAAAGGGGCAAAAAAAATCAGTTATCCACTGCTTCGTGGCACTCCCATGGTGCAAAAACATGGTCTAAAAGCATGGATCCTCATGGATCCTTGTGATTTTTACATGGGGCCACCCAAAATCCACCATACAAAACCAGATCATGTCCATATCCACAAATGGGACCAAAAAAATCATTCATCCACCACTTTGTGGCAGCGCCACGGCGCAAAAACATGGTTCAGAAGCACGGGTCCTCATGGATCCTCTTGATTTTTACATGGGACCACCCAAAATCCACCATACAATCCCAGATCATGTCCATATCCACAAATGGGACCAAAAAAATCATTCATCCACCGCTTTGTGGCAGTGCCACGGCGCAAAAACATGGTTCAAAAGCACGGATCCTCATGGATCCTCTTGATTTTTACATGGGGCCACCCAAAGTCCAGTATACTGTCCCAGATCATGTCCAATGCCACAAACAGGACCAAAAGATCTAAAATATGACAGCCTTTTTGTTTTGTTTCAATGTAAAAATCATATGAATTCATGAGGATCCATGTCTCAGATTCATGTTTTTTCACCGTGGCAGCACCAAATATTTTTGGATCTGTGTTTTTTATATTTCAGTCTGTAGACCTGGCTGTGATATGTGATTTGATGTTTCATTTGTGTTTTTCCTATTTAAAAAACCATAGGATCTGCGAGGATCCGTGTGGATCCTGGTTTTACTTTCTTCCTGTTTAAAATATGCTTTTGGAAGACTGGCTGCTTGCTTTTAAAATCGGGTGGGGAGGAATGGAGGATTCTATCCCTGCTTTTTTTAAAAAACTGGCTGAAACATGTTGACGGGGTGTCTCTCTCTCTCTATTTGGAGAGGCAGGGACGGGTTAAAAACTCCCCCCCCCCCGCTCTAGGTGCATGTGTGTGTGTCTAAAAACGTCCCCTCCCTGAGGGGAGGCGGCTCGTCGCTGGGTTAAAATCTCCCCCCCCCTGCTCTGTGTGTGTGTGTGCGTGTGCATGTGTGTGTGTGTGAAAACACCCCCTCCCTGAGGGGAGGTGGCTCATCACCGGGTTAAAAACTTTTTTCCCCCTCTGCTCTAACTGTGGGGGGGGGGCCCTCTGCTTTGGCCTCCCCGATCCCTGATCCCCGATCAGAAATGGGACTTTTCGGTGTGGATCGGTGATCTGGGGTTGTCGCCAGTGCAGATCCACGAACAGCTTGATCGATATTTTTTTGGGGGATCGTGCCCACCTCTACCCACAAGGCTCCCTGGGTAGTGTAGTCTTACAAAGAACAGCCACTCAATGTGATGCTCTGCTGAGGAAAGAGTGATGGGAGGGATTCTGTCTCTCTTTCAAAAAGCCTTGGCTCGAGTTTTTCTCTGAAAGCTTGGGCGGGGGGGTAACAAGAACCAGGAAATCCAGTGCGGCTTTTTGCAAGACAGAAAGAGAATCCATGATGCAATTCTCCACCAGGGAGAAAAGTGGTGGGGAGATTTTCTTTCTCATGGAAAAAGTCATCCCGGATTTTCTGCCTCCTGTTACGTCCCCACCCCCAAGCTCCCTGAGGAAAAACCAAGCTGAAGCTTTTTGAAAGAGAGACAGACAGAATCCCTCCCATCACTCTTCCCACAGCGGAGAATTGCATTGAGCGGCTGTTCTTTGTAAAACTATACTACCCAGGGAACCTTGCAGGACCCAATACATGAAGAACACGTGTCTGGCATCTCATGTAGTTTGGCTCTCTGAGCAAGTTTGGCAAAAGACTGTTCCAGATTGTCAGTTAAAGTACATCACAGCCACTTTTAGTTCTTCTGTGGTACTACAGAAGAAAGTATTGGAACAAATAGTCTAGCCACAGTGAGTATAAAATAGACCTACATGTGGTGGTGCGGGGAATGATAATGTTCTCCATTGTTGTGCAGGGAGATTGTTACAGTGCATTTTTCGCTGGGGGGAGATACACAGCTGGCAAAGAAGGGGGCTACTAAGGCAGCAGACATTGAAAATAGCTTGATAAAATAGTGGGAACTTTTTATGTAGTTTGAAAATATTTTTTATGGTGTCATGATTCATGAACACAGCTTCCAAGGAAATGAGTGCTTATCCCCGCCAAAATGAGTGCTTATTTCAAAAAATAGTCACTTATCTCAAAAAAATAGTCAAAAATAGTACTAGTGGGGAGAGATGTGTCATTCTTCACTTGTAGATTTCATGGGCACTTTTCACTACGTAGGTGCTTTTGATGTTTACATAACCACAGTCCATACAGCACAGTGGTGCTAGTTAGCAGGAAATTACATTATTTTAGTGATCAGTGTGCGAGTGCAAGAAAATGCAGTAAAATGAAGGTGTCAGAATTCAGTTTAAACCACTAAGCTTCTAATACTCAGAGAATGTGACTTGCTGGCTGTGTCCTAACTAAAGTAAGCAACTAGTTTAACTACTAGCAGAGAAAGTTTAAGCCAGAGCTAAGTATCAATAATAAATTTAGAACACTTTTCCTCCCTCCTGCTGCTCATTTTTCCACCTTGTTTTATTGGCAGTCTGACAGGTTTTATTTTGGAAATGAATTAGCTGTAAATTAGGCATCCCAGGGAGGCTTCACTTTGGGACCATGTTTTCTAAATGACTGCCAAGAAGCTGGATTTTCTCATCTGCAATTGGACTTACTGATTGTAAGTTACAGCTGCCGCTTCAAATATTCAAGATAGACATTAAAAAGTCCAAAAGGAAGATTCAGATACTGGGGATTCCTTAGATGGGCATATGGGTTCCACATCTGACTCCACTGATCTTAAGAAGAAACATGTTTAAAGTATATTTTAGAACACGTCCATCCCTCAGGAGACACACCCCCCCCCCCCACAATTGGCAGGATTCCATCCCTTTTGTGAAAGGGAAGGGGTGTCAGGAGAAGTTTGAATGTGTCCGGTTGCCAAGGTGATGCTCCATTATAAGATGAGCCTTGTTGGATCAGACTAAATAATCCATCCAAGTCAGTATCCCAGTTGACACAGCTGCCCCTAGAAGGCCTACATCAAGGGTCCTCAACATGGTGCCTGTGGATGCCAGGCACCCACCAACACCTTTCCTGGCACCTGCCAAATGTTTTAGAAAGAGAGCGGGACCAGGTGGACCTTCTGCCCAGTAGGGCTTGTGATTGGCCTTTGGAGATCCAATTGGCTATGCAGCTTTTCTAATGCTACCACAGCATAAGGCTCTTTACAGCATGACTGAAGATAAACTGTGAGTATGCCAAAAAAAATTTAATATGTTAATTTTAACAGGTAACCTGTTATATAGAGCTTCTTCCTGAAATTTTGAAGCATTCCTACTACATTTATGCATGATTTCACTCCCTGATATTTTGTGGTTAGCTCCACCTCTTGCGGTAGCATTTTTTGTGATTGGATCTGCCTCCAGCATGCAGCCATTTTGTACTTGCAACTGATCCCCACCCTGTGCCAAAATTCCAAAGGTGCTGAAAAAGATTTCGGACCCCTCTCTTACACTGAAGGCACAGAAGTCATTAGCACTGATATCAGTATCAGAGGTACTGTCTCTGAATATGGAAATCTTATGCCAGAGACAGGGGTTCTTTCAAGGATTTGTAAAGTCAAAAAAATCACTTGAGACAAGATACTTTTACAAGATAAATAGGCTATTAATGGGGGAAGGGGGACAACAGGCATATTGCATGCCCCTGCCACAGGGGAAACAAAATAGCAATCCTTTAGATGGTTGTTGTGGGTTTTCCGGGCTGTATTGCTGTGGTCTTGGCATTGTAGTTCCTGACGTTTCACCAGCAGCTGTGGCTGGCATCTTCAGAGGTGTAGCACCAAAAGACAGAGATCTCTCAGTGTCACAGTGTGGAAAAGATGTTGGCAAGTCATTTGTATCTACTCAGGAGGGGTGGGGTTGAGCTGAGTCATCCTGTAAGAGTTTCCCAGGGTGTGGAATGCTAATGGCGGGAGGCTTCACTGTATCCTGAGGAGGTTCTTTTGCATATGGATTGATGCTTGATGTGCTAATCTTCTCTGCAGGGCTATTGTTGAGTATAGAGTGTTTTGTTAGCCTGGTGTTTTTCAGAACTGGAAACCATGCTCTGTTCATTCTTAAGGTTTCTTCTTTCCTGTTGAAGTTTTGCTTATGCTTGTGAATTTCAATGGCTTCCCTGTGCAGTCTGACAAAGTAGTTGGAAGTGTTGTCCAGTATTTTGGTGTCCTGGAATAAGATACTGTGCCCTGTTTGAGTTAGGCTATGTTCAGCCACTGCTGATTTTTCAGGTTGTCCGAGTCTGCAGTGTCTTTCATGTTCTTTTATTCTTGTCTGGATGCTACGCTTTGTGGTCCCGATGTAAACTTGTCCACAGCTGCAGGGTATACGGTATACTCCTGCAGAAGTGAGGGGGTCTCTACTGTCACCTAGACTATATGTCACAGCCACCTAGACTATATGGACTCCCTAAAATACATAAGGATTCAGTCCCACTCCGACCCATTGTGAGTGCCGTTGGTTCACCGACATATGAATTAGCTAGACATCTGGCCGATCTCCTGCAGGACCACATCGGAAAACCTCGTCTTACATCAAAGATTCAGCAGATTTCATCAACAAAATCAGTTCTCTGAAACTCAATCCACAAGACATACTTGTCAGTTTTGATGTTGTATCTCCCTGTTTACCAAGGTTCCAGTAAAAGACACAATTGCACTTATTAATCAGATTTTCCCAGAGGATGTAACAGCCTTATTCCATCATTGTCTGACAACCAGTTACTTCCAATGGGATAACGAATTCTATGAACAGATGGATGGGGTGGCCATGGGGAGCCCTCTCAGCCCAGTTATAGCAAACTTCTACATGGAACATTTTGAAAAAACAGCTCTAGAATCAGCACCCCACAAACCTAGTGTATGGTTCCAGTTTGTGGATGATACATTTATCATTTGGAGCCATGGGGAGGAAGAATTGATGGAGTTTTTGAATCATCTCAACAACATCCACCTGAATATACAATTCACAATGGAGAAAGAAATCGAGGGAAAACTCCCATTTCTGGATACCTTGGTCATCCGCAAAGCAAACTTTTGGTTAGGTCACAAGGTCTACAGGAAACCAACTCACACTGATCGGTACTTACACAAAAAATCCAATCACCACCCCCGACAGAAAAGAGGCATAATGAAAACATTAGTGGATCGTGCAAGACGGATATGTAAGCCGCACTTTCTCAATGAGGAAATTAATCATCTAAACCACGCACTTCAGGCAAATGGCTACTCCAGAAATGAAATCCGAAGAGCAATCAAACCCAGGATGAATCAAACAACCAAGGAAAAACAGTCTCCTACAGGAAAAGTGTTTTTGCCATATATCAAAGGAATTACTGATCAGATGGGAAAGCTTATGAAAAAGCATAACCTTCAAGCAGTATTCAGACCCACCTGAAAAATACAACGGATGCTACAATCAGCAAAAGACAGTAGAGACCCCCTCACCTCTGCAGGAGTATACCGTATACCCTGCAGCTGTGGACAAATTTACATCGGGACCACAAAGCGTAGCATCCAGACAAGAATAAAAGAACATGAAAGACACTGCAGACTTGGACAACCTGAAAAATCAGCAGTGGCTGAACATGGCCTAACTCAAACGGCACAGTATCTTATTCCAGGACACCAAAATACTGGACAACACTTCCAACTACTTTGTCAGACTGCACAGGGAAGCCATTGAAATTCACAAGCATAAGCAAAACTTCAACAGGAAAGAAGAAACCTTAAGAATGAACAGAGCATGGTTTCCAGTTCTGAAAAACACCAGGCTAACAAAACACTCTATACTCGACAACAGCCCTGCAGAGAAGATTAGCACATCAAGCACCAATCCATATGCAAAAGAACCTCCTCAGGATACAGTGAAGCCTCCCGCCATTAGCATTCCACACCCTGGGAAACTCTTACAGGATGACTCAGCTCAACCCCACCCCTCCTGAGTAGATACAAATGACCTGCCAACATCTTTTCCACACTGTGACACTGAGAGATCTCTGTCTTTTGGTGCTACACCTCTGAAGATGCCAGCCACAGCTGCTGGCAAAACGTCAGGAACTACAATGCCAAGACCACGGCAATACAGCCCGGAAAACCCACAACAACCATCATTCTCCGGCCGTGAAAGCCTTCGACAATACAGCAATCCTTTAATTTAGGGGAAACCAAACAGTAATCCCTCAATTCCCAGCACCCAGCACACATGCACATGAAATATTTATATGCTATCTATTGATCAGAAAAGATCTTCAAAGTGGCTAACAATCAGTTAAAACAATATATAAACCAAAATAAAATATTAAAAGCAGTTAAATTTGGATCATAATCACAGCAACCAATAATCAAACCACTACAGAAAAAAAAGATACATCAGCAGGAGACAACTAGAATTAATAAACACAGGTCCCCAAAACTTTGAATAGCCCCTTTTTCATTACTTGCCAAAATGCAGGCAATGATGAAGACGGGTAGACTTACTCCTGGAGTACATTCCATATCTTTGGTACAGCAGCTGAAGATAACATCTTGCATCCCAACTTACTGCACTTCAGGCAGTAAACAAACCCTGAGTAAGGCCCCAGATGTTGATCTGAGAATTGGGATAGGTACATGAGGGGGGAGGCAGTCCTTACCCTGATCCCCAATCATTTAGGTTGAGATCAACACCTGTTTTAGAATTGTCTGCAGATATAAATAGGCAGCCAGTGAAGTTCATAAAATATCAGAGTTGCATGCTTCATTCAGCAGGCAACTGTTCATAATCTGGCAGCCCAGTGAAGCTTCTAAGAGCATGTAATAACAATCTAATCCATGGCCAATTCCTTAATGGCTGAGATCACACAGTGAAGAAGCTCTTACAGTTAAAAAATAAGACGAAGAGCACCAAAGCAAGAGCAAATAGGGAACAATAGCTGCTATCTTCATGAAAAAATTTGCAAGTATGGAAGGTACTTTTTTCACAAATGCCTACTCCCCATGGTAACTTTTGCAGTAGAAACTAAACCTCTTCAAAACACAGCACAACACCAATATCTCCTCCATGTTTCAAACCAAACCATGTTTGATTTCAGGACTTTTTTTTAAAGTGTGAACAAAATAGTCTCAAGAGATACCCAATGCGGCCCATAATCTCTGGGTTGTGAGCATCATAAACTGCTGCTTCCAGCTTCAATCAAATTCTTCCATGGGGCTGACTTAGGGCAGGTTCACATGGTTCCTGTTAAGAGGATTAAGCATACTGTTCCAATGATTACTGAACACTGGTTACTGAAACACACAATAAAAACAGTATAGTTTTGCAGTGTACAATAAGAATGAAGATGGAAATGCTTATTTGTAAGCAACCATGGATTATAGGATGCTTGAATAGTGGGAATTATAGCTGATTTGAGCACAAAATTGAAGGCCTGTTTCATTTTCCCTTTTTAAATTCCCAACTGCATTAATGAAGTGTAGTCCAGTATTCTTTTCATAGGAGAGTTCCATTGTCAAACTGAGAACATCATATTTTGCTCCTGTCTGTATTGTTTGTAATGACTTCATTAGGGAGCAGCTGAATGTGTGCACGTGGGTCAGCGCAAGACATTTGGCTGCTTTAGCTTCTGCAAATGTTTATGTTCCCAGGGTCCTTTGAGCCTCTCAGGAACAGTTCTGCATCCTTATTAGAGACTGACAATTAAAGGACTGTTTTCATATCAAAAGTAATGACCAAAAATTAGCCAGGGAGACCTTAGAATGCTGTGAGAATTTGAACACTCTGAAATGGCCAACTTTCCTTCATTTGGTTCAATCAGTATCAACTTGGGGTTCCTTTTTATGTTTAATGCTGCCAGGGTAGTTGTTGAGTTGGCACTCTGACAGTTTACTAGGATTATGCAATACCGAGGAGAAGGTAATTAATGCATTGTGGGACTTTTCATCATACTCAGTTGTCCAATTAGCAGAAGTTTGAAGATAAATATGATATAGCTAGAAAGCTCCCTAAAAACAATAGAGCAAGGAGGCATGATTGAAAAGAAATTTCTGCTTACTGATACTGCGCAAAAAGCCCTAATTAGTTTCTAATAGTTCAGTGTTTTTTAGCAAACTAGTTCATTGTGTCGCTTGTACTGAGTCCATTCTTATCAAGCAAAAGATAAATTTGTCAATCCGAGAATTATCCTTTGGGGTATTTGAGTCCAAGCTGTTGCCCACATAAGGTCTCGTATGCTCACAATGAATCCAGGTTTGGGTAACCATGACATTCTATACTCTTGCGATGCCCAAAATACTGCCACAGTTGTTTAAGGCACACTAGCACAAACATTTGAGCTGGTTGCATGAATGTTTAATATATAGAACTCAGCAGGAATATTCAGCAGAAATTGCCTTTAAGAAGGAAACCGGGCCAGTGGCCCTTTTGTCAGTCCTTCGCTAGTGCTAAGCAATTGTTAGAAAATTCTTTCCAAGTTTCTGTTTCTTGGCTGGTAGGAGTTAGGTACTATAAGTATGATTGGTAATTCAATTTGCATTTGGAGGCCTACCTTCAAATACAGTGAAATGGGAGGCCACATGCACAAAACTCCATTTCCCCTCTGGGCTGTCTTCAGAAACTCATTGATGTCACTTCCTTCCTCAGTCAGCAAGTGAGTTTTTCTTTAATTCTCAGCCCCAGCTGTCTGTGCTGTCAACACAAAGTTATTAAAATTCCTTTAAAGTGAATCAAAATAGCCTAAAAACAAATGTACAGGGAAGCAGGAAAGCATCAGTATTCAAAGTCCACAAAGCTTTGAGCAAAATAGGGCTGATCCAACCAAAGATTACAAACATTGGTCTTTCTTAGCATCTTGTGCATCATTAAATAATGTTTAAAACACATATTCTTTAATTTTATATTACCAAAAAGTGCCTTATGTGGTTTTTAAAAAATTAGCCCCAAGATGTAATTTCAATTGTCATAATGATGATCTCAATGAACACAGAAATGCATACTGAAAGTCTGCCTAAATAATGTTTAATATTCTTTCTTCAAAAAACAAAGTAAAACTTCTATCTACAAAACAAAATAGTACACCATTATATGGTGAGTAATTACTATAAAGAGGCGATCCTCTTTCATGACCTAAAGCAATAAGTGGAAAGGGTTGTTTGTTTGTTTTTTAGGAAGATCGTTCCTAAACAAACAAAAAAGTTTGTTAAAAATCTATCTGTTAGAAAATAGTTACACATTATCAAAGTAGGGATCATACTAATAGTGGGCATTTACTAATGAGTTTTTGTATATTATGCCTATTTAATAAAACAAAAAAATTAGAAGAAAAATAGTTTTAACATAGTCCTGAATACCTTATTACTAAGTTAGCGGTTTGGAGCTGGAAATCCAAACTCCAAATGCACAGTACTTCACATAAGTTACACTCCAGCAACTGAATGTCATGGGTCCAGTTGGAAGATTACTTGTTATCAGCTACAAAATGGCCACTTGGCTGCCTTTATAAATCAAATTTACTGTTTTTCCTGGAAAGGGAGAGAAATGCTTAGCACCACTTTCTCAGCAGCATAACATGCTTGCACAAGGAGATACTTTGTTTTTTAAAACCTTTCCCATATCACTAGATTATTCAATTCTGAAGTTGGAGAAGGGGGATTAAAGGGGTAGTGGTGGCTTATTTAGTTATTCTAGGAGCAGAGTTGCCAGTTGTAATTCTGGGAGATCTGCAGCCATCACCTGGAGGTTGGCAACCTTTCCAGGAGACTAGTACTGTAATATACAGGAGTCCGTTTCGTGTTTTATATTAGTTCCAGGGCTCTAGAATCTGGAATTGTTCTAGACAAGGTTTTACTCATGTTATATAGCACCTTTAAGACTAACCAATTTTATTGTAGCATAAGCTTTCGAGAATCAAGTTCTCTTCGTCAGATGCATAGTACAGAAACTGGTCAAATATGAATGGCAGTTGAATGAAGGCTGCTAATTATACTTCTTTTGCTTCCTTTCCTAATCTCTGTGATTCTTGGGGAGAAACTGAAGATATGAAAACATATACAGGTTTGGGGCTGTTTTGGGGACTTCCAAATAAAGTCTTTATTGGAATGAACGCTTGCAAGAGCTTTTGCTTTGTTGGTTAGATCAGTAAACGTTTTCCTATTCCATTGTTCCAGGGCTCTGGAGAAGCAGCATATAAATTCTCTAAAGAAATAATAAAAATAGTATTTCTGTGTCTCAGTTTCATTTTAACTTAACATTTCAGCTCCAGTGCACAGAGGTACTATACATTCACATTCAGTAGTGGTTTTTTGGGAACCCCTGAAATTCTGAACCCCTGAATTTCTGAAAATTCTCAGGCAACTTTTCTGGTATCAGATCTGTATTTCCCAGAATGTTGAGCTAATTGAATGGAAGACAACGTCGTTATAAATGCAAACCAATAATGCCATTTTATAGATAACCCTGTTACCAGAACTGCTCTATTTGAATGGGGAATTAGCTTTAGCAGTCTGTAACTTAAAATTAGCGTGGATCTTAACCTATGTTTATGGAGGTCCCGATTCCAGACACTCTAGTGACAAAGAGGCAGACTACAAATAGATTCCAACCACGTGTATTTTACTAGTAATGTGGCGTGAGCCTGAACTTGCACAAGCATACAAGAGAACACACAAGATCTAGGAAATACAGAGTAAGAAATATAGAGACTTTCGCATTAGCAGGTTCCCAACGATGGTGGGGAATACTCACAATCCTGAAGAGAAGCAGAGACACAACAGCGAGGTGGCCCAATGCCAGCAATGGAACCACAGACAGACAGCAAGGGGGTCTGGATAGGGAATGGCCTAAGCACCGTGTGGTCTGAGAGACCAGCTTAAATACCCCAAAACGTACCCTGGGGCTGGTGCTGTACTTGGTGGTTCTCACAGATTAAAACAAAGGTTCTAATGGGTTACTGAATGGCTTGGATGGGCCACTTTGGTAATCTGATCGTGATAAGTGACACCTCAGGAAGAGGGGACAAAAGAGGGAGGGGGAAATCCGAGTGGGCTGAATGGATGTTCCAGCGGACAGGGCTTGCCCTGATGTCATCAGCTCTGGAATGCGGAGGTTTCTTTGAGATGCATTCTCTAAGTGCTTGGGATGGTCGGCACTTAGTTCCTTCTCCGGGGCGGCTCCTAAGATATGCAGAGCGGGGTGAGGTACTCTCGCTGCGGACGTGGTGTGCCCGCTTCGCCGAAATGGCTTCCCAAAGCAGTCTTCTTCCCTGGGTCTTCTGGCTGCCTAAGAACATGGATGCCGGCTGGGCATGGCTGGGGCTGGATAGCAGGCTGCCCGGTAGCGAGGGCAAGCTCGGCGACCGGCTCACGGGAGGCTCCAGGCGGGAACTGACCAGGGAGCGCCTAGCCAGGCTCGCTGGAGGTTTCCCCGGCAGGCGCCCGGCTGCTAGCAGCGGCTTGGGCCCATATGAGGCAGGCTTCCATGGAGGCAGGGGGAACAGCACACAAAACACAGTCCAAAGCAGGGAACAGGCACGGTCCGTGGCAGATGGCAATGCAGGCACGGGGCACACTTGTAACAGAGTCCAAACACACACTGGGAAGCCCAGATACAGGGCAGGGCAGGGTTGCCCAGAAAGAGAGTCCTTTGTGCAGTTAACCAAACATGGAGTCAGTAAACTACACAGTCTATTGCAGCAGCAAGATAATTGACACGCAGGCAGGAAACTGACACGTGTATCAGAGCACACACGTGCAGGGCAGTCTTTGGTGCAGCAGTAAAACAGCAACGCAGGAAACTTTAACACAGTTCATGGCAGGCCTTAAAGCAGGAGAGGGGGCCTACTTGGCAACAACCCCTGAATCTCTGCACCTAGTTTTACCAAGACGGACCTTAGCAATCCCTGTGGCACAAAAAGACATGGTGGGACCAGCAGAAGCTTTTTCAGGGAAGGGGTGGCACTGGCCAAACAGGGCAAGTTCCTTGCAGGTCCATGCTTGCTTCTACATATCAGGGTTCTCCAGCATGGGGCACCATGGTGCCCCCAGGCATCTGCTGTGTGCTTCAGGAAAATAAGCAGAGCCATTGTGAAGGAAGAACAATTTTGTGTGTTATCCCCCCTGCCAGGCTTTTTGTGTATTTTATCCTCGCCTTCTACTCCTTAGTAATTCCCCTTTCCTCTGTGTGTGTGTGTGTGTGTGTGTGTGTGTGTGTGTGTGTGTGTGTGTGTGTGTGTGTGTGTGTTATCCTTCTCCCTCCTGGGTAGTCTTCTGTGAGTGTTTTAGCCTCATTGGCCTCTTTATCTGTGTCTGTGTTTTTATCTCCCACTCCCCACCCCCACCCCCAGTAGTCTTGTGTATGTTTATCTTCCCCTGGCTGTTTTATGTGTGTGTGTTATCCCCTGTTGGTGTTCTCTGTGTGTATGCTATCCCTCCTTTTCTCCCATTGATTGTCTTCTTTTGTGTGTGTGTGATTCCACTTGGGCTTCTTCTGTATATGTGTTTATATTCCACATCACCCTTCCTCTTATGTGTGTAGACATTTGCTGCACCTCCTGTAGCAATTTGGTGGCACTACCTGTAGCAGCAGTTTAATAGTGGTGCCTGCCACAGAGCTTCATTTTATTTATGAACTGTGTTTGTTATGTGTGGTCATATTTAAACCCTATAATACTGATTATTTTCCATTTTCTCTTTCAGAGTCTGAAGAAAAATTAAAGCAGCAGATGGGTCAGGTATTTAAACCATTTTAACATATCTTTAAGCGGCATATTCCAAACTATGCATGAAGTATTTAGGAAGAAAATCAAAGTTAAAGACAGGTATTTCACACAAAACTTCTCTTTTGAACTTGAATACATGTATGAAATACTGCATGGATTATAAAAACAAGTTTCTCTTGATTAGGCCAGTTTTATCATTTAATAAAAG
This sequence comes from Eublepharis macularius, assembly GCF_028583425.1. Taxonomy (NCBI): domain Eukaryota; kingdom Metazoa; phylum Chordata; class Lepidosauria; order Squamata; family Eublepharidae; genus Eublepharis; species Eublepharis macularius. The sequence goes on along the minus strand of NC_072796.1, from coordinate 77,133,143 downwards.
CAGAAGAAAAACATTTCAACTAGAAATTTCAGAAAATCAAAAATCAGTTTGGTATTTTTGTCTAAATGGAATGTTTGGATTTTTGTTTCACGGCTAAAACTAGTCCACTGGCTAAAATAATGTTGTTTAAATCCTGAGAAAAGAGAAGGCTCATTGAAGCCAGAGGGTAACTTTGGCTAGTCCACTTCTCTCTGTAACTGCTTTGAATCTTATTGTTTTCAATCTAAGTGGTTCTGCAGAGAAAGTAATCATGCTTAAGACCCATTGAAATGAATATGATTTATGTTAGATGCAACAAATGTGTCCTGTTGGTTTCAATGGGACAAAGTTGCTAATTTTGGATTGGAACTGTTTCAGACATGGCAGTAATTATATTTTCCAGCAGATGAGATCAGAACAGATTCAGTTTACAGTAGAATTTCACTGTGTAATCTAACCCTAATGTAGAAATATTGCTAGCCTAGCAGAGGTTCATGATTCCTCAGCATTCATGATATTCAGTTTAAGAAAAATACATAATATTTTGACTGTAGGAGCAAAAACAATAAAAAACTTAATTACCAGACCTAGCCAAGTCATTCTGTCTTGGTGCTTTCTGCTGTTCATTATAAATTAGCTTCATCTCTAGCTTTTCTAATTCATTTCCTTCAGGTTTCTTCTTTGGACTAGGCAATAACTTACTTTTGTCAACTTTTTAAATTCTTAGATTTTAATAATACAGCAAGTTTGTAATAAAGAGTATAGAACATCACTACAAACTATTTTGGGCCTTTCTTGACCAAGTCCTCCAGTATACTATTCCACTGTGTTTAGTGTTGACTGCATAATAAAGATTTGGAGGGTGTATCTCTTATACTCTCCTGTGTGAACAAAGAATTTTTGACTATTCTTAACCAAATAAATGCTTATTGTTAATCACACATAACTGGTTGATTGCAGAGCAGAATACTATGTCTATCAAACATAATTTTGCTTACAGTTGTTCATCAACAAGTACCTTGCATGCGCAGAACACACTTTTGTTTGCATAGGGAGAGAGGATCTATGATTTCCATATATTTCCCACTTGAGTAATAATCCATGCTACTCCAAAGGGCCCTCAGCCCTCATGAACAGCTTTAGGTGCTTGGGGCGGGGAGGGGGGGGGACTGCAGAAGACAGGGAAATGGGAATAATCCATTATCTGAGCAGAGTTCTGCTTGTGGTTCTTTAAATTCAGCCCAGTGTCACTAAGGACCAGTCTAAAAAGTTACATGAAAACAGTGTCAGTATGACACATATTCTTTGTGCAGGTGACCAGAACATGTCGACTAGGTTACACAATTATAAGCCATGATTACTGGAAATGAGCAGCCACTGGTAGTGTTGTCTCTCCCTCAAACTAACCTACCTCACAGGGTTGCTGTGACAATAAAAACACTTTTAGGAGCTTCTTTGAAGTAATAGGAGATGAAAATGCAAGAGAAATGCATGCAGACCAAGGCAGCTGTCTCGTCCTGACATGGCACACTATAGCAAAGGTATAATGGATTCAGGTTCTTGGTTAATATCTGATCAGCTATTGAGTGAAGAGGCTCCAAGTTTCAGTGTTTATTATACAGAAGACATGAAAACATGATCCAAGATGGCTTGTTCACATCACTATTAGTTAGAGTTCAGCAGCTCTTAACCAGTAATGGCAACACTCAGTGCATCCCCCCCACCCCCCAGCCTCCTTGGCCCTGAGAGAATCAGTGTTAGTGGTGTAGTTTTATTTTTCCCTCATTCTACCTCACGTCGACTTCCTGAGTGTGTTTCCTGTTGAGCTGAAGGAAGTTCATGAACCTGCACCATCATCCTATGAGAGATGGAGCCTACTGTTCTTCATTATTATCTGACAGCCACTTACCATTATTCATATTACCTTTAATATTGAATGTTATTAGTAATATGCTTGTGGTAGTTCAATCCAGTATGAGGGGTCAAGAAATAAATTAATAAAAACCGTGAGGGATTTTGTTCTTGCATTGTTGATTTCTTTTCGGCTTCTAGTCATTCCATTCTCCTGTGCATCCAGTCAGTGCTGCCTTTTTCCTGGCTGATTTTGCTCCCGAAGTTGCAAGGGGAGCAGTTTCAAGGAACTCCTGCTGTGTATGTCAGTTGAACCTGGGGAGAGCTACCTAAGGCACTTGTACAAAGCTCAGCTGATCTCGTTCCAGCTAAAAAGTCACTCCTGTCATAGTGGTTCAGCATCTCTTGTTGCAAGTGCATACTGTCTTTCTCAGGTAGCTGCATTAGAAGTATTCTGGTCACTTCATGTTACCTTTCCCCAGTATCCTTAGGGATAATTCTGAGCTTCAGTAAAGGGTCCTAGTGGGCCATTTGTTTTCATGTTCTTAGATAAGAACTGTGTCCTGGATTCTTATACTTTCCCCCTTCTTGAAATTTGTTTCAAAAGTTTTTTCACTCATAACCAGGTATATAAAATTGTTATACTGGAGGTTATTTTCAAAATTCATTATTCAGATATCATTGTTAATAAAATAACAGTATTCACAGTTATCCTAATTGATGTTTCTTTGTGTTGAACAAGAATTTCAGAGATTTAATCTACATACATTTAGATGATATAAATACAATTATAACCATTGTAGGTTTCTGGCCAAATTGATTAGTTTTATACCACTTCGGTATGGAAGTCCTTTAGTCAATTCACAAAATAAAACAATTGAAAAAAAATCTAAAACCAATAGAACAATAAAATCATCAGTAAAACTGGAGGTTGTACCCTAGCATGTGGAAGATACCTTCTGCTTAGGAAATAGCATTGCAAATGTCCTCAAGGTAGGCTGACCAGTCGAGTGCAGAATGATGGGATCACATTTCTATCATCATGAATGGTTGCATTATCGCATAACTCCTGTACCTGCAGTTAAAAAAAGGGAAAGGTCCCCTGTGCAAGCACCGAGTCATTGCTGACCCATGGAGGGGGGGCAGGGGGAGTCGCATCATGATGTTCTCTTGGCAGACTTTTTGTTACGGGGTGGTTTGCCATTGCCTTCCCCTGCAGTAGAGGAGCAGATATAATGAAGTTCAATTTTATCTTTACTATTCCTCTCAGTAAAAATATAGAGTTCCAGCAGCAAAGTGTTTCTTATGTGAGTTGCCGTTATGCTTGTTAAAGTGACTTTCTATTCCATTAGAAGGTACATTTGAGATCAAGAAATGCTACAGTAATTATTTTTAACCCTTTGATTGCTGTTTTTCTGTCTGAGAAAGAGAGCTGTGTACGTAATACGTATGTAATATGTTTACAGATTACATATTTTAAATGTCTCTGTTTTTTACAGGACTTCAAATTCTGTTATACAGAGGAACCTAGAAGAGCACCAAGGAAATTGATCACTTCTCAGAAGCTTGACAAATCAAGTATGGTTCTTATTGAGAGTGTGTCTTCCCATGCAGATGCTAGCCCCTTTCCAGGGATGACTGCCTCCCTGCCTCCTGAATTATCTGAAGAACAGCAAAAGATCAAATTGCTCCTTAAACAATTCAAGCAAGTGAATTTACCCCCAGCAGTGCGCCCTTTGAACAAGAGTTTCATCCAAGATGATCGCTGGAAAGCCACAGATGAAATTCAGGAGAAACGGAGAGCTTTCCTTTATAATTTCTGCAAAAAATATATTAGAGAAAGCAAACCTCTGATTCACCTCATGCGGATGGTGTCCAGAATATATGTAGAAGATAAACATAAACTCTTATATTGTGAAGTGCCTAAGGCAGGCTGTTCTAACTGGAAAAGGGTTTTGATAGTACTCAATGGCCTTGCCAAAACAGCTTATAATATTACCCACGATGCTGTACACTATGGAAAGCATTTGAAGAAACTAGACAGTTATGATTTAAAAGGGATACATATGCGTTTAAAGACATACACAAAAGTTATATTTGTTCGAGATCCCATGGAAAGATTAGTGTCTGCATTTAGAGATAAGTTTGAACATCCAAACAGCTACTACCACCCTGTATTTGGGAAGGCAATTATTAAGAAATACAGACTTAATGCAGATGGGAAAGCATTAACAACAGGCTCCGGAGTGCAGTTCAAAGAGTTCATTCAATATTTGTTAGATTCCCATCGTCCAATAGGAATGGACATACACTGGGAGCAGATCAGCAAATTGTGTCATCCTTGCATTATTAACTATGATTTCATCGGTAAATTTGAAACTTTGGAGGAAGATGCCAATTATTTTTTGAGACTAATAGGGGCTCCAGAAGGGCTGACATTTCCTAATTTCAAAGATCGACATTCCACCGATGAAAGAACAAATTCAGAAGTTGTGAGACAGTACCTAGCGGAGATTTCTGCCACAGAGAGACAGCTGATTTACGATTTTTATTCTCTGGATTATTTAATGTTTAACTATAGTGCATCCTATGTAAAGCCATGATTTGGTTTAGTTTAATGCCAAAGCAGTTTTACCTGGCAACTCTGAATGGAACTAAAATAGCTTCTTAAATTGAGAAGTTTTGATTTGCTGAATATAGAAATAACACAGGAAAATAAGTATACTAAAATGTCTGGGAGGGGAAAAAACTTCTACATTAGACAGTTTTAAAGGATGCAGTGTTAGGGTTTAACTTTATAACATTAAATCCAGCATTCTCATAATGATTTGAAAACCTTGGAAATAACATGGTTTTATTGTATCTCTTCAGAATTAACCGGTTGTGTGTGTGGGTTGAATGTATTTTGTACTTTCTGGGAATACTAATTAAACGCCAGCTTTCAGAACAGTTTAATGTACAGTATATTAATCATTCATTGACGTCAAGGTGGGTTAGTTGGTTCCACATAAGAGAATGCAAAGATAAGTAATGATGATCCTTCCAGTCCCACTGGATGTGTACTGTAATCTGACTGCACAGACCAAATTATATTACAAAAGCATCTGTTTTAGCAGAGGGAACCTATGGTAACTTGGGTAGCATAGTGGTTTTGTGATTGGGTTGCAAATCAGCACTCTGTTTGTTCAGATCCTGCTACAGCCATGAATTCAGCAGGTAGCCTTGGGTAAGCCACTCCTCTCAGCCCCAACTGTATTGTGGAGATAATAATAATACTGTCTTTGTTCAGTGCTCAGAATGTCTAGAAGAGTGGTATATAAATTCAGTTATTATTAAAGCTAGCCCTTCTCTTCTGCTCCTACCTGACTGCTTGTTTTCTAACCAGACTCCACAGGTGTAAACAGAGGGGGGGGGGAACATGTGCAGCATATGCTTCCTCATCCAGAAACTTATTTTTACATATGCCTCAGCTTTTAATACTTGGTTTAAACATTTCTGAGCTTTTAAATCTTACACATTCTACAGCATAAAAAGATATTCTGAGAAAAACATAAACTGCTGATTCCTCAAAGGTTTTGTTCTTTACCTGCCTAATAGGTGAAAGACTTTTGCAAAGGATTTTTAATGGAAGGAAAAAGATGGCCCTATTGTAGAATTAGGATAAAGTCCTTCAGAGAGCAACCCTAAGCAGATCTACTCAGAATTTAATGGAAAGTGTACTTAGTATTGCACTATTAGACCAAAGCTACTTTTCAGCCTGTTTGAGGCAGAAAGATACAGGTGATCAGACACATCAGATCGTATTTGGCTTGAGGGGACCTTGCAACAACTTTCTACCATTTCTGTGAGGCACACCCAGAAGACTTCTCTTGCTGTTGCCCTCCTGAAAATTAAGGGACGCTCATTATATTAGGAAGTTTACTGGATATATCCATGTAAATTCTGTTAGATCAAGATGGGTAGCCATATTAGTCTGTCTGTAGCAGTAGAAAAGAGCAAGAGTCCAGTAGCACCTATAAGACTAACAAAATATGTGGTAGGGTATGAGCTTTTGTGAGTCACAGCTCACTTCTTCAGATACAGTTAGAATGTGATTCCATCTGTCCTTATATCTTGGTGAGTATAGTGATTTGAGATGCTGAATGTAAATTGTGTGTACACTGTAAAATATTGAAAGACAAACACATTCTTGTTGATATATGGCTATATCATAAGCCCCTCTCCTCATGTATTTTAAAAAGCACAGAAACGCTGCTGGGCGAGGCAGGAAATGGCTGCCAACCCCCAGCCAGGAGTTGGAAAATTACTAACATGTGAGTCATGAGGCAAGACTAGCTTTCAGCTACGCACCCCTGGAGATGCGCAAAGATCCTAAGACAAAGGGTATTTCAGGAGTTCCTGAATTAATCATCTCTAACACTTTTGGTTGAACATCCGCTTATTTATTAAAGAGTTCTCTGGAGGAACGATCCCTGTATACATTGGTGGAAGATCTCACTTAGTTACTCCCTTTCGCTGCTTATCCTTGCATGCGCATTCCCCTACCTCACAAGAAGACCATCCATTTGAGCAACAGTGGCAGAAATGGAAACTCTAGCATAGTGTCAAAACGAGATATTTTGTATGTAATGGCTGGGTTGCATAAAAGCTATGTGTGAACACTCAACAAAGCAGGATTCAATATATTTTTTGTGTCTTTCCAATCAGTTTTAGAAAGTAAGCTGAAATCTTGCTGGAGTTATCCTAACTTCAGTGCTATAGGTTTAGCACCTTAAACTGTGTTGCATACCTGATGTTCTCATTTCGGATGAAAATAGCTACATATTTGCTAAGAAGTAAGAGAATGCAGGTACAATGTTCTTCCAAGGTAGCCATGGAGATATTGTTCAGTTGTGTGATAGTTTTATTACTGTCATTGTATCTGTGTGTGTTGGAATGTGTGTGGAATAAGATACCTGAAAAAAACATGAACTTTGGTGTTATGATTGAACCCAAAGGTTCATTATGCATTCTTAAATGTTTAAAATAGGAAGTGAAAATATTCAAGATAATTCAGCATGGTGATACCCATACAATACCATGAACTCCTGTTTGATTCTTCTGAATATGCCCACTTTCTCTCAGAACAGGCAGACAAGAATTCAGCATGGCATTTAAACTCTACAATTTATTATAACCTTCCTAAAACCCACAAATACAACATGAAATGTATGAGGTGGCTTCAGGCCATGTGGTGGCTTCAGGCCTGTTGTTCCTGCCTCAGGTCTGAGCTTAGGTGGGTGGCAGGAGAGGGGTTTTTTTTAGTCATGGCACCAAGACTCTGGAACTCTTTATCCAGGAAGTGTCATCAGTCACCTTCTGTTGCAATCTTCCCCCAACAAGTGAAGACTTTTTTTATTTCATCTGGCATTTCCTCAGCGATCCCTCCTTCCTGCACTATTTTTAATTATCATTTTTATGTATGTGTATTTTATTGTCTTATATGTGTATTTAACTTGGTTTTAATTATTTGGTTTAATAGTTTTTAAGATGTGTTTTTACTATGTATGTTTTTGATCTGTTAGCCACCTTGGTGGGCCTGGTGAGGACAAAAAAAATGGGGTATAAATTTTGCAAGTAAATAAATAAGTAACAAAAATTTCTTAGCAGACATGAGTTTTTCTTAGTAATAGAAACTTCTCTATGCCTTTTCGATGATGATTTCAGAGAAAGTAACATGCAGAAGCAATCCCATGACAAAAACATAACATGAATCAGTCATCTCTATTCATTTTCAGTCCACCCCTTTTCTTCCTCACGCATTCCTTTTGCGAAAGGAAACAAGCTCTCCAAGGGAATGCACACTAGATGCATACTGCTTTCATTCTGCCAAAGCAATGCCATTTGTGGATCTGTGGAGATGCTGAATAAGAAAAGGAACGCATTTGTCGTGTAAAATCAGCACTGCTTGGGCTTTCTATTCTGTTCACATTTATTATGCCTGGACTAAGTTTCTTGGCTGGCTGACAAAACCGCTAGGATCAAACAATTGTGGGACTTTACAGAAAGTTCTTTAGCTGCTAGTGAAATTTCAGGAGCTCTCAGCCTTCTGAAATGGGTCAGCCATTTCAATACCCCCTTCCAACACACACACACACACACACACACACGTCAACTGTCTTTTAATCATAATACCTTTTTCACACCAGTGTACCAAAAGTCTCTGTCTGGAGTACACTTCTAACTATGTTCAGGGGGGAAATAAACCACTCTTTGTTTTTCTTAATTGTTGCTTCAATTTTTTGTTTTCTACATAAATCAAACTTATTAAAAAGTCAAGTGTTTTCCAAGCCAGTGGGTCTGTTTGGGCTTCTTACTTAAAGAATATCTCAGATCTTTGCTAATAGACTCTATGGCTGTTTCCTCACAACTAAAATTAGCCTTTTTGTTCTGTCAGGTTTGCACAGAGTTCATTCTAAATACACTAGTGAAAAAACATTAGAAGGAGCATTGCTACCCATCCATTCACAGTCACTATCATTATATGTGTTTGTCATGGTATTAGTGAATATGGTAAACAAACTACTGTGGCGCAGTAAAATAATTCTAAAGAAAAAAGAAGGATAAAGGTTTGAGTATTTGATGAAGGGTCATTTTGGGAGGTTCTGAGGGAGACACCAAGGTTCCATCGCAGAGCATGTGCTTTGCATCTGCCCCAGGTTCAGGGCTTGGCACCTCCAGTTAAAGAAAGGTGTTTGGAATTACCTTTTGCACCCTGAGACTCTAGAGAACTGCTGCCAGACAGAATAGACAATACTGGGCTTGACAGTGCAATGGCCAGTGGCTTAATACAAGGTAGCTTCATGTCTTTATATTTGGCTGATAGTGATTATTGTTTAGCTTTTATGCCAGTAACATTGGCAAGTTTATACTTGACCCTGACTAAGCTCTCAATCATCACAAGTTGACTCCTCCTCCAAACTAGCTTCCTTTATAAATATATTTTGCAACTGTCCATAATTGCCACATTTTTCTTTGGTTACAAAATGGATTTTTTTAAAAAAATTACTTTTGCATTTACTCTTCCCATTTCCAGTTCTAAAGGCATTACAACTGGAAGTTTGTAGATAATAATTTCAATGATGCGTATAGCTGAAAAGAATCTAACTTTGGCTTTGCACTGTTAGCCGTAGAAAAAACTTAACATTGGCAGTCAAGCAAGCAGATACACAGCTTAAACTGGAAAGGAGGCAGTGTCTGCTATGCATGTAAAAATTGTGTGTGTGTGGGGGGGGGGGGGTTCCCAGTAGAAAATCTATCTGTATTTATTATCTATGTTGGTCCTCTTCTCTTTCAGGCTATTGCAAGGGCGTTTTTCAGTGACCTTAAAACTATTTGCGCTTAGCATCTTCCTTACTATTCACAAAGAGGATTTTACGATGGCCCAAAACACTTATCCCAAACACTTACTTATTTTATTTAAATGCTTATATACCACCTTTCCTCATGGCTCAAGGCCGCTTATACTGCATAATTAAAACATCAAACAACAATAATATCCTAACCCCCCCTCAAACAGACAAAACCAAATAAAGCCTAATAAAATGCAACAAAATTCAATAATTTTTGCTGTTTGATAAAACTGGAGCTCACTGTTTAGATCTTTGTGAATAATCAAAGCTTGTCAGCAGATATATATTATCCTTTCTGAAGTGTTCTGACAACAACCAGATCCTCAAGAACATCCCTATCTAACTGGAATCCTTGATGCTGTTTGCAAATTACCCCAACCTTTCTATATTTTTTTAAAAATCTGCTTGTGTGTGTGCATCAGCACAGGAGAGAGGGAGTTCATAGCTTCCAAGGAACTGAAGAATTAAGACTAAACATTCAGACAGTGGGGTGGGGAGGAGAGTATCCTTGCTTTGTTTTAGTTGGTTAAAAAAATCATTCCCAGGGATGTACTCCAAAAGTTGTACAGGAATTACACAGCAGAGAAACATGAAACTGCTAAAAGACTGAGAGTTTTGAAGAACAGTGGGGCTGAATACTGTGAACTGATCTATTACTTTGGGTTTGCCTGACTTGACCCTTGATGAGGGTCAAGAATTTGACAAAAGAATGTTAATGACTTTAAATGGCTGTGGATGATTCCTCAGTTAGACACTGGTCTCATATTGCTGTTACTAAAAATGGGCTTGGAGAAGGTGACCCTCTGTGGGGGGGGGGGTAGGTGTGCAAACATGGGAAAACAACAGATTTGGAGTTTAGGACAGACACACAGAAGCCGAGAAATTTAGCTTGAAGGTGATATTTTGGGATACAGACGCTCTCTCCCACATCCCACCTAGGGATCTGATATCTGCTCTTCTATAGAAGAGACTTTTTAAAATTCCACCTGTGCTTTGCTTGTATATTTGTAAGGCAAATATTACAAAAATGATATGTCCTCCAAAGGGAACTCAGATAGCACCGCCCCTGGAACACACAACAATATCTAGTAAAACACAGAAGTTCACAAGAGTGTAAGCATAACATCACAATTCAATGTATCAAAATGAAAGTAGTAGCTAAGAGTAATGGCTGTGAGCTATAAAGTCCATGTCCCATATTTTCTTTGCAACAAACTTACACTTTAAAAATGGATATATTTTGATATTTATTTTTATCGTAAGTATGTTGGGTACTTCTTTGAGTAGAAAGGCTGGGTATAAATTATCTAAAAGAAATTTAAAAATAAAACATCTCTTAACTTTTTTAACTCCAGCCACGCTCCCTTAGATGGAAGAGTTCCCTGGAAAACATCTGGTAAATTAGTAGTAGTAGTAGTAGTAGTAGTAGTAGTAGTAGTAGTAGTAGTAGTAGTAGTAGTAGTCCACCTTTCTTACTGAGATCCAAGACAGATTACACAATGCAAGTGAAAATAAAATATAATCAACAGCTAGGACATGCACTGAGCAAAGTAAAATAATGAACAACAGTTAAGTCATTCAATACAATAGGGTACGGTAGCAGAAAATTTGAAAAAAATGAACATAAAGCCAAGAATAAAGATGACATTTTTCTGAAACAAAGCATAACTAATTTACCTGGCATGTTTAGCAATGTGGAAAGCTCCCTACTAGGCATATGCCAACATCAGCAGATAGTACCCAGCAGATAGTATAGTCCCTGTCCCTACTCTGAGCTACTTCTTACAACAAAGTCCTATAATATAGGTAGAAAGCCTTCCTAAATAATTTAGTTTTGTATAGTTTGTGCAAAGCTGCCCTGCTATCATTCAGGGACCTCCTGAAAACATCTAGACTAACCCACTAAGAAGTTCTAGCACTGCTTTTTATCCATACTAGACAGATAAAGAAATAACAGGATATAAGTGCTGGAGAGCCCTGACCAGTATAACTCGGTATAGCTCTGGCATGCCCAATCTTGTAAGATCTCAGAAGCTAAGCCTTGGTTAATAATTGAACGGGAGACCTCCAAGAAACACCAGGGCTGTTATATAGAAAAAGGCAATGACAAACCATTTCTATTAGTCTCTTGCAAGGAGATCCCAGTAGGGGTCCCCATAAGTCAGCTCTGACTTGACAGCACTTTCCACCACCACCACCACGGTTACCATGCTATTTAGCAGCCAACTAAAGAAACTAGCCACGTCTCCCATATTATTTATTTACTTCATTTATATTCCACTTTTCTCCCCAATGGGTCCCCAAAGTTGCTAACATTGTTCTTGTCTCCTTAATTTTATTATCTCAACCTTTGAAGAAGATTAGGCAGATTGGTCCAAGGTCACCAACATGGCAGAATGAGGATTCAAACTTGGATCTCCCAGATCCCAGTCCAACCCTCTTAACGGTCTAACCACTATACTCCACTGGCTCTCAGTTTCTTCTAAAGGCTCTAAAATCTTTCAGCGAGCCTTTTGAATGAACTGTCTTTTTTTTTTTAATCCCAGCACAAGATTATGAATCTGACTTCTGTGAGGAGAGATTCCATATATTCTGGAGATAGATGGTAAAACTAACCCCCTTGGATCATGGCCAGCAGCCATGTCAATAACTGTTGACTGATTTCCCATGGAATTCATGATCTAAATGTCAGGGGAGCTTCTAGTACAGCTTGATGAACTGCTATGGCTAAAATTACAGGCCTGGAAATGTGAGGTTATTTACACACGATATATCTGAAAGGTTAAAAAAAAAACCTGGATCAATGCTCAGAGACAGAATACTGTGAATAGTAGTTCTGAGATTTTTTTAAAAATACTATAATATATATGTACTGCCTTATACACAAACTATACCGTCCACTCTTAACAGCCTATAGTCCCAAGATTTTGAGCCACAGTCTTTAAAGACTTTTCTAACACTGCTACCCAAGATCTTTAATTTTTTAAAAAATCTGAAGATTTTGAGGTTCAATCTGAGACCTTCTACATACAATGCATGTGTTCTGTTACTGAACTAAGGCCAAGTACCATATATATACTCAGCTGCTCTTCTCTGCAGACAATTCTAATATTAAGAACTCCACAAATGTTAAAAGAATGGAAGGAGGAAACAATTATCTGTTGGATTTTCTTAATCCTGGATTCAGTAAAGTGGCAAAAAGTAGGAAACGTTTAGGCTAATAATGAAAATATGTGCATACAAATAATTCCATTTGTGATTTCATCTTTCTGAAACTGTGAAAGTGATAGGAGAGTGGTGAACAAAGGTAATGAAGCACTAGTTTAAATGAACATTTGGAACATCAAGGAACATGGTGGTAAGGTTAGCATCTCTTTTATTAATGCTATATAAGCCAGAAATGGAACGAGAACAAGATATGTGACTTGGTGGGGACTCATATAGTTCTTGTGGCAATTCCTGGAATAAAACTCCTGGAAATTAGCTGGTGTAGGTATTTCCTCTTGCTCTTAGTTCATTTGTCTACATGGAGAAGCTCTGTCTGCTGCAAATATCAGTGACTGACGCTTCAAATTAGATTAATTTTGCAGACCATCCCAAGTGCCAAATCAAAATGTTAGCTATAATCTAAATAAGCAAATTTGGGTCATCAGTGTGGAAAGTTTTTCTGCAGGAAATTTTGATAATAGCTGAACTGGACATAACTTTTAAAAGATGGTCATGTTTAAGGAAGTAGCCCATGCTCAGAGTTCATAGATGACACCACAATGCTAAGGTTGTCATCTCAGGGCAAACAGCTGGATGTAAAAGACAAATGTCAGGCCTTGACCCAGCTGAGGTTCCAAGAGGCATGTACACAGGTGTTTAAAGCTTTAAAGCTGGCAATTTCAGCTGGCACAACCACAGCTGCCTCCCCCACCCCTGGAGAACCAGTGGACAAGAAGGATGACCCATCAACTGTGTTATCCCAACACAGGCCTGTGGCTGCCCTGAACTTCCCTGTGGCTCAGAGAAGAGCACCTGTGCTGCCAACAGTATGCCCACCTACCCATGGAAATGGTCAGACTGGAAGTAAAAGTGCTGCCCACATGCAACCATCCTTGCTCTGAGCTCTGTCAGGTCTTGTCAGATATTTGCCCCCAAGCACTTCACTGCATCACTTAGGTGTATGAATTAAAGTTACTTTATTAAAGAAGAATACCAGTATCAACATGGTCAGACAGGATCATTGGCCAGAGTGACTCAATGTACCAAAGCAAGGTTAATTATAGGGCAAAGTCCCCTCCCCCAAGTGGGAAAGAAAGTCTGTTAGGATTTTGGCGTGCTGAGCCGGGGAGCCAGGGAAGAGGGGAGGAGGGAAAGGATGAGCTCTGCTCAGTCTCTTAGGAGGTTGGTGCAGTCTCTGCTGGGACTTCAAGGCCACATTCTCAGGCTTGCCAGGAAATTGTAACCAAAACACCTGCAAGATAAGCAGCTAGCAACCATTCAGCAAAACAGGTTTCCCTCTGCATGTTCTCAGAGGTACACTGCAGCAAGAAATCCATAACACATTGGGCGTATCTGACAGGCTACACATATCCTTCCCCTGAAAAAGTTGATGATGAAGTTAAAAAAGTTGAAGATGATGAACAGGTCAGGCTCAAATTCACAGCCCATACCTGCATCCTAACCACTGGGCCAGTGGCAAGTGTGCAGGAGACTTGCCATCAGGCATGAGACACTTCACCGCAGCCCTGACATCACCACCAGTATAACTGGTGACATCACCACCATGGGACCAGGCAGAGAATGTGGCACAGACAGTGATGGCTCAGTAGAAAGGCACTCAAATAGCACAGCCTCGGCTCCTGATGCAGTAGCCACATGGGAAGAGGCCAGTGGTAGGCAAAAACCTAGATGCTGATATTTTTCCCCTTAACCAATAAAAGTGGTAATCTGCAGCCCAGCTTCTGTATTCCCACCCCTGCTCTCCTGTCAGTGTGTGGTCGCTCTCAGTTTGTGTCTTCAGTGATGGGGTACCTGAAAGTGTTCTGAGACAAGTTAGCCACACAGCATGGAATTTGCTTTCTCTTTTAGGTATAAGTGCTCAGTTCTCCCTCAGTATGCTCTAAGTGTGCATGTCAGAGATCCCTGCAACCCACACCATGCGCCTTACCTTCTGAACTATTGGGCATCCTGGCTGTAGTGTAGGAATGGATGCGAGGGAATGAGTTTGGCCTCTGCAAAGAAGGTGGATGATCATTGCTGTAGTTGTCCTCCTGTGTTCCACCAGGCCTTGTTGGCAGGACACCTATGGGGGAAGTCTTAGGCTTTTCCATTGTATGGGCACCTATGAGCTCTGCTCATAAATTGAATGTTGTTATTAACCCTAAATAGGCTATTGCTCCTTCAACAAGTGTATTATTTTTATTTAAATAATTGTTTACCCCTTAAATATATTATTTATGTTAGATATATTTATAAAAAACCTTCCCTCATGTGACCAGCAGCTGTATATTCTAGGCAAGTTGAGGACCCTATAAATGATACAGATGCTTGAAGCTTTCAAAAAATAGCAGAGAGTTCACTGATTATCACAGTTCCCTCCAAGCTGCCCACAGCTGGTAGATGTTAGGTAGCCTTGGGCAGCTGGAAGATTTAGCATATTTATTTTGACCTATATTTAGCAAACAAACTTAAATACTACCTCATGTTAATTTTATGTCTCAATAGCATCAAATACTTGAACTGCAAAAAAATCAGCTGTGGTTTAAATGTTATATTCAAACAAATGAACTTTGTTTTCATCATTTAAAATTAAGAAAAAAAACTAAAGACACTGTTGGCACTAATTTTAGCATGCTGAAAGAGTTGTGCATGATATTGTCCATACATTTCTCTTCCATGGAATTCACTGGAGCACTTAGTTTCACTCTTAGTTTTCCTCTCTGTAGCATCAGTTGCATTACTTTTGGCTCCCTTTCTCCATGTGGGAGAAGACATATAAATAAGAGTTTTAGCTTCGATTTTTATTTGACCTATACATTTGACTCAAGTTTGAGTTTTTATTTCAATTATTATGTGTATTTGCGGTTTTATTCTTCCACTTCTAGTTTACAAATCAATTGACGTACATGCACTCGATCATAATACTCTGAAACTACCAAGTTTGCCTAGTGTTGTACTGGCAATGTCATCCATTCATTGTTATTAATTTTATGAAACAATGTTGTTGTTTTTTAAATGTAAAACTTTATGCAGAAAAAATCAAGCACTTGGAAATTTTCTACCACACTTCTGTCACCAATACATACCCCCTCCTCAAAACCACACCCCAAATACTCTTTGTGGACTTAAGTTGGTTGGATCTGACCACAGCTTCCAAACATACCACTTCTCAGCATTTTGTCACTGCAAGAAACTAGAAGCCAACTACACTGTGGGTTCAATCAGTGCTTTAGTAACACCATGGCAACAGTAGCCGTAGCTACTTCTGCCTATTGGCACAAAAAAAACCCCAACTGGCAGTGGATTCTCTGGGGAAGGAGTGAAGGAGATGCTTCATCTCATATTCCATACATCTCCCTGAGCATAAAGGCCTGGCAGGGAAGATACAAGGCTTGGGAAGGGGTGAGGCTACCGTTTCCTTTTCTGGGAAATGGCAAAAATGCTGCATTTGGAAAGCAGTTGCCAGATGTGGAGCCAGACCTGTGACACTGCACAGGAGCCACTCTGGGAGGCAAATGTGTTCTTCCAAGTGTACAAATACACATTCCCTCTACAATACATAGGACATCCTCCCTAAAAAAACCAATGTGAAACTGTTATGAGCCTGGTCCTAGTGAGGCCTAATGGCTCTAGAGAAGCCTTCACTAAAATGCCTGCAAGGCCTACATTTCCCAGGTTCCCTTTGGCCCCTGTGATTGGGTAAAAGGGGATTCTGAGGGAAAATTGCACCAATAGGAAAGTAGGGGGATGGTGCCCGAGAGAAGGGCTAATAAAAGGCCTCACCATAGGGGGAGGGTGTTCACTCAAGCAGAGCTGAGGAGAGAGTGTTTCAGAAGGAATGATCCCTCATCCAAAAGGGGCAAGACAGTTGGAAGCCAGTCAACAGGAGGCAGTTAAGAACAGTCTAATTAGACACATTAGGGTGTATTTGTTTGTTTATTCACCAACCTTTACTATTCTCTTTATTTTACAAAGTTTTGAACACTTGTTATTAATAAACCTTTTAAATAAAGTTCTTTATTATTCTGCCTTTATTATTCTGCCTGGGTCCTCATGCCTCATTTGGTCACATAATAAATGAAACCTACTGGGAAACAGTAAACAGAAGGGGTTGGTCGGGTGCTCTGGGCCCATCTGAGGAAACCTGTACCAGAGTGGTGGCAGCCTATAGAGAGCTTCCCGGGGTCTCAGCCATCAGAGACAGCACTCTGCCTCAAAAGAAAATGGATAGGGAAGAAGACAAGGTCTTGATGTCAGCAGATACTTATCTGTACCGGTAGAGCTTGGTTAAATTAGTAGATTTTAAATGCTATGTTAGTCATTAGACAGTGGGACTAGTCCAAGGATGCAATCTTCTCAATAGCTTTGATAATTGTAGGCTTATACCTCTCCCACCTTATTCTCCAGTTACTTTATATGCGATTTTGTTTCATGCTGTTGATGGCTGCCTACCATTGTATGCATATTTGTTGTGTATATTTCCAATACAGAGAGAACTAAATTCTGTTAACATTTATGACAATTTAAAATGCTTCATAACCAAAAAGACCCGCTCCTGCAAGTAGTTTGCAGTATAAATTTCTACAGTGGGAAGGAAACCAAAGGATTGGAATGGGAGGCAATGTATGCAAGGGACAGAGAAAGAGGCAAGACTGAGAAGAGATGCCAAGAAGCAAGCACAGGTACAGGCGCTTAGGCTTCATCTCAGGCTTGACTGAAGCCTGATGCCATGTATGGAAGGAAGTCCCACAGGTTAAGGCATCACATTTAAATCAAGCCTTGGGGTATGACCAGAAGTATATGTTTTTTGCAGCTCTTGGCATTTTTTCAAGCTTCATTGTTAGGTGCACAAGAGCTAGATTCAGATCGAAGGGATAGCCTTCTCCACCCCCCCCCCACCCCAAACCATTTTGCTGACTTGAAATGGAACTGGGGAGCCATTATTTGCCTTGTCTAGTCAAATGGCTGGTTCTCAGAGGTGTTTCAGGTGAAGAAAATGGCAAGTGGAAAAAAACATTAACTCCTTGGCCACTCATGCCATGGCCCCTATCCAAACTGAGACCCCACACATCTGATAATTAAGTCTGAAAAAATGCTGGAAGCTGCAGAGACATGCATATCTGGTTACACCCTCGGTTGAGGATGAGGACAAAGAATGGCCAACAACACATTGGTTTTTCCATGGGTTGTGCCTGGGTTCCTCACTGACTTTCAGTGACACATGTTCTGCAAGCTCAGTGATAGGAACACATTTCCCAAGGACAAGGGCCCAATTCAAATAAGGGCTGTGGTGCTGGAGAAGGAACTTCCTGAGGACTTTCAGTCAGTTATCATCCATGGTATTCCCAGCTGGGAACTCAATTCATAAGCACACGAGGGCTTGATTCAGATTGGGACTGTAGCATTTGAAGAGAAGGGGAAGAAGTCATTTGCCACATCATTTTCCTGAGCTGCAATGACCCAGGGTGCTCAGTTAAGAAACCTACATATACTCCATCAGTACATGTGGAGCTCCCAATGGGCTTCCCCTTCTGAACCTGTCTGAGGTTCAGAAAACAGCACAGGGTGTGGCCGATCCTCAAGTGAAGACAGACTGAAAGTCCTCTAGTCAGACACTGGAAGAATACATTGAAAAAGTAAAGTGTAGTTATACCCATAGTCAACGGTTATATGAAAAAAGTAGGCTTTGAGGCAAGGAAAGCAAGAAGTGCCACAAAAATGTTCTGCATAATCCAGGCATAAAGGACTGTAAGGATGGATTTATTTAGGAAAGCAGGAAACATCTGAAAGGCTGAGGTTGCTGCTGGAGCAAAGATCAACAGAAAAGATATAATGGAAATATGCGCCAAAAACTAGGGCTATTAAGAGTTTTGAAGGTAAGAATAAGGAGATAGTGATGGATGTGACTGCAGAAAAGCCAGTGAAGGACTTTGGAGAGGAAACTTGTACAGTCTGAACAATGAAGTTGCCAGTCCCTCTGGCAACCATCAGGAGGTCAGGGGAGGGGTACTTTGCTCTGTCTTTGTGACCCACGTGATGACATCATTCTCAGTTACACTGGTAATGATATCATCACGCCTAGGCCAATTTAAAACAGCATTTGGGGCTGATTCTTAAAGCCCCAGGTGCAGGCACTTGGCAAGCCTAATGATGAGGGAGATCAGTGATTTGTTTTCTTTAGAGAATCTGCATACTACTTTTCTTGCTTGGGCTACTCACAGCTAAAACAAGACCAACAAGTGAATAAAAAAAAGATATGCCCATTAAAACATGTTTAAAATACCCAAGAATTTGGAGGGGTGGGTGGGAATGGTTGAAGAGGCTTGAAGTGCCATGAGGAAAGCTTCCAAGTTACAACTGTAAGACTTTGGCCATAAACAGAAGGGGGTGGCTATCCCATCATGCTTTGGTATCTGGCTGGCTGCTGACAGAAACAGAGTTTCTGAATAGTCTGATCTAGCATTACAGTTCTGATGTTCTTGAATCAGGGCCCAAAACTTTGGTCCATAGGAATGTTATTGGGGGTCACTTCTTTTCAATAAGGAGCACCTGGCAACTATCAGATGATGTACAAACTTTAGCTTGTGGATTGTCTTTAACTGGAATGCTTAAGGTTTTCCTAATTAACATTTATTTAAGACCAAATGTGCAGTAGGCATTAACCTCATAAAACAGTTGCTGCCTAGATTTGCAACAGAGAGACAAAGGTGAAGGGGACCCCAAATACAACAAAGGAGATATCCTACTATTTGGCTGATGTTATAAAAGCCTCTCTATGTTTGTGGCATTGTAATAAAATTCTGGTTATGAAGCTATTAAAAATACCATAGACGTTGACAGAATGACACATTTCTCTGCCAAGCATTCTAAGGATAGCCATGATTTTCTCAACCCTGAACGTTCACATCTGAACGACTTCGCTGGATAACACCAACCGCAGCTTCCTTTTGTGTTTGCCTGCCGTTCTGTAAAGCTGCAGAATCAACTGAGTTCCAGCCTGTGCCTTAATGTAGGGTACTAGTTGTATTTACTTTTGAGGGAAGGAATGACAGGTTCGCTCGATTTCAGCAAGCGTTCTGTCCTCGGACAGGCACACGGCCAGCTGACCAGGTAAGGGCAAGGTATTTGGGGCTTTCAAATATAACTTAGTGACCTGCCGCCCGGTGGACGAGGCTGTTCCCAGCCCTCCACTCCAAAAAACCCCAATCAGACAAGTAGCCGTAACCCGACTCCCCCGGCGCACTCCGGGTTCCGCCACTCCTCCCTCTTCCAGCTCCGTCTCTCTCGGGTGCGCCATCCATCCAGGGAAGGCATGAGCGACGGAGGCGCATTGAGCGGTTGCGGGTGAGTCAAGTATCCGGTGCGCATTAGCCAGTGTTCGGGTTTGCTAACTTGCAGGGCAGAAAGGGCAGGTGATGGGTGCGAGTACCTTTCGGGAGGGGCGAGGCTGCGTTTTACAAGATTGCAACTTTCGGGAGGGAAAAATGAGCAGTCCTTTCTACAGAGCA
Organism: Eublepharis macularius; assembly: GCF_028583425.1. NCBI lineage: Eukaryota > Metazoa > Chordata > Lepidosauria > Squamata > Eublepharidae > Eublepharis > Eublepharis macularius. The sequence continues at coordinate 77,113,207 of NC_072796.1, read as the reverse complement.
ATGCAACAGGCTGGCTGGTCTGGGTCCTTTCCCCGATCTTCTGGTCCCTGGAACCGCCACGCCTGAGGGCTGGAACGTGGATGGCTGAGCAGCAAAGCCCAAGTAGCGTGAAAGGACGAAGAGGACAGCAAAGCCCGGCTTTGTTCTGGACATCCAGTGAAACAAACAGGGCTGCTGGGGAGTTTCCAGGTTGTAGAACGTGTGGATTTAAAAAAACAAAACTAACTCAACTTCGGGGATCGCCCAAAGAAACGGGAGAGGCTCGAGGCAGGCCCCCATGGTCCCAGCCTCGCCCCGGGCAGGACGACCGTGCGGCGCCTTGCCGCGGTAGAAAGGGTTAATGGGTTTGGAGAGCGCCGCTTCCCGGGGTGCATGTCAAGCAGGCCGAGCGCTCCGGCGTGCTGGCTCCCTGCCGCGGCGCAGACCGGGGAGGGAGGGTGGCGCTCGGGAGCCCGCTCGGGAGCCCCCTCCCCAGCCTTTTCGGCCGCTCTGGCTGAGCCTTCCGAGGGTTCCGCCAACTCTTCCCCACCCCCCATGGCTTCCCCGCCAGCTGTTCCCTCCCTCGTGCCCGCTGCCCCCTCCGGCGTCTGCTCCCGTGCAATCCCAAAGAACATCTAAGCAGCAGCACCTTTAATACTTTCTGCGTACCTCGGGCGATTGGATTGATGCTCTCTACTTTCACACCCAATTGTAAGTTTCTGGAGAAGTTGTACTGGTATTCCACCCCCACCCCCCGCCCGGCACGCAATGGCTTTTGCAAACATTTTGATTTTAGGATTGATCTATAAATTCTTGTCGGGGGTTGTTGTTGCGGAGGGGAGGCAGTTTCGGATGAGACTGGGGTTTGTCCGTGCGCGCCCTTGTACACATAACCCCGAGAATGAAACGTTAAACCGGGCTGATTTGCTAAAGGTCAAGGGCAACCCCCCTCTCGTTCACCTATTTGGAAAGGCTCCTAAAGATATACCTTTGCAGGCAGTTTGCTGTTGGTCATGTACTCTGCCGCGTAAATATAGAGGTCGCTGGCGAAGGGAACGTAGTGCACTTTTCAACTTTCTCAAGTTTGCTTTCTTAGAATAAAACGGGGGCGGGGGGAGGACTACGAGGTCAGTCCCCGATAAATGTCAGCCAAGACTTACTTGGCGTTAGCTGAAGTGGTAAAACACTGGACGTTTTGCACGAAGAAAGGGATTCCAATCATAGGAGTGCAAAAATAATATTTTGCTGCTTCTTTTTTGTCCCGCCCCCCTCCATTCACTAAAGCGCGCGCACACAGCGCAAAAATGTGAAGGCCTGGCGCTGAGAATTTGAACTTCGATTTGTGTGGCTGCAAATAGGCCTGGTTCTGATTTTCTAAAGATGACGAGCCTCCAGAGTGCATATCTCTTAGGATTACAGCGGACAACTTTTAATCGAACTGGTTTCTAGAATGGACAGGAGTTGGAAGAGAGTTGTATTAAATTAGGAGAAATGGGATGCCTGCTCAGTGGTCGCTTGCTTGGTGCAGTGGGAAGACTGCTGGTTTCGGTGCAGAAAAACCAGGTTCAAATCCCCGCTCACTACCATGCCCTCAGACTGACCTCGCTTTCCCAGCTGACAGGCACAAATGCTGCTAATAAGAGGTTTGGAATGAAGCCATGAGAAGATGACTACAAGGTACGAGAATGCCATGAGATAAATTATTGGAATATGTTGGAAACATTTAAATCACACCAACTATAGGATTTTCTTTCAGCCTGAAAATTAATTTTAAACACCATAAATTGTCTTTATAATTGCAATTAAAAACTCAGTTTCTAAAGTCTCACAAAACCTAAATGAAGCCAATGTTACAATTGTTTATGTGGATGAATGTATAATCCATGTGTTATTGCAGTATTGGGAGAATTGATATAATATATATTGATTGACAGACCACGGAATATCCCCAGTGCAATAAACTTGAAGGAAATGTAGATACATTTCCAAAATAAAAACAAAATGCTGAGAAAGGAATAATTGCAATTCACATTTCACTGAGCAAACTTATTTATTTTATTTATTTTCATCATTTATACCTTAGCTTTCTTTCTTGTTGGAGACCGAAAGTGGCTAAAATCATGCCCCTCTCCTCCATTTAATCACAACAACCCTGTGAGGTAGTTTAGGCTGAGAATGTATAACTGGCCCAAGGTCACCCAATACATTTCCATGGCAAAGTGGGGATTCAAACCTAGGTCTCCCAGTTCCTAGTCCTGCATTCTAACCACTACACCATACTTGCTCTCTTGCTGTGATTATAGTTTTTTCTTGCCCTTCCTTCAAGCAGCTCAGGGCAGCATTATTCGATTCTTCCGGCCTGTAGTTTATCCTTTCAACTATCTAAAGTAGATTATACCAGAGAAAATGGCTGACCCAGGGTTACCTGATGGCCAATGGAGATTTGCACCCAGATCTTCCCATCATTGTAGTCCAACACTTTAACCGCTATACTACGTCCTGTTTTTTGCAATCCACTTCATAACCTTGCAAGGGATTTGGCATTAACTCGATTTAGTTATTTACGGTTGCTCCAAAATGTCACTGAAATCACAATTTAGATTGAAAGTTGACATTTGCAGAGTTACTCTCTCCTGAGTCCGTTGAAGTGAGTAGGGCTTCAAAAAGATGTAACTCTGCTTAGGATTGTACTGTACTTGGCACACACACAAGTAATGTTATAAGAGTAAGATTGGGTTGCCTACCAAGTCCCCAACAAGCTTCTGCAGAAGTATTTATGGAGTTCATAAAACTTTACAATGTTTTTAATAGATGGTGATGTTAGGATTGCCTACTCTTTTCTTGGCATGACTACTTTGCTTTTACGAACTGTGTGGCATGCAGTCATTTGGCAGGTGAAGTTTTCCCATCTCTCTCTCCATATGTGGTGGGCAGAAGTCACATACTTTCAGGTGGCTGTTAAAAGGGCAAGAGCCCTGCAAAACAAAATGGCCGTCCCATATAGTGTTTTTAACTAGCTTGTCTTCTGAATTTAGGCCAGGAACACACTTTATTCTTTCAGTCAATAATTTTTGTTATTGAAACAGCAGTTTCTATGTACTGTACAAGTGGTCCTTTTCTCCCCTCCCCCCCCCCCCCGCTCCCCCACAATACTGCAAGTCATTGGTTTTGGTGTGTGAAGGCACTATGCAAAAATGTACTGGGGGATAGTTTCCCTCCACCCTTGAGAAAATGTAGTTTCTATTCTGCAGCCAGAAGGGGAACCTGAAACATGAAATGAAGAGATGATGAGGCAATGAGTATTCAGATGGAAAAATCTCTCCCTAACCCCAAAAATAGCTCTGGAGGCTGTCCAGACATCAGGATTTGCAGGCCTCTCTGGCAGGGGTCCATCTGCGAACCCCTTTAGCCTGAAAGAAGTGGAAGATGTAAACCAAGAATTATTTCAGATTGCCTCCAACTTTCCTGAATGGAGTCTGCAAGTAAAAATGGCAGCACTGTATGCTCCAACAAATGACCGGCTTTGCTGCCCTTTGGAGACAGCTCTGGAAGGAGGCGTTCCCCTCACCCCCATCCTGAATGTAGTTTCTGGTGAGAGAAGAAGAATGGAATCTTGGCCTTCTTCACAAGGCATGGAGATGTGGGCAGGACCAAGTGGGACAGCAGCAGGCCGCATTACTTGTGCTTTCCCATTGCAATGACTTCATGTTAGGGAACAGTGTGGTAAATACAAGCGGGCCCCGAGGTTAAGGCTGCAGGGTCGGTTCTGATACCATTTTTGTTTTTCATTTCAGTAAGTGTGGACGTCTCTGTAAGTGTGACGCTGTCATGGCAGCGTTCAAAGGCATCTGGACTCAAACCTTCTGGAAAGCAGTTTCAGCAGAATTTTTGGCAATGTTCATATTTGTCCTCCTGAGCCTTGGCTCCACAATCAACTGGGGTGGAGCTGAAAAACCTCTACCTGTAGACATGGTCCTTATTTCTCTCTGCTTTGGACTCAGCATTGCCACAATGGTGCAATGCATTGGGCACATTAGTGGTGGCCACATTAACCCTGCTGTGACTGTTGCAATGATCTGCACGAGGAAGATCAGCCTTGCAAAATCGGTCTTCTATATTGCAGCCCAGTGCCTGGGGGCCATCACAGGGGCAGGGATTCTCTACCTTGTTACTCCCCAGAGTGTGGTCGGGTCCTTGGGAGTCACCTTGGTAAGCTGATTTTCTCTTGTCCTTATGCAACATTAGCATATATATGTTCTGTAATTGAAATCCGGGAATTGCCTACTGTTGAAGTACCTGCAGTTACTGAGCATGGTGGATAATGCCAGTCAGTATTGGTTTTGGTCATGATTCAAGATGGTTGAAGAGTGATAAAGGGCAAACATCTTCAGAGAACATGACACAAATGGAATAATGATTCCACTATTTTATGTCATCGTTCAGATGTAGAAACAAGCCACATATGTTTAAAAAGGAGAGAGAATCATCTTTGCACAATCCCCCCACCCATGCCTTGAAGATTAAACACATCAATTTTGGGAACAAGCCATTGTTCAGCATTTCATCTAAACCATAAATTATCATTTGTTCCCTTCCCTCCAAACCATAGTTCTAAAATGTGTTTTAATTTTGGTTTGGAATCCTAATTTGGAGGAAAGAAGGCCATACCATTCTTTGCAGTTCATACATAAGGATGTGATGTTGTTTGCCATGAATATCTATAGCTGAGCATGAAGGGAAGAGTGAAGGGAAGGAACATGCGACCCCAAAGATGGATTCCAGCTTGTTCACATGGTTTGTCATTAACTCCTGAGGCATGCCATAATAGCATGGAGAACATAATGAATTAATTCACAGGGAAACATTCTGGGTATATTTTACTGGTGAGGCTTGAGACAGTTCTTGTTTTGTAATGCCAGTGAGCATTTTTGTAATAGCAATGAGCATTTTTTCCAGGGAAGTTTTACATTTACATTAGATTTATATATTTATTAGTAAAGATGCTCATTGGCATTATACATTGCTCTTCTGCTCTATCTTGCATATTAATAATGATGATATAATGGCTCCAGTTGATTTAAATCTCAAATATGAAAAAAAGTAATAGCATAGACTTATGTTGTCATGAATTCAAAGGATAACATGCTAAATTTACTCGAACATCATTGTATTAATGAAGGGAAAATTAGAGCCTTTAGGGAATAAAGTAATCTACATTAAGGTATTTTGAGAAAGTATCGTGAGGTGACGATATCTTATCTAATTTTATGTGATCATTTTTATCCACAAGATGACTTTTGGGCATTGGAAACCCGCGTGGATCCCTTTTTTATGAATGGGTTTAGCATGCATTCAGGAAACTAGTTATTTTAATCTTGATAGGCTGTCCAAATACATGACAACATAATTCATAAGAAAAGACTCCACATAGATCTCCACTATGAATTGACTGCTTATAAAATCTGTTTTATAGCAATAAAATATTGGTTTGTAATAAACAGCGGTGTTATTTATTCTTTAACCTAAAAGAAAAGTGGTTTTTGCAAATGCCTTTGATTGATCAAGGAGAGTTATTTCGAGTTACTGTTATTACCTAACAATTACTCTTTAACAGATCTTTTCTAGAACTTCTGGAAATCATTTAATTGTACATCTAACAAACAGATGTGAAATGAGATTTTGAGATGAAATGACTGGGAATGTTAAATCAATGCCATTATGATGGTGAATGAAAACTTCCCATCAAGATGACACAGTTCTTTAAAACAGGCTGTGCCTCAGAATTCAGCTTTGTTCTCTGCTAATAAAGGATCGTCATCACTGAGTCCTGCTGCAGGACCTATTACCATGCACTTGAGCTTTCTGCTGCCTGTTTTAATTGAAATTGAAATTAATTGAGTTAGAGCTAATTAATTGATTTATAATAGAACAGTAAATTGTAGTCCTCCTAAGAAAAAATGTCACACATGTGAAAGCCACACTGCAAGCAACAGTCTCTTGATTTTTGCTATGCATGTATACATCAGAGTGCAGCTGATGTATATGATGATTATTAAATCATATATATCATTTATATATATGATGATTATTAAAAGTCTGATTCTTAGGCTTGCTGAGACAGAGCAGAAGCACTTAAAAGTCCTGATAACTGTTTAAGTTAATGAACATGTAAATTGTTGTCACATTAGCATCACAGCTACAAAGTGTGGCCATTACAGCAAGGTAAAATAGCATCACGGGGAGTGAATTTATGAATGAATTTATGAATGTATGTGTGGTCAGAGACCATTACAATGGCAATAATAAGATCACATATGGCACTGGTTAACGTTTGCAAGAAGTGCATATCATATCATTCATTCATTCATTGGATTTTAGCCTGTCTTCCCTGCAAGCAGGCTCAGGGCAGGTTACAACAGCATCAGTTACAATAAATACAATATAAAGTACAACAAAATTAATCTCAATAATAAAATCAAATAAGTAAAACCAAACATGGCATCTATTAACAGTTTAAATACAGTAACGTTGGGTAGGACAAAACAGTGTAGATGGAAATGAAATCTACAAAACAGCAAGTGGCCAAGCAAGGGGTCCTGAAACAATGAACTACCCACCTCAGCCATAAGCCTGGAAGAACATCTCCATTTTACAGGCCCTGCGGAACTGTAACGAATCCCACAGAGCCCAGATCTGAACTTGGACAGCATTTATCTGAGAAAGCTCTGGTTCTAGTCGAGGCCAGGTGGACATCTTTTGGGATGGGGAAACCAGCTACTGCTGACCAGTGGAATGCAAGTCCCTCCAGGAGACATGGGAAAAGAGACGGTCCTGTAGGCATATTGTTCCCAGTCCACTAAGGGCTTTAAATTCATAACCAGAACCTTGAACTTGATCCAGAATTTAACTGGAAGCCCGTGCAGCTGACAATACCTGATGTATATGTGCTCTAAATGGGGTCACCGTTAGGACCTGTGCCACTGCATTCTGGACCAGCTGCAGTTTCTGGGTCAGTCTCAAGGGTAGCCCTGCGTAAAGCGAGTTACAGTAGTCATAGACATTAGTGGAATCATAGTACAAAAGTGACAGGACATTGATTTTTAAGAGGTTCTGAAGCAGAGCACCATTATATGTCATTATATGTCATATATATGTATAGCAACCATTATATGCTATACTTCAGACATTAACAAATGGACTTTCCCAATTATCCTTGTATGTTGTTGTGACACACAGTCAGATCACTTCATTCAGGAGAGTGCCCCAGGTCAGATGCTGCTTCTTCAATATGACTGCATCCCCAGGAATGATTAAACCAATCTGTGTGGAATTAATTTGGAGACAGACACTCAATATCAGATTGGTTTGTTGATGAGAGAAATTGTACATTTGCCGTGAATGCACTCCAGATTAAAGCAGCTTTCATTCATTTCACTGTGGCATCCATGAAACAATGTATGGACATTGTGCAGCAGCAAAGCCGGATGATGACTTAATGATACTTATTTATTTAAAGGCTTGAAAAAGTTTCTTACTCACTTGGTTTGAAATGAATGTAATCAGTGGGGAGGAAATGATATTTTCATACCTGAGACTGTAAGCACTCACTTCCTTTATGCTTCCTGGATCTCTGGTGTGCTTCTTTTTGCCAGGTACACAGAGACCTTTCCGCTGGCCATGGACTACTGGTGGAGTTGATAATTACATTCCAGCTGGTTTTTACTATTTTTGCCAGCTGTGATTCAAAACGAAGCGACATCTCTGGTTCAGTAGCATTAGCAATTGGATTGTCGGTTGCAATTGGACACTTATTTGCTGTAAGTAGCTGGTTTCTCTGGGAGTATAAATAACCCATACTTCTATACTTTTACTGAATAGCTTGATGTAAGTGTTACGCAGTTCCTGTCTTTTAAATGACATTGTTACATCTAGTTGTGAAATAGAAAAAATCATGACCTATCATACAGGATTGCTGCAACAAGTTGTGATTCATAGCATAAGCTACGGCTTTTTGTGGAAGGATGAGGTGGTGTCCATAGCGCAAATCTCATTTCAGCCATAAATACACTGATTAGCCTTAGGCAAGCTGCTTTAGCCTCTTCTTTCACCTGTATTTGTTGGATAATACTGGCCTGTGCTACAGGATTATTTGTAGGTTTATGTTGGAGATCCATGATAGGATCACTAGGTGTCTTTTCAGCTGCAATAAGGTCCCCCATCACTTGTCTGCTTTTCCTGCTGGGTTACTTGCAGCCAGAGAGGCACTTTCAATCAGGAAAAGGTTCACCACCAGCCACTCAGAATTGATCACATAATCTAAACTGGAGAACCCAGCAGCTGTTCGTTAGACACTTGGTCAGCAATATCAATAGCCACCCAACAAGGGATTCTAGAGGGGTGTTCTCAGCCGTGGGTAGTCTCCACTTTCAGCCCTGTCTCCTGTGTTGCCTCTTTTTCATACTAATTTTCTTGGATTGGCCCACTGAAGAGTGCTTTCTGTCCCCTTTAGGAGCCAATGGTTTTTAGTAATCATTTCAAATATATATTTTAATGCAGATCAACTACACAGGTGCCAGCATGAATCCTGCTAGGTCATTTGGACCTGCAGTTATCATGGGAAAATGGGAACACCACTGGGTAAGTGATACTTATATCTGAGTCCTTATTTAAACAGAGCATAAAATAATTGAAAAATGTTACTACTGTTTGCTCTTTTTTAAAAAAAAATAATTATTTCCATAAGATCATAACTGTGAATGAGAAACACTGTGTAAACATAGTTTTTCTTCATCTTCCTCTTTTTTAAAAAGTTGCCTAGAAAACTTTTTTTGTGTGCTTTAAATGAATAAAAATCAGAGAGGGTAAAAATGAATAATTAAAAAAAATTAAACCCAAATTTTAAAAACTTAAAGCTATAGTAAGCATCTGTTTTAAAATGACCTGATTTAAAAATAAATCTGACACCTGAACATATAACCTCTTAAACCTGATTATGTAGCTCTATTATGAACTTATGATAAAGCTGTTTTTCTTTCTAAAGAAAGAACCGTGAGGAAATAATCTTTGTTGGTCATCATACATTGCAATAGTTCATATATTATGACTTGATACCAGGAGGCAGGGACCAGCACATCACCACAGATATTGCCCATTGATCCATCTGTTCTGCCCAGGGATCGCTACTAGCCATTGCTTGTAGGTGAGATTATTTACTTTTGTAGACCAGGGCACTTCCATAACAAAGAAGAAAGGACAGATTAAAGAAGAAAGGAACCATGGAAAGAAGAAACTCCTTTTGTTTTGGCTTGGATCCTGCTGTTGATAGAATCTATCTGGATCTATCTGTTGATAGAAGGCTTCCCATCACTGAAGGATGGAGGTCCTCTGCTTCCTCCCTGGCATTACTGCACCAAGTGTCCTCTGAAATGCTGCTCCTGGGAGACGGGGCACCACCGCTCCCCAGGAACAGCACAAGAGGGGAACCAGCTGCAGGAGGGGCGAACTGGTGAATTCCATCAGCAGAAAAGATAAGCAGATTTCCATCTCATCTTTCTGATCTTGCCTTTGAAAACCCATCATGGATGCAGGCTGAAGAAGAGACCCTAACTGGAGTGATGAGCATAAATACAGAATCTATTGTATATCATTTTCTGAAATAGTAAAAAGACTGGGTAAAATACTTCATAGTGTACTCTCTGAGGTAGGATAAGGACACAATTTAGTTTTATATCAATATGATTTTATGGTTATAGCAGAGCAACTGCTGACGGGGAGGGCGGAGCCGACTTCTAAAGCCACTGGCTCCACCCCTCCGGCCAAATCTTTGTATGCCCAGGGAATACTCTCTGCCTCATCCTCCTTCCACGTGGGCAAAGTAAGGCCCCCAGCTCAAGCCACTGCACAGCAGCTGGGAGGGCCAGATTCTTCTGAAGCATTGCTCTTACTACATGATCTTCTCTGTTTCTTTTCCACATTTCGTACAGATATATTGGGTAGGACCAATTATAGGAGCAGTCCTTGCAGCTGCCCTTTATGAATACATCTACTGTCCTGATGCTGAGCTCAAGCGCCGTTTCAAAGAGGCCTTCACTAAAACAAGCCAGCAGTCCAAGGGGAAATACATAGAAGTCGAAGACACCAGGAGCCAGGTGGAGACAGATGATTTGCTCTTGAAGCCTGGAATGGTCCATGTCATTGACATTGAGAAGGGTGAAGATAAGAAGGGAAGAGACCCAACAAATGAGGTGCTGTCATCTGTATGACTAGCAAGGAGCACTGAAAGCAGAGAACAGCCTACTAGCTTGCCCACAGATAGCCTTCCACCCATAAAAGAGACAGATTTGCTGTAAATTAGGCCCCTACCTCATCATAAAATTATAGGAAGAAAGTAGCAATTAGTTGCTCTATCAGACCACAACCCCATTATGTTGAAATGGTATCAATTAACTATATTAAGTGACCCTCCTCGATTATTTTAAATTAAGAAACATCCTTTTGCCGATGACGTTAGAGGGAATCCGTCTGTTCCTTCTCTGTCCCAAGTAAATTTTAGAAGAGGCATACATTTTAATGCAGGCAATTCCAAGTAGGAAATAGCAGTCATTGACAGTCAGATTGACAGATGAGACTTCCCTGAAGATGCCTATAGAGACAGAAAGCAGTGTCTATCAGATTGTTCTTCTGACACTTAATTGCCTGTTGTCAATCCTGATTAGAATTTTAGTGACAATGAAAAGCTCATAGACAGCAAGGCCAACATAGAGGACACAAAACTCCTTCAGATCATTGGCTTTTTATGTCCTGTTCTAAAACAGCCATTCTGTCAACTTTTTAGAATTGATGCTACCTCTGGGGGTCATTCCTTACATTAAATTCCATAGATTGTGCCTTCACTTTGTATTTAAAAAATCCTTCTGATCATAACTAATAATATTGAAACTGAAGAGTTGTTAATGATGATGCTGAAGGAAATCATCACTTTATTATCCCTCCTTTAAAACGTTTTCATGAAATTTCAGTTTTTATAACATAACATTGGTAGATTTTTCAGGGCTTACAAAGAAAAAGGAAAGTTTGTATTTTATCAGTATTAGAAGTAAAAGATGATGGGCACAATTCCACCAAATTTAAGCACTCTGCAGTTCAATCCTAAAAACACTTTCCTGGGAGTAGTCCAGAGTAGAATTTTGAGTAAATACCCAAATATTATAATGGGAAATACTTAGGCATATGCTTAACTGTCCCATTAAGTAAATGGAATTTCAAAGTGCTTCACTATGGATGGAGACTATCCTGAAAGTATCTGTGTATCAGAAGAAAAATGAAGGCTAATCTGTTTTCAGTGCACTTATCCAATAAAAAAGTTATTGTGCCAAGTTTATGTAACTGAAATGTTAAACTTCTCTACTGTGCTCACAATGTGATTTTTTATTTATAGCAAACAGGCATTTATTAATAATTTAAAATACTGGCTGTGAAATACTTCGGCAGATGATGCATTGCTTTTGACTGTTTTGTGGATAACAAGCTTTGTCTTAGAGCTGCTTCAAACGCTACAGATTTCCTACACCGAAATTTGTTCCATGCAGAAGAATGTGTACACCATATGTGGTAGTTGTTCGGGTACATCTGTTCCACCCTCTGTACATTCATTGTACATGTGCTGTAAAGCCACAGCTAACAAAGGCAGGTGCAATTGTCCCAACAAAATCTATGAAGCAGTTGAGCGGAATCTGAATTTTCAATGCATTAGGAAGCAGTAACATGCAAAAGCTTGCAACATTTGTCTGTACATGTTGCTGAACAGCAAGCTGCCATTTATGAACTTTAAATGCTTTTGGTCAAAAAGGAGTAACGTTTACACTTTCCAAATATCAACAGAATTGATTTCTATAATGGCTGAAGTATAGTCTGTGCAGAAACCATCCATTTAGAATGGTTTGTTAATGTGTATCTTATGTATCAGCAAGTACCTTCTGATTTATGGCAACCCATATGTGACATAAATGCAAAACCATTCCAAACACATCTAATCCAATAACAAATGGTAATAACCAGGGCTTTTTTTCCCAGCCAGAACGCAGCAGAACTGCATTCCGGCACCTCTTGAAAATACCCATGTGACATGGGTATTCGGCCAAAATGGTTGAAATGGGCCTGAAACAGCCAGGATAGGGCAGCTGTCAGGTGGGGGAGGGTTGCCCTGTGTGGCAGAGGCCCGTTGCAGGCTGATTTGGGCCCGAACCAGGCCGTTTGGGGCCTGTTTGGGCCAATTTTTTCCCATTTCAGGCTCATTTTGGCCATTTTGGGCCAGTTTCAGCCCAAATTGGGCCCGAAATGGCCAGGATCCGGCCACTGCTGGGCGCAGGAGGGTTCCTCCACGCAGCAGCAGCCTGTTGAGGCCGATTTGGGCCAATCTTGGGCATTTTGGGCCCGTTTCGGCCCAAGTTGGACCCAAAATGGCCAGGATCGGGCTGCTGCTGGGTGAGGAGTGTTCCCCCACCCAGCAGTGGTCTGTTTCAGGCCCAATTCAGCCCAATTTTAGCCCAAAACAGCCATGATCAGGCCACTGGCAGGCAGGGGAGTGCTCTCCCATGCAGTAGTGGTGCATCCAGGCCAATTTGGGCCCAAATCGGGCCCCCTGTGGAGCATGTGAGCACTCCTGGGGTGATCACAGCCTGTGTGATGATGTCACTTCCCAGAAGTGACATCATCACACGGTTCTGGGAGCACGCACGTGCAAAGCATGTGTGCTTATGGTACCCAGTGAGTTCTACCACCTCTTTTCCCAGAAAAAAAGCTCTGTAATAACTAGAGTAGTTTCATTAGTGGGGATAGTGATTATGCACATGCAAAGATAGATGCACACATCTCCTTTAATGGAGATGTGTGTGTGTGCATTGGAACCTCTGCACTTAGAGCAAATTACTGGTTCAAGACCCAGTACGTGTACCTCGTAACCTTGAGAAAAAGAATTCTTCATTTATTCTAAAGATGGAAAGATAAAACTTAAGTGATGCCTGGAGCCATTCAAAAATGGTATCTCTGAAGTGTAGAAACCAGCCAGAATTCACTAAGTCCCAGTGATCATTGTGCCAAGTCTCAGTGTCCTTTGCAACCTCAATAGTCAAATAGACTATTTAGCTAATGTTTTCTTTACTTGAGGGACATAAATACTGAGCTTTGGTAACATGATCTTAACAGGCATTCTTAGTTATGTTTCCTCCAATAGAGTGGTAACTGAAGGTATCTCACAGTTTGATTGCCTGGAGAAAATGATTTTGCCTTAACCTCAAAGGTAGGACAAATGCTCTTTATAGTGTTTTGCACTGATATCCTAACCGTTACTCTTTGGTTAAGCAGTGTAGCTTAGCAGTTGGAGTTTTTTTTTTAATTGTATTTTTGTCCTATGATTTTTTCCTTTAATGTTGTATTTTGGTACTATTCCATCTGTGCATGTTTATATGTTAGATTCTGTTAACTTGTCAACTGTGATATACTTAGACGTTATTTTACTGATTTATTAAATTGGTTTACAAAAAGATTTGAACATGTTAATCTTCTTGCGTTTTATGTTGTTCAGAGGATCCCTGCCATTTTGTTCCCAGCAAGCATGAACTACAGAGCAGATTCACCTTTTATAGCACCAACTTCTGTTGGTAAAAATTCTGTGGTGACCCTGTAATGCTTCTCGTGCCCTCCTCAGCAGAGATTGGTTCAATTAAGAACCTTGTATATTTAACAGATTTTGAATGTCCCATCAGAACAGCATGGAGGCTTTTCGGTGATTGTGGAAGCAGTGAGACTGCCAGTAGCAGTAAGTTTGTGTATCAGAATTTTCACTGGTCAAGTCTGAATGCTGTCTTGCTGTTCGCTGCATTTACACATCACAAATTCACATACTGATGAAAGATGTTAGTTCTGTGAAATGTCAAGCATTCAGATTTTTTTCTAATTGCATTGGATGTAGTCATTTACTGATAGTTCATTTACTTTAATATTGACACTGGTATACTTTGCTTGTAATAGCATATGCAGCCAATTTAAGTGTGACCTCCTAATTCCATCATCATTGAAAACAGAGATAAAAAGTCAACTGGGTTGGCTCACCCATGACAGTCTACATGGGTAATGTGTTCAGAATGTTTTCATAGATCATTTTCTTCTCATTTGGACCTAATTCAAATAAACTGAAAGATCCACTGGCTGTGAAAACTAGAAATGTGAAATCAATGTTTTGTGAAACTACACATGCTAGAATAAAGGAGGCAGTTTTTGCAGCGTTCACTCTTACCTCAACCATCACTTTTGCTGCTTCCTATCTTTCCCGCTTTTGCCAGATACTTACAAAGAAAAAATACTTAAAAATATAGATGTTGGAATTACAATAAGCATAATTTTAATTGGATGGTGAAGTAGGCAGAGTAGACTAGTGCTGATAGATATAACTAATAGATATAGCAGCATGATTGTCACTTCTGATACATGTTTCTTGTTCTTTTAAATAGGTAGCAACCACTGACAAAAACATTTGCATTACTTGTATCCATTTAAATTGGCATTATAGATACACAAGGCGGCAGTTTTGCTAGAATGTCAGCTGTAAGGATGCATGCCAATATCTCCATCACACTTAAAGATAGTACCTGTTGTTGGAAGTGTGTTGTGGAGCAGGCATAGTTCTTGACTTTTTAAAGATACAAGGATCAAAAAGCCCCATAGAGACACAAAAGAAGTCACCAAATGAAAATGAAAAGCTTCCATAAATAAAATGAGATGTTAGAAGCAGTCCATTCTCAATTTTCAGAATGAGATTTACAACAGATTCTTTAAAGATGCATGAATTATAATCTACTACTTGTGGGATCAATGACATGGGATTAATTGGAAAAATATCGAATGGCAATTTTTATAAAAAAATATTCATATTCAGTGTCATTCAGCGCATTATCAGAACTAATTTTGTAATATCAATTATAATGTGTAACATTTGGAATAATCTACTGAAAATAAATATGCTACCATCAATAATAGATTACTATTTCATTTTCCTTCTACTTTGCTGTATCCCTTATTGTCTGTTGTAAATAAACGATTGGGGTTAAGTAACAACCTAAATATATATATATACATTAGAGAGTATTTATTATAGATGTGCACCAATGTAGATTAAAAACAAGTTTAAAACATAAGGCCTGAATGGCAGGCTACATATATGTACTAAAACTTGCTAAAACATCTCAAGATACAGATGATGGTACATACAGTGCAGTGATCAACACAAATAGACCAAGGTACAGTAAAAAAAACCGACCAGATGTGTTTTGGCCCTAAGGCCTTCCTCAGTGGTCAATTGTAAACAATTTATGATCAAACACATCCACATAGAAACCAATCATGCAATGCTCCTGGTGTTTTTTCTAGAGCTGTAACAAAAGAAGAAGGGTGGAGGAAAATTTTTTAATATAATATAGTCCATTATTAAGCGCTAGAATTATTCTAGGTAAAATACTGGATCAGACTTTACCTCTAGTATTGTGTGATAAACTATAAATATTGCAGTAGACCCAGGACTGCATTCACACACTGCTCTTCATTTATTGTTGCACTCTAAAGAAAAAATGTACCAAATTAGAAAATTATTCCCTAACATGCTCTTAATTAACCCCCCAGGTTCTCCAAACCAAATCACAAACCAATGTATAGGAGTGTGTTACATCAATCTGCAGTAAAGATAAACTGGCACTTTAACCTAAGAAAGTTCAGCTTCTTGAAAAGGTAGAAGAGTGATGCAATGTCTCCCATGTGATCAGAAGATATGCTCTCAAAGGAGGTGGAGGGGAGGGGGGAAGGAGAGAGAGAAGGAAGGAAACACTGGAGTGGCAAAGACACAGCACATACTCAGTTAGGGCAATTGTCCAAATCAAATCAAATCCATCTCAGACACAGCAAGTCCAGTTCAGTTCTCATTAAGTCCCCAAGGCATCAACGTCTGGAAGTGGTGAATCCAAAACACTTCTCTTTTCTGCAGGAGTTTGTGAGAGCCTGAAGATGTGTTCTGTATAACTTCCACAACTCAAAATTGCAGCTGCTTCTCTGTATGGCCCTACACAAAATGGCTGGCAGTGAGATAGTGGTTAACAAGTGGGGCATTCTATTTCTTTAATACAGCTCTTATGCTCACAAATACGAACTTTAACAGGTCTGGTAGTCATACCTACATGCATCAAGTTGCAAGGACACTGAATAACATAGATTGCAGTTGCTGAATGAATTACAAACATCCTAGTATTTGATGAATTATGAAAAGATTTTTTAGGCACAGAGCCACCACATCCAGCACAGTGCTGACATGGAAAGAAACCTGTTGTAGCCATCCTCCCACTTCCACAGCTGCTGTCCTTCACCTCTGGTAGTTTACTCTTGACTAATAAGTCCCAGAGGTTTTTTGCTCTTTTCGCTGTGAACAAGGGGGGATCTTTGCATCTGGAAATATTGGACAGAAGATGCCAATGTCTAGCTAAGATGGCCTGAACTGATGTGTACGTACTATTGTATGTTAAAGGGATGACCATCCTGTCTAGGTTCCCTTTCTTGGTTTTTGGGGTAAGTAGCAAAGCTCTAGATGTATCCTGGGCCCTAAAATAAGCTTGTTTCAGGATTCTAGCTGAATAGCCTCTATCAGAAAATTGGTTCATCAGAATTCTTGCTTGTCTTTGGAAATCTGTTTCCGTGCTACAATTTCTCCTCGATCTTAACATCTGAGAATATGGGAGGTTCCTTTTTAAATGACCTGGATGGAAGCTGTCTCTTGCTAAATATGAGTTGGCATCTGTAGGTTTTCTATAGACATCTGTCTGCAGAATGTTGCCAATCCTGATCTCTACATCCAAGAAATGCACTTCAGAGTTAATCAAAAGACATTTCAAACTTTATTGTACTATGGATGTTATTAATGAATAAACCAAATTCCACCAACGTCTCTTTAGTTCCATTCCAAATTAAAAATATATCATCAAGGAATCTTTTATAAAAAATGATATATGGTATATAAGCATTCCCCTCTAAGAAAATGTATTTGTTTTCTAATCTATCCATGAATAGATTGGCCAATTCTGGTGCAAATTTGCAGCCCATAGCTGTACCAGAGTTTTGCCAAAAAAATTAACGGGTGTTCCAGTATCTGTTTGGTATGAATCAGTGTCACTGTGATAGGAAAATAATAACTAGGTTGAAAGATGAACAAATGTTTCAAAAGTATTTCAGAAAGAAATTTTTGTAGGTTCAAAGTTGTTCATGCCTAACATTGTAATTTAAAAACCTAAGTGACATCAGTGAAATATCTCCATTATTGATCACAAATTAGGAACTATAATTAAAATAGATTTTTATGGATATCTCACATACAAAGGCATCAAAGGTTGCTCATAAAAATGGGGTATACTGCACACAGTAAGATAAATGCACAACACAAGAAACAAGATGGTAAGTAAAACAGCTACTGCAGAATCCTATCCCTAATACTAGGGAAAGCAGTGGTGTGATGTCAGCATAATAGTCGGTAACCTGTGCTCTTGCAGCAGAGAAAAAAAATGCCAAAAAATTCTCAATACAAGAACCTGGGGGCGTGGCTTCGCAGGGAGAGGAGAAGGAAGCTTAGTGCCATAGCTCTGCTCCCCTCTCCCTTTTTTAGCCAAATAAAAGCTTTACAACCCATAGAAACAATAAAATATGGGCAAGCTGACTGCTGAAAGAAAGAAGCAACAGCCAAAGGTGGTTAAAAATCTACAAGCCTTCTTCCTGAGTTCAAAAGCCTTGGAAGAAACATCAAGTGTACTAACGGGAAGACAAAATGGCCAACAGAGACGAAGTTGCTCCTCTGAATGCACCACCTGGATAAGACGCCTCCTGTGCTTTATTTTTAACACAAATGGAGCAAGGATTGCAAAGCAAGATAACTCTTTTATTACATTCAATGACTGAACAATTTGCTGAGTTGAAAATGGCACAAAGTGAAGCAGCAAGAAATGCTGAAACAGCAGTAGAATTAGGGAAAACGCTGCAAACTGAATTTATAGCCTTAAAAAAGGAAAATATCCTCTTGCAAGATAGAATATTAAGGCTTGAAATTTCTGCCAGACAACTGAATATTAAGTTCAGGGGCATAGAAGAAAATAGCACATTTAAAGAAGACCTTATTTCTTTTTTTTTTTTTAATAATTTTATTGGATTAGATATCATTAAATTGTACATTACAATCAGTTTCCTTTAATTTTTCCAATTCTAACCCCCTCCCTTTCCCCCCTTTTGTTGACTTCCAACAGTTTTCCAACCCCTTGTCCCTTTTCCCTTACTCATTTTAAATTTATTCTATCTGTCAAACATAATCTTTCACTTTCTTCTAAGCTTATCTATATAACACAGTGCTCCTTCTGTCTTCCTACTTACTTTAACAACTAAATAATACATAACTAAATAATACATTCTTGGCATATTTTCTTTTGATAATAATCATTTAGCTAATTTTGGTACTCTATACTCTATCTTATAATCTCATCTTCAATATGGGGCAAACAATTTATCCCTCATTTAGCATATTTTTAGATACTTCTATAAACAGTACATTCAATATAAGTCAACCAATTTAACTTATACTCTATATATTTCTTTTTCTACATATCTCATCTTCATACTGTTTTAATTATATAATTGTATTATTCTTTCGTTATGCAACTATCCACCAAAAATAGTCAACCAATTTGACCCATATATACCTCCAAACCAATTCAATCAGTTTAATACATAATCTATACATTAATATATATTTTCCCACCTTACTTAAATTCCTTCATTGCAATTATAAAATTATCTCCATTATACAATTATTGCCAGAAATGAAATTAATTAGTTTCTATCCTTATAATTGGTTAATTTCTATCATTATAATTCTTGTAATAACACCTATAATACTTAATACTATATATAATAGTCTAATAAAATAGTTGCTTAGAAATTCTCATTTACCTCTCCACCCCCCGGTAAAGTCACCTCCCTCTACTTTTATTGTATTTCAGTAATTTTCAAACTGCCACAGTTCTCCTCCCACCTCCCATTTCTTCACTAAATATTGTTTCAGCTTCTCCCAATCCGTGTTGAACTGTCCTGGATCAAGGTCTCTCAGTTTCCTTGTCATTTTGTCCATTTCCACCATGTACAGCAATTTATATATCCAGTCCTCCATAGTTGGCACTTCTTGCACTTTCCACTTTTGCGCGTACAAAAGTCTAGCCGCTGCTGTCATGTAAAATAGCAATGTCCTATATTGTGCTGGAATATCCTCCATTCCCAAGTTCAGTAGCAGGAGTTCTGGGTTCTTATTAATTTGAAATTGTAAAATCTCACTTATTACTCTTATTATTTCCCCCCAGTACTGCCTAGCTACCTCACAAGTCCACCACATGTGATACAAAGATCCCTCATGCTTTTTACATTTCCAGCATTTGTTAGACATATTCAAATTCCCTAGCGCAATTTTCTTTGGTGTCAAATACCAACGATAAATCATTTTATAGACATTCTCTTTAATATTGGTGCATGTCGTGATCTTCAACGTATTTTTCCACAAGTATTCCCACGCCTCCATTGTTATTTCTTTATTAAAGTTTATAGCCCACTTCACCATTTGCACTTTAACTGTTTCATCTTCAGTATACCATTTCAGCAGCACTTTATATACCTTAGAGATTTCCTTTTTATCCTCTTGTAAAAGTGCCTGTTCTAATTCCGAATTCTCCATTCTTATCCCTCCCTTCACACAGTCCGAATTATAAAGATCTCTGATCTGTCTGTACTGAAACCAATCGTAACTTGGAGACAACTCGTCCTGCGTCTTTATTTTGGGTTTAGAGAATTCCATTCGGGTTATCTCCTTGTATGTTAAGCACTGTTGTTCATTATCGACAGTTCTCGGATCTATTACTTCATATGGAACCACCCATGAGGGGATTCCATCTTGTAGGTAATTTCTGTACTTCTTCCAAGTTGTGAATAGGCTTCTCCAAATATAATGATGTAAGAACATAGAGTCCGCTTTTACTTTATCATACCATAAATATGCATGCCATCCGAATATTTTTTTATATCCTTCTAAGGCCAGTAATTTCCGGTTTTTCAGCATCATCCAGTCTTTCAACCACACTAAACAAATTGCGTCATAATAAAGTCTTAGGTTGCGCAGTTGCATTCCGCCTCTTTCTTTTGCATCTTGTAACACTTTCATTTTCACTCGAGGCTTTTTGCCTGCCCAAACAAAATCTGATATTTTCCTCTGCCATTTTTCAAACTGCTTAGAGTCTCGGATAATTGGTATTGTCTGTAACAGAAACATCACTCTTGGCAACACATTCATCTTAATTACTGCAATTCTTCCCAACCATGACAAATTCAGTCTGTTCCATTTAATCAAGTCTTGCTCTATCTGAGTCCATAGTTTCTCATAGTTGTTTTTAAATAAATCTATATTCTTTGCAGTCAGTTCAATTCCCAAATATTTCACCTTACTTGTTACTTCGCAGTCTATTATTTCCATTAATAATTGTTGTTTTTGTTTAGTCATATTTTTACATAATATCTTTGACTTCTTTTTGTTTACATAAAATCCTGCCAAATCTCCAAACTCCTTAATCTTCTCTATTACTTTTGGCATATTCTCCATTGGATCTTCCACAATTAGCATTATATCGTCCGCAAATGCTCTGACCTTATAGGAAAAGTCCTTTATTTTTATTCCACGGATTGCATTGTCTTCTCGTATCTGTATCATCAGTATTTCCAAAACCAAAATAAACAACAGTGGAGACAACGGGCAACCTTGTCTTGTTCCTTTACCTATAGTCAATTTCTTGGTCACCTCGTCATTCACCACAATTGCTGCACTCTGGTCTCTGTAAATTTCCTTTACTGCTCTTATGAATCTTTCTCCCATTTGTAGCTTTTCCATGGTGGCAAACATAAAGTCTCAGTTCAAATTGTCAAACGCTTTTTCAGCGTCCACAAAGAAGAAACCAACCTCCTTGTCACAACGTTTGTCATAGTATTCAATAGCATTTATAACTGTCCTTAAATTGTCTTTGATTTATCTATTTGGCAAAAAACCAGCTTGCTCCTCCTCAATAACTTCAGAAAGCCATCCCTTCACTCTTTCCGCCAGTATCTTCGCAAAAATTTTATAATCATTATTAAGTAACAATATAGGTCTATAGTTTTTCACGTTAGTCAGATCTTGCCCCTCTTTGGGGATCAGTGATATATTAGCTTCACTCCAAGTGTCTGGGATCCGTTGATCCTTTAAAACACCATTAATCACATCTTTTAGGAATGGTGCCAGTTCATTAGCCATTACCTTATAAAATTTGGCTGTAAGTCCATCCGGTCCTGGCGCCTTTCCCAAGTTTGTTGACTGTATTGCCTTTCTTATTTCTTCCTCCATTACTTCATTGTTCAATTTGTCTCTCCAAGCTTCCGAAATTACTGGGAGCTTCATTTTCTCCAAGTATGTCGCTTTTGAGTCTTTATTCACCTCTTTTTTATTATACAATTTGGCATAAAATTTATAAAAGGCTCTGCTAATAGCTGTCTGTTCCAGGTACACTTTATTGTCCTCACAGATTTTATTTATTATTTTCTTCTCCTTTCTCTTCTTCAATTGCCATGCCAAATATTTTCCAGGTTTATTTGCGCCTTCAAACGCCTTTTGATTCATTCTCTTAAGATTCCATTCCAATTCTTTATTATTCATTGCTGTCAGCTGTTCTTGAAGAATTTTAATATCCTGGTAGATTTTCTTTTTCCCTGGTCTTTTCTTTAACTGTATTTCTTTGGCTTTTATTTTCTCCGTGATCTCCTGTCTCTTCTCCTCTTTTTTTTCCCTGGCTCTTCCATTTAAGTCCATTAATATGCCCCTAATTACTGCCTTGTAGGTGTCCCATACCTTGTCGGTTGGTACTTCTCTATTCATGTTATATTGTATGAAAAACTTTGTTTCTCTTCTCAACATCTCCATATTTTCTCCCTCTTGCAGCAAATCCTCATTTATTCTCCATCCTTTCCTTTTACTCCTTTTCCCCAACTTCCACATAATTGGATTATGATCTGAGCCTACCATAGGCATTATTTCCACATCCTTAGTCCAAAGCGCTAAGTCTTTTGAGGCCCAGATCATATCGATTCTTGATAGCGTAGAGTGTCTCGCGGAGAAAAACGTATATTGTCTGCATTTGGGATTTTGTCTTCTCCATACATCTTCTAAAGTTTCCTGTTGCGTCGGAGACTTCCGGTTTGGGATTTATGGAGGTCTGACGCAGCTCCAAGTGCGGAGCTGACCGGACTGCCGTTTTAAGCGGCCGGCGGGGGCAAATTAGCCCGCGGCTGACTGCTCTCAGGTGGAGAGCAGGCAAAGAACGCTCAAGACCTCAGGACGCGTTGATCTTGGGCAAGGGGGGGCTCTACGCGACGGGCCCCCTCTCGACCCTTGAGGTCCCACCCTGTGACAGGTCGGCTATGATCTCTGCGGCAGTTTCGGGGCCAATGCGGTTGGCATAAGACCTACGTACCCAAGCTTCAACAGGGGGAAGAGGAGTAGAGGAGAAACGATGATTGAAACAGTGATTACAACCCATGGAAAGTGAATGAGAAGGTAAAGATCACTATCTTCTGATACGGGACAGATTGTTAAAAGCAAAGAAGATTAAAAGTAGATTTTAAAACTGCAACAGGTTAACTATAAGGAGGAGAAGACTCGGCAAGAGTCGAAATAGAAAAAAGACTAAGTTTAAAGAAGTTACTAAAGAATTTGGACTATTGTTTTGAATACTTGCGGTTATGGAGCTGTGAGAAAATTTTACCATCGCGAGAGCTACTGCGGGAAGTCGGGAGACAGGAAGTACGTAACAACAATAGAGTTGCTGGAGAGAAGCGGCCCCTGCCGGAGGGCAGGAAGAAGGGAATCGCCATCTTTGAAAAGGGAAAAGCCGCGGCTTCAGCGGAAGAGGAAGTAAGCCATTTTGGATTACAAAAACCATAGAAGAACCATAGAGAAAAGACGCCCGACATTTTGGATTTTCTAAAAGTTTTTTCTTTGCAAAAAGACCAGGACATTCAAATTAAAAATTAAAAAGACACCAAATTTTACGCCACGGAGTTAAGGAAGAGGGCGGACTCGTGGGAGCGAGCTAAGGCAAGCCCCACGATGTCGAAAAAAGAGTGGCAATCGGCAATAGAGAACTTAGACAAAAAACTGTTGGAAGTGATTAAAGAACTTAAGGATATGAAACCGGAGCTGATCAAAGAGGTTAAACAGACAGTGAAAAGTGAGCTGTCAGAAGTAAAGAAAGGTATGGAAATAATGCAAAATGAACTGCACGGAACACAGCAGAGAGTTAAAGTAGTAGAAGGTGCGGTGGAGAATCTAGCAGACACGCAACAAACAGAGATGAGGCTGATGAGGGGGAGAATGGCGATTGCGGAAAGTAAACACATTGAGAAGCAGCTGAGATTTCGCGGATTGCCGGAAGTGGAAGGAAAGACAGCGCAAGAACAGATGACGGAGGTGTTAGCTGAATACCTGGGGAAGGAGGAGGAGGAAGTTGTGGCTATCCTGGACGTGGTATACCGTGTAAACTCAAGAATTGCGACCCAGAGGAAATTACCAAGAGATGTGATTGTGCAATTTACGACCCGAAATATGAAAGAGAAGATTGTGACTAAACAGTTTCAAGATCCATTGGAGATTGACGGCAAGACGATTATCATCATGAAGGAATTACCCAGATCGGTGTTATTGGATCGGAAAAAGTATAAGGCGCTAATTCAGATTTTGAAGGACATGAAAATTAGGTACAGATGGGAATTACCTGAAGGAGTGTCCTTTGAATTTGGAGGGGCCAAAAAACGCATCAGATCTGAACGAGAGATGGAGCAATTTATAAGAGACAATGAAAAGGACTTACCAGCAACAAGATTATGATTATGGAGTGTAAAGTTTTATCTTGGAATGTAAATGGACTCAATTCACCGAATAAGAGAAAAAGTATTTTTCACTGGCTATTAAAACAAAAATGTGATATTGTATGTTTGCAAGAGACCCATATTCGAAAACAAGATGTAAAGTATTTAAAATCAAAAAAACTGGGCAATGATTTTGCAGCGGCCTCTAATAAGAAAAAAAGAGGAGTAGTGCTTTATATTAAAGAGGAGCTGCAGCCAAAGTTTGTAATGAAAGATGTGGAAGCCAGATTTATAGCAGTGGAATGCGTGTGGAATTCAAAGAGAGTGCTGGTAGTTGGAATTTATGCACCTAATGGAGCAAAAGAAAGCTTCTTTGAGGACTTAAGGAAGCAACTAGATGGACTTTCATATGATCAGATAATGCTTGCTGGAGACTTCAATGGAGTGACAAACTTGGATTTAGATAAAAAATCATCAACTGCACAAAAGAAAAGAGGACTGTTACCAAAGCTGTTTTTTGAATTGATACAACAGGAAACCTTAGAAGACATATGGAGAAGACAAAACCCGAAAAGTAGACAATTTACGTTCTACTCCGCAAGACATTTTGCACTATCAAGAATTGATATGATCTGGGCCTCAAAAGACTTAGCGTTATGGACTAAGGAAGTGGAAATAATGCCGATGGTAGGCTCGGATCATAATCCAATTATGTGGAAATTGGGGAGAAGGAACAAAAGGAAAGGATGGAGAATAAATGAGGATTTACTTCAAGAGGGAGAGAATATGGAGATGCTGAGAAGAGAGACAAAGTTCTTCATACAATACAACATGAATAAAGAAGTACCAACCAACAAGGTTTGGGACACCTACAAGGTGGTAATTAGGGGCATACTAATGGACTTAAATGGGAGAGCCAGAAAAGCGTTGCGACAAAGAGGTCGGTTTCTTCTTTGTTGATGCTGAAAAAGCGTTTGACAATTTGAACTGGGACTTTATGTTTGCCACCATGGAAAAGCTACAAATGGGAGAAAGATTCATAAGAGCAGTTAAAGAAATTTACAGAGACCAGAATGCAGCAATTGTGGTGAATGATGAGACTACTAAGAAATTGGCTATAAGTAAAGGAACAAGACAAGGTTGCCCGCTGTCTCCGCTGTTATTTATTCTGGTATTGGAGATATTGATGATACAAATACGACAAGATGAAGAAATCCGCGGAATAAAAATAAAAGACTTTTCTTATAAGGTCAGAGCATTTGCGGACGATATAATGTTAATTGTGGAAGACCCAATGGAGAATATGCCAAAAGTGATAGAGAAGATCAAGGAGTTCGGAGATTTGGCAGGGTTTTATATTAACAAAAAGAAGTCAAAGATACTATGCAAAAATATGACTAAGCAAAAACAACAACTGTTAATGGAAACAACGGACTGTGAAGTAACAACTAAGGTGAAATATTTGGGAGTTGAACTGACTGCAAAGAATATAGATCTATTCAAAAATAATTACGAAAAATTATGGACTCAGATTGAGCAAGATTTGATCAAATGGAATAGATTGAATTTGTCATGGTTGGGAAGGATTGCAGCAGTTAAGATGAACGTGTTACCAAGAGTAATGTTTTTGTTACAGACAATACCAATTATCCGAGACTCTAAGCAGTTTGAAAAATGGCAGAGGAAAATATCAGACTTTGTTTGGGCAGGCAAGAAGCCTCGAGTGAAAATGAAAGTTTTACAAGATGCAAAGGAAAGAGGCGGAATGCAACTGCCCAATCTAAGACTTTACTATGATGCAATCTGTCTAGTGTGGCTGAAAGACTGGATGACGTTGAAGAATAAGAAATTATTGGCCCTAGAGGGATATAAAAAAATATTTGGATGGCATGCATACCTATGGTACGATAAAGTAAAAGTGAACTCTATGTTCTTACATCATTACATACGGAAAAGCCTATTTGCAACTTGGAAGAAGTACAGAGATTTTCTACAAGAAGGAACCCCCATGTGGGTGGTTCCATATGAAGTAATAGATCCGAGAGCTGTCGATACTGAGCAACAGTGTTTAACATATAAGGAGATAACCCGAATAGAATCTTCCAAACTTAAAATAAAGACACAGGACGAGTTATCACCCAACTATGATTGGTTTCAGTATAGGCAAATCAGAGATCTCTACAATTCGGATTGTGCAAAGGGAGGCATAAGAACAGAGAATTCGGAACTAGAGCAGACACTTTTAAAAGAGGAGAAGAAGGAAATTTCCAAGGTATACCAAGTACTGTTGAAATGGTATACTGAAGATGAAATAGTTAAAGTACAAATGGTGAAGTGGGCCATAAATTTTAACAAAGAAATAACAATGGAGGCATGGGAATACTTGTGGAAAAACACGATGAAGATTACAACGTGTACTAATATTAAAGAGAACATTTACAAAATGATTTATCGTTGGTACATGACACCAAAGAAGATTGCGCTAGGGAATTTGAACACTTCTAATAAATGCTGGAAATGTAAAAAACATGAGGGCTCTCTGTATCATATGTGGTGGACGTGTGAGGTAGCCAGGCAGTACTGGGGAGAAATAATAAAAGTAATAAGTGAGATTTTACAATTTCAAATCAATAAGAACCCAGAACTCCTGCTACTGAACTTGGGAATGGAGAACATTCCAGCCCAATATAGGACATTGTTATTTTACATGACAGCAGCGGCCAGACTTTTGTATGCGCAAAAATGGAAAGTACAAGAAGTGCCAACTATTGAGGATTGGACTTACAAATTGCTGTATATGGCCGAAATGGACAAAATGACAAGAAAATTGAGAAATCTGGACCCAGGACAGTTCAATACAGACTGGGAGAAGCTGAAGCAATACTTGTTGAAGAAATGGGAGGTGGGAGGAGAACTGTGGCAGTTTGAGAATTATTGAAAAATGACAAAATGCAGAGGGGGGTGACTTTACTGGAGGGTAGAGAGAGAAATGAAAATGTCTAAGCAGTTATCTTGTTAGATTGTTATATATAGAAAAATATATAGAATATGGATAGAAAATAACTAACTATAAGGACCGATTAATTAATATTATTTCTGGTATAAATGTGTAATATGCTAAATTGAATAAGTCTACCTGAAGAAATATATGGATTAAATTGATTGATAACTTTTGACGATAGTTATATAGATGTATAATTAAAGAAAGAGGAAATTAATAATATAATTAAATATAACTAAAGCAGAATGAAGATAAGATATGTAGAAATAGTAACATACAGAATATAAGTTAAATTGGTTGACTTATATGAATGCATGGATTATATGGTTTATATGGTATATGGTTTATAGAAATATTTGAAATTATGAAATTATGAAACTATGAAAAACGGGATAAATTGTTTGTTTAATATGGAAGAAGGGACTTAAAGATAGGGTACAGAGTATTAAAAATAGTTAAAGAATTATTGCTTAGATTAAAGGGAAAGTATATGTTTGTTAGATAGATGAATTTAAAATGAGTAAGGGAAAGGGGACAAAGGGTTGGAAAACTGTTGGAAGTCTACAAAAAAAGGGGGGAAATGGAGGGGGTTAGAAAGTGGGAAATGGGAATTGATTGTAATGTGAAATTAAATGATTCTAATTCCAATAAAAATTTTATTAAAAAAATAAATAAATAAAGTTTCCTGTTGCGTCAATACAAAAAACGTCTTTGGTAATAGTCCTCTTTTCTTTTGTGCAGTTGCTGACTTTTTATCTAGTTCCAAGTTTGTCACTCCATTGAAGTCTCCTGCAAGAATTATCTGGTCATAAGAAAGTTCATCTAATTGCTTCCTCAAGTCCTCAAAGAAGCTTTCTTTTGCTCCGTTAGGTGCATAGATTCCAATCACCAATACTCTCTTTAAATTCCATATACATTCCACTGCTAAAAATCTGGCTTCCGCATCTTTCATCACTAACTTTGGCTGTAGCTCCTCTTTTATATACAATACCACTCCCTTTTTTTCTTATTAGAGGCCGCTACAAAATCACTGCCCAATTTAATCAATTTTAAATACTTTGCATCCTGTTTTCTAATATGAGTCTCTTGCAAACATACAATATCACATTTTTGTTTTAATAGCCAGTGGAAAATACCTTTTCTCTTATTCGGTGAATTAAGTCCATTTACATTCCAAGATAAAACTTTGCACTCCATATTCATAATCTTGTTGCTGGTAAGTCCTTTTCATTGTCCCTTATAAACTGCTCCATCTCTGATTCAGATCTAATGCGCTTTTTCGCTCCTCCAAATTCAAAGGACACTCCTTCTGGTAGTTCCCATCTGTACCTTATTTTCATGTCCTTCAGAATCTGAATTAGAGCTTTATATTTTTTTCGATCTAGCAACACCGATCTGGGTAATTCATGATAATAATCGTCTTGCCATCAATCTCCAATGGATCTTGAAACTGTTTAGTCACAATCTTCTCTTTTATATTTCTAGTTGTGAATTGCACAATCACATCTCTTGGTAGTTTCCTCTGGGTCGCGATTCTTGAATTTACACGATATACCACATCTAGGATAGCCACAACTTCCTCCTCCTCCTTCCCCAGGTATTCAGCTAACACCTCAGTGATCTGTTCTTGAGCTGTCTTTCCTTCCACTTCCGGCAAGCCGCGAAACCTCAGCTGCTTCTCCATATGTTTACTTTCCGCAACCGCCATTCTCCCCCTCATCACCCTCATCTCTGTTCGTTGCGTATCTGCTAAGTTCTCCACCGCACTTTCCACTACCTTGACTCTTTGCTGTGTTCCCTGCAGGTCATTTTGCATTGTTTCCATACCTTTCTTCACTTCTGCCAGCTCATTTTTCACTGTCTCTTTAACCTCTTTAACCTCTTTCACCAACTCCGGTTTCATGTCCTTGAGCTCTTTAATCACTTCTAAAAGTTTTTTATCCAAATTCTCTATCGCCGATTGCCACTCTTTTTTCGACATCGTGGGGCTTGCTTTGGCTCGCTCCCACGAGTCCGCTCTCTTCCTTAGCTCCGTGGCGTTTAATTTAATGTCCTTTTAGTTTAAATGTCCCGGTCTTTCCAAAAAAAACTTTTAAAGAGTCCAAAATGTCGGGCGTCTTTTCTCTATGGTTCCTCTATGATTTTTGTAATCCAATATGGCTTACTTCCTCTTTCGCTGAAGCCGCGGCTCTTCCCCTTTCAAAGATGGCGATTCCCTTCTTCCTGCCCTCCAGCAAGGGCCGCCTCTCTCCAGCAACTCTATTGTTGTTACGTACTTCCTGTTTCCCGACTTCCCACAGCAGTTCTCGCGATGGTGAAACTTTCTCACAGCCTGATATCTCCTTATAGCCACAGGTATTCAAAACAATAGTCCAATTTCTTTAATAACTTCGTTTAACTTAGTCCTTTTTCTAATATAATTCTTGCCGGGTCCTCCCCTCCTTATACTTAGTCTGTTGCAGTTTAAAAGTCTACTTTAATTCTTCTTTACTTTAAGTAATCTGTCCCGTTTCAAGAGATAGTGATCTTTACCTTCTCATTCACTTTTCTTGGGTTGTAATCGGTTTCAGTCTTAGATTCCCATCCACTCTTCCTTCCCCTGTTGAAGCTTGGGCATGTAGGTCTTATGCCAACCGCATTGGCACCAGGACTGCCGCAGAGATTATAGCCGACCTGTCTTAGGGTGGGACCTCAAGGGTCGGGAGAGGATCCGTTGCGTAGGACCCCCCCTCGCCCGAGATCGACGCGCCCTGAGGTGCTTGAGCGTTCTATGCCTGTTCTCCGCCTGAGAACAGTCGGCCGCGGGCTTGATTTTGCCCCGCCGGCCGCTTAAACGGCAGCCCGGTCAGCTCCACGATTAGAGCTGCGTTAGACCTTCATGGATCCCAAACCGGAAGTCGAAAAAAGAAGACCTTATTTCGTTATTAAACTCCTGACTAATGAAATCCCTGGCTATTGAAGAGGGAACAGAATTGAAAATAACAAATGCTTATCGTGTGGGTAAACACAACCTAAGTAAAAGAAAATATCCCAGAGATATAGTGGCTACATTTGCAAGTTGGAGAGCTAAAAAGACAATTTTGGACTTGATAAAGAAAAAAGGATCATTAAACTTTAAGGGCTCTCCCATTTTGGCCTTACCTGATTTGCCAACAGAAGTTTTAAACAAGAGAGTTAAAAAAAATAACAGAGACATTAAGAAGAAAGCAAATTAAATACAATTGGAAGAATTTTACCATCTTGCAAGTAAACCATCAGAATACTACCTATACTGCCACTGATAAGGAAACAGGTACAGCATTGCTTAAGAACATTGATTTAGAACTCTTGATGGATAAAAAAACAACACAGAAGCGAAAAAACCTTCAAGATATGTAACCTTGTAAAAGCAGCAAGATTCCAGTGAGACAAAACTGAAAGCCCAATTGGAACTTTTAAAAAAGGAACAATTATTGTGGTTGTAATAATAGAAATTAATAATGTAACATGTTGGGGGAGGGGGGGTCTCGGGTGCATCCTGCATTTGCTCCCACTGTTTAGTTTATTGTACTCAAGTTTGGGTTTTTTTCCCAATAACTGATGGCAAATGTCCATATGGTTACAGAGTACAATATTGTATGAATGTTGAAGTTATTTTTAGTGGAAGAACTATTACTTTGGGTGATATGGGGGGGGGGGAGTTGGGGAATGGGGTTGGGCAGGGGAGAGAATGGGAGGAGGAGGGTAACGGGTTATGTTGACATGTTTTGTAATGACAATATTAACAGTTACAAGTTTTTGTTTATATTTTTCACTTTACTATTCTTGGCTAAAGCAATTTATAAAGACTATTCACTGTAATATTCTTGGATATCATTAACATGTTAAAAGCATATTTAAATTTTTTTCTCACTAATATTCTAAATATTACCACAGGAAAAAAAAGAAGTAGAATTATAAGCATTTATGAATAGATAGTAGCTTAGATAGTAGTTAGGAATAATGTTAACATATAAGTTATTACCTGCCTTAGAGATGCCAAATTATAGTACTTTACTTATAATCAATGAAGATATATTTGTATATAAAAATATTGTTGAGTTAGCAATATCTAAGTTACTCAAAATGCATGTAGTGTAAAACGTATTTTATACCACTGGTTATTTTTATTGACTTTGTAACTGTTTATAAAGCATATTTAAATTTTAAAAAATGGGGGGGAAATACAAGAACCTGAGTGTGCAGCAACTGTACTGAAGTCCATAGTGACCCTACCAACATCCACTTGAGTATAAGTCCTTTTCAGATGTTCAGTTTTGGCGCTCCCGTCACTCATAACAAGAGTGTGCATTTTGTATTAACTTGAGATCCCCCTTTATAACAGCACCAAGAGAGTAGCTGACAATCACACAACTAGTGGCATGAAAACCATTGCTGCAAGGGGAAAATGGGCAGAGGCCAGCTGTGAAGGCATGGAGTGATGTTGCTATCATAAGCAATTTGCAGACTAGCCTTAGGATTGCATTGCTAATATCTCGGGAAGAAAGTTTGCACAATGTGCATGTTGTTCTTTCTTGTATGAAATACAATATGTTACAATATGTTTCAGGATGTATGTAGAAATGGCAGTATTTCATCAGAGAGATGGCCTACTTTGCTCATTATAACAACAGTATTATATCAACAAAAGGGCTCAAAAAATTGCAGTTGGGACAACACAGTGCTTGGCTACAGCAAGCCAGTGTTGTTTTGCTCTCTCTAAGTGCTTTTTGCCGAATCAGTCCATTTTTCCATCTAGTTCAATGTGTCTATTGTCTTTGCTGGAAGTTGTCTGGGGTCTCAGGCAGAGAATGGTCTTTCTCAATACCTGGAGATCCTTTAATGGATGATGAGAGACAGGCCATCTGTGTGAAACTGGTGCTCTGCCACAGCCAGTGGTGCTGTCAAGGCTGGACATTCTGGTGGAAGTTTGGGCCCCCAACGCACATGCTTAGTTGGGGCCCCTCAAAAGCAGGCTGAAGGCCTGCATTTGAAGGATACATTACATCTAAATGGCCTCCATGAGACCATTAAGTTCAGAGTTTAAAATTACATAATTGTACCAGTAGTCATAACCCTCTACATGTTTCTGTTAGCCTTTAAAAGAGCTTCCTAAGGTTGCCAGCTCTGAGTTTGGAAGTTCCTGGAGATTTGGGGGATGGAGCCAAGGGAAGGTGAGGGAAAGGATGGACCTCCGTGGGGTAGAATGCCATGGATAGAGATGGGCACGATCTGAATTACAATTTCAATCCCCCCGATTTTGGCATTTTCGCCATCGTGACTCAGCTAATTGGTTCTGTCCATGGCAACTGATCCAGCCGTCGGGAGTTTGTTAGTTCGGGACTTGATCGGATGAGTCAGTTTTTGTTCAGAATTGCAGACACTCTGGCACTAGTAATTAATTCCCGGGGCAACGGAGTCAGGAAATGAGCTGTGTTTGCCCTCCTTCTGTCGCCCTCAAAACACGAATGGAAGCCCAGCTTTCCTTGATTAGCAGGCTTCCTTCCAAACACGGAGCAGCAACCCAGGGGAGGGAGGGGGAAGGGGGTGGGCACAAAGGAAAGGCAAAAGGCAGCGTGGGAGGCCGACTGCGCCGTTAGCCTTTCCCCGGGACAAGGGGCGTGCGGACAAGCCAGCCGCCCTTGTCTTGCAGGGCAGGTGAACGGCGCAGGCAGCCTCTGAGCCACTCGCGCTGCTGCCAGCTCCACAGCGCACTGGGACAGCCGGCTTGCTGTGTGGGCAGGGGTGACTCAGGACTTGGAGTGCGCGCGCATGCGCGCGCGCAACAGCCTGACTACGGTGGCTCTGGGCGCTGGCCTCCCCGATTCCCGATTTTGGACCGGAAACGAGACTTAATCGGTTAGAACTGGGAACCTGCGTTCGGCGGCAGCCCAGATCCACGAACGGCTAGATCGGAATTTTTTTTTTGGATCGTGCCCATGTCTAGCCATGGAGTCCACCTTCCAAAGCAGTCTTTTTCTCCATGGCAACTAATCTCTGTCATCCGGAGTTCTCTTAATTCTGGAAGATCTCCAGGATCTACCTGGAAGTTGGCAACCCTCCCCATGAAAAGACTTAGCCGAAAAGGTAGGCACTCTGCAAAAATACATATCGAGAGTAAGGCAAAATCAATATGCTCACTTAATCCAAGGACCCATACAGATGTTATTTCTCTTTTCAAAATGCTGCAGAAATTAAGCCCATTATGCAGTGTTGAAATCAATGGGAATTCTGCACACCTTCACTCATACCCACTAGAGTGAAGGTGTATAGAATTCCCACTGATTTCAACACTGCATAATGGGCTTAATTTCTGCAGCATCTCTGAGGAACATGATTTTCTTGAACATTCAGATCTTGCACCATAGCTGTTCATGTAAAGTATGCACAACCTTTTGTGTTTATGGTCCATTGAATTCCAGTCATTCTGTGTATGTTGTGTGAATTGCTATTTGTAAAAAGGATCACATTAGTTAATCTCGGGAGGTCAAGCTTACTCAAGGTTCAGTTGGTTTTATAAAAAATCCTTTGTTAATACTGATCATAAGTCTACTTTGCTCTGTCCAGGGTTTGCATCAGTTCCAGTCTTATGACCTCGGAGATGCTGAACTGTGAACTCTCTCTGTATTAACTAGAAATACTTATCTGAAAGGCAAAGTAGGTATGATGGCACTACACCCTAACTTTAGTTATATCAAATTAATATAAAGTCTGCTCTGAAAGGCTACTGTTGGTGTTATTTTTTAAAGAATGCTTTAAAGGTAATATTCTCTTAACTCCTAAGTAATATACAAGCATAATGTGGTAATTACATACTTCTGTCTTCTAGAGAAAAATAAAACACGTTACACAGAAAGACTTTGAAGGTAATAATGGAGTTCCAAAGTCTTCAAGATAAATCTCATTTTTATATACCTTCAGATGTTGGTGTGCCTTCAGCCAATGAATCAGTTTAAAACAAATTTGTCAGGAAGAATCAGGCGAGTGTTTGTGCACTATCAAAGCCGACTGGCAGACGCTATCACATGCATAATTTCTTCTGCTCCATAGTGCCACCCATAAGATGGCCAGCTGGGGGATTTGATTGAGATCAGCTGACTGGAAGGGCTAATGAGATCTGTCCTGGGGGTATACATCTGTTGCCTCCAAGCTGGGCCCTTCAGTCTGAGTAAGGATGAGGGTTTATGTGATTGTACCTCATGTATTTGATGTTTCTGCTAGCCTTCACCTTTCACTGCTCCTGTGGATCCCGGCTTCTGGGCTGGTCTGGTCCTGACAATCCTTTTGCTGGCCTGTAGCTTGCCTCAGGCCTGGCTAAGGCATCTGTCATGATCTTAGTATTGCTTAGTGTTCAATAGGATGTCTAAATGCTAAGTGTTACTGTGCCTTACTTCTCTGACACTATTTCAACAATCCTTAGAAGTCCTCTGCAAAGTAAGTAAGCAATGTCATTCCCATACTGTAGATGGGTGCTGAATTTGAGAAGCAAAGTCTTTTCTTAGGACACCTAAGCTGAGGCAACAGTTGAACCAGTACTTCTGTATCCATGGTCTTAGCCAGTAATCAGAACAAGTCCTCATAGTGTGAATATATAAAGTTCAAATATAAAGCATTAGTGGGACAGGGGGCTCACTGTATCTATTGATTTATGGTTTCTCCATGCTGTTTTTGTTAAGTGCAATAATTTAAAATAAAAAATCTGAACAACAAACCAGTTGCAGAGGACAGATAAGAGAGAGTACAAGGGACTTAGCTTCCAAAGTCAGCATTTTAACTAAATTACAATGGAGCTAGGTATCAGCCCATGCAAAAGCATCCCAGAGCAATGGAGTATCAATTCACAAGGCCCTGCTCCCTGAACAGGTTAATCCCCCACCCACTTTCTAAAAATACTGAGTAGGCACCAGGAAAGGTGTCGGTGGGCACAACTTTAGCCCACAGCGCTACACTGGGGACATCTGCTCTAACCACTATAACATGTTGGTTCCATTTACACCATTTACAGTTTAAGGGATCAAAAAACTAAGAAATGCACCGGTGACTAATGTAGTTGTTTGAACACTTTTAGAATACATTCTGCATTAGTTGGGCAATGGTATTTTGTACTATTGCTATTTCTGAACAGTCTTCCTGGGCAGCCCCATATGGAGTATATTACAGTAGTCTCTAGAGATCATCACAAAGGCATGAATGGCCAGGGCTTGATCTTCTAGGAGAGGGCACAGCAAGGATACTAGTAAAATGCACTCTGGACTACAGATCTCATCTGCATCTTGAACCCATCAAGGACAAGCCTTTCCCTTTCTGTCCATGAACATCGCAGTCCTAGGCAAAATTACACCCTTCTAAACCTGTTGACTTCAAAGAATATAACTCTACTTAGAATTGTGCTGTGAACCACTCTCATCACTTCTTTTGTCCAGATTGAGCTTAAGTTCCAGCCCACAAATTCAACCAAGCACAAGCTCAGGATCTTGTCACTTCAACTGGATCCATTCTAATGTTTAGTAAAATGTAACTCTGCGCATATTAGAAATAAACAGAATAATGTTAGTGATCAGGTGTTGATCAAAGTTTCTTATTCATGTTTGCTATAGTCAAAATTAACACAACCATAGTATGGCTTTGCAGCTGTGCAGTTTTAACATTCCATCTAGTGTTGCTATTGATTTTAGTCCAACAACAAGGCACCCTCACACATCTCACAGAAGGTTGAGCCATGAGGCCAGGTGCAGCGTACATTGTTTTGAATATTTTGTATTGTTTATTGAATTTTATTTTAGGCTTATTGCCCTGTTGCATTGTCTATTGAATGCCCCAGCCATTGATCCTATTGACTTACACTATGTATCCTGCCTTGAGTTTCAGTGAGAGGCCGGACTATAAATAATGTAAAAAATAAATAATTAAATGTGGCCTGTGCCAGTTTTGATCATGTTACCTGGCTCTTTGAACTGGAATGATTGAAAAAGATGCTGGTTTGTCCCAAGGTGGTCATTCATCAAGATTCCTATATATTTATTCATACATTCAGCAACTAACTCCTAACAGAACCCATAAAATTGACAAGAAAACATCTTTCATACAAGTCAATGGGACATAGTTATTTTTCCCTGCAGAAGTTGGCCTTGAATTCAGACAGAAACAACTATATCCAAAGGTTGAAGTAAGTTTTATGGTTGAAGGAGACAGACACCAGGTTGCCATAAGAAATAGAAAGTTCTTGTGGCAACCCTTCAGGGCCACAATGGGAAGGGAGGGGGAGATGTCCATCTCATTGCATGATAGGTTCAGTTGTCCCTATACACTTTTGAGCACATGCCGAGGGACAGCCTTTAAAATAAAGACTAATGTGTAAAGATGAAATATGACAAGAGTTGGGACAAAACACGCTGCAGAGATCAGGGAGATGTTGGGCTGTGCTGTCATTTGCCTGTTGGTAATGCTTCAGAGAAACAGCTGCACAACATCTTCTCAAAGCTAATTTGGACCAGCTGCATCACAAACAGGAGGCACACAACCAAGGACAAATGTTTTCAAAAGCACTTACTATTTCTCACTCTCCACAGCTGTCCAGAACTGTTTCAAGTTTACTGACTGGAGCACACTGCTAGGGGACAAGTGAGCAGCTTCTGTAGCCTCAAGACTCCAATCAGAGCATGTCGCTCTGTGTCCTACAACCTTTAATATCTGGAGATGCCTAACACAGAAATGGGGGAGGCCTGATCATAGGAGAAGGAAGAGGTCAAAGAGTCCATCTAGAGACGTCCCTCAGACTAATCAAGTCCTCAAGCTACCCTTGGAAATTGATGACATAGATATAGTCCTCCTTGTGTGGAAAAATTTCATCCAGCTGAATTTAGAACTAGCTTTTACGCTGGGCCTGTACAGGCAATTCTTTTTTGAGAAATGATAGCACTCTTGTACCTTTTTTCTTGGGAGAGGGGAAAATACAGGATTTTTCCTCCAGTGGTACCTTTCTGACAGGGAAATTACCACCCCCACCCCCAGCATTAGAATTACACTCCACTAGTGCTATTGCTAATGTGATTCTTCTTGACCTGAGCTAACACTTTCACTGCCATTGAGATCACTATTGTGGGTAATGTGGCTGTCATAAGCACCTTTTCAAGAGTGCCCGTAACGTTGCTAACAAAATGATACTACTTCTTTATCACCTCTTAGCAGTTTTGGAGATGATTTTTTAAAAGATCTTTTTCCCACTGCTACAAGGTGACCTGTGTGGCTTTTTAAAAGAAAAAAGGAACAAATGTGAGGAAATCTATCCTCTTTCTTGCCTTGCCATTCAGAACCTTTTCAGTTTTGGAGTTTGAGGCTCATTTCTATGAAGGATGTGCATTCCATCAATCCAGCGCTAGATTTAATCCTGTCTGTTTCACTAAAGGGGGGAGATGTTTCCCCTGCAGCAACACCCTCCCTTCCCCTTATGTATTGTCTCCATGAAAGTGTGCCACAGCAGGGGCAGCTGTTGGGTAGCAGTGGTGATCATCAGAAACCAGTCTCCATTTCACCTTATGCCAAAAAGAAGAGTCTAGAAGCTCAATGGGTTTCCTTGGGAAAACTCACCACCTCATAGCCAAGCTGCCTCAGAGTTGGTGTGGTGGTGGAGAGTGCCATCAAGTCATAGCTGACATGTCAAACCCTGGTGGGGTTTTCATGGCAAGAGCCCAATAGAAGAGGCTTGCCATTGTCTGCCTCTGCAACCCTGGTCTTCCTTGGAGGTCTCCCATACAATGACTTACTGACCCTGGTTAACTTCTAAAATCTGATGAGTTCAGGCTTACCTGGGCTATCCAGGTCTGGACAGCTCAGAGTTAGGAGGATAAAATTAAATAAGGTTATTGTGTAACTTAACCTGAGAGGATAGGATGGGAAAGAAATTAAATCTAATCAAGTCAGTTGGTTACATCATCATGTGTTCTCTGCTATGCCTGCGGTTGATTGAGATAGCTGGAATGTGGTGGTTTTTCTCTGCCAAAATGTCAGTCCTAGGGTGTTAGTCCCTGGCAGTTAGATCCCCAAGCCCTTCACAGCAAGCAAGCAAGCAAGCAAGCAAGCAAGCAGATGCATTGGTTGAAGAAACTTTATTTAGAGTTCTATTCAGTTCAGGTATGCACTCAGAAGTTGGCAGAAGTAATTAGTCAAACAATTTGACTACTGATATAGAGGTTCGTTCTCCCACTCCCTTTGCATTCAGGCGTGAATACCTAAAAGTTACATGGGAACAAAGC
Source organism: Eublepharis macularius (assembly GCF_028583425.1). NCBI lineage: Eukaryota > Metazoa > Chordata > Lepidosauria > Squamata > Eublepharidae > Eublepharis > Eublepharis macularius. Next base: position 77,074,954 of record NC_072796.1, on the reverse strand, counting down.
AGTTTAGTCTAGACAGAGTACAGAGTGGAATCATTCCCTCCTGTGAAAAGATACATTTCAGTACACAGCTGCAGCTTTGGCTCAAGGCTGCTCAGAAGTGAAAGCACATATTTCTTAGAGATAACAAAAGAGGCCACTTGTTCCTCTAGTAATTAGTACTAGCAATCTGGACACATTTAGGTGATTTTCTAAAATACACAACATACAGTATTGAACTTTGGCATTATATCAGTATGAGTTTAAGTAGTGTAAGATGCATAACACGATGGCATGAACAAAGCACAATGATGCAGAACACAATAATGGCATACAATACAACAATGGCATAGATGCAGAATACAACAATGGCATGGATGCAGAATACAACAATGGCATAGATGCTGGCATACATGACATGCACCCAGGCTGTAGGTGTCTTTTAGTGCTGTAGGTGTCTTTTGCAGGTGAGCTATGTCTTAGCCTACCTGGCTAGGTCCTACACATCAGGGGAGCCAGGTCTCCCACTTCAGGTTAAACCATAGAATTTTGGATAACTGCTACAACATTGCCAGCAGTATGATGATGTTACTTCTGGATTACACCAGGTAAGTCCTCACTAAACATACAACAGAATGAGGTGGTAGAATTCTGAATTGGTAAAATGGGCTGTACCATGTCAGTGGCTTTCAGAAAGGGCACTTTGAACAAAGGCAAGCCTTAACAAGTGGTCAGGGGCGGCATGTCAATGGAGGCAAGTCGGGCAACTGCCTCGGGTGCAGAGGCGCTGGAGGGGGCGATTGGGTGGGTGCGCGCGTGCTGTGGAGCAACTGAGCGAGAGGACTGGGAGGATGCACGCACGCCAAGCATTCCTCCCTATCTTCTGCCTGTCGCCTCACAAACTGGAAAGGAGTGGAGGAAAAGTGATGTTTCTTTTGGGGGACTGGGGGGAGGATGAGACGAAATAATGACAGAAGAAAGCAAAGGGGAAGGGGAAGGAGAAAGCAGAAAGGACCTAGAGAATCAGCGGGGACATTTCTCTCTCTGCCATTTTCCCCAACCTGCTCTCTCTCTCTCTCTCTCTCAGTTTAAGCCTTGGGCGAAGCTCCCATGTGGAGCAAGGAAGAGAGACTCTAGCTGGTTGGGAAGCAGTGAGCTCCCGTCTTATCTTTTCTCCCTTTTGCTCCTTCCTTTCTTTTTTGCTCCCCCCACCTCACCATATACTAAAAGGAATGACAGGAGGATTGCCTATTGGAAATAACAGGAGAGGCTTGAAGGCCCATTGGAGATAATGGGAGCCAGGGATACCAATTTACTTGACTGGGCTCCATTGAAATGCATCACAACACAAAAAAAGTTGCAAAGAAACTGCAGAATGGATTTTCCATAAAGGTCTCTGGGACCAGATAGAATACTCTGGGAGTGGAATGACAGCCCCCAGAATGCAATTACTGTTCCTAGCTATCAGGGGTCATTTCCTAGAAAAAGAACTGCAGGAACTCATTAGCATAACTCATTTGCATATCTCATTAGCATATGCCACACCCCCTGACATCACCAGAAGTGTGTCAGAAGGCACCATCCACCCCTCAGGCCCCTTTCCCAAAAAATCTGATCCTGCACTGGTTGGACTAGATGGTCTGTATGGCCCCTTCCAACTCTATGATTCTATGAATCTCCAGGTATTTCCCTAAAGCAGAATGAACTCAAAGCAGCTTACCCTCCTCTGGAGAGCCAGCCCTGCTTGCACGCACGCACACACGCACTCACTCACTCTCTCACCCAAGTCACAAATGAAAATAAAGCAGCAGAATGAATTCGAAGCAGCTTACCCTCCTTTGGAGCCCAGCTCCACTCGGCTTGCACTCTCTCTCTCTCTCTCTCTCACACACACACACACACGAGTCACAAATGAAAATAAAGCAGCAGAGCAGAATGAATTCAAAGCAGCTTACATTCCTTTGAAGCCCAGCCCCACTTGGCTCGCACTCACTCACTCACTCACTCACTCTCTCTCTCTCCCCCACCCTCTCTCTCTCACGAGTCACAAATGAAAATAAAGCAGCAGAGCAGAATGAATTCTCAGCAGCTTACGTTCCTTTGGAGCCCAGCCCCATTCGGCTTGCACTCACTCACTTTCTCTCTCTCTCCCCCCCCTCTCTCTCACGAGTCACAAATGAAAATAAAGCAGCAGAGCCTGCTGCTAAAGACGAGAACGACCAGGAGGAAAAGGAATCACGTGGGCAGGGCCAAAACCCACGTGACTTCTTTTCAGACCTACCGGAACACCGTTCCAGTGCGTTCCGCCTCCAAATGAGCCCTGCTAGCTATAGAGTGTGTGTTCCACAACCAGGAGGACAGGTTTCAGAGTGGAATGACAGCCCGTGGAATAGGCTCAGTGCTCTGGGACTGGAAGGACAGCCCCCAGAGTGCAGTCCAATGACAGCCCCTGGGGGTAGAAGAAGCATTCTGGGACTGGAATGACAACTCTCCGAGTGCAATGTCAGCCCCTTGGAGCAGAATCTGTGCTCTGGGGAGGAATGACAGGTTGCACAGTGGAAAGACAGCCCCTGGTAGTAGTAGAAGCATTCTTTGAGTGGGATTACAGGCACCACAATGGAATGACAGCCCCTGGGAGTAGCAGAAGTGTTCTTGGACTGGAATGACAGCCCCAGAGTGGAATGACAGCCTCTAGGAACAGAACCTGTGCTCAGAAACTGGAATGGCAGGTCAAAGAGTGGAACAACTGTTTCTGGGAATAGGGTCAGGGCTCTGGGACTGGAATGACACCCCCTGTCATTCCACACCCACTGCCATTCCAGTCCCAGACCACTGATTCTTCTCCCAGGGACTGTCATTCCACGCAGGCCTGTGTTGATAGATCAAGATGGGTAGCCATGTTTATCTGTAGAAGTAGAAAAAAACAAGAGTCCAGTAGCACCTATAAGACTAACAAAATTTGTGGTAGGGTATGAGCTTTCATGAGCCATAGCTCACTTCTTCACTACTGGACTCTTGCTCTTTTTTTGTGTTGTAATGCATTTCAATGGAGCCCATGCAAGTAAATTGGCATTCCTGGCTCCCATTTTCTCCAATGGGCCTTCAAGCCTCTCCCATTATTTCCAATGGGCAATCCTGTCATTCCTTTTAGTACATCCCTTTCCCCCTCCCTGGCTGGCATCAATTCTATTTCTTACCTTTCTTCAGGCTTTTTTTGGTGGGGGTGGGGGTGCTGATTTTGGTGGAAAGAGTGGCTGGTTGTGTGTGCACCGCTGCCGCAGAGGAAGGAGAAAGTGAGGTGAGACACGTACAATTCCCTTTCAGTCCCTGTGTGACAGGTAGAAGCAAATCACTGTTGTTGGGTTTAAAGTTGTTGTTTTAAATTCTATTACTTTCCTCCCCCCTTCTCCCTTTCATTCTCCCTCCCTCTTCCTCTTCTCTGATCTCAATGCTGCTCCTCCCTTAGTCCAGCAGAACAGCGCCCCTTCTTTATCACCTCCCTTCTCTCATCCCCTAGTTTTCATATATCACCCCACTTTCCCCCTTTCCCCCCCTTTTAGTTCAATATTTATACACCGTATACTTAGCTGTCAGCTGTTGCTCACTTCAAACCCAAGGGTGGGGGGGAGAAGGATGAGCATGGAGGGTAGTTCCCAAAAGGGATCTCTGACAAAAGTGATCAAGCAGGCCCTGTAAGAGAAGCGCTCCTTCTACTGACAAGAGTCTCTGGGTTCAGAGAGAGGTGGGAAGAGAGAGGGAAACTTTTTTACAAACACACACAAGGAGGTGAGCTCAAAACTTTAAAGCAAGTTGCTGTTTCTGCTCACAAAAATAGATTTTCGGCTCACAATGAGAAAAACAAAGACTGTTGTTATTTATTCTCACACTTATTTAAAAAATTAAAATTTAAATTAAGAAATAAAAATTAAATTAAAAATGTAAAAAGTTTCAAGTTTTGTGCTTTTCATTTTTCCTACATTTCTTCTGTTTTTTAAAATTAGTTAGCGGGGGCGAGGGGGAGGCGCAAGTAGATATCTTGCCTTCGGTGCCAGAAACCCTGGCTCTGGCCCTGCAAGTGGTATCCAGTAATATAAAGTCCAAAACGCTCACTAATAGAAGAGATGCAGGACTGCCTCTTCCCCCTGTGTGCTCTTCAAGGCTCCTGCTCTTAAAGCTCTCCGTCTCCAGCTTGGGCCTGCAAAGAAATTGGCAGTTCTGTTAATCAGGCTCTAGGCTGTCTCTTGTCTGCTGCAGGCCAGACTGGCTCACTCTGAGGAAAGGTTAAATTGGGTTGCCAACCTCCAGGTGGAGCCTGGAGATACCCTGGAATTACAACTAGGGTTGCCAGGCTGCCCTCACCCTCCAGGTGGGAGGTGGGAGACCTGGCATTTACCTGAGTGCTCCCAGCCTGCAGGATGACATCACTTCCAGGAAATGACATCATTGCACAGGCCACCTGCCGCCCCTGCGCCACTTGCGCTCATGAGCTCTCCAACGAGCCAAATTGGGTAGGGTGGGTTGCCAGGTCCTTATGCCGTCCTGCAAGAAGGAGAAGGGATCTGGCACTTACCTCATGTCAGCAGCTTCGTGCTCCTTCACCCCGGCACCTGCACAATGATGGCACTTCCAGAAGTGATGATTTTGTGCAGGCTGCATGAGAGGTCCCACGCTCTATGTGTGGCTGATTCTGCTCATTTGGTGCCCAAATCAGCCCCAACCGAAGCGTAGGAGAGCTCCCGCAGCTGGCGCAATGACATTGCTTCCGGGAGTGACATCATCATGCTTGTTGGGAGCATACACACAGTGCATGTTCCTGAGGTGTTTGCCAGTGGCGGACAACCTCTAGGAGTTTACCCCACTCTGGCTGATCACTGATGGGGCGGCGGGCAAGGAGGCAAACCCCCAGGAGTTCACCCAGCACTGGTGGGCACCTGAGAACCCTCCCAGCAGGGGGTGGGGAGGTGGGGAAATGGGCATCCCGGGCACGCTCCCAAGGTGGCTTGACAATGTCACTCATGGGAGAGACATTGCACTGTCCAGAGAGCACAAGTGTGCTTTGCAGCAAGCTGATTTGGTGCTCAAATTGGCCTGCTGTGAAGAACACACGCACTCCTGGAAGTGATGTCATCATGGGCTCCTCTTCTCCTTCCTTGGCTTCAGTGTGGGGTAGCTGTGATTCTAAGGCCCATCCTGGACTTTTGCCCAGGCCCCCAGAATCACTAAGACTACCTCTGGTGATATGGCCCATTCTGCCACGTCGTTCTGCTCCATGTGTAGATTGGGTCTGAGACTTTAGAAGTTCAGTTGAAGATGTCAGGGAAGGGAGTTCATATGTGTGTGGTTACCACAGAAAATTCTAGCAGCTTGCCTTGCATGCCACCAAAGTTACATACATGTGATTTCCTGTTACCTGGAAGAGTTTCTGAGGCAGAACTCACGTAATTTTTTAAAAACCATTAAAACCTCAAAGCTGCATGTTTGTACTAGGAGACTTCCAATTTGTGTCCCTATGTAATGAATGATGGTTTGGTTAGCTTTGCTATTTCTTTACAGTCGGGTAAGATGTGTGACATACTTTGGAAACGTTTTAAACTTTTATGAGGCACCAGAAATCACCTGTGTTGGGAGATACAATACATGTGGAATTATGTGATATTCTTTATATTGGGATTCCCATAAAGTATTTTTTTCCTTCATAGATAAAAGAGTAACTACTGTCTAATATTTTACATGATACAGTTTTTACTTTCTGACACATCTGGCTCTTTGGCAAAGGTTGTAATTAATCCCTGATACATTTATGGAAGTAACTTCTATCGCAACAGTAAGAATTCTATTTCTAAGTAACTTTCATTGCAACAGAAATATTTCTGTTTCCAAGTAGATCAATTGATGGTCATGGTGAACAATTTAGCCCATTTGTGTGTCGAGCATTTGTTGCAGTCTGCTTGCAAGTGGACCTCATGGGAAACTGGAGACACAAGAGTTGTTTGTGTTGCTAATTAGAAAGTCAGACTCAAAGATGAGTTCATAGTCCCAGGATAGCTATGATTTATTTTGTCCTCTTTGGAGAACAAATTATGCAGGATGTTACCTGGCTTATGGTACATAGCCATAATGATCTTCTGAAAATTGAGTGTGCATTTTCCTTTTTAAAAGGATAATTTAATGCAGTCCAGTGGAAGCTGAGGGAGACACTAAGATTGCAAGAATATAAAACATTGGATTACTAATTAATGGCATTGATAGCTGGCCAATTATTTTTGTTCACTGAAGAAATTAGGCACCTTGGGATATAGGTCTAAATCTAGTGTCCAGAGCCCCATTTCCCCTAGTTTATCTCAGTTGTTTTCGCAAAGTAAAATATGAATGATTGGTGTTTATCTAGTTCTCTGCTTTTGTATGTGACCAACACATTTCTGCTAAGCATTTGAATAAATGCAGGTATGACTATATTTATAGCAATCGGCCAGGTCCCTTTTTAAAATCACCCCTTTATTGGACAATGCACACTTTCAATCAGTTACATTAAATACAACTGTCTCCAGCTCTGGCTAATAGACCAAGGCCTTTCCACACGCTCTTAAAGGGATGGCTCACTCACTGAATGCTGGCAGCTTTTCCCCAGGAATCCACATGGCTCTATTTGCAAAATAGCTGCAGGCCATTGGCCTTCACTTTTTTCAGCACACTTGTTTGGGAATGCGGAAAGTGCATTCCCAGAAAAGGTGCTGAAAAAAGGGAAGCCAAACAGCTGCAGTCATTTTGCAAATGGAGTCCTGTGGATTCCTGGAGGAAAGCCTCCAGCATTCAGTGAGTGGACAGTCCCTTTAAGAGCATTGGAAACGGCCTGAGTTTGGGGCACATGTGCAAACAGAATGTTCTGTTTTGTATTATGGGAGATGAGGAATTATATTTAACCGTATTCTGGAATCTATGCCGCTTAGCCAAATTGTGAGATATGCACAAAGCAGTCTTTCTCATAGAACATTTGAACTTGGCCATTATATAGAACCTATGTGGTTTAGTGTTTAGACTAGGGTGTCCATGGTCCAAACACCCAGTCAGCCATGAAGTTGTGGGGAGGACAGTGGCTTGGGTCAACCTATCTCAGGCTAGCCTATCTCACAGGGATGTTGAAAAGATAAAATGGCAATAGGGAGAGATATGTATGTCATCCTGAGGTCTGCGGGGGAAGGATGGACCAAATATATAATGAACAGATAGATAGCATGACTGATTTGTTAGCATGACCCTGTGCATGGTTTTAAATACTTACAACTGGAACTCTGTGCAGTAATCTCCTTGTTCAGAGTTATAACTAAAGAGAGGGACCTGTAAGGATTCATGGAGGAAGAAATCTCATTCCTCCACACTGTGTCCACTTGCTCTGCATGCCCCTCCCCATTTTATCTGACTTCCCCTCTACCCCACCAGCCCTTACTTTTCACTCTCGCTTTCACTTTCCTTTTTTACCACCACCACGCCTTTTCCTCCTGTCTATTCTTCCCCTTGACCCTTCCAGGCCTTACATGCTTTCCCAGCTTCACTCCGACATGCCTCCTTGGGTTGAACAGCCACTGTGGCCAGCTGATGGGGGGATGCACTTTCAGCTGTCAGCAGCAGCTAGTGAGAGGAGCTTGGCAGAGCTACATTCTTCCACATTGCTAAAACTAACTCGGCAGCATCACTTATTGTCTCCCCTTCAGCCTCCCGTTCAGCAAAGCTCAGTGGAGGGGGTTGAGGTATTCCCTCCAACCCACCATTCAAGCTGCTTCTGATTGGACATCATTTTCAGTTACTACAGCAAATAAAAACTTCCTTATTTTGTAAAGTCTGGAAAAGTGTAAGCATTTTTAATTTTTCCTCTAAGTTTAGGAAATATATAACCAGTTTCCAGGCAGCTCCATTTTGTAAGTGTTTGGATTTACACACTAGGGTAAAGTTGGAATTAAACATATAATGTTAATTTAACCTGGTTTAGTGAGCCAATTAGCATATTTGTGTAATGTCAGGGGCCCAAATTTGCCTGTCTATTTCATTGTCTGCATAGCACAACACTGAATCTAGACCATTTATTTTGAAGTGTTTGTATGTACTTTGAGTGGATCACTTCAATTAAAGAACATTTTAAAATTTCAGTATTAATAAGCAAGAATTTAATTTGTACAATATTATGTTAACCCACCAGTGCCTTTGAGCTGGAGCAGGCGTCTCCAATGTTTTTGAGCCTGCAGACACCTTTGGAATTTGGACACAGGGTGGTGGGTGCAATCACAAAATGGCTGCTACAGGAGGAGGAGCCAACCACAAAATGGCTGCCATAGGAGATAGAGCCAATGACAATATGTCAAGGAGTGAGGTTATGCATAACTCTAATAGTAAATCATCAGCCTATCAAGCAGAAGTTCTATTTAAGAGGATGCTTTTATAAATGAACATATTATTTAAAATATTTTCTTGCATACACACATATATATCGAGCTAGCTAAAAAACACTCATCTGGCATTATCTGTCAGATCTCCAATGGCCAATCAGAAGCTGGGCTAGGCAAAAGCTCCACCTGTTCCCCTCATCTTTCTGGAACACTTGGGAAGTGCCCGGAATGGTGTTGGAGCATGCCGTGGCACCTACAAGCACCATTTTGGGACCCCTGATCTAGACGGTGCAGAATGAACAAGTTGAGAGAATAAGATAGAAATAGAGTCTTGTGATACCTTAAAGTTTCTATTTTAGCATAAGTATTACACACAAAGTCTGCAAAAACTTATGCCAGAATAAATCTTGCTAGTCTAAAAAGTGCCACAAGATTCCTGTTTATTTTTGCTGTGACTAACACAGTTTTCCCTCAGGGAAAAGTAGGAAGTTGAAGGAGTAACTGGATAAGAAATAAAAACATAAACGGACTTTGTGAATTTTCATCAAAACCTCCTGTATTCTTGTACATAATGAAAGCTTCAGCTAAGAAAAATATATACATCATATCTGATGTAGCTTTGTTCTGCTGAATTGCCAACAACATTCTGCTACCTTATTGTTATCCCCCTTGCATAATTCTTAATTTCATATGCTGGTGAACCAATGAGATAACAATTCAGACATTACCAATGTATAATTTGGAATGTGAGCAATTTTGATTATAGAAATATCCTAATGAAATCACAGTGCCAGGCTATCTATAGTCACAGCATTATTATTCAAGGCAACTATCACTTTAAATTGTCCTCTGTCCAGCTTCCCCCCCTCCCCCCATAACTAACCACGGAATTCATGAAGCAATTGTTGCCACTTCTTGTTTTGAGGAGGAAATGAGGGGATTATCGGTGCAATCCTAAACTGAATTATTCCAATGATTTTAGACTGGAGTAACTTTACTTAGGATTGCACTGCAAGGTCTGTTTTTCACTTTGCAAACAAAGCCACTGCTCCCTATTTTATTTTAATGATTGTTACGGCACTATTACAAAATTAGGACTAAAAGATTACAAATAGTTCTAAGTGGGAGGAGAGAACCCTGCAATTAGATATTTTAACTTTTTGCATGAAATCTGGAGTGCTATAATTAACTCAACTGTCCATTTCTGGTGATTAATGTAAAAATTTGTTCTGACTGCCAACTACTACTCCATCTTTCCTTTCACACTCTTTACCATGCTGACATAAGGAAACAAAATGTGTAGTATATGCTGCATGCTTGGAGCACAAAGTGTTCCCAGAATAGCTTGTCATCTTGGGGTACCACTTCATAATGATGCCCAAGAGCCAAATGTGAACATCTTGGTATTTATTACTGGAATTCATTTGTGTATATATTTTACCTCTAGCACAGAATGCACCCTACAGAGCCTGCTCACCTAATCTGGCTCTGTGTGTGTGTGTGTGTAACTACAAACAGCAAGATGATTTTTTTTCAGTTGGCATGACAGGTTCAGATACAGCTCAAGGCTTGCCTCTTTGTTCACTCTAGAACACATAACTGGCCTTAATATAATGAATGCAAAAAACAAAAACAAAAAGCAGCTTCTTACACCTTTGGTTATTAAAAAAAAAACCATCACTTTGTAACAAGTTTTTCCCCCCAGAAAAGGCAGACTGATCTAAAACTATGGAATCACCAAGAAAATTTTGAACTTAACTAACCAATCAAACCCATATTTCAATCCTTTAATTTTCTATGTAATGTATATTACGTTTGACCGTTGATTAATAATTTGTTGACATTGCCATCTGGAAACTCTTGACATGCATTCAGCAAAAACAGTGTGTTGGTTTCATCATTGTAAACTAGGACTGGTTTGGCCTGCTTTCATACAGGACTGAATCTGCCTTGGTTGTCCTTATGCACTATTCAGCTGGTGGGGTGGAGGCCATCTCTGCTGGTCCTCCTGGAGTCTCATTTGTTTCCATATTATTGACCAATGCATCGTTCCAAGCCATTTGACCAAGATGAGATTGAGAAGCTGTTTTTCAGTGGCTCTGGTTCTCCTTTGTGGAAGTGAGTACTCTTGTGGGAGAAATCACTTGAGGTCAATACTGGGAAATCCATAATCCTGTGTAAACTAAAAGGTAGGTTTTGGAAGGTAGTGGTGAGAGGTCAGACTCCTAGAGTTGTATCTTAAAGTCCACTGTTCACTTGTTGGCCACACGTGTGAAAATGCATGCTGTTATTTTCAAGGGGGGGTTGGGAAATGAGGCTATGGTGCAGTCGTTTTTGCATACAACAGCACCAAATTGCACAAAACACTGTCCTCCCTCTAAACTGTTGACCCACTGAGTTTGAGAGCACATAACAATGGAGTTCCATGCTTGGAGAAGGCATGCATCAAGGCAAGTGTTGTGCAGGGCAGCTGCACCTGCATGCCCATACTGTTCTTTTGGGGGGCGGGGCAAGGCTCTATTCACACTTAACCCAAAACTGCATCATCCAAAAACCCATCAATCCAATGAGTTTCTTCTCAAACACATGAAAACTCACACAACAATGGACCCCAAAGAAGGCAAGTGTTGGCGGGTGCTCACAATGGCAAGAAACTTACTGGCAAAGTGGCGCCAGCATGGTGCACAAGCAGGAGAGTGTTCTATTACCAACTGGCATAGCACAGCATTTTTTTAAAATCCTGCTTTAGTGACAAAGCCAATAAATTATTATCTTTGAGTCCTGGTGTTAAGTTTCTCTGTACCTTGTCATTTCATTTCCACAATGAGGGGCAGGTGAATCCTCCTCACCCTAATCTGCTTTGCAACAGCCAGGGACTTCTTGTTTAAACCTGCTGGCTGCCTGCCTGTCCTTAAACTGTGCATAAAAGCACACAGAAAGAGAGAGCTAGATGTTGATTTTTCCTTCACAAGAAGAGAAGTAGAGGAAGACCCTCTTTTTTCCTTATTTTTTACTAGTGAAAGTGGAAGACTGGACAGTTTACTGGCTGCCAGTCTCCCTTCCCAACTAAAACCATTAACACAGAGTTGAATGAAAAGGAAAAAGGAGAAATCACAGAAGACAAGCAGAAAGAAAAAATCTGACCAGATTGGCCCTTCCATGTGGAATACTGATCTGGAAAGACTTGGGTGTACATGTGTGGGCAAGTATGCAATGCACACGCCTGCTACCTTCTCATCATTTAACACTGAGTTAACAGTTTTAATCAGGAAAGCCCAAAAAGCCAGAAGGCTTTCTGGGCAAGATGAAATTCCTGCTGGTGTTCCTCAACTTGCTATCTTTGGAGGACTTCTTAAGTCACAATGGTGGCTCTGGCACCATGGCACCTAAGTGAAGGACATTGCACCAAGTGAAGGACAGCAGCAGCAGAAGGCCACTGAATGGGCATGAACCAGCTCCACCGTCCTCCTCAGTGCAGCTTGTTTCCATTTGGTGATGCCCCATGTAGCAGATCATGCCATTTGTATTGGTTTAGTACAAGACTGAGTCCAACTGCACTCCATATGGATGATCTAGCTCATGTGGAGCATGATCATGTAAAGGTGATTTGGGGTGGCCAATCTGTAGCTAGCATTTCTACTAGGCAGAGTTTGTTGGCATCCTTCTTGAGGTATGGTGCCTCTCAATGGAAAACATTCTCTTCATGAAGACTCTTACTGAGGAAACTAGGATTGTGTTAGTTTTTCTGGTTATACTATAGTGCCATTGACCTATATCACAACAGCACCTGAATATCATGGTAATTTTGTGATATCAGTTCATCATTATTTTTTCAAATTATATCTCATTTGAGACCTTCATACTTGGCTTTCTCCTACTTGCATTTGGCAATGTGTTTTTTGCTTTTCATATTTATTTATATTTTCAGAACCAGGTGCTATAGCTTGACAGGACAGGGCAAAAAGCTGAAGAAAGATGTGAGGCTCTTTGGGGGTCAAAATCTACCCCCACTGGCCTCCCTGTTCCAGCATGTCTGCCTCGGATATGTTATTTATCTGCACTCTGTGGCTCTTACAGTTATCTTATTTGGATCTTTTAATGGAGACCTTTGACTGATTACATCGTTTTATTGGGATTTGTACTATATACTGTGATTTTAATGTAAATCTATATCTATTTATATTGTATATTTTACCTTGTGCTATATTTATTCTCGTTGTGACTAGAGATGGGCACAAACAGGAAAAAAACCCGAACATGATGTTGGTTGTTCATTGCCATACATGAACAGGGACTCATGAACAACCACGAACATGACCCTGTTCATAAACATGTTCGTTGTCAGCTGTTCGTAGGGGCCAGCAGGCTCTCCTCCAGCCATCCTCCAAGTTTGGTCAAGATCCCTACTGCACCACTCCCAGAAACCTGACCTGAGCAGGCACCAGGAAAGGTACCAATAATAAATAATAGCTTGGCCCCAGAGCCTGGCAGCAGCCCTGGAACCTGAGGGTGGGTAGATCCCTACCACACCACTCCCAGAAACCCTACCTGAACAGGCATCAGGAAAGGTACCAATAGTAAATAATAGCTTGGCCCAGAGCCTGGCAGCAGCCCTGGAACCTGAAGGGGTAGATCCATATCCCACCACACACAAAGAAAATTCAAGCTCCAATGCACTCCCGCTGTCTCTCTATCAAAATACCAACAGCAGCTGTCTCTGCCTCTCCACTGTCTGCAAAGACTAGCCAGAGCTGGGAGCCCCCCTCCACTATGGTCTTTGCTTTCTTGCAACAAATTTGGAGCTCCACACTTGAAAGGAAGACCTGCCTATCAAGCTAAATTTGGCTTAGATTGGGTTTCCAGGGTAACACAGCAGGAGTTCAGACAGAGTTCAGACAATCCCTGCCTAAGTTGCCAAGGGAATTGATTGCAGATGCCAGACTGTCTGGCTTGACGAACAGCAATGAACAAGGCTTGCAATGACCACCTGTTCATTTAGAATGGGGCCTCATGAACAGCTTGTTCTCGAACAGCAGATTAGGCTGTTCATGGCTTTTTTTGGTTCATATTGCTGTTAGTCTCCATCTCTGTTACCCACCCCTGAGTCTGCTTGCAGGCAGGGCAGGCTATAAACAAACAAACAAACAAGAAAAAACTTCGCAGAGCACGAGGAGGGAAGGAGGAGGAGAAGGTGGAAAAGGTTTAACCAACTTTACTGATTCAAAACACTCATCCAAAGCTAGAGTTCCACTTCTCCTGTCTTTTTTAGTATTCTCCATTAATTGTAAGCAAGGACAGGAAAGGAAAGATCTGACTTGAAGAGTTCAAGGTGACTTGACCAGGCGTATCCAGTATGTTGGCACTGGCTGTTGTTCCTCTCAGGCTCTGCCATTCATAATTATTGTTTTTGCCATCTTTTATCTTGCTCACAGGGGACAGAGACCACCAGGAAACACACTTAAAAATCATCTGTTGCACACAGCAGGGGAAGAGAGAAAGTTGTTGGTACATTTCAGCATGCCTCATTAAAAACAACTCTAGGCATTACAAAGTGCATGTTATCAATATGCATATGTGAGGTCTCTGAGGCAGAGCTGCCTGTAAGGTATATTTTCAGCAGGACAACGTTTTCCCATGTGAGGCAGGGAACAACAGTGAATCATGTGTGTGGGAGGAAAAGGGCTGCAGGCTATGTACAGTATTTATTCCCTTTTGTGTCTTGCTTCCCTGCTCCTTTTTCCTCCTCTTCCCCCTCCCTGTTACTAATGGCTTCTGCAATTACTGGAAACCGTGCTTTGCTATCTGGCAGAAAATGGTGGCCTCTCACAGTTAGATGGTTTCAAGGGATTTGTGTGTTCAGTAAAATGAAAAGATTGCCCAATACTCTCAAATGAAGAGGCTCATGTAGAATCTCAACAACGTAAGAGTCAGCAGAAGTCTCTTGCGAGTCAACTGTTGCTCAGACAAAAGTAGGGGGTGTCTGTGGCATGACTTTGCACTATAAAAATGTAAGAGCAGGCCTTGAAATGTGAAGTGTTCTCTACAAAGTGCACAATGATATTTTTGAACATTCCAACAGGAGATTTCAAAACTAGGTCAAGAGAGGCTGATCTCCACTAGATACTGAAAGCATGAAACAAAATATTTCTCCTATGTGCTTACTATAACTAGCAACAGTATCTGGATGATTTTGTTTTTTTATCTTTTTATTTTGCAGATTGTTAAAGAAGAGTCCATTCTGAAGTATCTGCAGATACCAGTTCATTAGAAACAATTTCTTTAGCACCTTTCAGTGAACAAGATGCTTTGTAGTTCTTATCTCAGTCTTTTTTATTCTAACACAAACACTGCGAGGTACAAAAATAGACCTCTCCAATTTCTTTACCTCAAACAGGTGGACCTCTATAAAATCACAAGGATCTCCTATTACATGTAATTCTGCCCTTAGTTTAATTAATTGAAAAGGTCGCCTGTCTCCTTTTTTCCCTTTCCTGGGGCTAATTACAGAGAAGGTGAGATATTTACTGTGGTCAAGGCATGCTTAGTTCCCCCCCCTCCCATGACTGCTTTCTAAGGAATATTTAAGATGTTGTAAGATTCTTCCTCATAATTTATCTCTTGCGTCAAATTCAGCTCAGCCCCAGACCTCTGTGTCTATTTTTCTTTCTCTCATGCAATTATTTGCAATGTTTCATTGTTATTCAGAGAAGACAGTGTGTCTGCTGGGGTAAGGGTAATTTCCTTCTGCCCAAAGGGCACAGTCAGACCTTTGGCTTCTGCTCAAGTAGCCGTGCTGCCCATCATTGGAGAAAGGGCAAGAACAACATTCACCAGTATCCCTGTTAGGACCTGCTCAGGCCTAACCTTGACATGGAAACAAGACACCGTAACACCCCCACCCCCACCCCCACCACTGCAGTCATTGTCACAATCCTAGAACATCCAGGGGGAGACTCCCTCCTGCCCCTCTACAACAGCAGGCTCCCAGTTTATAATCCCATGGAACAGGAAGATCAGAAACCCTTGAGTGGACTCATCTGGCACCCCTACATCTCACTCAGGACCCAGGAAGCAGGGCCATAAGCAAACCTTGGACCAGGCAGAAGAAAAAATGCCAAGCAGCTTGAGGCATTTCAGTCTTGCTGAGGAGATGAGCACAACATCTAGAGCCTGGCAGGTTCAAACTGGCTATAGGAAACTGTGGAACATCAGTTCCCTGTATTGTGCTTTGACCTTTACTGGTTCAACATCTCCAAACAACCACCTCATATATCTCCCTTGACAATCCTTTGTATAGAGGGTCCCCAGCTCCCTAGTCCAGACTCTTTTTTTAGAACTTTATTGAAACGTTTTTCCAGATTCAAGAAGAAAGAAAAAGCAATAGAAATTAGGAATAAGTGCCAATTTTCTCTATGAAAAGATGTATACATATTACATATTATAACCTAACTCCAAATTTACCTTTACCATCAATAACATACCTTAACCCCAAAATAACCCTAAGTGACTGGAGTCTTTCCCTATAAAACCTATTTCTTCAGCTTGTGCATTGTCTTCAAATGCACAAACCGTCAATTCATTTCTATCTGTTTCCCGCAAAAAGTCAATAAGAGGCTTCCAGGTAACAATATATTTGTCTAGTGACTTTTCCATAATCAGAGACATAAGTTTAGCCATCTTGGCATCTTCACTAGACATTGGCACGAACAGCAATACGAATGAAAAAAAACCACGAAAAGCCCGTTCGTCTGTTCGCGAACAAGCCGTTTGTAAGTCCCCATTCCAAACGAACAGATGGTTTTTTATTCTTCCTTCGGCTGGTTAATGTTTGATTAACAGAGGACTACACTGGAGATTTCAGTAGGTCACTATGTCAAATCAAAGAGTTAGAGACATGAACAGAAGAGAAGCTGCATTTGTTTAACATATATATATTCAATTTATAATAGAAGCACTTAAACTTCTTGGCGTTAAGAAAATTGTATAATTGCAGTATTCATACTTCTCTGGACTGAAGCCTAAATACAAGAAATAGAATTTATGCTTCTCTTATATATGAACTTCTTGGTATCCTTCACATGCATAACTTGTCTCTCTGACAGTGGGCAGAAGGAGCACCGTGGCAGCGCCTGCTTCTGCCCGCTGTCAGAGGGACGAGGAGAGACTCCCCTTGTCCCTCTGACAGCGGGCAAAAGAAGCCCCGTGGTGCCGGCTCTGCCCGCTGTCAGAGGGATGGAGAGATTCTCTGCACCCAGCAGCAGTAGCCCTGTGGCACTGGGGTGGGGCAGAGGAGTGGGGGCTGGGGGTTGTGGGGTATTTAAAGGGCCCTGCCCCTTGCATGTGGCAGGAAAGAGCCCTTCAAACTATCAGCTGGCAGACAGCAAGGGGGAATCCCCGCTTGCCACCTGCCAGCTGATAGTTTAAAGGGATCTTTAAAGGGCCACGAACACGAACACCAAACACGTTAGTTAAGGGGACATGTTCACTTCTGTTCGTTGTTCATTGTTCGTGGATGGCAATGAACAACAAACAGGGTGTTTGTAATTTTTTTCCCATTCATGCCCATGTCTAATCTTCACCAGCCATTCTTCTGTTGTAAGTGCTATTGTAGATTTCCATTTTTGAGCATATAAAATTCTCACTGTTGCTGTCATGTACAAAAAAGCATACCATAAGTAACTTCTGTTTGACCTTTAGTCCCAACAAGAAAGCCTCCAGTTTCATTTGTCCAGGCTCTTGATGACATCCCTAGCTGCTTGCTCTCAAAGTGGTAGGACTCCAGCTTGCCTTGATCTTGACTGCCTGCCTGTGACTGTTTGCCTGCATCCCTACTGGTGAGGTGCAAAGCAGGATAATTCCTCTGGTCTGTAGCAGAGTCCATATGCCAGGATGTGAAAGCAAAGGTTTGCCTTTATGCCTAGGATGTGCAGAACCAAACAAAAGAACAACGCTCAATAAGGAGTTGGGACTTATCTAGGCTCAAAACCCCACCAAAGTCAGAGAGCCAGCAATATGATGATTAGTATGAATGACTTTGGAAAGATGAAACCTGTTAGTGTAATCCTCTTTGATGGCCAAATCTGTCTAATGTTGGTGAATGGAAAATATCCCTAACATTGACATTTTTTGCCCATCCCTTGAACCTTCATAAAGTCAGGCACCAGAATGATTAGATACAATGATTTTCAAATATTACTGATTTTAACTTGCTAGTTTGTTTTATAACAACCATATTAACAAATAGGCATTTTTTTGGTTCAGGTTTTTGTTAGTTAACATACAAATTCATATCATATCAAATTCATAATCAAATTCATGACTGAACAGGGGTTTCAACATGGAGCACTTAAACCCAAACACCTTCCAGTTTCCAAATATCCATGACAGATGAATGAGTGACTGAGATGAAAGTGGTTTGAGGTGATGTTCTAGCTGTTTATCCTACAAGTTATGCATGTGAAGGATACCAAGAAGTTCATATATAAGAGAAGCATAAATTCTATTTCTTGTATTTAGGCTTCAGTCCAGAGAAATACAAATACTGCAATTATACAATTTTCATAAAGCCAAGAAGTTTAAGTGCTTCTATTATAAATTGAAAATATATATGATGTTAAACAAATGCAGCTTCTCTTCTGTTCATGTCTCTAACTCTTTGATTTGACATAGTGACCTACTGAAATCTCCAATGTAGTCCTCTGTTAATCAAACATTAACCAGCCGAAGGAAGAATAAAAAGCCATCTGGCTGCAATTTTCTCCTCTGTGTAAATGGAGTTAATTGGCAGTTGCCACTTAGGGGAGAACCTATACAGTTACAAAATATAATTAGGCAGGTATTTTGAAGATGAATATATTGTGTTCTTGCAGGATACACATTGATCTATGGAGGGGAGCAGCAATGCTAAAGATAGGCACATGATACTAAGCAATGTTCCATTTGGTGATTCAATTAACCTATCAAGTGCTTCTTGTTTGAAATAGGTCTCTGTCAGATTTAAACATTGTTTAGTGGCAGGGTTCATAACTCTTCAGCGTAATGATAGAGGTATTTACACAGACTGGTTTCTTCTACTCTAACAATTTGATCTGGAATTGCCATCGTTTATTGTCCTCCTTTCCTTTTGTTCCCAGTTTCATTAATTATTTTCTGTTCTCTTGCAGACTGCAGTACTACTCCAAAATCAATAGTTAATCATTCTTATTTGGGCAGGGGGTGGGATATTAGGTACTGATTTTTATTTACATGCTAAACCCTCTGTATTTGTTGTTTTGTAATTATGACAAAACAAATAATTTTTGAAAAGTATCAATAGATTTGACTAAGTGACAAGACTTAATCCAACACTCTATCCATTAAAAAAATGAATAAATCAGTCAGAGCTGCCAAGAGCCACCATGAGCCCCCAGACAAAAATTCCATCTGCCACCACCCTCGCTTGACCACGATTCAAACTGAATATCATAACAAAACAAATAACTTGGTTTTCTGATACCATAAATAGAATAATAATTGTTCAGTAGGGAAGAAACGGTAAAGGGAAAGGGAGAGAATGATTAAAGAATGGATTTAACTTATGATTTACACTATGCAGATTGCAATAGAACATGGTGCAAAAAAAAAAATGAAGCAAACAGAATCGAAAAGACCCTTCAGCTAAAGGTCCTAGCCAGAATACTGAAATGCACTATAAATTAAATACAGATAGGACACAAATTAGCACATTGAATGAAGTGAGATATCAGCCTCTCTCAAAGTATTTCTTTAGTTGAGTGTTTTTAAAATATTTCTACTCACTCCAAACAAAAAAGCAAGCTTAAATGACATAAAAATGTTCATTGAGGAAGGAAAATTAGAGAAATATAAGAAGTCGCTATATCCTCCAAGGAGAGGAGGCACATTATTCAAGCCACCTAGATTTTCCCTGACATTGTCCTCACAGTGGCCATTTCCTCCCCCACCACAGGAAGCTTTACATTTTTTAATTGGCGCTACTAGAGTATAATCATGTAGATATAATATTATACAAGTATGTGTACTGGGTTCTCTGAATTCCCAGGTTTCTTTCTTTTCTTTTTTTTAAAAATAAAGTCTCTACTAGCCCCTTCTTTTGCAGAAATGTAAGGAGAAAGGCATATCTCTACAACAGAAAGGGCTAGAAAATTATTTTTTTTGAATGAAAACTGAGAATTCACAGAACCCAATACACCTATGCCCCTGGAATTTTGTCCCCTGCGTGCCCCCCCCCACTTTGGCAGCCCTGAAAACAATTGATTTGTGAGACAGGAAATAAACAGTTAGGCTGTGAAATAATAAAAGGAGAACTGACTATAGGAGCACATGTGTGCTGGCACGTGCACTCCAATAGAGAAAGGGTAGGTACCCACCCACATGCCTCCCCCATGTCCCCCAAACGCCCATCGGATGCCAGAAGTCCATTGCAAGGGCAGGGAGTGAGTCCTCCTTGCCCTCATTCAGTTGACATGAAAACAGAGCCCCCTTATCTAGGAATGGGGGCAGGACTGTCCACCTCAGAGGAAGGGGCAGAATCAAGTTCTCCTGCTTTTGAAGCTGCTACTGTCTGCAATCCTCTAGCTTCTAGATCATCCCAAAGCACAGAAAATGCCCTGACTAGTTACTGGAAACTTATAGCTCAGACCTCAGAACACTATGGTTGAGTTGTACCAAGGTTCTATTGCAACTGTAGTAACTTCCGGTATAAAATTGAACAGGTTTCCACTCTATTTTCTGATGCACAACAATTTAGTATAGAAATAAGAAACATTGCCCTGCATCTATAAATAACAATATGCAAAGGCAGTTACATCTTGAGCGTCACTTAAAAAAAATTCTATGAGCACTGCTAAAAGTTTTCCACGCTCCTTCATAATCCAATTCAGCTGGACTATGACACGAAGAGTCTTACTTTCTCTGGTGCAAAATCCCTTCCAAACTAGGAGTGAGCTCAATTTGAATTAGGGTCTTTTGAGGACTAGATCTATAGAATCAGCTTCTTCTGAGACCTGATTTCAGATCTCAGACTGTGTACGGAGAGTAGGAACATTACTGTAACCAGGACTTTTTTTCTGGGAAAAGAGGTGGTGGAACTAAGTGGTGGAACTCAGGACCGCACAATGACATTACTTTGGGTCCGCTGGAACAAGGGGAGAGTTTTTTAAAGTTTAAATCACCCTCAGCGAAAATGGTCACATAGTTGGTGGCCCCGCCCCCTGATCTCCAGACAGAGGGGAGTTTAGATTGCCCTCCAGGCCACATGGCACAGAGGGCAATCTAAACTCTCCTCTGTCTGGAGATCAGGGGGTGGGGCCACTGGCCATGTGACCATTTTCAAGAGGTGCCGGAACTCTGTTCCACTGCATTCCAGCTGAAAAAAAGCCCTGAGTGTAACTGATGTGGTTCTCACATTAGAGGATGGAGTCCTTCATGGCACTCTTTGAAGGGGGATTGTTCAACACATAGAGGGTACTGGTAAGGGAAGATTAAGGATCAAACTGGTGAGTCCCCAAGTTGCTGAAACTGTACAGCTGCTGATCCAGAGCAAGCTAAATAGCAAGATGTTCTGCAGGCTTGCATTAGCTAGCTTCCTTAATTCAAGCCTGGAGAAGCCACACACACCCTTAATAACCCTCAATAAAATTCATGAAAAATTCTAGCCATGATCTTTCTCTCATCCCAAACAGGTTTACAGACAATGGCTTCCTAAATAACTGAAATTGGAGCTTACTTATTATGAAGTGAACCCTAGAGCTATGTGAGGGTTCTGAGCCCTAACAAACTGTTCATCATTTATTTCCTGGGGACAGCAAAGAATTTTCTTGTGTTTTGAAAGGGTTTGTGTGGCCATGTGAGTACTTAGTAAACAGGACAAAGCGACCTCCCCGGGGTTGCCCTACCTTAATTTTGGGCATCAAAAAATAAAATGTATATATCCCTGCAACTTGCTTTGTTTATTTTAACCCTGCTGTGGGTATGAATTTGAAGATGTCTGACTGTACTTATGACCCTAGAATAGCTCAAAGACGATCAAGGTAAAGATATCACTAACATCAATAAATATTTCTGTGACCTTTCAGATACTCAAGGGAAATTAGATATTGATTTCTTTGAGAATGGGTGTGAAGATGGCTTAGGGGGCTGGCAATGGAAAATGGGAGAAAGTTGCTTTTTCTCATCAGTCCAAATACTGAACACACCAAGTTAATAAGAATTCACATTTTGTGTGGATTAATTGGCTAGTTTTACACATAGAGCTATTGTTTTGCGAAGCAGAAGGCATTCTGTTGCTGACCTGGAGGTGTTCCACAGTTAGGAAATTGCTTTCAGAGATATTTGTTGATATAGAAAGATGCCTTGTTTTTTTCATTTCATTTTGTTCATATAAATGGGGGCCAAAAAAATTCTCCTGCTTAAGACACACACGTTTGTCTTTGTTTGTCTTTCTTTACCTGAGATAGCCAGTTCAGAATGACTTCGCATCATTTTAATCATCTTGCAGTAGATTATTATATTAGCTATGGCTGTGTAAATAGCATTACTCCAAATAAACTCATTCTAAAGCACTGTTATTAAAAAGCAGGCTATCTATTATTGTTTCTTTCTGATATTCACGGCCTTCTGCTCATCTAAGTCTTTAGAAGAAATATTAAAAATTCCCCCACCCCCAAGCAAACATATATATCAGAAAAGAGACTGCTCTGAGAAGGCACAATATACAATGCACAAAAGAAATATGTCCAGAGGAGTTAGCCGTGTTAGTCTGTAGTAGCAAAATCAAAGCTTATGCTACAAAAGAAATATGTTAATTGTAAGGTGAAAAATAACAGTTCACTTCTCTGACCAGCAGGAGGCAGAAGAGCTCATTTAATGAGCTAGAACCCCTCCTTCTACCTCAGCCTAAAGTTGGATACCTGTTTCTTGGGAAGGTTCCTATTGATCCATCATAGACACTATACTTCCATAACGTCATAATAACAGGGAAATCAAGAGATCTAGAGTATATTACACTTTTTCTAACACAGAGTAAAGTATACGCATAATCTTATTCCTCACTCAGGGCCACTTGAGTGGGAATTAGAGCTAACTATATCTTGTGATGCTCATCATGTGACTGTTAAAGATACAGAAACCCTGACAGAAAAATAGAGGGCAGCATAAGTAATAATAATATAAAATGAATCTGGAATAACAAACACAAACGCGTCCAGAACCAAGAATTTTAAGAAAGGTTCTGTTTTGCCAAAAACTCCTGTGCTTTTCAGCGCAGTGGAGATTTTAGTATGTCGCTTGTAAAATCGGAAGGGTTGATTATTATTGATTTTATTAACTTTAAAAATCCCCCCAAAGGCCTTGCCACATTTACTGAGTCAACTGGTCTCTTTAAACACAACCTTCAATCTGGAATAACAAATATGAAAAAGTCTGTATTGGATTGTACAGGCTGCAACCTACACACTCTAACTACAGAGTAAGACACACAGGGACCTACTTCTGAATAAACGTGCATAGAAATGGACTTCACAGCAGGTTTAGACTGCTACCAGCTCAAAATCAGTAGTAGGTTCTGTTGACTTCATACCATCATTGGTTCTGTAGAACAAGCAAATCCCTAAGGACTAGGGTTTGTCTTTAGATCCAGCCTTGAAAACAGCAAGTGGTATGCAAGCTTTGCAACCTCCAAAAGGCATGCTTTCCCCAAAGCAAGTTCTTTCCTACTTTCTCCTTATTTGTGAGAGAAGAAGATGTTGCTGCTTGGTCTACAGGAGCAGTAAAGTGCCAAAAACATCTCACTGTTACTGGCTCAGCAACTTTAGGGGCTTTACCTTCAGTGACTTCTGAAAAAGCTTCAGTCTTCAGGTTAGATTTATGAAACAATACAAACCTTTTCAGCTTTTAAGAAGAAAATAAACTCTATGGGCCAAGCTACACATGATGAATGACACTTGAACGGCAAGTGGATTGATTGGAGGGCAAGTGAACAGGGAGAAATACACTTGCTGTTCAAGTGTCATTCGTCATGTGTAGCTTGGCCCTATCTCTCTTGGAAACACAGCAGGCTTGGTTCTTTGATGGGAACCACCAAGGAACAGACTGCAGACAAAGCCAATGTCCAACCACCTGCTTCTCACTTGCCTTGAAAACCCTTTGCTGGGGTCTCCATAAGTAGGCTGCAACTTGGCAACAGCATGATGTCACTTCCAGATCGCACTGGAAGTGGTGTCATCATGATGGAGGTGTGAATTGCCCCCCCCCCACACACACACACATCATAAGTCTCCACCTTTCACATCTCCTACCGGTTGTCAAGAGTGTATTGGGGACTGAAACAGCCTTGGGAAAGTTCCGACACACTGCTTCCACTGTCATGTCCCCTGATGGAGGAGGACTCACCAGGGACAGATACAGCCACCAACAACTCAGTCTGGTTTGGCCCAGTGCCAGCAGCAATCACCACACCACTTACTCCAGCCCAGTACTAGCAGCAGCCACTGCTCCACTAGGTCTAACCTGGCCTGGCATTAGCAGTCACTGGGACCAGCTCAGAGCTGGAGACCATCATGCAGTCAGTGGCAACAACATGTTTCAGCCAGACTTTTCCAGGGGAGAGGCTGCCAGTGGTAGAAAAGGAGGGAAAGGGGGGCAAGTAAAGGTAGGCTAGCTGGTGCATGAGAACTAGAAAATCAGGAAAAGAGGAGTGGCTGTGGGGGTTGCCGTGAAAGAAAAAGATGAATTAGTGGGGAAGGGGTTACAGGACAGTTTGGCTTAGAGATGCCAGGTTCCTGCTGGATGCATGGCATCTCCTGTCCAACCTCCTGTTATCTGCCACCTCTTTGGAACCACTGGGAGGAAAATAATTTAAAATTACAATAGCATTACATCCCTTTCATGGAAAACCTGGAAGTGGTGTCACTCTGCTGTGAGAATTACCAGAAACTCTATGGTTTAATCCATGTGGTTTTATAGTGTCCTGTGGTTTCTAAAGTGGATTGAGGCTACTTCGGCATTTTCCCCAGCAGTAACATATTGAGTTACGCCCTCCCATGTTCCTGCCCCTCCACTTCCACTGGTGGCTGGCAATTCTACTTTAGCCCCCCCCCACTTATCCTTCTCTAATTCAACAAGATCTGAACACACTGGAAAAGTGAGCACATTTGAATGGATAAGCAGTGAGCAGATTTAACATGGATAAGTACTGGGTTCTTGACCTGGATACAAAAAATGCAAAACATGCATACTGGATAAGGGATACACTTCTGGGTAGCAGCGTGTGTGAACAAGATCTTGGGACATGAGTGGACAGGAAGCTAAATATGAGCACTCAGTTTTATGCATCAACAAAAAAGGAGACTGCAATCTTGGTGTGTATTAACAAAAGGCATAATGTCCACATCACAGGATGTCATTGTCCCACTATATACCATGTTGGTCAGGCCCCACTTGGAGTATTGTGTGCAGCTCTGGAGGCCTCACTTCAAAAAGGATGTGGGCAAATTGGAATGGGTGCAGAGGAGAGCAACCAGGATGATCAGGGACCTGGAGACCAAGCCCTATGAGGAAAGATTAAGGGATTTGGGAATGTTCAGTTTGATTGCTCTCTTTAAGTATTTAAAAGGCTGTTGCTTAGGGGAGGGGAGGGAGCCGTTCTTGTTGGCATGAGGATAGGATTTGAAACAATGGGTTTAAACTACAGGAGGAAAGGTACTGGCTGGACATTAAGAACAATGTCTTCACATTAAGGATAATTTAGCAGTGGAATTGGCTGCCTACGGATGTGATGGGTTCCCCGTCATTGGCAGTTTTCAAGGAATGGTTGGACGAATATTTATCAGGGATGCTTGAGGCTGTTCCTGCATTGGGCAAGGTTTGGACTAGATGATCTTTAAGACCTCTTCTCCTTCTTCCCCTTCACAAACTTGAGTAAATTTGGGAAAGTTCGAGGTTCGTGAAATGGGACAAACCACGAACTGCACGGTTCAGTTTTTTCCCCGGTTCGTGCCCACCTCTATTACTAACTATGGCTGACCCTACTTAGCTTATGAGATCTGATGAGATCAGGTTTGCCGGGGGAATCCATGTCAGGGTGCTAAACAATGTACTTACGTATAAATCTAGGACTTCCCTTTTATTTAATGTATATAATTAAGCCATATGAGAGGGTCCCTCACTCAAGCTTTGTAACCATAAACTTTGAATTCTAGCACCTGTAGTTTAAGGATCTCAGGCAGAAGAACTGAGAGGGATCTCTACCTGAGATCCTAGGTCTCCACTAGTCAGAAGAAACAACACTAAGCTTGGTGGAACAGTGGTCTTGTTCAGCATAAGGCATGTTCCTTTGAGATAGTGCTCATTTGCTTCCTTGGTTTTCCATGTGGCAACAGCTGTGCAATACCACTGGGCATAGCTGCATGGTCACAAGCCTACATCCCCTATGCTGTGATGGGGCATCCAGAATTGTTGAAGGAACTATTGGTGGCCTACCTCCACATTTTCTGTTCTTTACGTGACCAGAACAAAACACAGAATTTTCCTGCTTGTTTATTTAAAAATGCGGACATTCCTGAACATAACAGCTTATGGCCCATACTTCATGCAAGGTTTTATGCTTCATTATTTACAGCATACACCAAAATACAACTGTTAACAGTGTTAAATAATAGCAAGGAGAGGGAAATTAAGGGCTATAGGCTAGGGAGAAAAGATGCATTTTCTGATGAGATTTGAGAAGAAGTGGAAAGTCAATGAGGCAGGCAGATTCAGGGAAGGCTATTTCGAAGAGGGGGGAAAAACAACAAAAGACTTTGCTACTGTTGTAGCCAGATGGTGCAAGTAAGCTTTGAACAAAAATAAAAAACTAATTTGAAAATACATCAGTAAAATTCATTTGGACACCATTTTATATATTGAGCCATATCCACCACACAATTAACAGTCATTCATTCATTCAGTGCCTTAAACAAAGGATCCAAAATAAATTGCAGCTTCAAAACTAAAGGACTCATATAGCTTTTATATATGTTCTATGAAGTTCTATAAAACACTATCCATTCTCATATCTTTATACAGTGAGCCCTCCCACCCTGGTAAGTCTCCTGCTGGTTGCGAAGGGGGACCCTACATTATATCAATATGCCAATCACTAATTTTACATACACACAAAACCCCCTCAAAAAGCCCCCTTAAGGTACGGGGGTGTGATGGACTCAGCTTCAGATGCTGAGATTTCCAGAAGTGAAAGTATGATTGACATGTTTCCTCCCCACCCACCCCCACCCCCAGGGCTAACCTAAAATGGCAGTTGGGGATGGAAAGTTGGGGAAGCTGTCAGTTGCAGTTGAAGAGTAAACAAGAGAGTGGAAGGGAGTTGGTACCTGGCTTTAGACCAGAGAGGGTCAGCCAGAGAATCCTCTGTGAGAGGAAATAATGTTTGTGAAACACTGTTAGTCCTAGGACTAAAGTGGGGGAAACCAGCACTAACTCCTACTTAGACTCAAGAGATCTGGGAATTATAGCAGCATCTGTTAAGGGTCCCTGGCCCTAGGTGTCAGGGCTTGCCGCAGCAGCCGCTGGGCGGGGCACCAGGCAGACAGCTCCTGACATCACAGGGGAGCCCGGGAGTCTGCAGGACCCCACTCTGTGGAAAGAGGGGCAGTATACATCACCATGACTCCCTCTCAGTCCACTCGCTGGCCTGCTCAATCTGGCCTCCTTACCCCCTGTGTCTTCCATCCTCTCCTCCTTCCAGGTACTGTCCTCCAGTCTTCCACTCTCCTTCTCACCTTCTGCTTCACTCCAACTCTGCTCCCCCACTCCTTCTCAAACCCACCACCCCAGAGCTCTTCCCAGCCACCCTTTATAGGGTTTCCTCACCCCGCCCTCCTTCCAGGCTTGTTCCTTCTCCTGACTGGGCCCAGCTGTGCGTTCCTCCAGGTGTTTCCCTCCAACCACTAATCCCTTCTGGGCTCCTTTGCCTTGCTGGCAGGGTGAGGTTGAGTGCAAGCCATCCCCAGCTGAGGGCTCCTTGGCCTTGCTCACGAGGAGCTGCCCCAGCCAACCTCCATGCTATTGGGCTTGCCTGGCCTTGCTCACGAGGAGCTGCCCCAGCCAGCCTCCGTGCTATTGGGCTTGCCTGGCCTTGCTCACGAGGAGCTGCCCCAGCCAGCCTCTGAGCTACTGAGCTTGCCTGGTCTTGCTCACGAGGAGCTGCCTTAGCCAGCTTCTGCGCTGCCTGCTCAGCAATGCTGGGCGGGGCTACCCATCTCCTCCCCCAGAATGCCTGTGGCAGCCCCCCTGGAGAGGCTTGGCTTCTAGCAACTCCTGAGTCAGGCTGCTGTCTTCTAGCCATGGTGTGGCTCTGGGCTGTAGAGGCTGCTTCCTCTCCCTGCCAGGTAAGGGCTCTGCTTGGGCTGCTGCTGGACCCACATTCCCCCTGCTGTGGCCCTTTCCCTCTGGCCTGCTTAGCCCTCTCTCTTCCCCCTGGAAGGTGGGACTGGCTGGTCTCTCCTTGCCCCCCCCCCTCTGAGGTTCTGGCCTTTTGCCCCTTCCCCCTGGAGTAGGTAGGTTCTGGCCCTGGTTGCCGGCTTGGGGGGTGGGGTTGCTGCCACCCTTTTGTCCCCTGCTGTTCCCTCTTGTTAAGTCTGGGGGCTGGGGCTCAGACCCCGGACACTAGGGAAGCCCGCCTGGCGTCAACCAGGGCCAGGGCCTTTTCGGTCCTGACCCTGGCCTGGTGGAATGCTCTGTCTTGTGAGACCAGGGCCCGGCAAGATTTGTTAGCATTTCGTCAGGCCTGTAAGACGGAGCTATTCCACCAGGCATATGGCTGATGCCGGGCGGTGCTCCCCCCCCCCTCTGTGGAGGGGAGGATCAAACTATGTGCCCTCCTATGCGGATGCAGATGTTATTATTATTGTCCACACTTGATACTGTACATAGTTGCTCTGGAAAAACCGCTGTATGGAATATCAAATCTCAACTATGTGCTGCTTTTATCTATTTGTATGTAAATATATGACATTTATATACATAGCTGTAATTTCAATGATTAGATATAGAGTTTTTTAATGTTTTTAATGGTATTAACATTTGTATTTTTGTTATCCACCCTGAGCCCGCGAAAGCGGGGAGGGCGGAATATAAATGTAATAAATTAAATTAAATTAAATTGAGGGCCAAGGAAGTGGGTAGAGAGGAGTCTCCCCTTCAGTGCCAGGAACAGGGTTATAGCCCATAACTATAACGCCTGCCCAGTATCTAGGAAGGGTTTGTCTCAGTGGAGCACCCTAAGGTCTGGAGAGGAGGGAAAGTCGTGCTGTTTGTGTTTGAAGTGTAACATCTGTGAAGCAGTGTCAAGCCAGCAACCTGGTGTTAAACCAAGTGTTTTGTGCCTCACACCAGTGAAGTTGCTGTATAAAAACCTTTCTGTTACTTAAGTTCAAGCATCTGCCTACCTGCCTTTTGATTTTAACCTTCTGTAAATAAACCTTCAGTTATGTTTTGAACCTCCCCAAGCCTTGTGTGCCAGTTTCTGCTAAAGGGAAGCGCAAACCCCTGATCTGTTCCCTACTAAGACTTGGCTGGGTAACCATTTTTAATAATCCTTAAGGGTGGAACAAGAAGGAAAGTTGAAGCTTAACATCAACCATGCTACCAGAGGCTTCCCAGCCCAGTATACAGCTTCACAGGCTTAAAGAGGAGAAGTTTTACCTCAGGGTAGGGGAAGGCCAGCCTAAGCCTGAGTTGGATGTGAGTTTGTGGCAGGGAGAAAATGTGAGGACTGGAAAATGGATCCTGTGTGTGGAAAAGGGGAAATCCATACTTTCCCACCCATACAACAGCCAGCCCAGGACTCTTTCCCAAAACATAACAGCAAAGCAGATTTTTGAAAGGTTATGAAAAAGTTGAGAAAACCCAGGCAGTGCAATGCAGGTGGCGGGGATGGGGGGGTGGGGGCGGACAGGGAGGCAATTTCATAACATCAAACCTGGGACAAATCACACATGCAGAACAGCCTTATACATTCAACTGCAACTCACCAAGAAACTAGAAATCAAGTTATACATGTACCTTTGTGAGCCAATGCACTAGATGGTTTTAGAACATAATTTTTTTAATTCTAGAGTCCCCAAAACCTTAACTGAGCTCTTTGTTGTGTTATTTCTTTTGTATGAGGAAGTGGAAAATAGATTTTAAAACTGTTTCATTTTTAAAATAAAAATGTTTTCATTTCATTTTGTTTATTGCATTTAAGTCCTTATCAGTGCAGTATTACATCTTTGCTAGGTGTTTGGGTGAACATGTCTGCCTCTTCTACTATGTTAATGGGTGGGGGGTGGGGGCAGTTAAGTAGAAACTATGAAGAAGGAGGCTGCAGGAAGAAAGAGAGGGGAAGCTGGAAAATGGAAGACAGCGACAGAGCTACGAAATGCTGAACAGCAAGGAAAAGATGACACCTGAGGGCAAGGAGGAGGGTTGCTAGGTCCCCCTGTACTCCCGGCAGAAGGTGGGGGCCCCAGCACCTACCTTTTGGGTGTCTCCTTTGAGTGTGTGCTTTGCACATGTGTGCACACCCCCGGTGTACAAAATGACATCACTTCCAGGAAGTGACATCATCATGCAGGCCATGGCTGCCCTGGGAGGGCTCCCGTGCTCCATGGGGGCCCTGATTCAGGGCAGAATTGGGCCAAATTGGACCACATTTGGCACATATTGGCCTGGAATGGGCCACTGTGGCATGGGGGAGCTCTCCCCTGCCAGCAACGGTCCAATCCAGGCTGTTTTAGGCCTGAATTGCACTGATTGGGCCTGGAATGGCCCAAATCAGG
Organism: Eublepharis macularius; assembly: GCF_028583425.1. Taxonomy (NCBI): domain Eukaryota; kingdom Metazoa; phylum Chordata; class Lepidosauria; order Squamata; family Eublepharidae; genus Eublepharis; species Eublepharis macularius. Next base: position 77,044,764 of record NC_072796.1, on the reverse strand, counting down.
CCCAAATCAGCCTGGAATGGGCTGCTGTGGTGTGGGGGAGCACTCTGCTGTGCAGCAGCACCCCAATCCGGGCCATTTCAGGCCCTCAAGAGACAACTTAATACCCACTCAGAGCGGTTTACAAAGTGTGTTATTATTATCCTCATCACAATCACCTGTGAGGTGGGTGGGGCTGAGAGAGCTCTGAGAGAGCTGTGACTGACCAAAGGTCACCCAGCTGGCTTCAAGATAAGGAGTGGGGAATCAAACCCAGTTCTCCAGAGCAGAGTCCTGCCACTCTTAACCACTACACCAAACTGGCTCCAGTGAGTGCTGAGCAGCTGTGCACACACACTGTTCTTTTCAGGGGCAGGGAGTGGGGGGAAACAAGGCTCTAGGGCATCTGTTTTTGCTGTTAACCAAAAAACACATCAACCATTAGTCCCCTTCCTAGTCTAAACCATTGATCCACTGAGTTTTTCCTCAAGCACAATTACACACACAACAACCAACCCTGAAGAAGGTGAGTGTTGGCAGGGGCACACTATGGCAGGAAACTGGCTGGCAAAGGGGTAAAGAGACACCAGTGGCTGGGCAGCTCTCTAGCAGGAGAGCACTCCAACCAGTGTAGTACAGTCACATTTAAAACAATCCTGCTTCATGTTGTTGTTTTCTTTTGACAATAAATGCATTCTGCTGTTGCCTGTTGGTTTCATGTTTCCTTGTGCTTTGTAGTTTTGTTCCCACAATGAGGGGTAAATTCAAATTCTTCCTTTTGATGTTCACCATTCCACTGCAAAATGGGGCATCACTGCCAATCTTCTCAGTTTCTCAGACAGACAAGCAGGCAGAATGATTGTCTGAATCCCACCCCCCCCCCCTGTCCAAACAGACCTATGTTTTTTCTGTAGGTTTTCCTTTTACTATAGGGGCAGGTAGGATTGTTTTTGAAAGGGCAGAGTAGGTTCACATTTGTCCTTGATTCAGAAAAAGAGGGAGCCCCAAAAGACTATGGAAACAATCCTACTCAGATGTAAATCCCATGTTACTCAGTAGTGCTTACTCCTAGGGAAGTGTTTTGGAGGATACTGGGTTGAGGAATGGGGGCTTGCAGTAGTTTAGAAACCTGAAGAGAAAAGTAGATTCTCCGTACAGTGACGATCTCTCCAAGTACCCTGATGGGGGTGGGGGAGACAGACAGGGTAGCACAACAACAAAAAAGATCCACATTTCTTCTCCCCTCCAACAGAGTTACATAAGGGCTCTCTCCCCTTGGGATCTAATTGGTAGAATGCTGTAAAGGAAAACTAGATGATGCCTGCTTGCTTTCTGCTGCCACTGTGTGGTAAGTGTTAGAAATAACAATGTCTGGTGTACTGCAGCAGCAAGAAGTAAGAAGAGCCTACCATGCAGGGGGCAGCAAGGATCACTTAGTTAGGACAGTGAGAGTAGCACCTCTCTTGTTTCCTGGGGGTCATTTCCTTGTCTTGTCTCCTATTGGGCTAAACAGGGCAATATCCTGCTTCTTCTCTCTCCTGCTCCACACTTCTTCTCTGTCTCTGCAAGATGTAGTCAGATAGCTAGGATCTATCTCTCCCCCTTTCCCTCAAGTATGTAACTTCCTCAAATAAAGCTTTTGCCTCTCTGACCAGCTCGGCGTTTAATTCCGCAGCGTTGTTTAACACTCGCTCTAACAGGGTAATGGGCCACAGAGGCAAATTAACGCAAGCTGAAGTTAAGAGAGAGCAATAAAAGTTCTGCTGTAGCCGCAGGCTAAAGCACAGAGGGCAGACAATAGAGGAAAGATGGCTGACTCCTACAGTGCACAGCAGGGGTTCCAGGTCGACCGACTACAACACGGGAGAAACTACGATCTTTGGGCAGAAAGAATAAAAGCCCATCTTATTCAACTGGACGTCTGGTCTGCAATAACAGATGAAAAACCGACTGCAGATCCGCAGAGGGAAGCCAAATGGGTCAAGCAGGACAATAAGGCAAGATCTATTATCATTAATGCTTTAAGTGATAAACAATTGATAAGAGTTATTCATGAGCCCACTTCTAGACAAATGTGGACGTCTCTTCTAGAAATAAACCGTCAAGAATCAATTAAAACTAAAATTTTGCTAATGAGGCAATTGTATCGGATTGAGATGAAGCCACAGGAACAGCTGAAAGATCATATTGCAAATTTCATGGAATTAACACAGAAATTAAGATCCCTTGGAAAGGAGATCCAGGATGAGGATCTAGCTATAATTTTGCTATCTAGCCTTCCTCAATCTTATACAAGCATCCTCAATCTTATACAAGTACATGTTTTGGAAATGAGAGAAAGTCTAAGCTTAAACTATGTACTTGCAAGACTGCAAGAGGAAAGTCTTAACAAACAATTTTATAAAAGTGAGCCAAAAGAGCTAGCTTTAAGAGTCAGTTCAAGAAATGATTTCTCCTGCAGCATCTGCAGAAAGAAAGGACATTTAAAGGAAGACTGTTGGTTTCGTGATTCACAGAGAGTAAGCAAGCCGCCACGAGGCACGGAAACAAAGGGCTTTAGGAATGCTAATGCAGCCATTAAGTCACCTAATGCCGATGGTCAAAGGAAAAGCAGATCTGATAAGAATTGTTTAAATGTTGGTAAAAGTGATCAAAGCATATGCAAATGGGCAATTGACAGTGCATGTACTAACCATCTTTGCAATCAAGAGAAGTTTTTTAATGAAATGAATGAAAGCCATGATAAATTGTATACGGCAAATGGAGAGGTTTTAACAGCTCGGGGACAAGGGACCGTATCTGCATGTTGTGCGCTACCCAGTGGCCAAACTAGAGAAGTGCAGATCACTGATTGTCTATACGTACCTGAAGTTAAATCTAATTTAATATCGGTTTCTTTGATGGCGAAGAGAGGAATTGAGACTGTATTCAAAGGAGAGAAATGTTTTATTAGCAATGAAGGTGAATTAATTGCACAAGGCACATTAGAGGATGGCCTGTATATGCTGGATTGCTCTGAAGGCGTAGTGAATTTAATTGAAAAGTGCACTCACAAGAATTGTACTAGTCTTATCCATAGAAGGCTTGGACATGCTAATATGGATTATATATATCAGCTTGAAAGGCAGAATCTGACTAATGATTTGCAAATGAGAAAATGTCCTGATGCAGAGAAATGTGATTGCTGTATTCAAGCCAAAGGCACAAGACCTTCTTTCACCAAACAGAGTGAGAAGCAGACGACAAGACCACTGGAGCTGATTCACAGTGATGTCTGTGGACCCATGGGAACAGAAACACCCAGTGGAAGTAAGTACTTTCTGACTTTTACTGATGATTTTTCAAGATTTACTGTGATTTACCTGCTCAAGGAAAAGAGCCGAGTACTGGAAAAATTCAAGATGTACCTAGCAATGGTGCAGAACAGATTCCAGAGAAAACCAATAGCTATCCGCACAGACAATGGAGGCGAGTACGTGGGGAAGGAGATGACAAGCTTCCTAGCAGATGAAGGAATAGAGCATCACCTGACCGTGCCATACACCCCCGAACTCAACGGGATCGCAGAGAGGAAAAATCGTTCTCTCACAGAGATGTGCAGGAGCATGCTGCAAGAAGCACAGCTACCTCAAAAATATTGGGGAGAAGCTATCAACACTGCTGCCTATCTGCAGAACATGCTACCTACAAAGGGTGCAAGCAGCACACCATTTGAACTGTGGTACAACCGCAAGCCCAATGTAAGGCATCTGAGAGTGTTTGGATCAAAAGCCTACACTTATGTTCCGAAGGAAAAGAGGTCTAAGATGGATCTCAGAACAGAAGCAGGCATATTTGTTGGATATGCACTGGGATGCAAGGGATATCGAATCCTCAACCCAGAGACAGACACGGTGAAGATCCGCCATGTGGTGTACATTGATGAAAAGGAGAAGGCAAGCAAGCCTGACACCAGAGAGTCTACACCAAAGGAAGCTGATGCAGCACAGCAGCCAGAGATTGTGCAACTCTGGGACCTGACTGAGACGCAAGAGACACCTGCAGAGCCCACAGAAAGAGAAGGGGAAGCAGAGCCAAGTGTCAGACGCTCAGACAGAACAAACAAAGGAGTTCCACCACTGAAATTTTCTTACCTGGCAAAAACAGAAGCTGTACCAGAACCTTCTAGCTGGGAAGACATAGAAGGAATGCCAGCAAGAGAAGCAGAGAAATGGAGAAAAGCTGCAAAAGAAGAAATTGACTCTCTGATCCAGAACAAGACATGGATTCTCACAGAACTACCACCTGGAAAAAGGACAGTAGGATGCAAATGGATTTTCAAAACCAAACTTGATGCAGATGGAGAAGTACAAAAGTACAAAGCAAGACTAGTTGCAAAGGGATATTCCCAGAAGTATGGAGAAGACTATGATGAAACCTTTGCACCAGTAGTGAAACACACTTCAGTAAGAACACTACCGAGCATAGCAGCCGCAAGGAAGATGCATGTGGAGCATCTGGATGTGAAAACTGCTTTTCTTCATGGAGAGCTGGAAGAAGACGTGTATATGACACAGCCTCCTGGATTTGAACAGTCCAAAGACAGAGGACTTGTATGCAAACTGCAGAAGAGCATTTATGGACTAAAACAGGCTGCAAGAGCCTGGAACCAGAAACTGAACCAAATGCTCATCAAAGAAGGATTCAAGCAAGGCGGGGCAGAACGCTGCCTGTACTCAAGAAAGAAAGACAACAAATGGACTTTTATTCTGATTTATGTAGATGATATTCTCCTTTGTTATGAGGATCAACAAGATTGTGATGAAATAATTCAGCACCTGAACCAAGAGGTTGAAGTAAAGCGTCTTGGAAATGTCAGCTTTTACCTTGGCATTCAAATAGAGCGAGAGGAAGATGGAAGCTATCTTCTCAATCAAAAGCAAAAGATCATGGATTTCCTAGACTACATGGATATGAAAGATGGAAAACCAACATGTACTCCAATGGAAACAGATTTCCTGAAACAAAGTGGAAACAATGAACCTCTGAGAAACATCAAAGTATACAGAGAAGCAATTGGAAAACTGCTGTACATAAGTACAGTGACCAGACCTGACATAGCAGCAGCAGTTGGAATACTGTGCAGGAAAAGTGCATCACCAAGTGTGAATGACTGGCAAGCAGTCAAAAGACTGGCAAGATACCTGAGAGGTACTGCACAACTGAAGCTCAAGCTACCAGCAAGCGACAATCCCAGACTAGTGGGATTCATGGATGCTGACTGGGCAGAAGACATCACAGACAGAAAGTCTACCAGTGGACGAGTATTCTTTTATGGTGGAGGAGCAATCAGTTGGACAAGCAGAAAGCAAGACCTAGTAGCAGCATCAACTACAGAAGCTGAATACATATCAGCAGCAGAAGCATGCCAAGAACTCAAGTGGATTCTACAACTATTAGAAGACTTTGGGATAAATGAACCCAAACCTATACAACTCTTTGAAGATAATCAATCTTGCATAAAGCTTGCAAATACAGAAAGAATTGGATCAAGAACCAAGCACATTGACATAAAGAATCACATTGTGAGAAATATGCAAGAAGAAGGGCTTGTTGAGCTACAGTACTGCCCTACAGAAGAAATGATAGCAGACATCCTCACCAAGCCACTTGCCAAAGAGAAATTTCAAAGTCTACGAGAAAGACTGAACTTTGTGGACTTTGTACACTAGACATTGAGAAGGGGTGTTAGAAATAACAATGGCCGTTTCCAGACGGCCCCCCGCCTTGCGAAACGTCGCGCGTCGTCGCGCGTCGTCGCGCAGAAAACGCGAAATATCGCGTTTTCTCGCGCGAGTTTTGCGCGACGTCGCGCAAAACTCGCGTGAGAAAACGCGATATTTCGCATTTTCTGCGCAACGACGCGCGACGACGCGCGACGTTTCGCAAGGCGGGGGGCCGTCTGGAAACGGCCAATGTCTGGTGTACTGCAGCAGCAAGAAGTAAGAAGAGCCTACCATGCAGGGGGCAGCAAGGATCACTTAGTTAGGACAGTGAGAGTAGCACCTCTCTTGTTTCCTGGGGGTCATTTCCTTGTCTTGTCTCCTATTGGGCTAAACAGGGCAATATCCTGCTTCTTCTCTCTCCTGCTCCACACTTCTTCTCTGTCTCTGCAAGATGTAGTCAGATAGCTAGGATCTATCTCTCCCCCTTTCCCTCAAGTATGTAACTTCCTCAAATAAAGCTTTTGCCTCTCTGACCAGCTCGGCGTTTAATTCCGCAGCGTTGTTTAACACTTGCTCTAACAGTAAGAACCAAAATTAAACATATGAGCTTTTTGGTGTTATAGCTTGGTTTCCTGGATTTGGTTCACTGTTCTGGAAGCAGCTTTAACAAACTGAAACAGTGGCTGATTCCACACGGCTTACCTGAAGCCGGGACGTTGTGGAACATTGCGGGTCATGCCGGAAAAAAAGCAGAAGATGGCGTTTTCTTGCACGCGTTTTGCGCGACATCATGCAAAACTCGTGCAAGAAAACACGATCTTCCGCATTTTTTTCCGGCATGATCCGCAATGTTCCACAACATCCCGGCTTCAGGTAAGCCATGTGGCATCGGCCCGTGATTTCCGGGTGTATTTCTAGCTTGTTTGTTTCATTTTGCACACTCCTATATGAACCTACCCAACCACTCCAGTCATCTTCAGATGTCCTGCTTTTGGTGCCCCTACCATCTGAGGCTAGGAGGGAATAGTCGGAGAGATGATTGGCTCAGGCATGGTACTGAAACTTTGGAACTGCAGAAGGCAGTGAACAAATATGTATGACATGTTCTGTGCTATTATATAAATGTATAATAGCAAGATTATAATGGCAAGATTATTTTGAGTCTAAATTCTCCATAATGTTTGGTTGCTGAAGAGAAAAGTGATATGCAAAACGTTAGTCACTTATTGGAGATAAATCAACCACCATTGTACTCCCCAGCTAAATCATTCCAATAGATTTTTGTGACTCTGGCTGAATAGTTGTTTCATAGAGTGGTAGGCTATATAATTGTTATATCACCATATATACATTGCCCACCACCACCATATTTGTTCAGCCCAGTTCTAAATGCATTACAGAACTTCCTAAGACCTGCCAGACTACCAGAGATCATTGTGAGACAGAGAAAATGAATGTGTGGACTCAGAGACAATGTTGACTCTGTTCTAGCACATCCAAGACTTTAAAGAGCTGTTGCTTTCAAGAGGTCTTTTCTAGACATACCATAGAATTTATTTATTCATTCTAAATTCATGTCCTGCTCAATTAGCTTCAAAGCCCTCTAGACATCTCAGCTAAGTTAGAAGTCTTCTGTTCCTCCAGAAAGCTTATATACTATCTATGCTTTTATTTAGTTTTTCAATAGAGAAATCAGAATTCTGTCTGCAATATAGATTCTTCTCTACTTATTCTCTTTTTTTCTATGAAAACGAAACAGGCTCTATTAAGAGTATATTTCAGAATCATTAACAATCACGTCAAGAGGGAGGTCTTCTACTACCAAGATAACTTTCATATGGTGGTTAAACAAAATCTGCTTGCATATTTGTTCCTGCTTTAAAAGAAGTACATTTGGTTTTTCTGTGTTATGCCTGTTCTTTTTCTCTTCTTTTTCACGCAGGCTGTAGAACTCCTTATAAAGCTAGTGTGTATAAGGATGTATATGTAACAAGCCTCAGAGCATGATCTATTTTGAAGATGTATTGTAATAGCCTAGCAAAGTAAGATGCCAATAACTGAACAGAAAGACTTGGTGAATGATTGTATCACTCACAGCTAGATGATCATGGAATAAGAATCAGGTGCAGCTGTAGCAGAGTATGGTTTGAGGATAAAACTCAGAAAATATTCACATTCCTGGAGTAATGCTTTGCCAGGAAACTAGGGAATATAGTATAAAAACTATATTATCTTGCAAAAATAGTTGATACACAGCTGGCAAAACTACTTCAAGTAACAGTGGTGAAGTGGGTAGTGCTATAATATAAGTATAGCCTTTTATCTGAAAAAACATGATTTCTAAAGTACATGGGCACTTGGAATGCTCTTTCAAAATGGAAAAAAGCCAGCATTCCAAGAGCCATTTCAAGGATCCTGGGTAAGGAAGTAGCCCCTATGTCCTACACTATTTTGGAACATGAAATTTTGCTACAGTTTCATATGTTGGCTGTTGTACAGGAATCATGGCAGACTATCTTAAACCTTTTTTTTTAATGGGAAGTGACTCATAAAAGCAAATTATAAATCAGTTTAACTGATCATTAATCCCTTGTTTCAGCCTTAAATTAATAATTCCTACAGGATTCTGCCACTTAGGTATTTTATACATTAAAAATGCCTTTCTTAGCTTTTAGGGTCTTAGCAGAACACTAATTATCTAAGCCAGTGAAAGTAATTGCGTTAAGTCACATTTAAGTTAGTTATTGATGTCACTAGCACATGAGCCTGATTAATTTTCTCAAGATTGGGGCCTAACAGTTTTACCACGTGTTTAATACAAAGAATTTGTTGTAAAGCTACACATCATATAGGACAGTCCATAATTGTTCTAATTATTTGTTCTCAGCCATTTAAGGAATTTCACTTTCTTCAGTTAATTAGCGAAATCGTGCCTCCTCTCCATACCACTGCACTGCCAAACCACTACAATACCAATGCATGATCCAAGAATTGTACCTAGTAGTAGGCATGTGCATAATGGGAAAACAAGCTGAAATTACAAATGAATTTTGCTGGTTCCGCTTGTTATAATGGATTCCAAAACACTGAACCAAATTTGAGAAACTAAATTGCAACACACACACACACATGTCTCATCGAGTGTTTCTGAGCATTTCAGCTCAATTCTTACCAGTGGGCTGGGCAGCAGGCAGGCCACCACCATTATGGAGGGAAGGAGAATGAGCCAATGAGCTAACCGAAAACAAAGTCATCCATTGGAGGGAAGTGGGGAAGGCAAATCTTTTTCTTTTTTGACTGCTTCTCAGGTAACAGCAGCCAACCAATGGAAACTCAAGGGAGAACTGCCTTCAGGCCCCTCTTCCCTTCCCTTCAGGCAACCTAGGCGTCCTCTCTCTCTCTCTTGCATGGTCCACTAGTTGGGCAAAGGGGTGTCCAGCAGCTGGCAGCAAATCAAGGCCAAGCCCAACCTTGCCAGGATGGGGGAGTGGACAAAAAGGAGATTGGCCAAGGGAGGCCGAGAAATAGGATTACCAGCTCCAGGTTGGGAAATTCCTGGATATTTGGCGGGTAGATCCTAGAGAAAGCAGGATTGGGGAGGGGAGGGATCTCTGCTTGGTATACTGCCACAGAGTCTACCCTCTAATGCAGCCATTTTCACCAGGGGAACTGAACTCTGTTGTCTGGAGATCAGTTGTGATTCCAGGAGAAATCTAGGCCCCACCTAGGGGATGGCAACCTACTAAGTGTTTACAGCTCCAGGTTGGGAAGTTCTTGGAGATGGATCCTGCAAAAGTCAGAGCTTGGGGAGGGGTGGTTTGCAGGGTATAATGCCATAGAGTCCAGCACCCAAGCAGCCATTTTCTCCAGGGGTACTGTCCTAAATTGTCTCAAGATCACCCCTTCAAGATGGCTCCTCTAACTCCCTGGAAGTGGACTGACTAGGGTTGCCAGGTACCCCAACCCCCCCCCCCCCCAGTGGGATATCTGGGGCCTGGCTCCTACCTTTGTGGCTATCATTTTCGCACACATGCAAAGTGCACATGTGCCCCCAGCTTGAGGGGCACAGGGCACCCTGGGAAAACTCCCACGCTCCCCAGGGGGCTGAATCGGGCTGAGTCGGGCCCCTGCAGAGCACAGCAGCGCTCCTGCACTATGCAGCAGCCCAATTTGGCCCAATTCAGGCCCTATTCAGCTCAAATCTGGGCCCATTCAACCCAAATCAGCCCGGATTCGGCCACTGCAGAGTATGGAAAGTGGGGTGGGTTTTTTGTGGTTTCCTTGACTTGGATCATTAACCATACAGACATCCTTTTAGACTTGGTAGAACCTTCCTGATTTGAGGTATGAAAATCTGGACCTTATTTAGTGTATCTGTCAATAGTTTTCAGGCATCCTTGACAGATTTTGACTGTCTTAATTCTTCCTTTTTATTTCTTTCTGACTATCCCCCTCGTTTTTGTAAAGTTCCCTATCAGATGTGAGAGTTTTGGATTTGAAAAGTAACTGTCCATTGACATGAATGGTGAACTGAATAGCATTGAAATCAGTGTTCCCCATCAGTACAACATCTACAATTCATACCAAGTCTCATGCCTCACTGAGAACCAAGTCCAGAGTCGTTCCACCTCTAGTCAGCTTTGTGACCAACTACTTCAATGCAAAATCATTTATTATGTCTAGAAACTTTTTAAAAAAAACAGCATGATTTTGCTGGAAATAGCAATGTCTGGTGTACAAGAAGGAAGAAGAGAAGAAGATGCTTCCATACAGGGGGCGGCAAGGATCAGTTAGATAGGATAGTGAGGACAGCACCTCTCTTGTCTCCTATAGGTAATTTCCTCGTAGTAGTTGTGGTCATTCCACTGGCTGCTCGTTTGTAAGCTTAGGGGGTCCTGCAGGGATGCTCATCATTTCCTGCACCTCTTGTGCAGTTTGCCTCAATTCATGCCTCATTCTTTCCATTTGGGTTTCAAGGGATTGTAATTCTGCAGATTTTTGAATGTTCTGCACAGCCTCTGCAGGGGGTCTCCATGGCGGGGCATCATTCGGACCCATGGTCCCTTCAGATGTGGGCAGTTGCGGCGTCTGGCCCCCTGACAGGTTTGGTAGCCTGGCCGCAGCGCCCAATTCGCACAAGTCCCAGGGGTCTACCTCTTCCTCAGGTTTGACCCCCCCTTTTGCTCCTTTATGGTGCCAGGGTGTATTCCTTGGGGCCCCAGTATTTGTATATCCTCTAGTATCTCGTGTACGAGTCGATATTCGCTGGTCCTAGACCACATGGAGTCTATCGGTACGACCCTTGTTGCGCCGATCTCCAGTGCTCTCAGGGGGTCTAGGGGCCCAGCCTTGGCGGGTCAATTTCTTCCTCACTGACGTATTCTTCTGTTGCAAGGGAACAGTAGCAGTACGTTGACCCTCTTTTCCTTTGTATTTTCTCATCAGCAGATATGGATCGGTGAGGAAACCATTCCTGGGTGGTTGGCCGATTCCAGTTGTAGTGGACCACTCCAGCCTTGGGAATTGCTCCTAGCTCCCTGTATCTTAGGAGGGTCCCCAAGACCCCCAGTCCATGCATCTCTGCTACATTTACATCCATTAGGTATTCCAGCCTTGATTGTGGTGCTGGAATCAGTGCTTTAGAATGTCCTCCAGGATTTTCACCTGGTCCCAGCCAAAAGTCTGGGTGAGTATTTGAGTCCTCTGGCTCTGCAGTCCCCAGGTTCAACTCCAACAACATGATGCCAGTAGCCAAACTCCAGAGGTGCTGGGTACAGAGGGAAAAAGGATTCCTGCCAAAATATCAGTTCTAGGGACAGCAGTCCATGGCAGATAGATCCCCAAACCCCTCACAGCAAGCACTCTCATGCATTGGTTGAAAAAGGTCTTTATTTAGAGATCCATTAAGTTCATGAGTACATCCATAGATGGGATAGGTTGGCAGGAATGAGTATACAAGCATATGCACTATTAATATAAGGAGCACTGTTCCCCCCTCCCTTTGAGCAGTTAGCATTTAGGCGCGAAAATCCTAAAAAGTTCCATGAGAACACAATAGCTTAGTCTGGATAGAGAAAAGCAGAAGATTACAAGGAATCAAAACCCTCTTTCCCCTGTGAAGAGTTACATTATAGCTGCAAGGTCACTGAGCATATTTTCAGAGATAACAGTTGCTTATTCTGGGAGTAAGGCACTTTCATTTTCAAGCAGGTCCACATTGGTACTTGATTATGTGACTACAGTACAAAGCACAATCATATGAACAAAACACAATCATATGAGCAATGCATGATATTAGTATATTAGATCAGGGGAACATAAATGGCATGGATGGGTGCAGACATGACGCCATGAGCCTCACCTACTTTTCTTTTAGACACCAGGCTAAAAAACATCTTTTTACCCAGGCTTTTAATTTGGAGTTTTATCTTATGACCTTTTAATGGTCTGTTTCTGTTTTATGGATAGTTTTTATGTTGCTTATGTCTAATGGCTTGTGTTTTTGAACTTTTTATATTCTGGTTTTTAATTGTAAGCCACCTCAAGCAGGACTTTGTAGAGGAGGCATAGAAAACCAACAAACAAATTAATAAATAGTTGAAGTAATGTTTTCCCCTTTAGTCTTATTTCCCTCTCCATCTCAAGATCTGTCTCCTTCTTTGCTCCTGCTTTCTTGGGGGCAGGGAGAGGGTCAAAATGTATCCTTTTAAAAGGGCATTGTTATTGTTTTCACTTGGGAGTATTTTGCTGATATTAAAACAACTTCTCTATATGATAACAATAATGCCAATATTGAAAACAATAATTATACCCTTCCTAACCTTCCAGCATGGAATTAAAATGACAATTTTTGAAATACACACTCCTAGATTATCCCCCTAATATTTTCTAACTTATTTGAGACTTTGATCTACAGAGCAACACTGTCCCTATGTCCCTCTGTTCTTTCCATAAAGTTTACACCCAGATAATGCCCTGGGGTGTGAGAGAAATGCTTCAGCACAGCTTATTTCTAACTTAGTAAAATGACCCTCAGCAAATGCTATCACATCGTGCTAACTAGATGCTTGCATAAGATGTAAGAACAATTCCTTACAGGACCTCCCTTTGCACTCTTGTTTGGAATGTACAGATATTGAAATGAGGCGCACAGATATCAATGCTCTCAGCTGTCTCTTTATTGCCTCCCCAAAACAAACATTTGAGAAGGAACAAGAAATGGACCAAATTAGCTGAGCCAACTTAATGATGGATGCAATTCACTATTGGCAGTTATTAAATCCTCTGTGCCTATAAGTTGGGAGAAGGCTGAGCAAATATTGCTATTGCGACAAAATGACTCTTAGACCTATTCCTGAAGTGGTGTGAATTATACATCACTGCATCCTGAGGGCTATGCCTAAAGACACCAGCTCCCTACCTCTTAGTTATCACCATCTTTTCTATTTACAGTTGTTGTTTTTGTTGTTGTTTTTTAAAGGACTTTATCATCCATTTTGCCTAAAGGAAGAGAACTACACTGTTTGTTTTTCCTCTTCTTTTCTTGTGAAGAAAATTTGTGTTTCCAGTTTTAGCTGGAGCTTTGTGACAAAAACACCACAGGTCTCTCACACTGATGGAAGAATTCCTTTCTGAAATGAAAGTATCCAAAATGGAGCAAGCCTGGGGGGTGTTTCTGTGATTCTTTTGAAGCTGGAGACTTCCTCTTGGGTTAGCTTGTTAAAGTTAGGGATATTTCTGTTTGATTGTGTTCTTTAAGAAACTGAATTCTTGGGGCACATCTTAGTTCATGCCCTCCATGCCTCTGATGCATCACACTCAGACCCTATGGCTACCTAAAAGGGTCAAGCGAGGATTTGCTCCATGCCTGTGGTTTTTCTCTGTATTACTCTTTCTAAAGCCTCCAGCTTTAGGATCTAGAGGGTATGTAGAATATTTTAGCAGTTTTGAGAGAGGAGTAATTAAATTCATTTTCCCAGTTGCAAACATATGTACAGGGGGTGTATCGAGGTCAAACTAAACATTACACAAAGATTTTAATAGCATAACTGAAAAGCATTTTTAAAAAGAGAAAAGCTGCTTCTGGAGGGGTGATTAGGAATAGCGAAATGGTGAGGAAAACGGAAAGAGTAACTTAGTCCTTTCCCTTATTCCTGATCCCTGCTCTGATCTCCCCTCTCCTCCCTCCACAGAGTTCCAAATTAGTGTTTGCCTTCATTTGAACTGCCACAGGGCACAGCTGCTGGGTGGGAAGCCTGGAACAAGAAATAGCAGGTGGGAAAAGCATCCAATAGTTTCTCCTGACATACTCATTGTCTGATCGCACTATCCTCTCTGGAAATGTCTTTTACTCTTTTTAAAGGGCCATCAGGGTAATGTTAGGTGCACCTCTGACTCTCAGCAATTAGAAAAAAGTGAGAATTAGCAGGTATTATGGCAAAATTGGCCCTCTGATTTCTCCCCACTTCAGATGGTCATTATTGAACAGTTACTTCGCTATCTGTTAAAAGCAACTTCATTCTGACCTAATTTTGAACCTTGTGTTGGGGCTCCAGGGGTGAAGTGAAGGCCTAAGGGTCAAACTACATGTTATGATTTGTAACTTGTGATGTCTGAGGCTCTCCTGACCCCTAACTCTGAGTGCGAGTCAGACAGTAGGTTTGAGTGAATTCATTTCCCATATGTTTGGGAAATGAGTTCCCACCTACTTGACATAGAGGTTGGAGGAACCTAAACACTACACATTACAAATCAAACACCCTGAGTTGGACTCACATATGAGTTGCGGAGTCTGCTCAATTCACGTGTGTACAGTCCCTAGTTAGAATCACGGCCATGGTGCCTGTGCAGCAGGGGCTTTAGCCTTCCCAGCTGCGCCACTGTTGCAGTCTCAGGCGCGATATGTTCCTGGGCCTGACTGGGAAATCCACATGTATCCTAAGGAATGTGCAAGTTTCCCCAAACAGCATGTCAGAACTGTTGAAAGTTGCAGAGGCACTGAGAACCCACAACTCACCTGTGATTGTGTTACACCTGATGCAGGTAGAGACCCAAGCCCAACTTGTTTACTCCTAATGTATATCCCCTTCCATCTGTCTACTGCTATTAGCTTGAGATCAAATTATTGATCTCCTGTCATTCCATAGAAGCTGTTTCCACATAGGGGTGCACCTTATCATGGCAACAGCAGCACGTGGCAGGGGAGTGGATGAGAATAGCATACATACGTCCCTGTTCTCATGCTGCTTGCTGCTGCCTCCTCTCCTACTTTTCTCCCATTGCACCTGCATAAAAGGGCAGATGTGATGACACTTTTGCTGTCACATTTCACCTTTCCCCTAATTTTCCCATTCCCAGCTGAAAACATGCTCTTGAAAGGGTCATTCAGTTATAACCGATTCCATAAGCTGAATTTGAACTCCTAGATAAACTGTGGATCTGGCAGCATGGCATCCATAAGGAACTGCCGCATTGTACAGTTTGAATATAATGTTTTCAATTACATCCATCCATCAGTCTCGCACAATGCTTTGTGCATATAAAATGTTATGCAGAATCTAGTTTGGAATTAAAAGAGGTCAATAATGAAGGAGGGTAGGAGGGTTTGGGAAGACGTAGCCTGCCTCTAAGCATTTGCAGAATAAAATTCTGAAACTGTAAAATCTTTCCTGGCCTTCCTATCATTGAATTTCTCTTTGATCAAACTGGAATTAGTTTGAAACAGACTACATGTTCTTCAAAAGAGGAACAGATTGTTGGATTTCAGGAACAAATTGGGTAAAAGGGAATTAAGAGAACTCTTCTTAATAACACTATAATTAAGTAACCCAGAAGAGACTGTATATGTATATTACAGCAGCGGTGTGAAGGTCTGAGGGAGCTAAATTGAGAATCTTAAGGGGCTACGCAACCCCACCACTCATGTTATTTCCATCAGTCAATGAGACTTGCCTGAGGTCTAAATAACACTTACACTTTTTGACCTCCCTCCCTCTCTCCTAGTCTCTGTGCTATTGAGTTTATACCTTCTCCTAATCACTCCTATGTGTGTGGTAAATATTATAACTTTTATCAACAAGAAATAAAAGAATTCTGAAAGTGACAGATAGTAT
The DNA here is from genome assembly GCF_028583425.1 of Eublepharis macularius. Taxonomy (NCBI): domain Eukaryota; kingdom Metazoa; phylum Chordata; class Lepidosauria; order Squamata; family Eublepharidae; genus Eublepharis; species Eublepharis macularius. Next base: position 77,028,971 of record NC_072796.1, on the reverse strand, counting down.
CTTGTTATATCTGTCATCTCCAGTTACTGTCTGTGACATGACAGAATGTAACCTGACTGAGATGCATTATGACATGACACACAACACTCATTACCCAGTTTGCAGTTCATTAGAGAAAACAGAAGAGGCAGAATCCCCCTTTTTCTGATCTCCATCTTCCTCTTCCTACTAAGGCTCAGGTACTTTTTTCAGTTCTACCACATCTCTTTTCATAAGACTATGAAGAGAAAGGTCTTCAGGCCTGAGGAGCAAACTTGTACTCATACCAATTTGTGTTTAATTAGCGGTGGTTCTTGACTATAAAATATCTGATTTAGCAGCTACTCAGTTTTTTAAAATGAAGTGTTTTATTCACTTTACTAGTAACAAAGCTCATTGTAGGAAAAATGCAATGGGCTTTAGAAAGGGCAGGGCGGGCAGGCCAGGCATTGCTGCCTCCCCCACACCCCAATCTTGGCCAAGGGAGGGCAGGGAGTCTGGGCTGGGCACTGCTGCCTCCGCCACCGGCTCAGCCTGATGGGGCTGAGTGCAAGTGTGTGGGGCCTTCCCGCCACCTGTGGCTGCACAAGAATAAAAGGTGAGTCGTCGCCAATAGGGCTCACCTTTTATGTAGTGGGATTACTGTTTGTATGTAACTTCTTCAGACTTGAAGTTCTTTCCCCCTTAGATACTAGTCTACTCACAATTTGAAGTGTACAGAAGATGATCTGGAAATATAAATCAGTGGGATTTAAAAGAGCAGGAACAAGAATGCAATCCTTTGTGTCCAGTCAGCTTCACTTTTAACTCTGCCACTTTAAGCAGACAACACCCTTCTAAAGCTAAGGGCATAACTCTTGTGTAGACAGGTACTGATGATTTCCTAGTAGGATTTCTACTACTTCAGTGGTAAAAATGTATCTTTTTCCTGAGTCACCTGTTTTTTTAAAAGCTATTCTTTTAACACTTTGCCTCCTCGTCTATACCTCGTTAGTAGTCATTACATTTGACAGGGTTTTTTTTACTATTAATCTGGGGCTAAGAACACATTTTTCATGAATTTCCATAAATTGTAATCAAAATTTGCATGTTCAATGAGGGAACATTTTTTAGACCAGAGATGCAAACTGCATAAAAAGTAAAAATATTTGGCATTTTTCATCCAAGGCACAAAGCACTGTTCACAAGAATGTAAAGTGTAATGTGTTTGATAAAGATATAATTACTGAGCAAGCTTACAAAAATGGCCAAACTTGGGGAAGAACTCTTTTCAATACAAAGAGATGGCTTCAATACTAAAGTTAATCTCTTTCTCTCTTTTCCATCCACCCGCCCCCCGCTCTCTAGACAATGAATGAGGTAAGCCTTCCTCTTCCCTCCATCTTCTTTGCTTATTTAAAAATATGTGGTTTCATCCTGCTGTTGTCCTTTTTTCCAATGTAGTACAGAGCATCTGGGTGTGGGACCAAGTTGCTGATTCCTGGTGGTGATGGTGGAGTGTTCCATCAAGTCATAGCTGACTTATGGCAATTCTTGCTGGGTTTTTATGGCAAGCAACTAATAAAGGTTGCCAGTGCTTGCCTCTGTAACCATGGTCTTCATTGGAGGTTTCCCATCCAATTACTAACTAAGGCCAACCTTGCTTTGCTTCCAAGATCTGATGAGATCGGGTCCGGCTGTGCTATCCAGGGCAGGGGTGCTGATTTCTACAGCTTGTAAAACGTTGTACATGTACTACTTATTTTGCATAATTTATTCCCCTTTTAATAGTAATAAGAACAGCTAAATTAGGCAGCAAAGCCCTCTTCTGCCCCCCATCAGGCCTCTGAGATTGTATCAGGCACTGCCCATGCAATTCAAACTGATTTTCACAGCCACTGAGGACTAGAAACTTGCTTTTGAAAAAACAGACAGCTGAAGTTTTCAGGGTACTATATTATTCAGCATTTCTATGCATTTGTGCAAAATCACAGAACCATACAGCTATAATAAACATGTAATTTAATGTTCTCCAAACAATAAAAAGTAAAGAGGAAAGAAGTGACTTTGGAACTGGTCATTCATTGAATTAACTAGGTATTCCTGCAGCATCCCAGTGCTCTGAGTGCTACATCAGGAGCAAGTCTAGATCTTCCTTGTAAGGAGAGTGGTGTACTCCGTATTTATGGGTTTGCATTGCTACAGAATATATAGATGGTACAAGGCAGGCACCTAGCTCTGCTCATTCTTGCCAACTTCTGTTTCCCTACTCCTTGGATTTCAAGTTTACATCACCGTGTTCTAAAACTCGTCTTGTGATTTAAGTGGTTAAGAACATGGCTAGTAGCCATGGACGGACCTATCCACCATAACTCAGTCTAACACACTTTTCAAGCCCTCTATACTCCTGACCATCACTACCTCCACTGGCAGTGAATTTCACAGTTTAATCACTCATTGAGTAAACTATTTCTTTTTGTCAAACCTGAATTAATAATTTCACCTAGCCAAAAATCTTGGTGCACTGGAAATGGGATTTCCATATTCTCTGCATTCCCAAACTTAATGCTACAAGGTGTTGTGTTGGTGCTAGGACTCAGGACTACATTAGCCCTGCTGTGCAGATAGTAAATCAGGATTTTCATTCTGTATATCAACACCCACCCCTGACCATCTGCAGGGACTGGCAAGGAAGCACCTGAACTGTAACAGGCTAGACCATGCCAGGAGCTAACCCACAACTCCTATAGGGTTTCAAGGTCTATCTTTATGACTGATTTGATCACCTTGGGGTCTGCACTCCTGCTTCTACTTGCAGTCCTCCTCTACCTTATCTTGCCCCAACTTGGCTGGAGCTGAATTTGAAAGTTAGGAATGTCCCAGAACCAAATTTGTGGTGTAAAATTTCTCTGTATCAAAATATTTTTAAAATATTTAAAATTTCCCCTATTAATTAGAGGCCTTGGCTTACTGGAAGGAAGTATTAACTTTACTTTATTGCCATGGTATTTGCTTGTTTTGAAAATCTCCCTTTGATTTTAGATGCTGTGCTTTAAAAAAAAATCAATATACAGGCAGGACGAGCCTGTCCCTGCTGCAGTATCATACTAATACATGCCCCATTTGGCATGAACAGGGCTTGCAGACAGCAGTCCACAGGAGCGGTGCTATTTTTGAGTACAAGAGTGATCATTAAGTATGCCATATTGGAGGAAGTTTCTAAACACAGCCAGAGGCCATTTGCTCGGGAGGTTAGGGTCCAGAAGATTTCACAACAATAGCACATTACAGCAGCTGAGGAAAGCCGAGAAGACGTGGCCAAGGCATTGTGCTTAAAGGATGTCTATGAGATCCAGCTGTACAGTAACCAAGAGTGACATTCTTCATGTTGTATCAGTTTAAAAATCCAGATAGGTCTAGATATAGATGTCAGCTACTAGGACAACCAGGCTTCCATTGCCCATGGACATCTGCACAGCCAGCACCTGTCTACTCAGCAGGTTGTGTGCCTCATAGTGAAGGAATCAGCATGATCTGTTTCCTCAGCTGGCTCCTTCCCCTCTCTAGGCAGATGCACCAGCAATAGACAGGGGAAGGTGCACCTCCCACCAACCTGCGCCAGCACACAAAGTTCAATCAAGGGAGGAAAGTGATAATTATTTTGCTGTGGATTGCAGATGGTCACTTTTTCAGTAGGTCTGCCCATTTCAGTGTATTGGCTGGCTGTGTTTTTCATATCATTTCCTCAGACAGACAGACCCACCACACACAATGAAAATGTCTTATAAGTGTGTTTGTTAAAAGCTCCACCTTAAGATCAGGCCATGCAAGGTATCTGCTGAAAATTACTTGCACATCTTTAAAAAAGAATCAATTGAAAAAGAAATTCTGTTGCAAAAGTGAGACTAAAGGAGTTTCTCAGCGGAAACTGTTAGGGACACCATGCATTATAAATGGTGACAGAGGCAATCTTTTTCACTGTCTATTCTGTTAATTGTTTTAACTAGACAAGATGGGGATTTCTTGGAGGGGGGAATCAGCTATTCATGTCAAGATCGCAGTATCATTTAAACTGTTCAGAATTTAAAATATGTGAACTTTCTCCCAAACAGGTAATGATAAAAATAATAATAAAGTTAACTGGGTGTGTGTTATATATCCAGGCCAGCATTTATTTGCTTGTTAATCCTCTATCTTTTTATTCAGTTCAGCTTCTTGCATTCTTTCACCAGTCAAGTCAACATTACTGTCTTTTTAAAACAGCTGTAAATCTCTTTGATTGGGACTGGAGGCTGGAATCATTCATGTTGTGTTAAACTAAACTGTCTTATCTCCTTGAGTGCCATGAAGCCACTGGCATGTCCAGAGCAGCATTTGTACATGGCCTAGGGATGCCAACATTTGAAAGCTATTAGTAAAGACATTTGCGGAGGAAACAGAGACATGACTGCATCTCCTTCACTTACACACACACACACACACATCTCTAAAACATACAAAACATTTTATATGGGACAGAACTAGAGGAGTAATAATAGGAGTTCATTTTCTGCTTTTAAGAATAGACTTTTATCTCTTTCATGCCAGCTATGCCTGCCTGAACCAAGTGCTCTGGCAGCTCCAAAATGGCGGGGAGGTGTGAGGACAACTTGCAAGTTTCTTGTCCCTCAGAAAACAAGAATGGTTTGGCATTAAACTGGCATGCCAGTACCATCTCTCACACTATAGTTTCAATGATCTCTATGGTCCAAATATCTGTTAGGGAATTAAAACAATACCCTTACCCAATTGTAGATTTTCCCACTTCACTACTAGTCTTAGAAACCAACTCAAAGCATAAACTTAGGAATCATGGAAGAGAAAGGTTTATTTAGCAATAAGCCTTTGATGCAGTCAATTAGCTTTTTGAATGCATCCAGGAGAGTGTTCACAGAATGCATTTATACCTTTCAGTCAACATAAAATAAATTGTTTACAGTACAAATGATCTCATACTGTTCTATAATCGAGTCAAATCAGCTCATGGACCATGTGCTGCTGCCTGTCAGCAGCTCTATATTCCCCTTGCAGTTCCAAGCAGAGATGAGCTTTATCTAGCCTCATCTCTGCCTCATCTAGCCTCTAGGTGGTGGGCTGTTTTCAGCTTCCATCTTCATGCATCACAGGTGTGCAGGTTTTCCCCCTCAGAACTTGGGAGAACCCCACAAAGGTGCAAGTACTCTGTACCAGTGAGCACTGACACAAAAGAAGGCCTTTGCTTACATCTCCCACTGAAATTACCATGGAATCCTGACCATGTTTACTCATAAGTAACCCTCAATAAGCTCCGTGGCATTTACTTGTGGGTAAATGTGCATATTCTTGCAGCCTTAAAGTACTTAATTGGAAAGGACAAAAACCTACCGCAGAAGTACTTAAAGTGCAAAGTACTTAATAGCAGTAAAGCACCTGCAGTCATCAGGCTGCAGAGAAGACACAGATGCCCTCTGAGGGATTAACTGTCTCTGAACTCTCCACTCCCCCATACCACTCCCCCAATCTCATTTTCACTTTTCTTTAGAAGATTCAATTCTGCCACCATCTACCTTCGCAGTCAGCCGGAACCAGCATGGGAAGTCGATTGGTTGGCCGCAAGTCTCTCTCTTTCCAGCTTTCTTCAGTCAATCCAATAGAATTTCTCCTGCCTAGCCACCAAATGGTGTATCTGTTTCTTTCAAACTTTGCTGGCTGCTGTGGCAAACAGGTGAATGGGGATGTCGCTGCTTTAACCAACCCGAGGGAAAAGAAAGATTGCATGTGTTGAACATGCCCACCTTTTTTGCAGGCTTACTTAGAAAATACATTTATGTGTCCAGTATTTTCTCAGGTTTTTTTTAATGTACAGAAAGGGAAAATACTGGACTGTCCAATTCAAAACTGGACACCTGGCAACCCTAAATAAAACACTTTACATTGTTTTTATTTTAAATGCTCTCTACATCATCATAACCCTACACCCACAAAGAACCCATGTAATACTTTTTATCAAGACCAATCAAAATGATACAAAACAGCTTTCAAATTCTCCAGAACTCTTCATCAAGATGTTGTGTCACTTTTGTTGATCTTAATAAAAAGTATAATGTGGCTTTTGTTTTTGTATTTTCTTTGGACCAACATAGCTAACTGCAGCCTATTTGTAAATTGTAAGTAACACTCACAGAAAGGCAGTACAATCTTGACTTCAGTGGAAGTACATCAAGTATAACGTCAAGACAGTGGTTTAACTGAATGGTGGTTTGTTTTGTAAACTGTTTTAAGCCCAAGACTACTGTTGCATAAGCTATATGATTTTTTGGCAATAGGATTTCTTTCCTGAATCCTGGAGGTTGATATTTGTTTAAAAATGAGACTCGGTCTTAATGGCAGGGCAATTCTTCTGTCTGACCATCTCAGCAATCTCAAAACTAGGGAAAATACATTCTCTGACAGATGCAAAATGAGAAGAAAAACCAAGAGAATGTCATTTTTTTTCACCCTTCTTTTTCCAATTTATATATCAAAAGAAAAGCACGAGCGTGCTCTGTAAACAACCTCAGGGCCAATTCCTGCAGTCAGACAAAACTCCTTTTGTAGGTCAGGTAGGAAACAGGAAGCTTCTCGGGGAGCCTTTTAGATTTGATGTAAAAACGGATATTCAGAATCAAAGGGAGAAGATCCTGTTTAGTTTTTTAAATGACACTATAGAATTATTTTTGTTGTTTTTACTATAGTCCAAATACTATGTAAGTCAATGCCAAGCCATATTGCTCTCATCTACCACACACTTATTTGGATATAAGCTCCGTTATTTGGACACAAGCGCCATTCATTTAAAGATAATTAAATTCCAAGTACAGATCAAGGTTAGGTATGATACAAACTTCAATATCAAGATAATTACTAGGTGAGCTTACTTACTTTAAACTCCCTTGATTACATGTGAGATGAGCTCATGATTGGATGCCTTGATGTTCTCTTGCAAAATTGATTTCAAGGAGAGCAACATCCCAAGAAGTTTTGCACCTGCAAAGTTGCTGCTTGGTCATTGTAGACTGTGACAGCTTTTGCCAGTGCAAGAATTAAATCATTTACTAAAGAGGAAGCATCTCTTGTAATTCTGGTAAGGATGGAATAACTTAAAGTCTGAGGAGGATAGGGGGGGGGCACCTCTTGCCATCACAAAAAGTGACAGGTGCCTTGCCCCATTTTGGGGGCTAAGCCCTACCTTCAGTCATGCAGTGAAGATCCTTGTGCTGCTGTGGTAGCTGCTGCTGAAGAAAAGTCTTCAAAAATCTGCACAGCCAATCAGATGTCCACTTGCCAATCAGAAGCCCTGCTGGGCAAAACCTACCTGGCCTGAACCATTTTTAAAAAACACTTAGTGGGCACCAGGAAAGGTATCAAAGGGTGCCATGGCACTCCAGGTCACTACATTAGAAAACCCTTCTCTAGGGAGTCCGTGAATGGTCTTCAGGGGGCCTGTGAACCAGGTGCAAAAAAAAATTCTTCCGTTTCTTTCCTGTTACTTTGAAAATTGTCTTTGTAGAAAAAAACCTTTTTAATGCCAAATTATATTTTTAAGGTATTGTTTCAATCCAGACAAGTGTAGGGCAGCATGGAATGCTCATGTACACAGTCAGTTAACATAACAGTCATCATTGCTGTCAAGTTATGGATGTCTAGAATAGTTCCATATTGAGAATTAAAGAAAATGTACCCTGCCATTATGATCATGGACATCTGTTTTTGTTAACGGGTGAGGATAAATTTTAAGGTAAAAAATTAATCTTTTCATGTGTTCATTGTATTTTGTTCACTCTAGACTAGGCATTATAATATTTTTAATACTTGTGAATGTTAAGTAGGCAAGGAAATAGCATGTATTTACAGTGTAATATAAAGAAATCAAAGTTGGTGTGTGACTAGTAGCTGATCCAGCAGCTTTGCAGATTTAATAAAAACCATGCCTCAGATATGTTCTGTACACACAGCTGACCCAAGTATATTAATTTCATTTTTGTGCATTAGTTTTCCATATGAATTACATCACAGTGGTGTAGTGGCACATGCTGAAGACTATTGTGAACTCAAGGAGTTAGTGGTGTACCATAGTTCCTCCCTCTTGTGCCCAGTGTTTTGCAGTCCAGGCCTGAATATTCTGTTTTGGCAATATAAAATATTTTTCTCTCTTAAAAACATGTTTTCCATCTTACTATCCACCTTATCAGATCACAGTGTCCTGTCATTGTATTGGGGAATGGGATGTTTATGAGTTAAACCATGTACCTAGTATGGGAATCTTTTAGGAGGTTGCCCTGTACATTTATCAGTTGGCCTTGAATACGTCACTCCTCTCCAAGGTCAACTAAAGGAAAACAAGTATACAGCTGCAGCCAGCCAGATTCTATATAAGTGCCAGAGAACCCCCCTACACAGCAGAACCTTAGCTCAGACTTAACTGCTGGGCAATGCTGGGCAACTGATCAGAAGCAGGGGTCTACCCATCGTAATTTCTTGGGAGTTCCCAACAGCAATATAGGGGTATAAGCATACTTCCTGTTCTGGCTTTGTAAACTTCTCTAGATTACTTTAATAAATCTCCTTTTCTACAATACTTGTGTTTATTGTCAACAAATCTAAAAGAACCATTACCTCTTGGCAGCACAAGTAGTCTTTTTCACACAAGACTTTTTGGCTGCTTCTGGCTCCATATAGCTTTGATATATCTCCAAGCTCTGCGTGGACAGTCAAAATATCCTAATTCAATCTTCAAACTGCTTCCCAGACTTTTTTACCTTCTGCATGGAGAAGGGCTGCATCTGCCACAAAACTGATCTTTTTCGCAGCGTTTCTCCCTGTGTACATACCCAATTTTTTGTACATCAAAGTTAAGATGCCTTTTTTAAAGTGCAGAATGTTTTCTTCAGAGTAAGCCCTGGCCCTGCCCTTTGCCCTTCCCTTCATCCTCCTGTGTCCTGGCTGGTTGAACAGCAATGTGTAATTCCACTTTTTCCTCCCCTTTCTTCCAACACCACTCTTAGCCATCATCCATTTTGAAAGAAAGTCAGTTTGTTTTGTGTTGTGTGTGCACACTAACCTCAGCAGTTAACTGTAGCAGTAAATTGTCTTCTCACAACACAAGTAGAGATGGGCACGAACAGCAATACAAACAAAAAAAAGCCACAAACAACCCAATCTGCTGTTTACAAACAAGTTGTTTGTGAGGCCCCATTCTAAATGAACAGGTGGTTGTTGCAAGCCTTCATTGCTGTTCATCAAGCCAGACAGTCTGGCACCTGCAATCAATTCCCTTGGCAACTTAGGCAGGGATTGTTTGAACTCTGTCTGAACTCCTGAGGTTGCCCTGGAAACCCCAATCTAAGCCCAAATTAGCTTGATAGGCAGGTCTTCCTTTCAAGTGTGGAGCTCCAAATTTGTTACAAGGAAGCAAAGAGCAGGGGGGAGGGGGGCTCCCAGCTCTGGCTTTTCAGTCAGTGAAGAGGGAGAGGCACAGCTGCTGTTGGCATTTTGACAGAGAGAGTGCATTGGAGCTTGAATTTTCTTTGTGTGTGGTGGGATATGGATCTACTCCTTCAAGTTCCAGGGCTGCTGGCAGGCTCTGGGCCAAGCTATTATTTATTATTGGTACCTTTCCAGCTGCCTGCTCAGGTAAGGTTTCTGGGACTGGTGCAGTAGGGATCTTGACCAAACTTGGATGATGGCTGGAGGAGAGCCTGCTGGCCCCCACAAACATCCAACCATGAACATGTTCATGAACAGGGCCATGTTCATGGTTGTTTGCAAGTCCCTGTTCGTGGATGGCAACAAACATCATGTTCAGTTTTTTTTCTGTTTGTGCCCATCTCTAAACACAAGCAGCTATCAGGCAAAAAGCCCAGTGCTAAAAGACATTTGTTTTTCCTTTCCTAATTTTTTTGTTAAAACAACAACATTACAATATTTGTAATGTTGTTTTAACACTCTGCACAGAGCCCTGAATCCCGCTTGATATTTTAAAGTTTCCCTCTAAAATATCTCAGCCAATTATATAACCACTCTAATGTCCAAATGTTACAACATTATAATGCATGTGCAACCCCCTCCCCCCCACACACACACATTGACAAATCTGCAAAGATGTCATCTTCCCCCAGAACACCCGCAGTAGAAACAGGGCATTTTTCTAGTGCAGAAATAAAAACCAGACACCACTTTGGTTTGACTCCTTCAAGTGCAGAATTGAAGAATCAAAGCTTTATGAGGGACAGAACCAATGAATAAGCAGATCTGATCCTTACAGACCAAATACCGTGAAAGCCCACTGTAAAGTTGAGCATGTGGAAGAGGCCAGTGCCTTTTTTTTATTTTGCAGGCCTAGTTTAAGTTGGAAAATATGAAAGAAAATACAAGAAAGCTTATGTATTCTTTGGGTTTATTTTCATCACTAAACTTCATGGGACGCAAAAGCTGCAATGTTTTTGTCTGGCAAGGTTCTTGCCAATGCAAGCATGAAGCCAACAAAGCTGAAGAATCACGTTAGGTCTGTCCATCCTTAAAATACATTGGATAGTGAGGATGTGAGAAGAAGGCTCAATTTGAAAAGGGTGGAACTTTACCAAAATTTGCATTTGCCCCAACACAAAAGCCTTGCCTTGAAGCATTCTACAAGGTTGCTTATCACACTGCCAAGCAAAAAAAGCCACATGGTTTGAGAGATGTTGGTGAAGTCATGCACCCTGGAAATGGTTGCACTGGTTTGTGGGTTGGAACAGCGGAAGAAAATTGAAGTAGTACCTCTGTCAAATGATGACATCCATTGCAGAATAGCTGACATTTCTAATATTTGAAGCAGGTCATGGAGAAAGTGGCAGCTATACCATTTTACTTCAGCATGCAAATGGATGCAACTACTGATGTCTCTCAGTGCAGCCAGCTCCTGGTTTTCATCTGTTATGAGCACACCAATGCCATCGAAGAAGGATTCCTATTTTGTGAGCCCCTTCTGGAAATAACTGTCAGACTGTGGCTTGCTAAAAGTTGCAACTCAGCCTAACTCTTGCAATAAGACAAAAGTCTATTGATTTCAAAAGGCTTTACTGGAGATAAACAACCAATAGAGTACACATTCCAAGATACACGGATCTTAGCTGAACTTGAAAATTGTTACGAATGCCAAGCAAAGCTGAGGTACAGAATAGCAGTTCCCTGCAGGCCCCATCCTCCCCCTCAGTTCTCAAAACAATCGGCCCGAGGGTGAGAAAGTGAAAGTTTCTCAAGGGTGTCGGAAAAGCAGATAGATGTAGACACAACATTCCTCTTCTCTCTGTAATCTTTCATCAGAAGGCTTGCCACCTGCAAAAGAAACACTTAATATACTGACAGGATTAAAATGGAGTCTCTTTGGCTTAAACACAATCAGAACCTGACAATGACAAAGGAGATCAATGACTTCAATGTGGTAGGAAGTTTCTTTGCCAAGCAAAACTCTGACTGGAAGAAAAATCTTGGTACTCAGGTTTTGCTGCTTGAGTGAAAGAAGCGCCACACATCATTTTACATTGACATGAATTAGTGTTAAAACTCTGCTAACAATCCTGAAAGAAGTCTGAAAAGGTCCACCATTCCAAGAGGTTTTGTCAAGAAATTGGAAGAGTAACCTCTATTGTATGGTTGTATGGGGCTAATTTAGAAAGCAAACTTTCACACAGAGGGGTCATTTCGTAGAAAAAGAGCTGCAGGAACTCATTAGCACACCTCATTAGCATATGCCACGCCCCTTGCTGGCACCGGAAGTGTGTCATTAGTATAACTGATTTGCATATGCCACACCTATCCTGGCTGTTTTGGACCCAATCCTGGCCATTCAGGGCCGAAATTGGGGCCAAAATGGCAGAAAGGGGCTGAAAATGGCCAAAAAGGGGCCCCAAATGGTCAGGATCGGGCCACTGCTGAGCAGGAGAGTGATCCACCACCCGTCAGAGGCCCAATCTGGGCCGTTTCAGCCGCAATTCAGGCTGAAATGGGCCCAAAATGGCTGAGAGTCAGGTGGGCGGGGCCACCTGGCATGTGACCTCTTCGGGGAACTGCCGGAACTGCGTTCCTGCGCGTTCCCCCTCGAAATGAGCCCTGTTCACACGAATGTAAAAGTTAAGAAAAAATTCTTTGCCAAACCTTTTAACAATTAGAACTATACAACTTTTTTCTTGTCTTTAACCAAAGTCATAAGTACAACAAAAAGAAACTTTCAGCCAACAACATCTTTGAAACCACTCAAGGTAAGCAAGTTCAACTTGTCGGATCTCACCAAGTGATATAGTAAAGAGTCCAGTAGCACCTTTAAGACTAACCAACTTTACTCTAGCATAAGCTTTCGAGAACCACAGTTCTCTTTGTCAGATGCATGGAGGGTATGAAGAAACTGGTCAGATATATATAGGAGGAAAGGGGAGGGGGGAGTAGATGCAAATCAGTTTGCTTCTGATAAAGGGATCAGATACGACTGTAATCTGCTCCAATGCTCTGGATCAGGACTCCCACTTAAGAGATTAAAAACAAGCATTTTGGGGGCTACAGTACCCACCAAATGAGGTGAGGAAACAAATCAACAGGGCCAGACTAGTACCCAGAAACAGTCTGCTCCAGGACAAACCAAAAGGAACTAACAACAGAACACCACTGGTTGTCACCTACAGTTCCCAGCTCAAACTCTTCCAACATATTATCAGTGAACTACAGCCCAACCTGTAAAACTATGCCTCTCTCTCACAAGCCCTGGGTGGAAGACCTCTCCTTGCCTACAGACAGCCCCCCAACCTTAAACTACTTCTCACTAACAACCATGAATCAGCTAGCAGAGTCACCAACACAGGTACCAAACCCTGCAACAGACACAGATGCCAACTCTGCCCTCATATCTACACAAAGGTGTCAACTACACTGTCTCTGGCTCTTACAGCTCCTCATCCTCCAACATGATATATTCCCTCATGTGCCAACAAGGTCCATCTGCTCTGTACATTGGACAAACCAGCCAACCTCTGCGCAAAAGACTAAATGGACACAAATCTGACATTAAAAATGGCAACATCCAGAAACCAGTGGAAAAACACTTCAATCTACCAGGACATTCCACCAAGGACTTAAAGGTCACCATAATTCAACAGAAACTTTTCAAAAACAAAATCCAACAGGAAGCTGCTGAATTGGAATTCATATGTAAATTTGACTCAGTCAGACTTGGATTGAATAGAGACTATGAATAGTTATTTCATTATCAGAAGCAAACTGATCTCTTTATCAGAAGCAAACTGACTTGTATCTACTCCCCCCTCCCCTCTCCACCTATATATATCTGGCCAGTTTCTTCATACCCTCCATGCATCTGACAAAGAGAACTGTGGTTCTCGAAAGCTTATGCTACAGTAAAGATAGTTAGTCTTAAAGGTGCTACTGGATTCTTTACTATTTTGCTACTACAGACTAACACGGCTAATTCCTCTGGATCTATCAACAAGTGATAACAGTCCTTTTGCCACAATCTTTCCAATTATGAAGCAACTGGAATCCAGGCTTCTGTCCTCTTCTTTGGGAAACTACAGCCTTATTCAGGGTGGTAAGAGTATGTAAGAGCCAGTCTCTTCCTCAGCTGCCTGGGTCTACATACAAACTCTGCCCTATAGGCTAAACCATGGGGGTTATAGAATCAAAATATGAAGTTCTTCCATACTTCACAGAAGTTTACTGGCGTTTCAGAGAACAAGGATTGAAGTGCTTGATTGAACTGTAAGCAGAATTTTCACTTTTTTGAGAGAAAAGCCCACTCTCAGAACAATTTTTCAGGAAGGAGTTTGTTCATAGCTTGGTGTTACAGAATTCTTTCACTTAAACATACAAGTTATGTAGAACCTATACGTTCAAAGCAGACTTGTGCTGGGATGAGTCTTAGCTGCCTCCCTCCCTTGCTCCTCCTTCAACCTACATGTAATGGCCTTGCTGAATTAACAATTCAGACAATAGATAGAGGGAGATGGGAATGTTCCAGAGAGTCATGATTTACAACAGGAGATGGCCTCCAGACTGAGAAGATGCTGAGACTTTGAATCCCCAGTACTCCCCTTATTGTCTCGTAGATGTACCCGTCAGTATGCAAAACGAAAACAAGAGGTGCCATAAGAGTGTCAAATGTAACATTTAACAGTTCCTTGCTGTCTGTCAGTCTCCTAATTATTTTTAATAGATGTGTTTGCATTCCTGTAGAAGTAATTTGATATTCCTATTTCTTTGATAGTTTGTTTGTAAGAGGGTATATAAGATAGTGGACATGCACTGCATTATATGAACTATCAGAGATATCTGTGGTGCATTAGTTTATTTGGGTCTTCTACGATAATAAACTTTATAGTTTGCCATTACTTACCTTGGTCTGATTTTGAGGTGCCGATTCTTGCTAACAAGGCCTAGCAATATTGGGATACAGGTGAGTCCCCTCTCACTTGGCTTACTTGTAGAATATTTTTGTCCATATGAATGAGGTAAATCTTTTGATTCTAGGCCCTGCAGTCACCATTATGGATGCTGCTGAAAAACTATGAGCTCCTTTGTCCAGGTTGCCTCTCTGGAAGAGAAGATTGGAGGCGGACAAATATGCAAACTTTCCAATGCTGGAGGAAATTCTTCTGCAGACTGAAGAGTGACAAAGACTTGCCAATTTTTCCACAGGCAGAAATCTGCAGACAGCTTGAAACACTGCAGAACTCTTTTGAAAGTTACTTCTGCTCAGACAACCTTAAAACTGAAGGTGGATTCGTAATCCTCTTCTTGCTGACATAGTCAGCATCAAAGATTAACACCTTGCCAAAGATGACCTCATTGATTTGACGAAAAGGAAATGATGAGACATGAATTCAACTCGAGGAGTCTTGGGAAATTCCTGTATTACTTAACACAAGACTACCTTCATCTGGCAAAGAGAGTTTTGGAAGCTCTGATTCCACTTGCTGCTATGTACCCTTATGAGTTAGGGTTTTCAAAACTTATTGCCATCAAAACAAAAATTCTGTTGAACTACAGAACTACAGAAACCTTTCAAAAACAAAATCCAACGGGAAGCTGCTGAATTGGAATTCATATGCAAATTTGACTCTGTCAAGCTGGGACTGAATAGGGACTATGAATGGTTATCTCATTATCACAGGTAACTGATTTCCTTTACAGAGGCAGGGTCAGGGGGAGTCCAGTGGCACCTGGCGTGGGCTTTCGAGGACCACAGTTCTCTTTGTCAGATGCATCTGGCGGGGAGGACTGTGGTTATCGAAGGCTTGTGCTGCAGTGGAATTGGATAGTCTGGGGTGCTGCTGAACTCTTTTTGATTTTGCTACTACAGACTAACACGGCAAACTCCTTTGAACCTTTACACAAGCAAACTGATCCCCACACCAAAAGGAGCTGTCTGCATCTCCATATCAAAGAAGTTGTTTACATCCCCCCCTCTCCTCCTCCCCCCTCCCCTCCCCTCTCCTCCTCTATATTTGACCAGTTTCCTTCTGCCCTCCATGCATCTGACGAAGAGAACGTGATTCTCGAAAGCTTATGCTACAATAAAATTGGTTAGTCTTAAAGGTGCTACTGGACTCTTTTTTATTTTGCTACTACAGACTAACACGGCTAACTCCTCTGGATTTGTGTTTATGAATATATGCACGTTTTTCTGGGGAGGGGGTACAGAGCTTTCATCAGATTCACAGAGGGGTACATGACCTCAAAAAACTAAGTACCACTGCCCTAAGAAACTTATATAGTCCAAGTCTCCAAAGAGGCGTGATCCTACTGGTCCCCTGAGTCCTGCCCTTGCAAAGGTGAGTAGACATCTTGTTAAATTTGCCATTTTCTTAGCTGTTTGGATTCTTCCATTTCTTAGTTATTGCCTGACTTTATTTCCAAAGCCCTCAATGTGATGGTATCTTGCAAAAAAAAATGCAGTTCCTTTGTGTTCAGTGTGTATGTGTGTGCCATCAAGTCACAAGTGACTTATGGCAACTCCATCAAGGGGTTTTCAAATCAGCTGAGGAGCAAAGTTGGTTTGCTATTGCCTTCCTCTGCAGAGCAACCCCAGTCTTCCCTGGTGGCGTCCCATCCTAGTACCACTCCTGCTTAGCTTCTGAGAGCTGACAAGACTAGGCATACCATACTGCCTTCCCACCCATTCTGTTCAATATAGTTGTATTTTAGAAACATTAAAATGATTTAAATGTTTGAAAATGGGCAATGATGTTTGAATATATCATTGCATATATGCTTATAGGAAGGATCTAGTGCTCTGTATTGATTATGAATAATTATATTTGAATTGGCTACAAATAGCTGACTGGAATTTATTAACTATATTGTATTTTAACTCAGTTTTGTTTTTATTTGATAAATTAGTTATTGGCACATTAAATATTTTGAGGGTTTCAAGTTGTGCCTTTTTAAAATTGTTGCAGCCATGATAACAACAAGGCACAGAGAGGATCCTGCAGAACTGGCAGCAAGCATCCATATTCTGGTTGTGCTGTTATATGTTTTGATGTATGCTGTCTTTTTCTGCATAACTAAATTCAGTAGTGAGTGCCTGAGGGCACATAACACATGTTCAGGTTTTGTGGCACACAAGAGGATAACAGCAAGGATGGTAAAATCTACTCATAGAACATTGCATCCCATGAGAAACTTGTCATTTCTTGGGTTTACTTTCCAGTACATGGAACTGATGAGAGACCCCTTGCTCCTATAAATCATGAGCTAAACAGAGTATTGTCTGTCAGGGTGAAAATATTTTTCAGTTAGCTGGTGATAGGTTACAGTCATGCTGTTTTGTTGTTCCACTGTCTTCAGTTGACCTAGGAAGTCTACAGTGCATTCTGGTTAATGTATAAATCACACCACAATCCACTCAATATATTTTGTTATCGTTGTTGTTAAATAGATTTTCATCAAGATATTATTGTGGAAATCTCTTAACTTGATGGTACATGCACTATACATTTATCAGTATATACCATTGCCACATAGCTCTGCCAGGGCCGGATCGAGGGGGGGCAGGGGGATAGTCTGCCCCCAGCGTCGCCAAAGAGGAGGTGCTGGGTGCAGCTGGCAGCCACCGGGACTGTGCCAGCGGCAGCATGGGCGGCTGAGCAGCTGCCCGCGCCATTTGCCTGCCCAGCAAGACAGGGAGCACTCTGCAAGCTGGCCGCCCCCTCAGCTGGGCAGGCAAATGGCATGGAGGGCTGGGAGGCCGCCTGCACCATTCGCCTGCCCGGCTGAGGGGGCGGCTGGCTTGCTGCGCTCCCTGTCCTGCTGGGCAAGCGAGTGGCACGGAGGGCTGGGAGGCTGCCTGCACCATTCGTCTGCCCCGCAGGACAGGGAGCATGGCAAGCCGGCTGCCCCCTCAGCCAGACAGGCAAGTGGCGCAGGTGGCCTCCCAGCCACCACTCCGCTGGTGGCATGCCCGCCCTGTGTGATGATGTCACTTTGTGACATCATCATGCAGTGCTGGGAGCGCGCACAAACTTGGGTTGTCCCAGGTGCCGGGCAACCTAGATCCAGCCCTGAGCTCTGCTATAGTAGTAATATACTTCCATAGAAAGTGAACATTGAGAAGTTTTGTCAGTGTCAACCACCATTTACCACATGAATTTGAAAGTTTTGATTGACATGAAGATGGTATAATGTATGCATATGACTGGATTAGAAATAAAGCAAACTGTACTTTTCACCTTGCCAGGCCTCCAGTAGCTTGTTTATATTTGAAGCACTTTGATTACATTCACAAAATGGCAATGCAAAATCCAGATTTATAGGTTGTGCTGTGGTATTTCACATATACTATCTTAATTCATCGCACTTTCTTCTGCTTAAAATTACTTGTACTGCCTGTATTCTGAGTATAGTCTGTCCCAATTTCACAATGTCATAGGACTAGTTAAGCCAGAGTCTTAGCATTTAAACCACGGGGTGGGGGATGGGGTGGAATCCTGATCCAGGACTTGGATATTTGCTTGAAATCTTTCCCATTCACAAGGATTTGTGGAATAAAGCAGTAATAAATTGATTCAGAATTTCTCTCAGCTACTGTATGGAAGTGCAGAGTTAAGGCCTGAAGTTTATTAAGAATGGCTGAATTTTGGTTCAGTGTATACGTGGTTGCAGGCCCAGGCTCCAGCCTAGCTTTTAAAAAACATGCTGGCCTTTGCTGATTCTAATACTTGTAGGCCAGTTTCTGTTCTGTGTAGATTCGACCTTGAAAGAGAGTTCCTATCTTCAGCCCCCCGTTTTCACACAGCTGGAAACACTAATTAGACAGCTGGGCTCTGATTGGCTGTTGGTTGGTAGGGTGATGGCTGGAGCCCTGAAAAGATGGCTTCCCAGCATACCAGGTTCCCTTTTCTATCTTTCCTTTACCATCGTGTGAGAGAGAAGCTGAAGGCACCCTGTTTCTGTGCTTAGCATGCCACATGCTGCATAGCACGGAAGAGGGCACACCTGTTATGTAACTTTGGTGAGAAACAAGCAGCTAAGAGTTATTCAGAGATGTATTGCTAGCAAGCTTTATAAGTTTTAGTTAGGTAGATTTTAGCTAAGCAATTGATAGGTTATTTGTTTTGTGTGTTTTTTCCTGAATTTGAGTGTTTTATGCTCTGCAACACTTTTTATCAATAAATTGAAGTTTTATTTAAACCTGTGTCTGGATCCATGATTTGCATGTGGGTACAACCTCAGAGGGAACCCAAAGACTGAAAGGTTTCACAAACAGGAACCTTCCTTTTGCTTCAGGTTTGGAGTGGCTGTGATCAGCACCCAAATAGGAACTGTGGATGTCTTGGTTCATACAGCTACCCTAGTAATTTTAAAATTGGCATCTGGGTGGTCTTTCAGAAGGCATCGGGACCTGGATACAAACCACTTGATTTTCACTATGCTGAATGTTAGCAGCCTTGTTATCCAATGAGGAGGTCTCTTTGCGAGTTGTGAGGTGCAAGGAGAGGCAGCGAGAGGCAAGTAACTTAGCAAGATCTCCACCTATGTATACGATTGTCCTTGCTAGAGAACATTTTCAATGAAGAGGCAGATGTTTCATTCAAAAGGGGGTTGTTATTTAAAATAATAAAGATCAACAGCACACAAAGACACATATGACACACTGAGCTAACTAGAAAGAGTGGTGAAAATTGAATATAGTTGGAGGGATTAGGTGATAGTTACAATCCAGAAGAGGGCATCCAGGAGAGACAGTGCGGAGCAACTAGTGCATCAATGCAGAAGAGCTTGGATGGTGGTCTGAAGGTGGATGCTGGATCCGAGAGCATACACACAACTATGGCAGAGGGGTAGTCCAATTATACTGTGGAATATGCCCTGGGGCAAGATTACATCTTCTGCCCCAAAACAATAACTTAATGGTTGACCCCAAGGTGGAACTAAAGGACTGAGAAGCTGTTTCTGGGGTGAGACAATGAACTGGTGAGCTGTCCCTGGGGGAGACAATAAACTGGGAAGGTTTGACAATGTCTTCCTGGGAGGAACTAAAGTTATCAACGATGATTGATGACCCGTGATGTATGTGTAGGTAAGGCTATCAGCCCTGGGTTGCCTGAGAACAGGAGAGTGGATAAGGGAAGATTGGTAGTGTGTGTTAGCGTGATTAATTCAGGAACTCTGGGAAAACCTTACTATCTTAGAATCTTTGCACATCTCCAGTGCATGGGGGCTGAAAGCTGGCCTTGCCTGACATCTCACATGCTACTAATGGTCCATCTCCCGGCTTGGACCCGGCTTCAATATTTCTGCCCGGCTTGGGCAGTATTTTATGTTTAAAATACATATAAAGAGGGACTTATGGCATAGTCATTTTCATAAGGCTTAATATCATGAGGGCAAGTTTGACCGCTAACAAACTCCCCCACCCCCAAAGGAGCCACATGTCCACAGGGTGTACTTCATTTCACTTTCTCGGAGTGCCAAGACATCAGAAGTTTCAAGCAGGTAGGAATGAGGAAGGAGAATCTAGGGAGGAGAGGAAGGGAGGCAGAGCCATCATCTAGAAAAATGGGAGAATTTAAAAGTAGAAACAATTTTGGAAACCAATGGCTGCTCTCTCATGGACTAAGAAGGCAGGAGGAAGAAGAATCTGTAACTATCATTCTACTTGAATGCAAAACAGTAAAACTTTAAACAATAAAGAGTAATGCAGCGAATCATACAATGTAAATGCAAAAATAAATGTAGTCTAAAACACACACAAGTAATCAACTGATTGGCAAGATGCAAAATAAATCATACATAAGTAACCAAATAATTGAAAAATGCAAGTACAGGGTAATCAAGTTCAAATCAATGGAGGCAAATAATAAAATCCAGTGTGGGGGAAGGGGTTCAGGGGAAAGTGAAGTACTTCACGCAAGTCCTTGCAGGTTCCTCACCATACAATTGGGCTTGGCTCAAGCACCAACAAGCAGAGCACATGTTGAGCTCACTCCCAAGAGGAAGGTCTTCAAAGACTTCTCATATCAAAGAGATCACCTGAACCAAGGTTTGATGGAAAAAACAGTCAGGCACATAAAACTTACTAGGACAAAATGGTTCTTGAGTGCACAAGAAACTATTACATTCTTCTTATTATGTCAGATATATTCATTGCCTTAATGGACTGGGACCGACATACTGTACTTGCAAGACCGCCTCTGTCCTATTGGTTGTCAACTGCTCTGCCCAGCAGCTCCTCCTAAATGGGTCTTCATAGAGATCTTAACAGCTGCAGCTTAGTTGCAGACTTTCTCAGTGATAGACCCATGACCATGGAATGGCCTTACAGAGAAGATCAGACAATTGATCAGACTCCTTAGAAGAATTTAAGAAGTGATGCAAGATTGAGCTTTTCAATAGACATTTGATAGGCATGAGCTAGGTTGTGGCCCTTGGACAGTGACTGTTTTAATTTGTATCTGTTGCTTTTAGAAAACTGTGATCTGCCTTGAAAACTATAAGGGGAAAAGTTCAGTATACAAATATTTAAATGACTAAATACATATGACACCTGATGCTATAGTTGAATTAGTAATATTCTCTGCAGCCATGTGTTCTCTCTTACTGAATAAACAACACTGTCTTCTAGTTTCAGTTCCCTAAGTGTGAATTCACTTCCATGGAAATGTTTGAAATGTGGGCACCCTATACAATAGAGCACTCTCTTTCAAGCAACTACGCTTATGCCAAAAACAAAACAAAATCTCTGTGTACCACACATAGATTAAAAACCTTTTTGTGAGAGGAGGAGAAAAATCTGGCAGGATAGCCAAGTCTGAGCCTCACAACTTAGCTCCTTAATTGTTCAGAAGAAGGCCCCCAGAACACTTGTGCTAGGCTATTGTCCCACTTAGCACTGTAGAAGCGGCTATTGCCTTAAAGGAAGTAGGTAGAAATAACCCAAGCTGGAAATAAACAGAGATTCCTCCAGCATTCTCTGCCAAGCTTTCAACAGCAACATGATTATGAGATTCACTGCCTGCTGAGAAAATGTCTCCAGTACTCTCTCATTAATAGTGCCCAATACAGTGGAACTTCTTTTGTCTCTTTTTGGAAGGATTTGTTTAGAACAGCTCCCCGTCTCTTGTATTTTGTTTCCCCTCAGGATCATGTGCCTGACCGCCTGGTGGTTCAGGAGGACCAGTTTAGGATGAAAGCATTGCACAACATGAGAACTGTCAGCAACACTGCAGGAAAGCGATTAGTACACAAATAGAGGGCAAAACAGGAAAATGTATTTACTGCATGTATGTCGTCTTGACCTTCCTCAAAGGAATTCAAAACTGTACTAAAGTCCAGTGAGCTTCCTAGCTGATCAAGGGTTTGAATCTGAGTTTTCCACATTCCAACAGTGCTCTTTAATCTACTAGGTTCTGCAACAGCTAAGGAGGGGTTCATGTTTACATCAGTGCCACTTTGTGCATTTCTTAATGTTTAAATATCCTTTGGTACTCTTTGCTTGTTTATACTGCATGCATGCTTCTTCCCCCTAGGATTGTGTGGGTTCATGTGTTAATTTTTCACCATCACACTGAAAATGAAAAAATACAAAAGACAATGAGCAAGCAAAAAATAAGGGGTTTGGTTTAAAGAAGCTCAGATCAGCAGGACAATGTCTTTCATTATTCCAGCCCTGGAAAAATGAAAGACATTCTGGGAATGATGGTTGTTGTGGGTTTTCCGGGCTGTATTGCCGTGGTCTTGGCATTGCAGTTCCTGACGTTTCGCCAGCAGTGTGACACTGAGAGATCTCTGTCTTTTGGTGCTACACCTCTGAAGATGCCAGCCACAGCTGCTGGCGAAACGTCAGGAACTGCAATGCCAAGACCACGGCAATACAGCCCGGAAAACCCACAACAACCATCATTCTCCGGCCGTGAAAGCCTTCGATAATACATTCTGGGAATGTTTGCCATCATAGAAAATCCATAAAAAACTGGTGAGTTCTAGGCCTTTTATTTTCCTTTAAGGCAATGCAAGCTACATATGGATAGATAGAGAAATATAACCAACAAGCACTACAAAATTTGAGTTTGCAATAAACACCTTGAGATCAGCTTGCATTCAAAAACTGCCTGAATAATCTGTGCAGTGCTTACAGTATTCTCTTTGAAGGTGAATGTTGCAATTAGAGATGGGCATGAACCGGGGAAAAACCAAACCATGTGGTTTGTGGTTCGTCAAATTTCACGAACAACGAACCATGAACTTTCACGACCTGCCTCTGGTTTGCGAACCGGTTCGTTTGGTTCGTGAAAACATCGCATCTAGGTCAGAAAATCATTGTTGTGGAAATTGTCGCTCTGCAACCAGGGATCAGTCCACTAGTTGCTGTTGGTTCGCTGCTTGGGTTTGCTTCTTACCATAGGCATGTAAAGAGTGCAACCTCACTTGATCTTTCCCTAGTACTAAACTGATGTCTCTGCTGAGAATAGTGTGCCTGCTGCTAGCAATAATGGCCGTACCCGTAATCAACCGGCAAAAAGACAAAGAGGGAAACTCCCACGGGTAACTGAAAAGACTCACAGTCCAACACGTAATTTACAATAAAGTGAAGTTTTTAAAGTGCAAGTGCGAGTGCTACTATATTCATACCACATATAATGCAATTCATTCACATACAACTACATCAATATCAGTAAATATAGTCAAAAAGACTCTACAGCTATAATGATATAATATTGATATTATCTGCCGGGTGCAGTAAAAGACTCTGAAGGTAAGAAAGTTCTTTTGATGTGTCCTGTGCGTTCTCTCGATATTTATAACTCCTTCAGTATATCAATTCCTCCATGAGGATGGATGAGGATGCGCAAGCCATTAGAAAAGCCCTCCGTCACGCTCAATTTGGGGCCGGCTACGAACATCAGATTTCGTGCCCACTTCGTCAGGAGCGTGCTTCACATCACATCAAAGGTATAGGAGCACATTCTTAATACCAATAATCAACCCGGAACTAGGCGGCAGTGCATTCTCTCGCGCCAATGAATTGCATTATATGTGGTATGAATATAGTAGCACTCGCACTTGCACTTTAAAAACTTTTTCACTTTATTGTAAATTACATGTTGGACTGTGAGTCTTTTCAGTTACCCGTGGGAGTTTCCCTCTTTGTCTTTTTGCCGGAGAATAGTGTGCCAGCAGTGAGAAGGTCTTAAGCAAGACTGGAAGTTTTTTATTTATAACGGCATAATAATAATAAAAAAAACAGTTGAGCAAGGCACCAGACATTAGCCCCTCACAGACCCAAATCCACCCCCACCTGCCCCACACCCATAACCCCAGGAACAGGCTGGCAAAGGCCAGCCCTCTCCCTTTGTTCCCTATGCTGGGAACTTCTAAACTCTCTTTCCCTGGGCAATTCTGCACAGCCCAGGGGTGCCACAATGGTGGGCACACTTCTGAGTGCCAGCTGGTCCCTGTGAAAGAGCACCTGAACCACAGACACCCTCCCTCAAATTCCCCCACCACCTACAGAGATGGCTGGTTATGGGTGTGGGGCAGGTGGGGGTGGATTTGGGTCTGTGAGGGGCTAATGTGGGGATTTGGGTCTGTGTGTGGCAGCTGGGGGGGAATTGGGTTTGTGTGGGGCTGTAAGGGGTGGACTTTAGGGGCTGAGAGGACCTACTTGGGGAGGCCATGAAATGGCCCCCCCAAGTGGGAGCAGTCTGAGCCTTGGTGGGGGGTGGGAGGAAGGGTGGGAGAAGGGCCCCAGAGGGCTGGGGGGCATTTTGCATGCAAAATGCCACCCCTGGCAAGACAAGCCTCCCCCAGCTGTCAGTGGTAGAGAAAAGAGCACCTACATGGGGAGGCCATGAAATGGCCCCCCCAAGTGGGAGCAGTCTGAGCCTTGGTGGGGGGTGGGAGGAAGGGTGGGAGAAGGGTCCCAGAGGGCTGGGGGGCATTTTGCATGCAAAATGCCACCCCTGCAAGACAAGCCTCCCCCAGCTGTCAGTGGTAGAGATGAGAGCAGAGCACCTACTTGGGGAGGCCATGAAATGGCCCCCCCAAGTGGGAGCAGGCTGAGCCTTGGTGGGGGTGGGAGGAGGGGTGGGAGAAGGGCCCCTGAGGGCTGGGGGGCATTTTGCAAGACAAGCTTCCCCCAGCTGTCAGTGGTAGAGATGAGAGCAGAGCACCTACTTGGGGAGGCCATGAAATGGCCCCCCCAAGTGGGAGCAGGCTGAGCCTTGGTGGGGGGTGGGAGGAAGGGTGGGAGAAGGGCCCCTGAGGGTAAGGGGGCATTTTGCATGCAAAATG
Organism: Eublepharis macularius; assembly: GCF_028583425.1. Taxonomy (NCBI): domain Eukaryota; kingdom Metazoa; phylum Chordata; class Lepidosauria; order Squamata; family Eublepharidae; genus Eublepharis; species Eublepharis macularius. The sequence continues at coordinate 77,004,176 of NC_072796.1, read as the reverse complement.
CCACCCCTGGCAAAGGAAGCCTGCTTCTTCATTTTTCCCCATAGGAAATAATGAAGAAGATGAGCAGCAGCATGCTAACAATATGCTGCTCCTTCGCTTTCTTATGGGAGGATAGGGGGACCTGCTTTGGGGGACCATAACATGGTCCCCCAAAGTCCAATCGGTCTGAAACTTGGGGGGTTTGTAGAGAGGGGTTAGAGGAAGGTCCCCACCAATTATGGGCTGATTCGGTGGGAAAATGCCTCCCCCAGACGTCCGGGAAGACGCCGGAGGCATTTTCCCATTGAAAAAGCCGAAAGCCGAAAGTAAGCAGAAAGCCGAAAGCCGAAACGGCTGGCCGTTTCGGCTTTCGGCTTATATGAAAGAGAATCCTCTTTCGGCTTTCTGCTTTAGCTGAAAATTTTTGGCTTGCACACCCCTACTTCTGGGTCAGCAGAAGGTCTGCAGGAAATCCATCCCCTGTTGCCTAGGAAACTGACTGATTGGCACCAGGCTGTCTGCAATCACGAACCAAACGAACCAGCCTAAAAGTTCGTGCGGTTCACCAGAAATGGGATCTGATGAACCGTGGTTCGCGAACCACGAACTGGCCTGGTTCGTGCTTAATTTTGGTTCATATTTCAGTTCGTGCCCATCTCTAGTTGCAATCTGAGCATTACTTATATTGTAGTATATCCTGGATTTTATTTTGCGCCAGTCTTTTAAAGAGGCCTTACAGAGTTTACCTTATTAAAGGGCGTCAAATTAAGCAACAGCATAGTAGTTTGAAGCTTATGTTGGTTGCCCACAGACCTCAATGCTTCACAGACTTGATCAAGTAGTTGAATAAACAAAGACAGAAAAGAAAGATGTTTTTGGTCCTTTTTGCATTTGTACTCTTCCAGCTGCCAAGGCAAATAGCCAGCACTTTCCTTCTCAGCCAAAAATGTGGACTGTGTATTCCCTTTTGCCTGGGCTGTCTTCTGCTGCTGAAGTGATTCACCTTAACCTACTCTATGCAGCATCTTTGTGATTTGGGATATAGAGAGGACTTTTATCCTGTCTATTCTCCAACGAGTTCAGGCTCAGGGCATCATACAAAGCCATTTTCATCTCACAATAGCCCTATAAGTTAGGTCAAGCTGAGCAAGAGTGATTGGCTCAAAATCACCCTGTAAGCTGCATTGCAGAGAGGAGACCTAGTCTTCCTAGCTGTAGTGCAACAGTCTAGCTGCTACCCTACACTGGTCATCGTTTTCCTACTTAAGCTTCCTCAGATTCCTCTCTGATTCATACAACCTTTGCAATTGTTGAACAAGATCCACATTGTTGTTTCTCTAGGCTGTGCTTGTTTCAAGAACATATATTTTCTCCCAGCATTCAAAGTACAATGTTGTTTGTTTCCCTTTTCTCCAGATAGCCCCATGACTGCAACGTTGAGTGCAGCACACAATGTGTTTAAGTACCTGATAGACCTGTGACATCTTCAGCGGAGAATGATATTTTTCAGGCTCGTAAATTCATGCCTAGTATGTGCTAGTGCTCCAACCGTGTGGGCTAATTGCAAGTCCAAAAAAATCATAAATTCCTCTGTTATCCCTGCAGACAATCAGGGATCCAATCAGCTTTTCTAAAGATGAAAAGAAAGAATGGTCCCCATTGTCCACCAAAAACGGCTATGCTAGGGATCATGGAAACTGTGAGTACAAAAGCCACATATATAACAGCCTGTAGTAAGGAGGGGAATTGCATGTGATTGAATGAAATAGCTGGCTGGATCCAACCCAAAGTGTGAACATGGAACTTTGCAACAGACATTCTTAGTAACTATATTTAAACATGCATGTGTGATATGTGTAATTGGTTCATGGTATATATTTAATGAATCGGGCTTAACAAACCTTTGTTCATGTATATTATTAATGAATGTGTCTTTAATCATGATTCATATTCTTTTAGCTTAATTTTCTGTCAATAAAATGAGAATGTGAATGACTTGCATGATAAAAGGATGATCTTAGAATTGTAAAGCATGTTGGATTTTAAAAAGTACATTGTACACATTCATTCACAGAAGTTTCCCCAAGAATTAATGACTGATTATAAACCTTCCATTCCTTCTACACTGCACACAAGTCCTGTTTGCGATAGAACATTTATCACTGATCATCGTGGGCTGGTTCCCATGTCCAGAAGCCTCTAGTCCCAGAAGAAGCTTTTGGAACTGAAAGCCAATACAAGCAAAAAAAAAATGTAGACACTGTAGACATAGTAAAAAGTCCAGTAGCACCTTTAAGACTAACCAACTTTATTGAGGCAAAAGTTTTCGAGAACTACAGCTCTCTTCATCAGATGCACCTGACGAAGAGAGCTGTGGTTCTAGAAAGCTTATGCCTCAATAAAGTTGGTTAGTCTTAAAGGTTCTACTGGACTTTTTACTATTTTGCAATACAGACTAACACGTCTAACTCCTCTGGACTGCAGACAGTGTTTTGTACTTCATTAAGAATGTTTGAAGCCTAGTATCTGACAATGTTTATATGAGAAAATGTCCTAATGTCATAACATGTATATAAGATTTGCTTGCCCCTACAGTTTTGTACAAAACAACAGAGCCATAGATGACACCCTCCCTTCCAAATCAACATTTCATCCTTTACTGAAATGCATCGGCCTCTAGGCTGGAATGCAGCTGCTAATATTATTACACAGCAGAACTGTTGGAGAGGAACTGAAGACTACTTTATCCAGCTGAGATTGCCAGTGGGAGTTTCAGAAGGTATTAGTTTTATTTCTTTCAGTTTGTTTCCTGAGTCTGATTGACTTTTCTATAAGATTATCAGGTAAAGAGTCTCTTTTCTGTCACACTGGTCCTTTATTTAGCTTGTTGTTGTGTGCTGTTGCCAAGCTATTTATGGTTCAATAAACCATTTATTACTACCATAAATTAGGAGGTACAGACAATGTCACAGTTAAAACTGAATCTCTACTATTTATCTAGCTATATATTTTTCCATGGCATTATTCATTAGAGTGCTGGGATATCCCATGGAGCCCTGAGAAAGAATTTGTACTTCTTTCTTTTCCACATGGAACCATAGAAAGGTTTGGAGATTTTCCCCAAATAGAGAGGATCTGGGGTTCTTTTCATGAGAATCTGAGCTGCAGTGAGACATTTGAGAACTAGGTTATGTCCTTATGGCTGCTTCCCATGTAACCTCTGTCGCACCCAACTAGAAACACAGCAGAAAAGGATACATCTTTCTTTCTCCATCCTCAAACCAAGGTGCCTGCTGTGTATTCTGCAGAGCCCATACTGGTCCTGGATTTATTGGTCTTTTTTAGCCATGTGGTCTAGTGGAAAATAGATAGTAATATGGTAGAGATAGCCAACAGACTAGATTCAGCCCTCAATACAATTCCTTTGGATCCTCAACAGCTTTAATAAATGGAAATTAAGGACTGGTGAAAATTTTGTCCACAGTTCATTCACAAAGTAGAGAAATTTACTGGAGAAATGGACAGTGTAGTGCTGGCTGTCCCTATATTTAGCACATCAGATGCACTGCAAATATGTTCTATGAGTTTTTCTTTAGTAATCTTCACTCCACTCTCTTCATTTTACCCATTACTTTATTATCGTTAAGCATGCAACATAAGCATTATTAACAGCATTAGATAGCAGATCAATACAAAATATGATACAAAAGATTACCCAATAGCAGTGATTTTAACAGAAAGGGCAAAAAATAACTCCTCCTCAAATATTGCCTTGACCTGGATAGCTCAGATGAGCCTGATCTCATCAGATCTCAAAAGCTAAGCAGGGTCGGCCTTGGTTAGTAATTGGGAGACCTCCAGCGAAGACTAGGGTTGCAGAGGCAGGAAACGGCAAACCACCTCTGTTAGTCTCTTGCATATTAGTCTCATGCGACCAGAGGTTGCCATAAGTCAGCTATGACTTGAGGGCACTCTCCACCACTCCACCTCAAACATTAGTTACCAAACAGATGAATCTACTATCAACTAATCATGAATTATTTGATACAGAGAAAAAGATGTAATTAGTCCAATAACAATGAGAACATTATCAATATGTTTAGAAGCGATAAAATAACACCACTTTAGAAAGCTGAATTTGTTTGCATTCCACATATGGAGACAAGCAGTTTCTAGCCACCACCAAGCAGTAAACAGTCAAAATCCAAATAACCCTTTTTCCTCTCCTACATCTCCCCACCCCATGACCTGGATGACTGTACCTGTCACATTATCCTAAGGATAGACTTAATACCTGGTCAGTGGGAAACACCTTGATATTTATTTAGTAGTTTCAGGGCCAAAGTAGGCATGAGGAATTTTTAAAGGAAATAAGCCCCAATTCAGGCTGGGTCTTGATATATTTAGAGAGGGATGTTAACCATTTCTCACCATAGACTTTCAACTGTTGCCATTAACTTATATCAAAACCAGTCCCCTCCCCTGCCCCATGCTGTTATTATCTCTGGAAAGGAAAAAGAGGGCATCTGTCTTGAAACTCTTTCATTAATAACAGCATGGAATTGAGTCAGTTGTTGCAGGCAAAACTGCATGTGTATGGGGGGGGAGGTTAAATCCCCTCTCCTTGCACCCCACAGCCCCAATCTAAATTGATCTCATATGTGGCTATTTCTTTGTCTTTTTTAATGCTGGGGAGATCCATTCATGGATCTTCCAGCTTCCTATCTAGTGTGGCCATCAATTTATATTTTATTTGAGACATCTTTCCTACAGTGGAAAAATCATGGCTACTGGAGGTCAGACGTGGCATGGAGGGAAGCCTGCATTCATGATCATGACAATCTTATATTAAAGACTTATTACGTGAGTTCTCTGCTGGCACAGTTTCTCTTCTCCAGCAGTTCTATAGAAAAATTAGATAGTGTTAGGTTTCCCATCTTGCACTTTATTTTTGTCAATCATACTTTCTTACTGAGGAGCAGTTTCAGCTATGAGAATGCCAGTGGTGGTATACAGCTACACATGGGATGAATTCTATCCAGAATGGATTGTGGGACTCTTATTTCATTAATACCATAGACTTTCAATACCACCCTCTGCTGCCCTCAGGGACCCACTCAGAGTTTATGAAGAAATGCTCAATCCGTCAGTTACAGCCATGCAGAGAAATTGAAGCAGCCTTCTTGGATGCTTTCTTTTCATTTGAGCTGCCCGATCTGAAGACTGGCATGAAACTGAACAAAGCTTCTAAAGGCAGCCAGCCATGTATTGCCATGATAAATGCCTCGATATGAATTACTTTTCCTATACTGTGATTCACAGTTAAAACTTAATACACGTTCTGAGCAAGAGAGATTAATTTCATTTTAGTTTACATTTCAACATAGTATGGAATTCACTTTGAGCAGCATTCCATTTAAGGTTCTCTTCTGGCACTGGAGTTGCAGCCTTTTCGTGAAGTCAGGTACATATTCGGGGTGCAAATAGAAGTTCTGATTTTTTTTTTCTGAGTAATGGGCTCTCATTAATATACTCACTGGATGGTACCCTCTAGTGTCATAAATTTGCCCAGACTGCATGCACAACAAGGAACATCAAATCTACAGGTTCTGTACTACACTCAGTCCACAACTATATGTGCTTCAGGCACATCAGTAGAAGGAAGCAACCAGAAGTGCTGAAATATGACACATCCTTCCTGTTTAAAGAGGTATCCTTTGTCATGAGAAGCACAGCATTGGATACAGGGACAAAAAAAACATGTGAAACACTCTCCAGAGGCAACACATTTTTCAAAGGGAGGTGTGGGTATTTGATATATGAATTCCATTATTTGTTAGGCTGTGTGTCATATGGTCAGGCTACCCCCTAGGTTGTTGAGAAGTTGAGAGTTGCCACAGTATATCAGGCTGCTGGTTCATTCCTCAGTCAAGACTGAGGAAAGGCAAGCAATTATAGAAACAAAGCTATCCTATGCCTATCACTACCAACTTGTGGCTGTCAGAATTTAGGACTTTCTAGCAACCAAACACAATTTCCTCTACACAACATATAAATAAATACAAATTGGACATTAAATGTAGAACTACCCACTTCCTATGTAGTAATAATACAGAAAGACTGCTGAATTAGAATTCTTGAATAAATATAATTTGGGCCTCCTGGCCGGCAGGCAAATACTGCTACAGCCAGGGACCACTTTTGCATCCCCCAAAAGAGAAAGTGGCATTGCTTTCGCCTTCCAAATGCACAGACTTTCTGGGGGGCAGGGCTGAGCCTTTATAAGGTGGCTCTGCCCCGTAGTTGGCTTCTCGCGCTCAGAGAAGAGACAGCATGATCTACTGCTCTTTCTGAGTGACAGGAGGTCATCAGGCAAGTGAGCGAGCAGGCAGAGCCTGCGGCAGCACAGCTCATCAAGGAGCGAGCAAGCAGGTGGAGTCAGCCGCGGCACAATTCATCTGGCAAGCGGGCAAGCAGGCAGAGTTGGAGGAGGCTGCTTTCTTCCATGCTTTAGTGGTTTGTTCGTTCCCCCACTGTCCCGCTGATTGTTCTACTGAGGTGGCTGGTGGCAACCTTTCCCTTCTTCCCCCAGTGTGCCCAAGACTGGGAGGGTCTGTCCACTTAGCTGCCACCCATTTGGCAGCAGAGGCTGCTTGTGGTAGGCACAGGCCACTATTTGCCGCGGGTGCAGCTGTAAAGTGTGCAAGGCTCTTGATTTGCTGCAGAAGCCATTGCATGGGCTGCCTAGGACTTCCTTCTTTGCTGAGGTGGTGGTGGTGAGGTGAGGGCTTCATATTGCTAGGGTGGCCTAGCAGTGGGCTGTCGAGGCAAGTAGGCCCTAGTTGGGGAATTCTCCTGGTCTGTTTGGTGGGGGTCTGTGCATTTCCCCCTGTGTCTAGGGATATTGGGTAGTATTTCCCCAGAGGCCATTTTCTGGAGGAGGGCAGCCATCTTGGGGTGGAACTCCAGTGAACCCATTGCTTGACGGCCATTTTAGGCAACACATTCAGCGGCCATTTTAGGTGATTCTGTGGCAGTTGTCATAGGAGTCAGGGTCAGATAATTATAAACAATGCCTAAGGGGAAAGCAAAAGGCCCCGCTAAGGGCACGGAGCCTGCTAGAAGGCAGGGCTTGCAAATGGGCTGCACCTGGCATGTTCTCCTCCTTGGATGAGGAAGCAGGGTTCTCAGCAGGATATCATGCACTGATTGGCTGCTCTTGAGCAGGCCAGGGGTACCACATCAGGAATTCAGCATAACAGGTCAGCCAGGCTGGCCTCTAAAACAACTTTTCAGCGTGACGTTTTATCCTGTCTCTCTACCCTTGAGGGGGTGGCAGGTCTTGTTGCAGGTGAAGGAGGCAGCAGTAGCCAGTCGGCTGGGGCAGCATCTGAACCTGTGAATTTCTTCACAGTTGACCGGGGTGGTCTATGGAACCTGGGCCTGTCATCTTAGTGGTTAATCTGCCCACCACTGAGTCGGAGGATGCTGGTAAGTCCGTGGTTAATCAGCAGGCATTTACTTGGCCTTGGGGGCTGTGGGGTCAGGGGACTCCCCCTGCCAGGTCAGGCCCAACATACACACCAACTACACAGACTGGTACTTCTCAAGCCTTGGCCACAGCTTCTACCAGTTCTCCTTGGGGCCAGTCTGCTTGGTGGGGCCAATAAGGGAGTATGCCTCCCGGCCCACAGGGACAGGTAGTTTTGGCTCCTTTTAGCTGGTACAGGGGTGTGAATCAGGTGGGTCAGACAGCTGCGTGGCATAACTACCCCGTCATGTCATGGAATCCTCAGCAGGGTGCAATGGGGTACAGCTTGGTGCCTTACAGTGCTCTACTTTTTGGTGACATGGCACTCCCCCCTTGGTGACAACACAGGCCACTAGGGACACAATCCTGCATGGGGAACATGTGGATGTCTTTACCCTTCTCTTCAGGGAACTGGAGAAGGAAAAAGAGGATTTGGACGAGAGGGAAACGGAGAAGCTTAAGTGTAGAAAGGTGGATAGGAACTGGTCCAATTGGTTACTGGGGATGCTTATATACGCTGGGGTTCTGGCTCGGGCACAGCCTTGGTGGGTGGCCCCCTTTTTCCTATATATAAACATAGTGTACAAAGGCTACATGGATTTATCTGGTGCAGCGTAACTGCAGTATGATGAGGAGTTCCAGATGAGGGCAGCCCTCAACCCGAATATGCCCTAGGACTGTATTCACCAGCAGTTATGGCTGCAGATCATATCCCATGCCAAGCCAAATCTGGGTGACTGTTCAGACAGCAGCCACTTGCACAAATCCCAAACCCTCTCTGGCTCTCATGCCCCGTGGGGCAGACAGTTCAATCCCGCTTGTTCTGCTGGGAGTATGGCTCCCAAGGAGTGTGTTCCAGGAACTCTTGTACTTTTCGGCACCAATGTCTGATCTGTGGTGGCCCTCACCTGTTCACAGCTTGTGCCTGGCAATCCAGAAAAGAGGGTAGGTATGGCGGAGGTGGAGGTGGGGGCAGTGGTTCCCAGCAGCACGTTAACAAAGGGACCCATCCCAATAAGGCTGACGGTCCTTAGAAAGCTGCTGGAATCTTAGCCCAGGTGCCAGGACGCATTGTTTTTGTTGGATGGTTTTCAGTTTGGTTTTGGATTCCATTTCAGGGTGCTAGGGTCCCCTTCATGTCACAGAACCAATGGTCTGTCACAGGTATGGAGCGGATTGTACATGTTAAGATCACTAAGGAATGTGCTGAGGTCCAGGTATAAGGACCATTCTCTACCCACCCTATCCCCTGCTTGTCGGTTTCACCTCTGGCAGAAACACGTTCCTGGGGTGAAAAACTGCATGGCAGGTGCATTGTCTCGCTTGTAGATGGATTGGTTTCGTCATTTTGCCCCTGAGGCCGACTTGCTGCTGGCTCAGTTGCCACAGTTCCTATGGCTCCAGCATCCAGAGGGCTTAAGACTGTGTGGTGCATCAGTTTGCCAGCTTTAAGCAGGAAGCAGGACTACAGCAGGTATGGCCCATTCTGGCAGAGCACCTTAAGCAGTTCTGTGTGGACCATAAAGTTAAAGAGTTAGCAGTCAAGTCCATTAGGAGCCAGCTAGCAGCATTAGCTTTTGCTAGTAAGGCTCGGGGCCTGACAGAAACTACTGGGGAGTTCCAGGTGAGGAAAATGATAGAGGGTTGGTCTCAGGAAGTAGGGACCTATCAGGATGAGAGGCAACTCATTTCTCCTTCCATTCTCTGTGGCCTGGGTTTGGTTTGGGTGGAGGTCTGCCATTCAGGCTTTGAGGTGCTCCTCTTTCATGCGGCTGCTTTAACTGCCTTTTTTGGAGCACTGGGATGAGGGAGTTGGTTCCTCTTTCCCTTAGGAATGGGTCAGGCTGAGCCTTGATGGCTCAGGACCTTAAATTTAGTGGGGAAGTGGCCACCCTCAGGATTCGTTGCTCCAAAATGGATCAAAAGCAAGCAGGGACTGACATAACACTGAGGTCTTGTGCAGATCCAGAATTATTCCCGGTTCAGGCCCTTGTGCAAGCCCGGGGAGAGGAACCAGGGGTACTGATGACACACCTCTTACAAAGTACCAATTTGGGCCAGTTTCTGGGAGGGCGCTTGCCAAACTGGGTTTGGCAGGCATGAAATTGGGAACCCATTCCTTTAGGATTGGGGCTGCGTCCACGGCAGCAGCCACGGAGTACCCAGGACCAGTCATACAGAAGGTAGGTTGGTGGCAGTCTTCCGCATACTGATTTTATGTTCACCCTTTACCATTGTTATGAACTTTTGGTAATGCTGTTCTCTTTGCAGGTGCTGTGTTTTGCCGCAAGAGGCTGAGGATCCTCATCTGTGGGGACAGCATGGTTTTCTGGGCAGCTGACCAAGCCAACAGAATGCCGATTGGGTCCCAACTTGGGCCATTTCCACACTACTCACCTTCATCTGGAACATCGCCAAAAAAAAGTGGAAGACAGTGTCTTCTCATGCATCGCACAAAACTCACAAAATCAGCATATGTGGGCTGATTGGGGCTCACAACATTCTGCACCTCACCCCCACCCAGAGACAGTTGGAACACAGAGGTCATTTGCATATGCAGCCTGATTGGTCCTCACTCCCACATTCTAAACGGTATACAGTTGCTATTGGGAGTCATCGAATGTGTCCTGAAGTAAAATGCACCTCCCAGTCTTACCTTAAATGGTTGCCAATCTCCCTGTGGGGCCTGGCTTTCCTGTGCAGCTGGCAGGCTCCTGCCTGCTTGCACCCCCCCTCTCCTTGATTGGTCAGCTGTAGAACTCTGTGTTCTGAGGTAAAAATCAGGTAAAGGAAACTGCAGACAGTTGAATAAAGATGGCACAAGACTCCTGGACAGGGATTTTAGAGAAAAGTCAGTATGGCAAATGAGTTTTTAAAAGTTCATGGGGAAAGGGTGCACGACCTTTCTAGGGCCATTTCAATGCGAACCTCTCACATGAACCTTCCAGAATGCCCACCACACCACCCCTTCATCTGACACCTCTCGCAGCCATAATTTCTAACAGCCCCCCAAGAAGCCTCCTCGCAGATGTTGTGCAAGTAGTTAAATACCGTAGAAAAGCCGAGTATCAAGCTAGGTGTTTTTTTTTAAAAAAAGGGGAAAACACAAATGGGCTACTCATTTCAATTGAGGTCACTGTAACCACAAAACAGTAACATTTAGATAGTTCCCCGGAGCACAGAAAACTACTATTTTTGTTATAGGAAAATTAAGTCATGTTGTGGGTTACAAAACTTTACAACTCTAGTGTATACTTTTAGAATTGCTTAGAGAGAGAGAGAGAGAGAGAGTACATTTTAATATAATATACCAACATATGCTGACAATTGGATGTAATCAGTGTTTTTATTTCATTGTTAATATTTTATGCATAGTGCGGAAAATAACTCTTTCACAACTACTTTGTAAGATAGGTAGTTTACTTTTAGTTCCATCTCACAATGGGTAATGAGATTGGGCCTAACTACATGTCCAGCTCTGCTACAAGGACTTTCCATCAGATGTGTGTTGAGTTTCTTGCTGGAATTCAACTCCCAAGCACATGGGGACAAATTTGGATCAGGACCATAGCATATGGGGAGAGGTCATAAGCACTCAAGAACAAATATGCTTTCAAGAACAAATATGCTCCAAAGTTGCCATTTTCTCTAGGGAAAGTGATCTCTGTAGTCTGGAGATCAGCTGCAATTCTAAGAGAATTTCAGGCCCCATCTGAAGACTGGCAACTCTACCCCGGAGCCATTTATAGTCAGGAAAATGGTTGGGAGTAGCATAAGCACATTTCTCCTATATAGTATAGTTCTGATCTGAATTAGGCCCCCACATGAATTGGAAGACTGAGAATTGAGTTCTCAGCAGCGTATTTGCAAGCCTTATTTAATTGAAGGTCCTCATGTGGAACCTAGGGTTGCTCGCCTCCAGCTGGCAGTGGGAGTCCTCCCCCTGCACTCAGGAAAACGAGGGAGTTTTGATTGTGTCCCTGGCATGATCATCTTGCCTGGTAACACTTCAGTATTTGAGCAAATGCTACAGCTTCATCCCCAGCATGACGACATCACTTCTGGGTCACACTGGACGTGATGTTACTGTGCCAGGGATGCTTACTCCGAATCCCCCCCCCCAGAAGTCTCTGCCTCCCCCATCTCCAGCCAGTTGCCATATCTGGCAACTCTAGCAGACCCAGATTAGTCAATTACTATTTAATGTGCAATTAGTACCTGAGAGACTGACTCCCTACTGTAGTGCTCCCAGTACTACTCATGCTAGAAATGTAGCGAACTCAGGTTTCTTTTTTTCGAGATCTAAATCCCTATCTTCTGGACCATCCAGAGTCTCCAAATATACAGATACGTTACTGAATTTCCATCTTCAGTCAGTGGATAGTGTTATCTAGTAACTTCGTAGGTAGCAATTTCAGTTCAGTTTAAGAAAGCCTGCTTCCCTGCTATGTCAAATAGAAATAGTACAGATTTCTAGCAGCATTTTTCCATGTGTGAGAATTTTGCCACAGTTCAGAACAGTATATGAGTAAAATATATCCATCTATAATCAATAACTATTCACTACAAGGCTCTAACAAATTACTTTGTATTGTGTTATTTAAAAACAGAAAGCTTATAAGCAATGCTTTTGTTTTTTTTATAAAATGACATTTGCATGCTCCTTTTCTTCCCAAAGGGACCCAAAACGACTCATAGAAAATTTTAAAAAATACAATCCTTCCATTTAAATAATAGAATTAAATGAAAACTATTAAAACAAACATCCAGGGCTGCTCCCAATCAACAACTTTAATAACACAGGCCTTCATGCTGTGGTCCAAGGACTAAAGGCCAAGAGCCCTTTGGCTCTTGACCTGGAGTTTGTGCCTTAAGTCCTGACCAGACTTTTAATACCTGCAAAGAAAGGATAACAAACTTAGCTCAGATATAACTCAGCCTCTGCTAGCTGCTAAGATGGCAGCAAGATCTTTACTTCTCCCCTCTACCATTGAACGAAAGTTGCATGCTGATTTCATAGTTCATATTTTAAGATCCTGCAATTCCTCCTACATCCTGCTAAAATAATGGGATTCAGAAGTCCTCACAGCCTAACCGACTGTAATACCAGAGGAGATTAGCCAACCATTGCCAGACACCACTTCTGGAACAAACCCATGGACTCAAAGCATCTATCATTTTCATGGGAAAATAAAATAAATGCAGCCTGCTGTCATACAGACCTTTTGTAAGGGCACAATAGATAGCAACCTCCTCTTGTCCTCAGTCCTTTATATGTTTGTTTGCAAGTATCCTCTGTGGATCTATGAAATGCTACCAAGTCAATAGACTCCACTTTCTTTGTGCTGAAGTAAACAACTATGCCTAAGGCTAACAGGAAAAAAAGTTCAACAATTCTGCCTCAATGCAGTTCTTTTTAGAACCACTATATAACCAGGCACTGCTGCTAGATATTGCCCTGTATGATCTTGGACTTCTGCAGCAGGGGAGGGGGAAGAAGAGGGTGAAGAGATACCATGTGGCTGCACAGAGTCATCTGAACAGTTAATGCTTTAACCTTGTGTATAATTTATACAATAAACAAAGTCACATATTTCTCTAATAATTTAGATGTAAGCAAATGTTGATTTATTCAGGAAGGCTACTGCCAACAGCCAAGCCTCCAGCAGTGAAATTTGAATTAAACTAGGACAGGAGCAGGCTAGTCTATAATAACATTTGTATAATTTTATTTTTGCCCTTGGCTCAGTTCATTTCCTTCTACAGTAGATGCATGAAATTGGTTCTTCAGCCACCTTTAGCTGATGTTCATTGATATCAGGAGTAGGCAGAGAAGCAAAAGAATGTAACCCTTTTAGACTTTGTGTTTCTAATACGAAAGCCATGAATTCCTAGGTCATTTTTAACAATGATTTTTTCCCCGTGTGAATTGTGTTCTGTGCAAGTATTTCTGAGTAGCTCCATTTAACCTGAAGATACAGTTTCCCCCTCCCTCCTTTTCAATCCTCCTCAGAGTTTTTCCATGTGGGGGCTTAGGCCTGAGACAGCTAACCACATGCAAATATAGTGTTGTTATTTTATTTCTTTATTCAGGCCTCAAGGCATGAAATCTGACTTCTCTTACTCTGTTCTCAAGAAGGTTAAGGAGTGTATGAGATTTTTTTTTAAAGCAGCACTAGTACTAAATGTGTAGAAATGTTTGGATTCATTTGAAGTTAAACCTCCTGTGCCAAGGGATGGAGGGAGAGACACAGAAAGGCAGCATTCATCGCAAGTCTGTAAATTAAGTAAATACAGGACAAAACAAAACAGTTATTTAAGAACTGTTCTTCCAAAATTAAAAGAATCTTTTTCCAAACGAAAAGTATGATTTTATACAAGTATGACTGCACAATGGGCTAGCAATGGGTACGTACATGAAGATCTCACTCACTTTCTTTGCTATAGGAACCAAAATAAAAAAGAACGGCAATCTCTCCTCCCCACCACCACATGCATTGGGAGTCAGATATTATTCTTCAGTGACCCCCCCCCAGTCCCTCTGGCAAGCCAGATTTCTGTTCTCATGAGGGGATTTTGTTCAGCTTTCTTCAGGCCATGGAATGGCCATTGTAATGTAAGGGCCCTCAGGGTCAGATGGTAAATGAAAGACAGACTAGGGAGTCATGAATGAGAGAAAGAAGGGGGTCTGTTAACTGGCAGGCCTGGCAGATTGATCTGTATAGCACAGTCTGCAAACACAGAGACGGGAATTTAGGCAACCAGCATGACAGAAGACTGATTGCAAATCAGATATATACTCCTGTAAAATACAAAGCAACTTGTAAAGGGGCACTTTACTTCTTCACTTCAAATATGCTTAGGAAGCATCAAGCAAATCCAGGGAGAAAACTTCAGGAAACCAAGCAACAAATTTTATTTTGCTTTCATAACATAAAGTGATTGTCCAAACCTACCAACTGAACATCAGCTTGCTGTGTGATTGCAGAATCTATATATCATAACAACCCCAGTTTATTTATTCTACTAGTTTGAATAAGAAGTGGTGGTGATGTCCTCAAGTCATAGTTGACTTTTGGCGATCCCTGGTGGAGTTTTCATGGCAAGAGACTAACAGAGGTGGTTGGCCAGTGCTTGCCTCTACAACTGTGCTTCTCAGTGGGCAGATCTCCCATCCAATTACTAACCAAGGCTGGCCCTCCTTAGCTTTTGAGATCTGACAAGATCAGGCTCACCTGGGCTATCCAGGTCAGGGCTTGAATGGGAAGTACTTACTTTTAATTTATTGCCATCGTCATCCAAACACTGTGCATTTACGGCATTATAGTTGATAGTTTACATTGGAGATTTTTCTTCTGAAACCAAGCTTGGACTTCCGGTTGGGGATCATGGAGGTCTGAATCAGCTCAGGGAGCTGGGCTGTCCAAGTTGCTGTTTGTCCGGGCTGGTGGGGTGCAAGATCACCCGCGGCCCCCTGCTTTCAGGCGGAGAGCAGGCTAGAACGCTTGAGACCCCGAGAGTGAGTAGATCTCGGTTAAGGGGGGGTTCTGAATAAAAGACTCCCACCCAGCCTTGAGGTCCCACTCTAAGAAGGGTGGCTGGAATCTCTGCAGCAGCTTTGGAGTCATTAAATTGGCATTGGACCTCCGTACCCAAGCTTCAGTAACATAAATGGACTAATTTGAACAGCAGAAACAGCAATTACAACCCAGAAAAAAGCGGAAAAGGTAAAGATCGATATCTCTTCTATGACGCTAGATTTGGACTGGAAAAATAAAGTAAAAGCAGAAATTGGACTTTGAAATTGAGTAAAGAACTAATTAAGCGCACTCTGGAAAGAAATTTATGTGAAAATAAATTTTTGTAAAGCTGTTAGAGAAGAAAAGAGACTATTGTTTATATACTTGCGGTTTGGAGAGATAATGAACTGTGGGAAAGGAGGAAGCATCGCAAGAAGGTAGCTGTGGGACGGGAGAAGGAACAGGAAGTGCATCAGAAACCATCAAGTGGAGGCGAGAGCGGGACCGCTGAGGGAAGAAGGAAGTAGAAGAGCTCCATTTTGGAAGAGGGAAAGGGCATGACTTCAGTGTAAAAGGAAGTGCTCCATTTTGAAGAAGGGAAAGGGCAAGACTTCAACTTTAAAACCATAGAGAAAAGACGCTCGACATTTTGGATGACATAAAGTGCCAATTACAGAAAAAACAATTTGACTTTAATAGATTAAGATAGTGGAAATGAAACGTTTAAATGACGGATTTGAGGAAGAGAGCAGACTCATGGGAGCGGACTAAATCAAGCCCCATGATGTTGAAAAAGGACTGGCAATCGGCATTTGATAATTTGGACAAAAAAATGGTGGAAGGTAATAAAGTTAAAAGACACCATGCAAGAGATGCTGAAAGATCTTAAGGAAACAATTAAATCTGAAGTGGCTGAACTGGCGAAGAATATGGAGGATGTTAAGAAGGAACTGCAAACGTTGCTCAGAGAGAATTGCGTCCGGGACCCAGGAGGGGAAGGAAAATTTAATTTGAATTTAAATTGTAATTTGCATTTGGTAAGTTCAACCACTCCATCAATATAACATAAAGCTTTAACTTTTGAATAATGGCAGTATGAAGGGAAAACATTTTGTGTAGCATAGTTGTTACATGTTGTAGTTGTTGTGTTTTTTTTCCTTCCTCCCCTTGTTCCCTTTCTTCCCTTTGTATTGTTAGTTAATGTAGTTAATAAAAAATAAAAATATTATAAAAAAAAAGAAGGAACTGAAAACGATGCAGCAAAAAGTTAAAGAAGTTGAAGAAAAGACAGAAAAATTAGCTACCTCTCTCAAAGTGGAAACCTCAGTGTTAAGCAACAGAATGGCTGTGATGGAGTGCAAATACATGGATAGGCAACTCAGATTTAGGGGCGTCGCGGAGGAGGAAGGAAAAACTGCCCAAGAACAGATTTTGGAGATTTTAACAGGATTTCTGAATAAAACATTGGAGGAGATTACAAGTAACTTGGATGTGGCGTATAGAATTAATTCAAGATACGCAGCTCAAAAAAATTTGCCTAGAGATATGATTGTACAGTTTACTACAAAAAGAATGAAAGAAGAAATTGTTAGTAGACATTTCCAAAATCCACTGGTAATCGAGGGGGGAAAGGTGAGAATAATGAAAGAGCTACCCAAGAGAATTTTGATGGAAAAGAAAAAATATAGAGAACTTACCTGGATCCTGAAGGAGCTACATAAAAGATACAGATGGGAGATACCAGAGGGTTTGAGTTTTGAATTCAAATCAACTAGAAGAACCATCAGACATGAGATGGAGATGTTCTTTCTTGACAATGAAAAAGACTTACCTAAGAGACCCAGAATATAATTATGGAGTGTAAAGTAATATCTTGGAATGTAAATGGACTAAATTCACCTTCCAAACGCAAGGCTATTTTTCATTGGCTATCTAAACAACAATGCAGTGTAATTTGTTTACAAGAGACCCATGTCAAAAAACAAGATCTAAAATATTTAAAATATAGCAGATTGGGTAGAGAATTTGTGACTGCAACTAAACAAAAGAAAAGAGGAGTTGTTTTGTATATTAAAGAAGAGCTACAACCTAAAATGATATTTAATGATTTGGAAGGCAGATATGTGGTGGTGGAATTTATTTGGAATTCGCAAAAGATTTTGATAGTGGGAATTTATGCACCAAATGGAGCGAAGGATAATTTTTTTAAAGAATTGATGAATCAACTTGATCAAGTGACATATGCTCAAATAATTTTGGCGGCCGATTTTAATGGAGTGGCAAATTTACAAGCAGACAAAAAAACGAAGGGAATACAAAAGAAAAGGGGACTACTACCAAAATCGTTTTTTGAAATACAAAATCATGAGAATTTAGAGGATGTTTGGAGAAGAAGTAATCCTAAGACTAAGCAATATACTTTTTTTTTTCAATATACTTTTTATTCTGCGAGACACTCATCTTTATCGAGAATCGACATGACCTGGGCTTCAAAAGACTTAACAATATGGACTAAGGATGTTGAAATAATGCCTAAAGTGAGCTCAGATCACAACCCAATCATGTGGAAATTTGGAAAACGTGTGAAAAAGTATAGATGGAGAATTAATGAAGACTTATTACAACACCAAAGCAACTCAGATATGTTACAGAAAGAAACCAGATTTTTTATACAATACAATTTAGACAAATCGGTGCCAACGCATAAGGTATGGGACACCTATAAAGCTGTTATGAGAGGCATCTTAATGGACTTAAATGCAAGAGACAAGAAAAGAGGAAAAACGGAAAGAAATTCAGGAAAAAATTAAAGTTAAAGAGATGCAATTAAAGAAACGACCAGGGAAAAAGAAATTACATCAAGAGATACGGATGTTACAAGAACAAATAAGAGTTATGGAGAATAAGGAATTGGAGTGGGAATTGAAAAAGTTAAAACAGAAGACATTTGAAGGGGCCAACAAACCGGGGAAATATTTAGCTTGGCAATTGAAAAAAAGAAGAGAAGAGAATGATAACTAAGATTGTGGAGAATGACAAAATGTTAACGGACCAATCAGCTATAAGTAGAGCATTTTACAAGTTTTATGCTAAATTATATCAGAGTAAAAGGGTGGATGTGAACGCTATTGACCGATATTTGGATAAAATTAACTTACCGGTAATATCAGAAAAATTGAGAGAAAAACTAAATGCAGAAATAACTGAGAATGAGATTTTAGAGGCAATACAATCGACAAAGATGGGGAAGGCACCAGGACCTGACGGGATAACGGCTAAATTTTATAAGGTAATGGCTAAAGAAGTGGGGCCTTTCCTGAAAAAAGTGATGGATGGAATATTAAAGGGACAGGACATACCAGAAACGTGGAACAAGGCAAATATAACACTGATTCCAAAAGAGGAGCAGGACTTGGCTAATGTGAGGAACAATCGACCTATATCTTTACTCAACAATGACTACAAAATTTTTGCTAAAATATTGGCGGAAAGACTGAAAGAGTGGTTGATCAAGTTTATAGCAGAAGAGCAAGCAGGATTTTTGCCAAACAGACAGATTAAAGACAACTTAAGGACAGTGTTAAATGCAATAGAATATTATGACAGACATTGTGAAAAAGAAGTTGGTTTCTTTTTTGTGGATGCTGAGAAGGCGTTTTACAATTTAAATTGGGATTTTATGCTTGCCACAATGGAGAAATTACAGATGGGGAAAGGATTTATTCAAGCAGTAAGAACAATATACAAAGATCAACATGCAGCAATTGTGATAAATGATGAATTAACTAAGAGATTAGAAATACAGAAAGGTACAAGACAAGGATGCCCATTGTCTCCATTGTTGTTTGTTATGGTTTTGGAAATTTTGTTAATGCAGATACGAGAGGATGACGAAATAAAAGTCATGAAGATCAAAGGATTTACATATAAAGTAAGAGCTTTTGCAGACGACGTAATGGTCATAGTAGAAGATCCGATTCAAAATATGCCTAAATTGTTGTCTAAGATAAAAGAGTTTGGAGATTTAGCAGGATTTTATGTCAATAAAAGAAAATCAAAGATTTTGTGTAAGAACATGACCAAGCAAAAACAACAAGAATTAATGGACATTACCAGTTGTGAGGTAACACATAAAGTGAAATATCTGGGGATAGAATTAACTGCAAAGAATATTGATCTATTCAAGAACAATTACGAGAAGCTGTGGCAGCAAATAGATAGAGATATGATTACATGGAATAAGTTAAGTTTGTCATGGTTAGGAAGAATAGCAGTAATTAAAATGAATGTGTTACCAAGAATTATGTTTTTATTGCAAACAATACCAGTAATAAGAGACAACAAACAATTTGATAAATGGCAAAGAAAAATATCGGACTTTGTATGGGCTGGAAAGGAACCCCGAGTGAAAATGAAAGTGTTATGTGACACTAAAGAAAGAGGGGGATTACAACTACCAAATATACGATTATATCATGAAGCAATATGTCTTGTCTGGATTAGAGAATGGATGTTATTAAAAAAACCCTAAGCTCTTAACACTTGAAGGTTATAAAAAGCTCTTTGGTTGGCATGCCTATTTGTGGTACGACAAAATTAAAGCTGACTCTATGTTTTTGCATCATTATGTAAGGAGAAGCCTCTTCACTGTTTGGTTAAAATATAAAAAATATTTGGATGAAGGTATTCCGATGTGGGTGGTGCCACTGGAAGCTATTGACCCGAGAATAATTTATAAAAGAGAGGAATGCTTGACTTACAAGGAAGTGCTGAAAGTGGAACAAAATATGATCAAGATTAAAACAAATGAGGAGTTATCCTCCCACTATGGATGGTTTAAGTATAGACAGATTAAAGACTTGTATGACTCAGATTGTTGGAAATCTGGATTTAAATTGAAAAACTCTGAATTGGAGGAATGTATACTGCAAGATGGCAAAAAATGATATCTAAAGTTTATAAGATTTTGTTAAAATGGCACACAGAGGATGAGACTGTTAAAGTACAGATGGTGAAGTGGGCTATAAACTGTAACAGAGCTATAACAATGGAGGCATGGGAATACTTGTGGAAAAATACTTTGAAGATATCTACGTGTACCAATCTTAAAGAAAATATCTGTAAGATGATGTACAGATGGTATTGAATGCCAAAGAAGATAGCAAATGGGAATAATCAAATGTCAGATAAATGCTGGAAATGTAAGAAACATGAAGGATCGTTTTATCATATGTGGTGGACTTGTGAAATGGCAAAGCAGTTCTGGGGGAATATTATAGAAGCTATGTCAGAAATTTTACAAAGGCAAATAAGTAAAAACCCAGAATTGCTATTGCTAAATTTGGATTTAGAAAGGGTTCCTGTACAAGACAGAACACTAGTATTTTATATGACAACGGCGGCAAGGATTTTATATGCTCAGCTCTGGAAGAAGCAAGAAATACCATCCATAGAAAATTGGATACAAAAATTGCTGTACATGGCAGAAATGGATAAACTAACGAGGAAGCTAAGAGAACAGAATTCAGAAGAATTTTTTAATGACTGGGGAAAATTGAAACAGTATTTAGAGAAGAAATGGGACATGAAGGGGGAGTTATGGGGGCTAGATAATTATTAATTGAATAACTAGAGAGGAGATGTTGATCTTTACAAGAAATATAGATAAGTTAGAAATGTAATTTATGGTTTAGACATGTATTTTAATATAGAAAACATTTAAAGAAGGTAATTAAGGGTATAAGAATTAATTATAGAAGTTAAATAGAGATATTAGATGTAGAGGTGGACAGCGGGTTAGAAAACTGTTGGAAGTCTAAGATAAGATGGGGGGAGAAAGGGTGGGGGAATAAGAAAACAAGGGGATTAATGGAAAATCTGTATTTTTTCCCTGTCTTTTATTACTCACCTAATAAAAAAAAATTAAAAGTTTTCTGAAACCAAGCTTAAACTAACCTGTTGCAGAATAGAGTTCAGCCTATCCTTTCCTGCAGATATATGTGTTGATCCAGCAAGCCTTTGAAAGTATGGGGACTCTGCATTCATAGACAGCAAATGAGGACATTGAATTTTCCTGCAATTGTTTCACCATTTATTTTAACAGAGGGGACTTGTGCAAAGGTCTCTGTGTATACATGCAGCATACATAGAGTAGTAGATCAGATAGTACAGAATTTTTGGGTGGGTAAGAGGAACTCTGATCATCATCCATTAAAAACACCCTACAGATCCAGTTGGGACGTATATTAAACTCCCCTCATCCTGTGGCTGAAATTGACTGACAAAGAGTTAGAATTCTCTGCTATTTTAAAACTGTGACAACCACACTAAGTTGTCAATGGTTTCCACCTCAAGAACTGGAAACTGTTCCCATACTGCATATGGAGAATTCCCACATTAGTTGTATTATCCTATTTAAAGTAATGGGATTTATATAAACACCAGCTTCTTTAAATGAAATTAAGTCCTCAGGGCCAGATGGTTTGCATCCTAGAGTACTAAAAGAACTTGCTGGTGTAATTGTGGAGCCTCTGCCTATCATCTTTGAGAATTCTTCAAGGACAGGTGAGATACGAAATGACTGGAGATGGCAAATGTTGTCCCTATCTTCAAAAAAGGAGGAAAAGGAGGATCCAGGTAACTACCAACCTGTCAGCTTGGTGTCCATACTTGGAAAGGTTTTGGAACAAATAATTGAACAGTCAGTCCTTGAGCATTTAGAAAAGACAGCTGTGATTACTAAGAGCTAGCAAGGGTTCCTCAAGAACAAGTTATGTCAGACTAACTGTATCTCTTTTTTGAAAGTGTTACTACTTTGTTGGATCAGGGGAATGCTGTGGACATAGTTTATCTTAACTTCAATAAGGCTTTTGATAAGATTCCACATGATATTCTAGTTGACAAGTTGGTAAATTGTGGTTTGGATTCTATTACTGTTAGATTTGTAATTGGTTATAAGACTGCAACCCAAGAGTGCTTGTAAATGGTTCTTTATCCTCTTGGAGAGGAATGACAAGTGGAGTGCCTCAAGGATCTGTCTTGTACCCTGTGTTGTTCATCATCTTTATAAATGATGAAGGAATAGAGTTTGAAGATGATACTAAATTGGGAGGGATAGCAAATACAGTAGAAGATGGACTCAAGATTCAGGATGATCTGAACATGAGCGTGATGCAGTACCTAAACAGGCAAATGGGATTTGGGGCTGTATCAACAGAAGTATAGTGTCCAGATCGTTTACCCTGCTCTGGTTCCACCTCACTTGGAGTTCTGTGTTCAGTTTTGGGCACCACAGTTTAAGAAAGATGTTGATAAACTGGAACGTGTCCAAAGGGGGACAACAAAGATGGTGAAGGGTCTGGAGACCAACTCCTATGAGGAAAGGTTGAAAGACTGAATATGTTTAGCTTGGAGAGGTGGCAACTGAGAGGTGATATGATAGCACTCTTCAAGTATTTGAAGGGACATCACATAGAGGATGGAGCACAGTTGTTTTCTGTTGCCCCAGAGGGTCAAACCAGAACCAATGGGTTAAAATTAAAGCAAAAGAGTTTTTGGCTAAACATTAGGAAGGACTTCCTGAGAGTTTAGAGTGGTTCCTCAGTGGAACGGGCTTCCTTGGGAGGTGGTGGGCTCTTCTTCCTTGGAGGTATTTAAGAAGAGGCTAGAGGACACTTGAGAGCAATGATGATTTTCTGACTCAATATGAATGTACACAGATCAGGAGAAGGGAGGACAGGAAGGAATGACCCAGTGCTAGGTTCTCATGGCCCTTTCTTATATTCCATTGGTAATGCCAATTGCCACTTCGGGGTCCAGAAGGAATTTTCCTCCAAGCCACATTAGCTGGTGATCCCGGAGACTTTTTGCCTTCCTGAGCACACAGCAGGGGGTCACCGTGGGTGGGGGGTGAGGGGGAAGGTAGTTGTAAATTTCCTTCATTGTATAGGTGGTTGACCTAGATGACCCTTGGTGATATTCTAGCTCTGTTTCCATTAGTTAGTTATGGCTACAGCTAACTCAACTGATTCTAGTGGAACTCAGTCACGACTAACTTCAGCAAGGCTGGCTATCTTATATTTGTGCAGCTTTGGATGTTTCTTCGCTCAGACATTCATCCTCAATGTATGTCCTAAAATGTACTGAAATGTTGTTGTTTGGGGTTATTGCACTGATGACACAGGGGTTTCCAAAAGCATATGCTACTGTTAACACACATTGTTAGATGACATTTTCACACAACTGAAGACAAGTATCTCAGCAAATTTGTGGCTCCATCCCTGAGTACACAGAAATAATACAGATCCAGGGAGAGAAAGGGACACTTGCAGGAAAGTTCAGCAGGAAGATCTGGTGCTTAATCTATCCTAGGCCAGTTAATTCTTACCTGCAAATGTGTCTCCAAGACTGTTTTCTTGAGCTGTGCTCACATCCCTGTGTGTGGAGTGCAATTAGTGAATGGTTAGCTTTTTCCCATCTACCAGTTCTCCCCTGCAAGTTTCCCCCGCCCCCACAACCTCCACCTGTATATTAGCATGGCAAGAGTTAAATTGATTGGAAATAACCTAGGTTGGATTCAGCCAGTTTTTTCACTCAACATTTCTGTCACCACTGCTGGGGCCCAGGGAAGCTATCTGTAGGCTGCCACCACTCTGGTACAGGTTTCCTAGGAGGGGCCCAGAGCACCCAACCAACAACCCCTTTTGTTGACTCTTTCCCAGTAGGTTTGATTTATTATGTGAACGAATATGGCATGAGGACCCAGGCTGAATAATAAAGAACTTTATTTAAAAGGTTTATTAATAACTGGTTCTCAACTGTGTAGATTAAAGAGAATAGTAAAGGTTGGTGAACAAACAAAACTAAAAACACCCTAACGCGTCTAACTAGACTGTTCTTACTGTCTTCTGGTGACTGACTTCCAACTGTCTCACTCCATCTGGATGAGGGATCACTCCATCTGCAGCAGCCTCTCATCAGCTCTGCTCCCTAGAGGTGAACACCCTCCCGCTGTGATGAGGCCTTTTATCTCTTCTCTCAGGCACCATTCCCCCCTACTTTCCCAAAGCCTCTCCTACCCAATCACAGGGGCCAAAGGAAACCTGGGAAATGTAGGCTCTGCAGTCACTTTAGTGCAGGCTTCCCCAGAGCCACTAGGCCTCACTAGGCCCAGGCACAACAGTTTCCCAGTTACCCTCTTTACTCCCACCCCTGTCTCATGATCCCAGCATAACCTTTTCGATAGTCAAAGCAGACCCCTTCTCACTTTTTCACCAGCTGAAAGGCTGGTTATATCCAACCCTATGTTTCCCATTGTATTATCTAGAAGAACAGTTATCAATCTAATCACAAAATTGTTTTGATAACTACCTCATTATATTCATCCTTTCTTTTTAAAGGCTCTTATCCAAAACATAAAGTCATAATCCATCACCCTGACATCAAATCAGTGGACTGTAACTTTTGTGACACTGGAGCAATTGATTATGACTTTTTTATGTGACTCACAATGCAATTATTGTTTTCATCCATTTATTACTCACTAACCTCCTAGAACCACTCTGGTGATAAAAAGAAAATACAACTACGGAGGACAGTCATAAAACTGTCATAAAAACTATAAAATAAAAATGCCTTTGTATATTGCCAGCTGTTTATTAATGATACTTCACAGATAGCCTTTAAGCGCAAGTGCACAGGGGGTGGACTCTCAGGTAATCTACAAGCAGATCCAGACATCACAATCTATGCTTTATTGTCACCCTTTACGGTGTTGCAGCATTCTATTGCTTTTTTTGCAGTGGCCACATCTTCAGCACACTCAGTTCTTTCTCCCAGCCATTTTGTAGACTAGTGGAATCATGATACCAATATAAAAGGAAGTGTATGCAAAGCAGTGATTGACACAAGTTGCTCATATTCTGGGACTTGTTCCATCCCTCCTGACTGAGCCCTCAAGCAACATATTATCATTGTTGTTGTTTTGTTATTGTTATTGTTCACAAAAAATTTAGCCTGCTTTTCTGCCCTCACAGGGCCACCAAGGCAGCTAACAAAACATACAAATTAAAATATCATCTTAAAAGCCAAAACCAACACATGAATGCATCTTTAAAACAATTTACAACTAGAATTTAAAATAAATACAAAGGATAAAAAACTTAAACATTCAGGAGACAGATCGCTTAGGGAACGATGCCAAGTGAAACCAACCCCCCCCCTATGAATTTCAAGAAACTCCCACATAAAATGTTCCTTTTGATTTCTTTCTTTCTTTCTTTCTTTCTTTCTTTCTTTCTTTCTTTCTTTCTTTCTTTCTTTCTTTCTTTCTTTCTTTCTTTCTTTCTTTCTTTCTTTCTTTCTGCTCTTCTTGCTAGGAGTTTAGGGCAGTGACATGGTTCTCTATTTTATATTCAGAAAAACCCCATGAGACAGGTTAGGCTAAGAGACTGTGATGACTACACCAAGGTCTCCCAGTGAATTTCATGGCAGAATGGGGGACTTGCACATCTGCAAGTCTTCCAAATCTGAGTCCCAACACGTTAACCAGTGCACCACACTGCCTACCTGTTTTCAGTGACATCTAGTTAATCCTGGGTCTTGGCTCTTTCAAGGAGATAGTATGATTAACAAGATCAATAGGTTTTCTAGAACGGGACAGCAAATCCATTCTACAAATCCATTCTTCCAATTTCTCTTTTTAGTACTTTCAATAAAACAAAGTGCTTTTTAAGCAGCTAAAGGTGGTAGGGTACAGTAAAATGCAGGATTCAAAATACACTATTACCAACAATACACCATTAATATTAGCCTTTCTTCACTGTATAAGTAAATAGGTGGCAAGAGGAACCCTATACTGTCAGGCAATATGTTTACCATGAGACAGACAAGATGTAAATACAATGTGCTAGTTATGTTACTGCTCTGCCTCCTTGCATACATCCAAAAAAATATCCTTGTGTTCGCTCCTATTTTGCTTGGTTACCACTGATGGCACATATTTACCCATGTTTACAATGCCTCCCCTTTCCATGTCCATAACATCAAACCAATGTTATTAGTGAATGGAAAGAACATCTGAACAACTGGATACATTAGGGGCAGCTATCATATAGTTACATGATTTTACATTTGAAAAGAACTCTTTGAATTATAGTTCCACCACATTTCTCAGCAATCATTTAAACAATAGAAATGTAGAAAGCAAGCATAAAAACTAAATTAATATTATCAAGCATATAATCTCCATTTGTCAGTTCAGAAAGCATGCTGACAGGAGACAAAGTATTGTTTTGAATGTCATAACCTCAGGCCAAAGGGGAACTCTACAAAGGTCAGAATTTGTGATATATATTTTACAGTTTGCACCTTTAAGAAGAGTGGGGATCCAGTGCAAGGGGAACTAATCCATCACTATAAGATAATGTCTGTTGCTACTAGGGACCATTTGAACTGGATTCTTGGCCAAGCCTAATTCATACATTGTTCATTAATCCAAATAATCACACAACCATCTCTCAAATTATATCTTATTTTTTAATGCTATCAAAGTTAGAAATTCATTATGGCAAGGGTCACCAACCTTTTTTTTTAAAATAAACAACTTTTATTAATTATAAACAGAAACAATAACAATAAACATTAAATTGCAAATACATGGAGTAATATATTGGTTATACAAGTGTGCAGGTTTCGAAGAAAAACATTTAAAACACTTGCTTACTATAATTTGTAGTTCATATACCACAAGAATAAGTCACAGTATATTGGTATAGTTGGTTTAGTTCATAGTGCTAGACTTTCAATATATCTTGGTATAGATGGTTGGGAGGAAGTGTTTCAGTTTCGTCAATGAAATTTAAGAAAGACCACCATTTTTCATAATAGTTAGATGTCGAGGAATTAGCTGATAAATTGTCTGTTATTTTATCTATAATGAGCTGATTCCACACTCTGGAGTACCAATGGTTCAAGGATGGTGGAGACTGGTTTTTCCAAAAATTTGCTATTGATGATTTTGCTATGGCAAGTAGATTAGTAATTAAATCTCGTTGAGGCGTTGGCACGTTTACCCCTTACCATAGATTCAAAAAAATTAATTGGGGCTCCAGGGGTATGTCGTAGTTCGTTATTAATTTTATTTGCTTTAGTATCTCCTCCCAGAATGTTTTGATTTTGGGGCACTGCCACCAAAGGTGGGCAAATGTGCCTATACTTCCGCATTTTTTCCAACACATGGGTGAGTATTTTCATGTGATAACAGATAGCTTTTTAGGGGTTAGGTACCAATGTGTTAAAATTTTAAATGATTGTAATTTTATATTTATTGCTTTTGAGTTTAGAGTGGGAGATGACCAGATTTCTTTCCATTGATCTTGAGAGATTTGCAAATTACAATCCTGTTGCCAGTTTTTTTGATATGCATATTGTTTTGGCTTGTGAAGCTGTATAATTATTTTATATATTTTTGAGATCAGCCCTCTTTTACGGTGAGTATTCGTGTCTAAAAGTTCTTCAAAGTGCGTTTTTGGAGCCAGTGTTATGTCTTTTAGGTGGATTTTGTTTATCATGTTGGTTAGTTGTAGGTATGTAAACCAGGGGATGGACGTGTTCAGTTTCTTTTCTAGGTCAGTTTTTGTTACAAGGCCCATGGTTGATGTTATGTCTATAAGACGTATATTTCTTAAGAATGCCCATTGCTTACTATTTAGAAAGTTGCATCCTGGTGGAAACCATTCTTGGAAGAGAATAGTCGAGTACTGTGACACTGGTGGGAACAGTTTGTCTTTGTAATGATCCCATAATTTTAATAGACCTGTCCAAAATGTGTTATTGTCAGTTTGAATAGGTCTGAGGCGCTTTTTGCACCATAATATTTCGTGGATCGACAAAGGGGAGTGTACTGTTTCTAATACTTGTGACCAGATTGTTTCCTCCTTAGATCTTAGAATTTGTAGTATGATGGAAAGGTGGATTGAGTGTGCATACAAATCAATGTCTGGATATTTAAAAACCCCATTATGAGGGCATTGTTGCAGTATATGGAAAGCAATTCTGGGTCGCTTGTGATTCCATAAAAAGTTATTAAAGGTTGTTTGCCATTGTCTCAGCGTTTTTTGTGGTATTGATATAGGGATGGTGCGAAATAGAAAAATCATTTTGGGAAGTAAAAAAGATTTGATCAAGTGATATCTGGAGTACCAATTATGCTGTTGTTTACTCCATGCCTGTATTAGTTTCTTTATTTCTTGAATTGTTTGCATCTGGTTATATTTCAGTAGGTGGTCCAAATTAGCTGGGATGTTCATTCCCAAATAAGGAAGAAATTTAGTGTTCCATTGGAATTTGAAGTTTGAAGAGAGCTAATTTTATTTGCTTGCGAGAGATTGATTGGCACAAGCATTGATTTTTGTATGTTGACCCTCAGGCCTGAGATATGTGAAAATGCGTCAAGAGTTTTTTGTAACTGTGGTAATGAAGTATCTGGTTGTGTGATGTAGAGAAGCATATTGTCCGCAAACATGCTTAGTTTGTATGATTTAGATGCAATTTTGACACCATGAATTAGTGGATCATTTCATATTTCATTAGCCAAAGGCTCTAGTGCTATCGCAAATAAAAGTGGCGACAGTGGGCACCCTTGTCTAGTTCCCCTTGTAAGATTTATTTCCGACGATGATGTATTATTTACTTGTACTTTAGCTGTAGCTTGTGAATAAATGACTTGAAGGGCTTGGCAGAATCTGGGACCGAAGTTCATATGTTGCAGCAAGTAATGTAGGTATGTTGTTTCCAGGGTATCGAAGGCTTTTTCTATGTCCAATGATGCTAGTATTAAATCTGATTTTTTGTGTTTATAAGTGGAAATTATGTTTAGGGTTTTGTGGATATTGTCCGTTATGTCTCTCCCGGTGATAAAACCGGACTGATCTGGATGAATATAATCTTTTATTATTGAGTTGAGTCGTTGGGTCATAACAGCTGTAAAAATTTTATAATCTTGATTGAGAAGTGAAATGGGACAGTATGAAGCTGGATTAAGGTGGTTCCTACCTGGTTTCGGAATAATGATTATATTTGCTTCTTTCCATGAGGGGGGTTGATTGTTGGTATTTAATAGATAATTGCATGCTTCAGTTAGCGGTTGGATTATGGTTGTGCAAAATTTTTTATAAAATTCCGGGGGGAAACCATCGGGACCTGCTGATTTGTTGTTTTTTAAACCCTTAATGGTTGATTGTAATTCCATGTGAGAAATTGGGTTATTTAACAGATTACGATGTTCTTCTTTTAGTTGTTTGATGTGCTTTGAGTTAGCTAAGAATTTTTGTATTTCATTAATAGGGGGGTTAGATGAGGTATACAGTTTAGCGTAGAAATCCTTAAAGCAACGTGTAATGTCTGTTGATTTGTGAAATATGTTTCCTTTTTTGTCTTGAATTGCTTTAATAATGTTAGATGCCTTTTTATCTTTTACTTTCCATGCTAGTAGTTTTAGCTGTTTAGGTGAATGAAACCAAAATTTTTGTTTTAGGTACATTAAGTTTTTTTGGATTTGGTTAGTTTCTATGGTCTCTAGAAGTTTGCGTTCATGTAATAGTTTGCGGTAAATCTTGTTGCTTCCTGTTTTTTTGTGTTGTTTTTCCAGAGAAGAGATATTGTCCAATATTGACTTTTTTGGTAGTTGTTTTGCTTTGTTTACATGGCTGCAATTGATATCAATTGCCCTCTTAGGACTGCTTTGAGAGTGTCCCATCTAATGTGGGGGAGTATCTCCGGTGAGTTGTTAATTTGTAGGTAGTCTGTAATAGACTTTTCAATTTCTTTGGAGGTGACTTCTTTTTGTAAAAGTGATTTGTTAAATGTCCAATGTCTTTCAGGCCTAGTTTGGGAGTTTAAAGAGAGTACGCATGAAATCCAAGCGTGGTCTGAAGTAGTGATATTGCCAATTTGTGTACTAATTACATTGTTTTTTATGTTTTCAGTTGTTAAAATGTTGTCAATTCTTGTGTATGTTCTGTGTCTAGATGAGTAATAGGTATAGTCTTTTTCAGTTGGATGCATTGTGTGCCAAATATCCAGTAAGTGGTATTTTTTCAGTATAGATGGTAATTCTGTGTCCTGTTTTTTCCCACTTTTTAGATGTTTATAGTTTGATTTATCTAACTTGTAATTGCTGACATAGTTAAAGTCCCCTCCTATAATCGTTTCTCCCTGTTGGAATGTGGTCAGTTTAGTAAGAGTATCTTCAAGAAATTCTAATTGATTGGAGTTTGGGGCGTATATTGAGCCTAGGATTATTGGTTGGTTATCAATTGTGCCTTTTATGAATATGAATCTTCCCACAGGGTCGATTAAAGTAGATTCATGTTGATAGTTAACTGATTTAGATATTATTATCGAAACTCCCTGGGATTTTGATGATCCTTTGGCATTGTGTTGTTGTTGGATCCATTTTGCTTTTAATAACGCATTATTAGAAGAATGGAACTGGGTTTCTTGAAGGAGAGCTATATGGACTTTTTGCTGTGCCAAAACATTCAAGATTTTCTTTCGTTTAATATTGTTGTTAAGGCCTCTCATGTTGTAAGATAGTATTTTAATATTGGTTTGCATAAATAGATGAAGTAATTTCAATATATAATATACCTTGATTATATAAATTTAGGTTCCGTCTGACAGATACAAATTTGTTTAAAGAGATGTAGGTGGCTTTCTTTTTCTTTGTTTGTGGTTGGGTTTGTACAAAGAAATAGGATGCTAGATCTTAGCACTTACAATTTAGTTAGTATTAAATGAACTTATGTTGCTTAATGACACACAGGTATTTCAAAAATGCTTTAGAAAACTCAAAACTATTAACTTTGTATATAGTAGTTAACAGTAATTATAAACTAACAATGTATATATGTATATAAGTTATAAGATCAAAGTACACATTCTATAATTAAAAATAACTATATATCAATTCAATATATGTATAACAATCTCCAGTCTTAATATTATGTTTGTATAGTATATAGTTATTTAGCACTTTGTTATAACACTCCTCAAATAACAGTAAACCTTAATTCAGCAAGTAAACTTAATAGAATAAAGATAACAGTTACAAAACTATTCAAAAATGCTGGGGAAAACTCAAACTGATAGTATTAACTTTGTATATTTACAATTTTTATAGATTTATAATTTTTATCAAAGTAAATATATATATGTGTGTGTGTGTATTGTTTTTTTATTTTATTTTTATTATTATTATTATTATTATTATCTTTTTTGTCACAAGGCTTTAAATTAATATATAAGTAACAGTTTCTAATATATATGTTATATTATTATATAATGCAATACAATACTCCACTGATAACAATAAACCTTTAACTCAACAAATAAACTTAATGAAATATGTTATTTATTATTATTTTTTATATTGATAAACTCTATATTTTTTCTTGTTTCCCCTCTTTCCCACCCTCTACCCCCACTCCCTTCTCCCCCAAAGACAAAGATTATTATATAATGCTATTAAATTCTTGATACAAACTAATTAAACCTCCCTATACCCTCCCACCACCCCTCTCCTTCTCCTTCCCCTTCCCCTTCCTCTCTTTTAAAATCCCTCACTATTATTTAATTAAGGATCTTCTTTTAACTAAAGCTTCACAACGTGTAATACAGAAAGTGAAATCAACTATTGTAACTTCTAACAGATAAATTTAACAGTTTAATATGTGCTGCCCCAGCTCCTATAGTTAGTGTGTTAAACTTCACTCACCAACTATTGGAGTTCTACCCCAAAACAAGCTGGAGCTGGGCTTAAATATATTGCTTTTTATCTTAACAAGCTCTATAAATAAGTCTTGAAAATGAAAGGCTAAACTAAAGAGGTCACAGTTCCCCCTTTCCCTAAAACCTGGCATAGAATGCTAACAAAAATTATAGTAACTAGCATAACATTTCTAGTGATGCAGAAGTAGTTTATATAAGAGTTCTTCTTTTCCTTTTATTTTTTCAGTTGTACCTAACAGGAATTTTGCTTCCTTTGCTTGGTGAAAATTCCTGTGGCATCTTCCTTTTTTGTGATGTCTTATCTATATCCATGGAGATTTCCAAATTCAGATCAAGCAAGAGGGAAGATCCTGAGTCTGAAACTGTTGCAGTATAATGCTTTCCTTGATAGTAGACAGACAACTTGGTGTAGTTTATCCATTTGTATTGAATCTTTGCTTTCTGAAGAGCTTCAGTTGTTGTTTTAAGCTCTTTTCTTTTGTTCAAGACTTCTCCAGGTAAGTCAGTAAAGACCTGTATGGGTTTGTTATTAAGCAGGATGGAGCCTTTATTTTTTGCTTCTAGTAATATCTTTTTACGGATTTTTTGGTCAGCAAACTCTGCTAAAATATCTCTAGGTTTTGATCTTTGCTTCTTTGAGCCCACATGAAAGGCCTTGACAATTAGTGGAGCTTCTCCCTCCTCAGAGGCAATAGCATTTGCTAGCCATGAAGCCAGCCATGATGTTAGGTTTTCATTTAAAGTTAATGATTCTTCTATGCCCCTGAAATGGAGGTTTCGCTGCCGAGAGTTGATCTCAAGAAGCAGAACTCTCTCTTGGAGGTTTGTGTTTGCATTTTGCAGCTCTTTTATATTGCTGCAGGCTGAGTTGCAAAGTTCCAGTGCTTCCTCCACTTTACTGTTTATGTTTCTTAAATCTTGCTTGATTTCTGATAGCTGATGGTTTATAGGACGTAGGAGCAGAGCTATTTCATCAAGCATACTGATTTTAAGAATTTTTAGTTGTGGAGAAAGATCTATTTCTGGGTGGCAAGAATCAGCATTAGTGTTTCTATTTGTTCTGTCTGCCATTTTGGCACCTTCTCTGTCTGCTGCTTCTTGTAAGGTTGTTTGGCTCGGAGACAAAAAGAATTCTTGCAAATTTTTAGCTGCTTTACTTGATTGCTTTTTGTCTGAGTCTTGCTTGCCCATAATTTCTAGGACTGAGATAAAGTTATGCTGCTTACCGCCAGGAAGATGGGCTAGGGAAGATTGGAGCTCTCTAGAATGCACCCGACTCCATTACTGCCAAAGCCACACCCCTGTCACCAACCTTTTTGAGCATCTGCGCAGCCAATCAATCTCCAATGGCTAATCAGAAGCCCTGCTGGGCAAAAGCCCCACCTGGCCCCACCCACTGTCTAAAAACACTTGGCAGAGACAAGGAAAGGTGTCAGCGGGCACATTGGGGATCTCTGCATTAAGGCATGGGCTTGGATTCTATAGAGGTTTTCCATTTCATTTGCTACAAATTTAAAACATTAAATTCAAAACTTGAAGCTTCAGTACAGAGCAGACCATCTTTTGCAACCCCAGCCGGAAGAAAGAGACAGACACAGGCTTGGATTAATGGGCCATTTATTAAATTGACCATAAAGATAAACACGGCAAGAGCTAACTAAGCAGTACAGGTCAAGCCCTGGGGTCAGCACACTGACCACCGCCTTGCCTGTCTGGGCGAGCCCCAATGCCCCGGGTGTAGGCCATCTCACGAATGGCTGCAACCCGGCCAGCTAGGCAATAGGATCCCCCACAAGCACCTGTTGCGCCCCAGCCGTCTAGCATGAGGTTAGGCCTTGATTCGGGGGATCCCCTCAGGCGTCTGCCCCCCCTGACGGTAGCCGCCACAAGCATACCGCCCTAATGGCAGACCCTGTTCCCCAACCTTGAGGAATGCCACAGGGGCTCACCAGCCCGCACCCTATTCCCAAAATCTCCTGCCACCGCAAGGGTCAAGCCTCTGCTTAGACCCTCACGCCCCACAGGTGGCCTAGAGCCACCCGAAGCCCTTGCCGCAGGTCATTCAAAAAGATATCATTGCCCTCAGGTGGACACCATCTCCTCTGTAGAGGTGGGCAAATTCGGCCCTAATCATGGTGTGTGGCAGATAAATGCCCAAGCCTTGCCCCAAAGACCTCTTAATGGCATGGTTAGCCTTGCGTCGGGCCCTCTCTATTGCCCTGGGGTCCAAGGCCTCCCGCCAAATTCGTCGTTGTAGCATCTCCGACCATACTATAAGCACGCCCGGCCATCGGCTGCTTATGTATTCCAGGTCTACTGCTACCTGCATCGACAGGGCCTTGCCCTGTACCAGCCCAAGGTCATTACCACCCAGGTGAATGACCACAATGCGTGGGGGAGGCTCCATCTGTCCCCGAAACAGGAGAGGCAGCAGGCCAGGCCACTTTAGGCCACGCCAGCCCTGCCACTCCACCGTGGCCACAGTGCTCAATCCCAGCTGGGATCCAATCGGCTTGTTCTTGGCTTGATTGGCCGCCCAGAACACCATGCTGTGGCCACAAATCAGTATTCTCTTCCTCGCATGGCCCGTCATGGCACCTGAGGAAAGAGCAATTAGTTCGCCATTTAGAACTGCTGCAGGGGCCAGACATAGGACCTAAACGCCCTTGACCGCCACCTGCCCACTCTCTGAATCGCCTGCTGAGGGTATCCCATAGCAGCTGCTGTGGAGGCCGCACCAATCCGGAAGGAGTGGGTTCCGAATTTGACCCCCGACAAGCCAAGAGTCTTAAGTGCCCTCTCTGTCACCGCCCAAAACTGATACTTAGTCAGTGGGGCCTGATCTTCGTGGTGGAATAAAACCCCTTGGTCATCCCCACGAAGCTTGACATATTCCTTGAGGGCCTTAACAGGGCACAGCTCCTGCTCAGAGCATGGGCCCAAAAGCAAGGTGGCCCCCCGCTGTCGCTGGTCAGTTTTGGACCTTCTGATCCCGATGGAGACTTTATCCCCGACAAATTTAATGTCCCTTGCATGCAAGGCCCGACCAGATGCGTCTGCACGCGAAGAGGCCACCAGCTCACTCACTCGCAGGGCCCCAAAAAATGCCGTTAAGGCAGCAGTGTGAAACAGTCTCCGCTCAAAAACAGAAGAACAGACATCTGCCCACACTGACCCCAGCCCTTTCAGTACTGAGGGGGAGATAGGCTGCCTCGGGTCACTTGGCGTTTTTATTTCCCTGGCCCAGCCTTCCAGCATCTTACGAATCCTGAAAACACCTGTAAATTCAGGAAAGCCACGGGCTTTGCTGGCAAAGGCCAAAGCGGCCAGTTGACCCCTGATAGACTTGACAGCAAGTCCCCGCCCCTGTTGCACCACACAAAAGTGCATCAGGTGTTCAGGCGGGATGGGCCACGACTGCTGGAGCCCCACCGACGCCCTGAACTGGAACAGCTGCCCTACCGCACGGTCGTAGGCCCGGCGTGTACTGGGTGCAATGGACAGCTGGATCGCTCTATTTACTTCCGCCGTCCAAGCTCCCACAGCTCCTGGGGCATCCGTGCTGGCTGCCTGTCAGCCCAGGGGGCAAGCTGCCAGAACCGTTCCATCTGTTGGCGAGACAAAGCGTCTGCCACACCATTGTTAACGCCTGGAACGTGCCTGGCCCTAAACAAAATGTTCATCTGCAAACATTTCAATGTGAAGGCTCTTACCAGCCTCATCACCCTGGGGGATCTAGATGCCATGGTGTTGACCACGTGCACTACAGCCAAATTGTCACACCAAAAGTGGACAGCTTGGTGTGCCAATTGTGATCCCCAAAGCCACACGGCCACCAACAAGGGAAAGAACTCCAAAAACGTAAGGTCTTTGGACAATCCCTGGGCTATCCAATCTGCCGGCCATTGGTCAGCACACCAATGCCCCCTGAAAAAGACCCCAAAGCCTGTGGACCCGGAGGCATCAGAGGTGACCTGGAGTTCCGCCTCTAACAGCAGATCCTCTCTCCAGAAGGTCACCCCATTAAAGGTGGCAAGGAATTCCTTCCACACTAATAAATCCTCCCGCATCCCTTTGTTAATTCGCAATCGATGATGGGGCAACCGCAAGTTCCCCATTGCCCTGCACAACCGCCTGAGGAAAGCCCTCCCAGGCGCCACTGCCTTACAGGCAAAGTTTAAATGGCCAACTACTTGCTGCAACTCAAGGAGAGATACCTTGTCTCTGCTCAAGCAATCCTCCAGCCTGGCTCTCAGGTCCACCACTTTCTCAAGCGGCAACCTCAAGGTCTGTTGAACCGTGTCCAGTTCAATGCCCAAAAATGTCAGGACCACAGCTGGTCCCTCCGTTTTCTCATGAGCCACGGGAACCCCAAGTTCATCGGCGAGCTCCATGAAGCCTGCCAGTAGCCTGGCACACTGCCCAGTGCCAGCAGGCCCAGACACCATATAATCATCTAAATAATGAATGGTGTCTGTGCAGGCACAGCGGCGACGCAACTCCCATTCCAAAAAGGAACTGAAGCGCTCAAAGGCAGAGCAAGATATGGAACACCCCATAGGAAGGGCCCTGTCCATATAAAACTTGCCCTCGAAGGCAAAACCCAGAAGATCAAAGTCTTCTGGGTGAACAGGGAGCAGGCGAAAGGCAGATTTAATATCGCACTTTGCCATCTCCGCTCCCACCCCGCACCACCGCACAACCTTGACCGCTTGGTCAAAGGAAGTGTAGTGCACCGTGCAGAGTTCATCAGGGATGCCATCATTCACCGATCCCCCTTTGGGGAAAGACAGGTGGTGAATGAGGCGGAACTCCCCCGGGGCCTTTTTTGGCACCACCCCTAAAGGAGATACCCGCAGGGACGGAACCGGAGGGGCATCCAAGGGGCCTAATACCCTGCCCTCAGCACACTCTTTTAAAATCTTGTGACGTACCACATCTTCCATGCCAGCCACAGACCTAAGGTTGGCTGCCATGAAAGGTGTCCTGGGACCCTGGAAAGGGATCCTAAACCCAAACTTAAAACCTAAACGCAAATAATCAGCATCTATGCGCCTTGGGTATGCTTGAAGCAGCCGCTCAAGTACCCGCAACCTGACTGGACTGGGCCCCTTTTCCAGGCCCCTGCTGCTGACCCCCACCGCCTCCAAAGCGCTTTCCACCCTGTCCTCCCTGTCGCCCCCTGGGACAGGCAGGATGTGCGTGCGGACCGCCACAGGCAGGGCACTCGTGTCTGAATTTACAAGCCTTCCTATAACACACCCCCTTGGACGCGAAGTCCCAGCAGAGTAGCCGTGATTGAACCTGCTGCCCCGCGAGGGTGCGGGAACCTGAGCCCTGAGTGGGCTTAATAATCATGTGACCACTATCGGTCCTGTCCCCTGTGGTGGACTTCGAGGGTGCCATAATCTGGACCCAAAGCTGGACCAGTATTTGGTCCCAGGGCAAGCTCGGGGTCAAGGCCGCACGCATGCGGAATTCTTCGTCGTAACGCAGCCAGACCCCCCCCCTCAAAATCGGTATACCCCCTGTATATTATGTTCATGTATTGAAATAGGGGGAGGGCCCTTTGTGGCTGCGCTCTGGTCAAAACCCCCGCATAGACCAAGAACCCAGGCAACCAATGTGCCCATGATCTATCAATCCGCCGGCGGCAGATCTTTTCCTTGTCCCTGTCCTCCAGATCATCTTTATCCTTCTTCTCCAGTTCCCTGAAGAGAAGGGTAAAGACATCTACGTACTCACCCCTTATAATCCGCTCACGTGTGGCCTGCGTAAGGTGATCCCCTAATGGCAACGCCCTATCCCCAGGGGGCAATGCCCGGTAAGGTACCGTGCTGAACCCCTGGACTCCGTAAGGAGATGGACCTGGCTGGATGCCATACCCATAAGGCCAGCCAGTAGCAGGGGTCGGAAGGGCGTGCCCTTCCCACCCAAGAGCCCCACCCACTGGTGGTACAGCAGGCACCTGCTGCTGATACAAAGAGCCACTGGCACTATTGGGCCAAGATGAAGGCCCCGTCTGAGGCCACCCCTGCCCTGGCGGAGGCCAACTCTGGATGGGATAACTGCCAGAAACTGAAGGTGACGAAACCCCTGGCGTAGCTGTTTGCCCCCAAGGGCCCCAGGGCCAAGTTGTGTTCTGTAGTGGCTGGGAATCCTTACCGTCCAGCACAGGCGATTCCACCGCCACAGCGATTTGTCCCACGTCATCCTGGCCATCCAGGTCACCGACCATCGCTCCATCGGACGTGGCCGGATGATCCTGGGCTCCACCACCGGCAGTCGCTGACAATTTCTCTAGGGCAGCAAGGCGAGAGGCAAAATCTTTATTAAACCCCACCTTGGCCACCCTCTTGGCACCCCTACGCGGCTGACTAGTGGCACCCTCAGACGTCATGGCCCCCTTCTCCCTCTCAAGAACAGCAATGCGCTCCAACAGCTCACCTCTACTCGGACCCTCCTCCTCATCAGAAGAGGACAAGGCTGGAGGTGGGTTCCTTGGTGCTGGCCTTTTAACAGGCCGCTTTCCCTTAGAGGGACCCCCTCCCTTCTTGGGTGGCATGATAACGCGTAAATTAACTGAACAAGTACCTTACTGGCAACTTAACAGTTAAAACAATTGCCGTGGCAAACCACCACCCTTGCAAGGCGGGCAACTCTGGAACTGGAAAGGGGGAGGGGGGAAAGCCGTTCAGTACTTAGGCCCCCCACCAGATGGCTCCCTACTCACAGGAGCAGTCCCGCTAGCGGCCACTGGATGGCACAAGGCTAGCACACAAGAACTGGCTACCGGGCAGAACAAGCGGGCTACACCCAGTAACAAGATGCTCCTGAGTCACCGGGCAGAATAAAGAGGCTACGGCCAATCACAAGGCGAGACTATAGCGCCGCCGGACAGACTAATGATGGCCCGCCCAGCAACAAGAAAGACCCTGCCCCGAACTGGCTGAGTGAGAGGGGGGGTGAGGGGGGGTGCGGTAGTCACCACAGGGCAAGGGGGGGCACCCAAACGAGCCCTAATGGGCAATCAACACCCTCAAACTACCCGAGGCCACGGGGGGGGGAGCAGCCGCAAATAGGGAGTGACTGTGGCCTTTATTCCAGGCCCCCAAGGTGAATGCACAGGCCCCCGCTGTTAACCCCTCCCCAACTCCCTATGGCCAGAACCCCGTAAAGCGGCCGCTGAAATGCGCCGCCGCCGACCGGGCCGATCCTGCCCCTCAGGGCCGCCGCTGCCGCCGCGCCGCTCCAAGGCCCACCGGCCTGAAGAGGAACACCGGCGCCTCCGCTGTGCTGTACCAAGGCCCTCCGGCCAGCCAGAAACGCTGCAGCCGAGAGCCGCAACTCCCAAGCTCGGGGAGGAACCAGCAAGCAAGCTGCGTCCTCTCCGAGCAAAACCTAGAACTAAGGCTGGGAGAGCGGAGTCGGCGCGAACAGCGCTTGACTCCGCCCCCTCCAGCAAAACCCCGGATGCCCGGGAAGGGAGCCTGTCTCCAACTCCGGGCGGGGCAGCAAAGAGGCGGCTCCCAGCCTGAGCGGCGTTTTGCCACGGCCGGGAGAGCCGTCTTGACAGTGAACAATGGCCAAGTTTTTTGAAATTCTGATAAGGCAGCCTTAATTCCAGTAATACCTTTGTGATGTGTGAAAGGGTGGTACAAATAGTAATCTGCTTTGTGTTTAAATGAAGCAGGAGGACTATAAATGACATAAACAAATATGCCTATTGTATGAACTTAAGACCTTCCTTGGGCTGGATCCAACAGGCTTTTCTGCTGTTTAAAAAGGGAAGAGAATCTAAACATATACAAGGACAAAGACCATGTGTGTAGCAAGTAGAGGAATTTTGTGAGATTGAGGGCCAAGCTACAAGTGACGAATGACACTTGAACAGCAAGTGGATTAAGTGGAGGG
This sequence comes from Eublepharis macularius, assembly GCF_028583425.1. NCBI lineage: Eukaryota > Metazoa > Chordata > Lepidosauria > Squamata > Eublepharidae > Eublepharis > Eublepharis macularius. Next base: position 76,964,444 of record NC_072796.1, on the reverse strand, counting down.
CAAGTGAACAGGGAGAAATACACTTGCCGTTCAAGTGTCATTCGTCACTTGTAGCTTCGCCCTGAGTGACGAAGCTGGCTGGATCCAACCCTTTGCCTATCTTGTACAAGGTTGTTAATACTCAGACACTAGCTCTTCAGGCTAATAGATGAAAGTTTTCTCAGCACTATTACCTGAACTCTTTTTCTCTAGAGATGCTGATAATGTTGCCAAGGAGAAAAAAAGAGGGCCCCTCCACAGCCATTTCCACTGATGGAGATAGCACAGGAAGGAAACCAGAAGTCCCTTCTCCCCTTCACAGTGCTTCAGAGATTAATAGAGCAACAAAACACTTTCCAGGTAAGTTACTCACTTCTTACTTGTGATAGCAAGTCAGTTCAGACACCTGTATCACATGTCCATGTAGTGTCTAGCTTAGTTCTGAGAATAGGGAAGACAGAAGCAGCTCAGATTTGTCAAGCCAGGGTATGAACTCTTGAAGCTGACTGTACCCCAACGTGACAGGGAAAGATTTGCCACATACCAGAAAGGTAATGGTGTTGAAACTTTTTTTATCAGACTTCAGAGAGCATGCTAGAATTTTACAATCTGATGAGCGCATGACATATATATGGGTCCAGATTTGTACAGGGTAGTGAACTTTATACTTATAATTTAAATAAATAGAACTTATTACAACTTATAAGATAAATAAACTACATAAATATATAAACATTATGAGGAAATGAGGCTTGAGGAGGCTAGAGACCATGAACTGTTTAAATTTAGTGAGAGAGGTTTGAATACTAACTCCAGAACAGGCTCTTCAGAAATAAGTATGACAATCTCTTCAGCCAACTAGAGTACAAATTGGATTGTCTTTTGAATTGCTGGATGAGTGGTTACTGCTACTTCCTGGGGAAAAAATCCTTAATCTTACTGGACTGGAACAATTGAATAATTCCCTCTTTATTAGCTTCAGAGGCTTGGGGATTTGAAGTGGGAACTTCATGCTCTTAGGATGGAAACTAGCTAAATTATTAGTTTGGGTGTCTAACAGTACAGTCCTAAGGAGAGTTACTCTAGTCTAATCAATGGGCTTAGACTGGAGTAACTCTTCTTAGGATTGCACTGTAAAAGCATTAAACTATAAATAGTCCTCCTGTCATTATAAGCTGTTTCTACATGGGGCCCACAGAAGGCAAGCCCGGCTGAGGAAGCATCAATAAGTAGCTAGAAATGGTTGCCACCCTATACTCATGCCACTTACTGCTGACACTGCCCTCCCTCTCCCAGGTTGACAGAAAGGGTCTTGGTGCTCTCCTCCTTTTCGCTGCCAAACCACAGAAAAACTGGGAGTTCAAAAGGGGAAAAGCCAGGAGCAGTTACATCCCCCAGCCCCCAAAGGCCTTGCGTTCTCTTTTGCTTTTTATATGCTAAACTGCAAAATGGATGAAATCGTTGCTTGATTTGATATAAAAATCTAAGAATGGAATGTGAAATCATCACTATCATAACTCATAATAATGCATGTCATTATTTCAAAGACCTTCACTTATGGCCGAATCCACACGCACTCACCATCCACTGATCTTGCGCAGTCATGGCAGTTGGGTTCATTCCGCTACCATGCTGTGCATCATCACATTCACCCTCCCAGTGCGTCTTAGTGGTGCAATCAGTTCTCCACACGCCACTGAGTAGTGTTATAGTGGGCAACCGCCCACTACCTTCTCCGTCGTCAGCGTTGACGCCGCACGTCACTTCCCTTTTTTTAAAAAAAAAATTAAATTTGCGCTATACCGATATTCCAATTTTTAAGAAATGGCAAGGTCCCCTCCCCCTCAACTTTGATTGGCCCATTTTTTGCTCGTCACAGACCACTTTCTAACAATTGGCTGGTTGTTATGGTGGACAAATGTGAAAATAATTTGTCACATTAAAACATTCTCCAGAAACCCTGTTGCTCACAGTGGTGTTCTGCTTGTAGTAGTTGCCAACATGGATGCTCAGAGCGTGATAATTCTAATGATGGCTCAGATTGTGGTTGGCATGCTTCGCAGCACAGCCAATATGTTCCTAGCCTTTTCCCGCACAAACCGCTGCGCAGGAAGTAGGTTTTGCGGTATACCTAAAGTAGGTTTTGCGGTATACCACGGTATACTTAAAGTAAGTTTTGCGATATACCGACCTTTCTTTATTGTGCAAATGCGCTATGAAAGCCCTTAAAAAAAGGGGGGGGGCCAGGCAAAAAGAGATTTCCGCCATTATAACGTGGTACAGAAAGGAGGCGCAATTGTGGCGCATTGATGGCGGGAAACACGCGGAATGGGAAAACGTGTATCTGCTTAAACTGCGCCGCGGTTGCGAAAAAGGTGTGGAAACAAAAAGGAAGTGTGGATTCAGCCTATATTAATAATCTTTATCTCAATCTTATAAAAATCCTCTGTTTTAGTACTCCAGTCTTGTAATGGGAGGTGCAAACCTAAGGCCAACCCGCCAATTTAAGCAGCAGAGATTTTAACCAGTAATTTTTTGGCTTGCACTCTAGTAGCTCTATACTATGCATGTTTACTCATAAGTAAATATATCTTTGTTCAATAGGATTATAGATAGTAGGATTTTATCTCTAGGCACACTTGGGCAACTAATGATTTTAATACATGCATCCAAGGGGGGGAATACATTTTCTCACATTTAAATGAGAATCTAATTTATTGCTATTCAAAATGACCAATGGCCAGAATACATCCTTGCTATAAGAATGTAGATTTGTTATAAACCAGGAAACTGGCAAGTGCCCTTTTCCAGCTCAAGGTTGATTGCCGGGGAAGGTGAAGGCACAAGCAGACACGAAGAGAAACACAGCCTAGCTTTGAAACCCACCTCTAGTCTCATTCATATGCAGGCCAAGCAGCACCATTATTGTTCAGCTGGGGGCATATTTAATTGCTGAATATTCTGCAGATGTCTGGCAGGCTGTACAGATAAAGGCAGTGAACTTGCAGGCTTATGACAACACATCTTTCTTTTTGTAACATCAAAATTTCTCTCTGTTTAAAGATCTTTAATTTTTTAAGCTGAAAAATACTATGCTGTTTGTTCCAGGTATTTAAGAAGATATTAACTCTGTCAGACTTTTGAAAATCAGAGTGACTTTTAATTCCAAAGACAAGCTTTGTTCTGAGACATAAGCAGCATATTTCCAGGCATTATGAAAACAAGGCAAGGTTATCCAGGTTTTCATTTAGCATGCTTGCACAAATCTCTAAGCAGGTATGATGATAGTCCACCCATTGAAAGTTCTTACTCTGTTTCTCACCCTTACAAAGCATCCAAGTATGTTATAATCCTCAAAAATGTGCTGGATAGTGGGATGCAAAGTCTGAACTGGTAACAACTCGATTACTGAAACGATAAGAGGTGTAGGAGTGGCTGGGTGCTGGTGTAAGAAACTCTGTAAGAGCAAGAAACCAGAAAGAGTCTATAAATGATACAGAACTGTAAAATAAATGAATTTTATGCAACTCCTTTCTGAGTTTTGAAGGACTGGCAATAGCACTGTTTTGTTTTGTTTTGGGGGAATCTTTTTCTACAGTCATAATAACTAGAAATTGTTCTTTTAAGTGATCTCTTTAATGTTTGAGAGTAGAACTCTAATTTCTGTTATTCAGGGCATGATCCTATAACATGGATACATCAGGATTCATCCAATATACAGATGTGTGCTTTTTTTATATGTGATCCATTGACAAAGGCACCACTCACACTCCACTAGTGTTGGCTTGTATTGAATAGAAGAGACCACTATTTGAAAAGTGCTTAAGTGCTCTTTAATAAGGCCTGGATCTGACCAAAATCTTAACCTACTTACCCACTAGTATAGTGCTGTACTCCCAGCCAGTGTCCTACTGTGCCTTGTTCAAGACCATGGTGTTTTTTTTAAATGCTGGATTTACTTTTGTGGATCAGGTATTTATTCTTTGTATCAAATCTCTGCAAAATATAAGCCTGGGACAAAGACTGAATTCGTCTCTAATGATCGCTTGTTAGTAAACATGCTTGGTGGGGATGTTTGCAGGATCAACATAAGCTGCCAAATCTGCCTAACCTCCTTCAGAAGTACTCCTGGAGCCTGACTTTTTCTGAGGTTCTCCTTTAGAGCTGTTGTAGCTGGGATTGCCATCCCCCCCCCCCCCCGTAGGGGCAAGGGATCTCCCACTCCCAGCCTCTTCCCCTGCCACCATTCACTTGGCTGGCGGGGGGAAAGGTGTCGGAACAGGCCTCCCAGAGCACGCTCTCAGCACTCTGAGATGACATAACTCCCAGGACTGATACCATCATGCTGGCCCCGGGAGTGCTCCTGGGATTCGCACCTGGCAGATTCCACCCATTTGGGAACCCAAATTGGCCTGGTGAAAGCCCGGGAGCACTTCTGGGGCCTGGGCGATGACATCACTCCCAAAGTGATGTTATTGTGGTGGGAGTATGTGCTTGTGAGAAGACACTAAAGGTAAGTGCCAGGTCCTCTCCTCCTGCCGAGAGGATAAGAGGTCCTGGGACCTCTAGTTGTAGTATAGTGGTTAGGAGGCTAGGCTTTGAATCTGGACTGTACTGGTTCAAATCCTTCTACTGCCATGAGCTCAGTAGGGGGCCACACCTCACAGCCTCAGCTCCCCTGCAGGTTTATGGGGATGATAGTAACAGTAACATTGTTCATTGCTCTGGAGGGGGAATAGTCTGTCTTGAAGAGCAGTATATAGGTGCAATTATTATTATTTATTATTTCATTCCAAGCTACCATGCTAACCAACTAGAAATGTGAGCAGGAACAATTTGTGCTGTCTTTTGATTGCTTGATGTCTAGCATTGAAATTCAGGCTCCAAATTATTTGGAAGACCACTAGCATAGCATTGTGGCTAATAGTGTATCTCATGCACTGGGAAGTTTGGGGTTCAGATTTCACTTCAGCTGTAAGCTGACTGGATGGCCTTAGACAACCCATTGTTCTTTCAGCCTCAGCTCCACTCCTTCCTGCAATAAGAGGTGATAAAAGTCTGTCTTATAGGGATGCTGTAAATATTTCCAAGTTATCTGTGAAGACACTTGCAACACATGAGATAAAATGCTATTATTGCTTTATTTGCTGTTTTCATTAGCACTTTTGACCATTAAATTTTTAAACACCCTCTGCCTCACTTAGGTTTTGCTAAATAAGGAATGCTAACATTTGATAAATATCTGTAGTAGTGCTGCTGAGAAAACGCTAACATTTAGATCCTGCTGGCTTTGTTGTAAGGACATTTTGATAATGGCAATGCCTCTCTTTTATTTCATACTTGCATCAGGACACTTTCATCATGGCTACTTAGGTGTCTGATGATTTGTAAGAAAGCTGGCCATAACTTAGGCAGAAAACTGGACCCCATTAAAAAATACATAAAAACCAGGAGGGAGCCAAGTTGATGTGGCATGGCTCCTGGCAATGAGGAAGCACGAGTGCATGCTGAAGCTTCGGAATAGAAAGTGATGTCCTCATAAAAATATGGCTCTAGGCTGGTGTGCCACTAGAAATTCTTCTGTCAGTTTAGAATATTTAGCTCTAAGGGATCTCTACTTTCAAATGTATCTTTTGATGCAAAATAAGCTGCACAGAATGAGACAGTGTTTAAGATGGGGGGGAGAGGCCTTTGCTCCCACTTGCCATTTGGTAAACTGAAGGTTTTTCTTTTCGGATCATGATGCGTCAAGAGGGCAGGTGGATTACCTTGCTGGTGTTATATAGGTCTCCAGGCCTTTGCGGTATAGTGAAGTGTTACTGATATCAGGACTGCTAAATAATATTGAAAGCTTCAACACTGCTGGTTATCAAGGGAGCCTCTTAGCCTAATTTGAAAGCATAAAGCTTCAGGCAACTGCATTTTCCCCTCAGTCCCAGGCTGTGAGTGTGTGTGTATGCATATGTGAACATGCCAGTTCAATGCAGTATATCCAGCCACTGATGGTGGAACATCATACACAGTGCCTTTTGTGCGGTTGTTTATTCTCTTCCTCTTTCTTTTTCTGCCACGTGTTTTATATTTGACTTGTTAAACTGCAAAAGGAATTGAGGGAACAAAGCACCAAAATTGGGTGGGTGGGGGAGCAAAACACCTCAGGTCCCTTGCTGCCAAAATTTCAAACAAGAAAACACACAAGCTTTGATGCTCAGAGAGAAATGAAAACAGTAGAAAGGAAGAAATACATACATATGTATAGACTTGAACAAAAACAAGCTGCCGTCCTGGCTATCTAGGCTCTGATGTGCCAAACGAAAAGGATTATTACTGCAAGTAATTTGTGCCATGAATTTAGGGCATAACAAGGTTGAATTATGATCATCTTAGCAAGTTTTGTTATTGAGCTATACAGTGACAGTACTGTAAGTTCAACTTGAAACGAGCTGAGAGGGCACAGTTTCTTTCCTTTGAACAGCAGGACTGAGGAAAGAGCTAATTTTAAAAGAAATACAAATACTGTTAATAATAATAATAACAACAACAACAACAAAAAGGAGGAGGCAGCAGAAGTTGGTTTCTCAGCACTTTGTTTTTGACAGGGTATCCCTGCTGAATTTAATGAGGTTCTCCTGATCTTACACTGCAGATCATTGGGGCATTTGCCATTTTTCTTCAGGCAAGTGATTTGAAACAAAGACATCTTGAGAGGAAAGGAGGGAAGAGAACATTGTGTGTGTGTATCGGGGGGGGGGGGGTGGCATAGGAACTTCTCTCCCAGCGCTGAAATGTACAACATATCTTGTTCTTAAAAGATTTTAATTTTTTTCATTCCCATCAGCTGTATCCCCCAAATAAATGATCCAAAAAGGCAAGTTTGAGAGCAAAGCAAATGACCATGAGTCACATACACAGCTGGTGTAAACCAGACTGTCTGATTTAATAATACCTATCAACTTCATGTTAATTATTGCTGGAAAAGGTGTTCTTCAGCCTGAGGATCAAACAACAAGATGAATCAAGCTTACAGCTTAAGCTTAAAAACAGTAATTATTTTATATTTTGGATGTATCTGGCAGAAATAATGACACGTGTAACACTTCCATCTTCTTGTGGGATCTTTAATCTTTTGAGAGTAAGCCTATACAAATCAGAGGGGGGGGGATTTATGATTTATGATAATTTTTAGTCTCCAATTCATCTTGATCATACTATTTATAAAACAGAGACAATTATAATCACTGAGAATAAAACCATGGCTTGAGAAAACACCCTACTAGAATAGGTGAGGGATGTGAAGATGTATTTATTTATTTAAAATATGCAAACATTGAATCCTCGACAGAGTAACTGTTGAGCCAGTTTCTAATAATGCAATAAAACAATAACAATAATTGAAATAATAATTTTTACAACTGCAGACTAATGCTAAAAAATCAACAAAAACTAAACACTTAAGCAAGCAAAACCAGTATTATATATAATATTTCTTCAGTCCTAGTTAGGGTTGCCAGATCGCTATACCTTCCAGGCAAGGGGGGGAACCTGGCACTTACCTTGTGCCTTGTGGATTCTTCTTTTAGGCACTTGCACAATGACATCACTTCCAGGAAGTGACATCATCACACCTGCCATGGGTATGCTCCTGTGCTTTGCGTGGGGCAAATTTAGCCTGTTTGAGGTCAAAATTGGTCCCAGTGAAGTGCGAGACCATGCCCGTGGCCAGCGTAATGACATCACTTCAGGAAGTAGATGTTCAGGATATGGATGTTAATCAGCATGGGGACCAAGACTGAACCCCTGTTGGACCTCACAGCCTAAAATCTTGAGCAACTATCCCATAGAATCAGCTGCTGGCACCAGTCAGCAAGACTGGAATGGAACTAGCAGACTATGAAAGCAATCCTAAAGAAGTCTACTCAGTAAGTCCCATTTTATTTAATGTTTCTTATTCTCAGGAAAGTGTTCTCAGGGTTACAGGCTCAATTCTCATCTTATCTCACTGGCCTAAAAGTGATATAATCAGGGCTTTTTTTCAGCTGGAAAGTGGTGGAATGGAGTTCCGGAACCTCTTGAAAATGGTCACATGGCTGGTGGCCCCATCCCCTGATCTGTAGACAGAGGGGAGTTTAGATTGCCCTCTATGCCACTTGGCAGTGCGGAGGGCAATCTAAACTCCCCTCTGTCTGGAGATCAGAGGGTGGGGCCACTAGCCATATGACCATTTTCTCCTAGGGCAACCCACTGAGTTCCACCACCTCTTTTCCCAGAAAAAAAGCCCTGGATATAATACAATGGTATCCAAAATTGTAGAGGGATCCAGGAGAATATTAACATCTCTGTGTCTGTTTTCCATCAAAGGTTTCCATCAACTTCAGTTTTCCAGCATCTGTAGTCTCCACTATCCCACTAGAGTGGTGCAAACAATGATAATGGTTCCATGACTACAAGAAAACAAAGCAAAATCCTTTCTTACTAACTGAACTATTATGATTGTGCATTTTGCAGTGTGAACAGCTTCTTTTTTGTTTTAGTATTATAAATTATAATAAATTATAAGTATTATAAATTATAATATGTAGAAAGCACAATAAAAAACACAATATGGAAACTGTTTAAAGAAAACAGTAACATGATGTGATAACATAATTTTGGACCCCTGAGACCACTATAATGCTGGCAGGTCATCACTGTATGTTTTTCAGAATCACTTTCTTGACATTTCTCCCAGCACTTCTGCTTTCTGAAAATGCTGGAATTTCTGGCATTTGCCTTGCAGGCTAGATTCTTCCTTATGTTTGTACACTAAAACAACTGTAGTCCTGGAGGAATTAATATGCTTGCATTGTCAGGGTTGCTGCTATTCTCTTCATTATCCTTCTCAGAGTCAGCCTTAAGGCAATTCTTAACGCAAGCACTTCTGCTGCAGTAGATGTCCCCACTTCAGCTTCAGAAACTTAGGTACAGAAATGAGAGGTCAAGGAAGGATAATATGACCAAATCTAAGGGAGGAAAGTGTAGCATTGGGTAATGAATTGCAGGAGGAGTGGAAAATGCAAAGAAACTTCTGAAACAGAAAAGATAGGCTGTGGATAAGTGAGTCTATTAAAATCTGGCAAGAACTGGAAAGTCCAAGAAAGTAAATGAAGGCTGCAGCCATGAGAGTATGAAGGGCCTCAATAAGGTTCTGTGGCAGGTACAGCACATGAGAAAAGATCATTGGTGAAATCTCTTCCTATTTGCCTAAGAGATACTCATGCACCCTGATGTATGCCTTGAAAATTGGGCTGAATAATTTGTTTAAAAATTTATGTACATTTATTTTTTCCCTAGTCAGACCACTGATCCATTAGTACTCTCTCCACATTCACAGGAAGAGGTTTTCCCAGCCATGTATCATTTAACTAGAGGTGCCTCAGGTGCTCCTATGCATGCAAAGGATGTGTTTTACTTGATCTAGGGGTACTGATCTGAGCTTGCTAATCAACACACACACACACACACACACACACAAACACGCTTAGCTCCTTTCCAAACTTGGTAGTTCCTGTGTATATTTATTACATTTTAGCTTTTAGATGTCTACAATTATCAGACTTTGCAGGATGTTAGATCTGAACTGTTTGTTCATTATGAGTAACGTTTCATAGCTCCTTTTCCCAGCAAGCTAAACAAGCTTAGATTAGAATTTACAAACATATTACAATAAGTCTTCAATCTGTCACTCAGTCCTAACATCTTAAATATTTATTTATGTATTCAAAAGCCTGGACCATTTCTTATCCAAAGACTTCAGGACAAGAATAAAATGCCAATAAAAACACATATATTTGGGCTTATCATTTTTGTTAGACACATACACTCAGGCATACACTAGGGCCATTGTCACACGGGCATCTGTTCCGTTAAATTTACAGCATATAGCGTCATCGCTGATATCGGCACAGTAACATTTCTTTGGGTCACCTCGCGTTTCTTCACACTCCCAGCTGTCCACACCTAAGCGCTCTGTTCCGTTCTCTCTAATGGGCGCAGAAGCAGCTCCTCCCCCCTTTTTTAATTTTTTTGGCATTTAATTCCGCTATAACGGAATAACATTAGCTTCCTAATCTACTGCTGTTTCCTGAATAATCTGAAATCTGTGTGCACAACTGAAGTTGTTGTCAGCTGGATGAGGCTGCAGTCTTCTGCGCCTAAGATCCTCTTGGTAACGCAAAACTGAAAGCGGAAGTCGGACAGAACGGTTGCGGAGTTTAAAATTTTTCCGTGCAAAAAAAATAAAGGCATTATATCGATATAACATCGTAATTAAAAAAAAAAACGGAAAATGACTGAACACGGTCGTTTTTAGCGAGGTGTGGTTTTGGGTTAAAATAAAAATTTCTCTAATGGCAATTCAGTCATTTTTACTTGTTTTCTTCAGCAGAAAATTTTCATTGTGTGATGTCGTTATAGCGATGTAAGGACATAATTACAAAAAAAAGGGGAGTCGCGGGAGAAATGGATTCTGGGATTGAGGAGAGAAAAAAAGGGTGGGCCTATGGCGTGGCGAGGCGAAAAACATCGATGTGAGGCATTCACACTGAGGCGCAAAATATCGTGACTATCAAGCACAAAGCAGAAGAGAGAAAATTGCATCAGTGTTGGAATAAGGTGGGTGTTTGCCGGGAAATTGTGCCATTTTCGCGCTAAATAGAAGCCTGTGTGACGACGGCCAATATATCCACCAAAATTCAGATAACTAATTCAAAGTAGGATGGAGGAAAAAATGTTTTTTTTCCCCCATTGGAGAAAATGCCACTATAGTAATGAGGTTTTCATACCTAGAAAACTGTAAATTAGAGGTTTTCATACCTAGAAAACTACTTCAATAGAGACCTGTAAAGCAGGTCTCTACTGAAGCAGGCAGATTGCTATGGGAACAGTGGTCTATAAACACCATGGACCCAGACTGTTGAGAATTCTGCCTGGAAGCTAGGGAGCCAGTTAAGTTAATTGTATCAGTATTAAACATTGAACTGTCTGGGGGGACACTATTGGGAAAACTGAGAGATCCCATGGGTTTCCTCAAATAGCATCCCTGAGACTTTGGGTTGGGAAAGGGGTGTGCTCGAAGACCCTTCTCCACATGTACTGTTATCCTGATCCTAATGAAGCACTGCATATGCAAGAATTAAGGAGAACCCACAACTCATGGGAGACACAAGGTGGGGATACAGACCCAACCCAATGTGTGAAGAGGCATGCCAGGCTTGCTTGAATTTCCTTCATTGGTATGAAGTGATGACTACAAAATAGGTGGCACAAAGCTCCTATTTGAAGATCCTGGTTCCTGACTTCCTTCAACTCCCCTTCCCCCAGCTTCTGAGGAGTTGATCAGAAAGAATCACACCATTGGGATGAAGAACACACATTAGAACATGTGGTGTTAGGACAACATTTTGTGTCCTGTCTCTAGAACCATGACTATACAAGTGCTCACATAAGAACCTGAGGTAAAAAGAAACTTCGCCTGCACAAACTGAGCTCTTAGCTTTTCCTGAGGATTCCAGACACAACAGCTCACCAGGAAACATAAACTCCACTGCAGCAAGCTAGAGAGCTTACCAGAAAGGGGAGCCTGTATCTATATGTAGAATAGATAGGAATACCCAGAACAATCTTTGTTCCTATAAGATTGGAGACAAGAATAAATTCACAGAGTTGCCTTATTATTAACATCATCAGGAATTTTGTTTTGGAGTTTATAGTAAATAAGTTCTGTCCTTAAAGATCAAGCTTTATAAAAGAGCATATTAGTTTGCAATCTCAAGGGCAAAGTTGAAAAAAAAGTTGAATCCACGAATTCTGCCTGCAGCTATTTAAGAGCACCATATTAAAGGAGCAGATGGTTGGTATACCTCTGTACAAAATAAAATAAAATACAACTAAATAATAAATCCCAAACTGTTAAGCATGAAAATGCCACATTATCTAGGAGAAGAAAAACATGCTTTAAAAAACAGAAAAACTCTTTGGAACAAAAGATATTGTAGTAAAAGGATCATAGCTCAACAACAGTAAAGCATATGCCTGCATGTATAGGGTTTCAGGATTGATTCTTGGCATTGCCACTTAAAGAAATGCAAATGGAATACAGTAGTGGATGGGTATGAGTTATTTAAGAACAGAAGTGTGGTAGAGGAAATGGAGTGGCACTATATGTGAGAAAAGGGCTTGATTGTCAGGAAATACTGGAGGAGGAGAGGTGACAACCCAGTGGAAAGTGTGTGGGTGAAGATAAGGGAGGGAAGGATGAGTCGTATTGTGGCTGCTGTCTGTTATAGACGACATTACCAAGGAGATGAGGTCGATTCTGCCCTCTATGAGCAGCTTAATAGAGCATCCAAAAAACATGACCTTATAGGAGACTTCAACTTCCCTAATGTGTGCTGGGAAGTCCAGGGGTCATGGAAATTCCTAACTCGCCTGGCCGACAACATTTTTCAAATGGTGTAGGAAGCAACAAGGGGCTCGGCCATACTGGACTTGATATTAACCAACAAGAAAGAGTTGATTGATGAGGTAAAGGTGGTGGGAACCTTAGGGAGAATACTGCCATCCCAGCCAGGAGCTTTAGCCCCTTAGGCTGGTGGCAGCCATTTGCCTCCCTGGCTGGAGGGAGTCGGAAGTAATAGCCCTGCTTATTGGGCTCTGCTGTGGGGGGGGGAGCTTCCAGGCAGTAGGTTGTCGCTCCGCCCTCCTACAGATCAGTTTCGCCTCGTGCTTGGGTGAAGCAAGACCGTTTTTGGGTCGCTTCTCCTGCACGAGGCCACAGGCATCGAGGGAACCGGTGCAGAGCGAGCTGCGGGACAGGCTTTGTATTGGGGGAGGGGGCAGTAACCCCCCCCCTTGTATCTTATTTGCTGTCCTTGTACTCCCCTCGGGAGTTAAGGGGGAGGGTAGCTTGGCCCGATTGCAGGCCCGTTTGCCTGCCCGCGGCCCGTTAGGCGGCCGCTGGGTAGCAGCGGGGGGCGCGAAAGTCCAGCCAGCGCCCCGACGCGCCGCGGCCGCGCACGCTTTCGCCCGGCCCAGCCGCACGCGCGTTTGCCTGCCCGCAGCCCATTTGCGGCCGCTGGTTAACTGCGGGGGGCGCGAAAGTCTGGCCAGCGCCCCGATGCGCCACGGCTGCGCATGCTTTCGCCCGGCTCAGCTGCGCGGGGGCAGCAGCGGGGCTGTTAGATCGCCCGCCCGCTTTTTCTAGGCGCGGCTGCACGCGCACCGTAACAGGGCCCCTTTGACCGCGCCGCCTAGCCGCGGCGGGGGGGGCGGGGCCTGCGCCCGGCGCGCGGCAGTGTTCCACGCGCCGCTTTGCTCCGGCGCGGGGGCAAGGCTTTTGCCCGACGCTCGACGGGGGTGTTCTGATGGGGTGCTAAACGGGGGGTGCTAAACGGGGCCGTGCCATCTTTATACGGAGGCACACCCACCCGCCCCACCCTATTACCCCCCCCTGCGTGGGATTCCTATCCAAGCCGGCGGCGGCCATTTTAGGGGTGGGCAAGCATCAAGGAGCGGCCATTTTAGGAGTCCGTGACCACTTTGGGTGCTCTGTTGACAAAGGGGCTTGGAGGGTTTACTGGTCAGGCTGCATATCCCATTAGTTCCCCTGCTTTCCTTAGGTTTGCAGCCTGTGACTTCCTTGTCCCCCATACCCTGTACCTGGAGCTGTGCTGCCTATCACAGGGGTAGCTCGGTAGCTGGGTCCTTAGATCACAGCCTCGCTTTGGCCTATAAGCCTGGTAGTAGCCACTGGTTTACTGCGGATCACCATGGGCCCTAAGAAAGGTACGGGCATTTCTAAGGGGAAGCAGCCAGCTCCCCGCCCTCCCAAGAGGCCAGTGGTGGCCTTGTCGTCAGACGAGGACAAGGAGGGCTCAGTACGGCGCGAGGTTTTGGCGCGGATTGCTGCAATTGAACAAAGTAGGGGTTTGCCGGTCGCCGGTGCTGGCAAATCAGCTAAAAGGCCGGTGCGGGCTGCTTCTCGGCCTGCATCTATGGCCGATATTCTTTCTCGTTTATCTGCACTAGAAGGAACATCACTAAGGGACGCAGCTGGTCCATCACCGTTGGGCAACCATTCCACCGAGGAGGGAACGGTCGAGTCGGCTGCTGCGGACATTGAGGCGAGCTGGCCAGCGGAGGCGGGACAGCTGGCGTTGGTGGTACAGCCTCCAGAGGCAGATGGTAAGTGCTCTTGGCCACAGCAGGCTACTTCTTGGCCTTGGGCGCAGGGGTCCCAAATACCGCCTCATACCGCTTGCACACATGGGGGGGCCTCTATGGACACATTTACGGGGGGTGTCACCCCCGACTGGGCCCAGTGGTCCCAGCCCTCGGTGCCCACTCAGAGTCCTGGGTTTTCCGGCTGGCCTTCGGCCGCCTCCCAGTCCTTGGGTAGCAGGGGTCAGGGCTGCCCTTGGGGTGGCTACTTGGGAAGCCTGTGGTCTAATTATGGGTCAGTACCCTACCGGGTCTTCCCGGTGGGTGACACGGCCATGCCACTGGGGGATCACCTCACCCCAGCCACGCGGGAGAAGATTTTGCGGGGGGATTACGTCGACGTCTTTACCCTTCTCTTCAGGGAGCTGGAGAAGAGGGATAAAGAGGACCTGGAGGACAGGGATAAGGAGCGCCTTAAGCGCCGCAGGATTGACAGGACCTGGGCCAATTGGCTTCCAGGCTTCTTTATATATGCAGGTGTGAGTGCACGGGTGCAGCCTTGGAGGGCGGCCCCGCTCATTCAGTATATGGACATCATATACAGAGCACACACTGACTTCGGTGGGGCAGCATGGCTGCAATACGATGAAGAATTTAGAATGCGGGCTGCCCTCAACCCTTCATTGCCATGGGACCAGGTACACCACCATCTCTGGATCCAGCTCATGATCCCAACAAAATTTGGTCCGGGGGACAGGTCTGATAGTGGCCACATCGTTCAGCGATCTGGCGCCGGTCAGGTTGCCCCACTTGCTAGTTCTGGCCCCCGCGCGTTCGCGGGGCAGTCGGTTCAGCCCCGGCTGCTCTGCTTTGAATTTACCTCGCGGGGGTCATGCAGCAGGAAGAACTGCCGCTATGGCCACGAATGCCCCATCTGCCGAGGGCCTCACGCCATTAATGCGTGTAAAAGACAGAAACCCTTCAGTAAAAGGGGGGGTGGATTTGGAGGGCAGCAGGGCCCTGGTAAAGGGCCCCAGCCCAATAAGGGTGAGGGTACTTGACGCCATGTTGGCTGATTACCCCAGAAGGGCAGATGCCCAGTTTTTGTTAGAGGGGTTTTTATTTGGTTTCCGCATCCCCTTTCAGGGTCCGCGCTCTCCCTTTATGTCTGCCAACTTACGTTCCGTGGCAGGCATGGAGGACGTAGTCAGGGAGAAAATTGCTAAGGAATGTAGGGAGGGACGGGTTTTAGGCCCTTTCTCTGCCCCTCCCGTGCCCAATTTAAGGGTTTCCCCCCTGGGTGTGGTCCCTAAAAAGGCTCCTGGTGAATTTCGTCTTATTCATCACCTGTCTTACCCCAGGGGGGGGTCTGTTAACGACGCAATACCCGAGCACTTGTGCTCCGTGCGTTACACATCATTTGACCAAGCCGTTAAGGTGGTCAGGCGTTGTGGACGGGGAGCTGAGATGGCGAAATGCGACATTAAGTCGGCGTTCCGTCTTCTCCCCGTGCACCCGGAGGACTTTGAGCTCCTCGGGTTTGCCTTTGAGGGTCAATACTATATGGACAGGGCCCTTCCCATGGGTTGCTCTATCTCCTGCGCAGTATTTGAGCGCTTTAGCACCTTTCTGGAGTGGACATTGCGTCATAGGCAGCGCTGCCATGACTCCGCCCACTATTTGGATGACTTTATCCTGGTTGGGCCCCCGGGGACGGGTCAGTGTGTGCGCCTTTTGGCTGGCTTCGTCAGCCTAACTGAGGAGCTAGGCGTTCCACTGGCGCATGAAAAAACAGAGGGCCCATCTACTGTCCTGACCTTCTTAGGCATCGAATTAGACACGGTGCAACAGTCTTCCAGGCTTCCAGTTGAGAAGCTGTTGGATTTGAAGGAGCGATTGCGCACCATGCTGGTGAAGCGCAAAGTTTCCTTGTTAGAGCTCCAGCAAGTAGTGGGCCACCTTAACTTTGCCTGTAAGGCAGTGGCCCCCGGTAGGGCCTTTCTGCGGCGCCTTTGTGACGCCATGGGGACCCTCCGGCTCCCTCATCACAAGATACGCCTGTCTGATGGCATGCGGGAGGACCTAGGGGTCTGGCTCCGGTTTCTGCTGGGTTTCAATGGGGTGTCCTTTTGGAGGCAAGAGCTCCTTTTAGAAGGGGAGCTGCAAGTGTCTTCGGACGCTTCTGGGTCCATTGGCCTGGGGATTTATTTTAGGCGGCACTGGTGTGCCGCCACTTGGCCCGAGGATTGGGTGGCAGACGGACGGTGTAGGGATTTAACCGATTTGGAGTTTTTCCCAATCTTGGTGGCGGTTTACCTTTGGGGAGCGGAGCTTGCCAACCACTCCGTGCACTTTTGGTGCGATAATATGGCAGTGGTGCAAGTGGTGAACTCCCTTACCTCTAAATCGCCCCGGGTCATGACTTTGGTCCGCGCCTTTACTTTGAGGTGCTTGCACCTTAACATATTGTTTTTAGCCAGGCACATACCTGGGGTAAACAATGAGGTGGCAGACGCCTTGTCTCGTCTGCAGATGGACCGGTTTCGACAGCTTGCCCCCGAGGCCGATTTGGTGCCAGCTCTGGTGCCGCACGAGCTGTGGAGGATTGGCAAGTGGAAGCCTCCAGGGCCATCCAGTTAGCCATTGCCCCTAGCACCGGGAGGGCTTACGACAGGGCGGTAAGGAATTTCGATACCTTCAGGCAGAGTGCAGGCCTCCACCGTGTTTGGCCCATTCCAGTCGAGCATTTGGCGCAATTTTGCGTGGCTCAAAGAGGTAAGGGGCACAGGGTGAAATATATTCGCAGCCAGATTGCGGCCCTAGCTTTTGCTGCGAAGGCCCGAGGGTTTGCAGATACCACGGGTGATTTCCGCATTCGGAAGATGCTGGAAGGTTGGTCGAGGGAGTCCGCCACTCCCAGGGATGATAGGCAGCCCATTTCTCCCGACATCCTTCGGGGATTGCAGGCGGTATGGTCGCAGGTTTGCAGCTCTCCTTTTGAGGAGCGGCTGTTTCACGCTGCGTCCTTATTGGCGTTTTTTGGCGCTCTTCGAGTGAGTGAGTTGGTACAGCAGTCCCTTAAGGACGACTCTGGCCGTGCCCTCACTGCGGAGGACGTTAAATTTGTAGGTGAACAGTTGATCATTAGAATTAGAAGGTCCAAGACCGACCAGCATCAAAAAGGGGTGGACCTGGCAGTCGGCCGATGTTCCATCGATGAATTGTGCCCCGTAGCAGCCTTGAGGAGCTATTTAAACGTTCGGGGTGATCACTCAGGGGTTCTTTTTTGGCACTGCGATGGCGCCCCGTTGACTAGGTACCAATTTTGGGCAGTCACGGGCAGAGCTCTTCATAGGTTAGGTCTGGATGGGGTCAAATTTGGGACCCACTCCTTTCGTATAGGGGCAGCATCTACTGCTGCTGCCATGGGTTTCTCAGGCCCTGACATCCAGAGGGTAGGCCGTTGGCGTTCAGGGGCTTATGTGTCATACGTCAAGCCGCTCGGACGGGGTAAACCGTGTTGAATTATGTTCCTTACAGGTGCTGTGGGTCGTCAGGAGAGGGTTCGGATCCTCATCTGTGGCCACAGCATGATCTTCTGGGCTGCACACCAAGCAAGACGGTCCTGGATCGGGTCCCAGCTTGGACTCAGCCGGTGGGCTACCATCGAGTGGCAGGGCAGAAGAGGCCTACGTTGGGCGGGGCTGCTGCCACTCTTGTTTGAGGGGAGGTCCGCCCCTCCTCCTCATATTCTGGTAGTTCACCTGGGGGGCAATGATCTGGGTCTAATGAAAGGGGTAGCCCTTTCTTGGCAGGCGCGGGATGACTTCCTGGAGATCAGGAAGAGATGGCCCGGCGTCTTGATATTTTGGTCTGCCATGCTTCCGCGCCGTGTTTGGCGGGAGGCATTGGACCACAGAGCAATTGAAAGGGCTAGGCGAATGGCCAACAGAGCCCTGTTTAAAATGATGACGGGTGGGTTGGGGATTTATTTGCCCCATCCGCAGATTCGGGCCGAGTCTGTTGCCCTCTACAGAGGGGATGGTGTGCACCTCTCTTACAGAGGCAACAGCATGTTTCTTGATGACCTACGGCAGGGGCTGAGGTTGGCTTTATGCCATTTGTGGGGCGCTGAGGCCTAAGCAGAGGCTTGGCCTCTGCGGTGGCAGGATTTAGTTAGGGTTTTATCTGTGGCGGGCCAGTGAGCACCCTTGGTACCTCCCCATTGGTGGGGAACAGGGGTCTTTCAGGAGCAGCAGGCTGCCGTTCGGCCCAGCTGCGAGGTCAGACGCCCTTGGGTGGGGAACCCCTGGACAAGCCGTCTCCCCCCGCTGCCGTGCGGCCGGGTGGGAGAGCTCTCCAGGGGCGATACACTCCGCCTGGCCAGGACGGGTTGCAGCCATTCATGGGATGGATCGCACCCGGTGGCAGCGGGTGCTCGCCCAGACAGGTCAGGGCGGGGTCCCAGTGATTGACCCCAGGGCCTGACCTGTACAGCTAGTTAGGCCCTTTGCCGTAATTGTTGTTTTGCTGTTTCATTTAATAAAGCGGCCCATTTTACCCAAACCTTGTGTCTGACTCTCATTCCGACTAGGGGGGCAAGTGATCACGTCCTCCTAGAATTCCTTTTGCTGTGGAGTTTTTTCCCCCTAGAATTTTTTAATTTTATTAATAAAGTTAAAGACCCAATAGAAATGGCTAAGAGATAAAAACAAGATAGTAAAAGAAGCATACAAGAAAAAGAAACAGAAATTAAAAATAAAAAAAATACATATTTCATTTCCATTTTTTCTCTACACTTGCCTTGTTTTAGCGAACATCATACTTTAAATTTTAATATCCCCCAAATTTCCTTTTCCACTACTGCCTTCCTTCTATGATCACTTTTGTGATCATATGATTCCTTTTGTGATCACTCCATGGTATGCAATAAATTGCTGTACTCACAGGAGCTGCTGAATGTAACACTCTATTTTCAACCAACAACCAACTAGCACAGAAAAGGAAAGTAAGTAAGGGGGGTGGTGTTTTCCTTCATTCTGTAATCAGGTTCCAGTTAACTCTTTACTATTCACTTTACTACATCCCTCCCTCTTTAGGTTAGGGTTTTTATTATTATTATTTTCCCTCTTCAGTAACCACCCAAATATAGTCTTTCAAATGCCCAGGAGGTCTTCCTGCTCTCACTGGATAGTGGCATGTTTCTGCTGCATCATTGTTCCTGAGTCTGGAAAGGTCATTTTCTTTAGAAGCTTCTCTCATTGGTGACCAAGGAGGGGGCATCAAATTACAGTAGGCATCTGTCTCTGAAATGCCACAGGAACTCTGGTTTTCCAGGCATTCCTTTTCCCCTCCCACTGTTATTGACCCTTGCACATCAGTTCTCTTGCAGATGTGGTCTTGATGATGCCTGATGACTCAGCCATCTGTTAAACCAATTTTAAAAGATAGAGGCCCCATCTGTGCTTGTCCTACCTGGGATCCAGGCAGAGAGATACTAAAACTCTTGGTATAGACAAGATCTTGTACTTCCAAGTCTCTATCATTAGCATGGTAATCATGGTTACCCTTTTGAAGAATCTGTTTTCTTTGCACTTCTTATTCTATTTTGGGACACATTAAATCCAGGTGGGTCCGTTCCTGCCTTCCCATCAACAACTGGCCTGGACTCATCCCCATGGTGGTCTGGGTGGTGATTCTATATTTCAATAGAAATCAAGCCAGCCTGGTCTCCAAAGTCTCAGAAGTCATCTTTTTCATTCCTTCTTTGAAAGTTCTGACTGCTGTCTCTGCTCAAGCCATTTGAAGCTGGATGACAGGGGGATGTTTGGATGTGTTTAATTCCATTCTTCCACATGAACTCCTCATATTCCTGGCTGGTAAAATTTGGTCCATTATCTGTGACCAATATCACTGGAAGTTCATGACAAGCAAAAGTCTGTCGAAGTTTGTTAAATGTTAAAGTTGAGGTTATGGAGTTCATTGGTTGAACTTCCATCCACTTGGAATGGGCATCTACTTTGATCAAGAACATCTTCCCAAGAAAAGGTCCTGCAAAATCTAGATGTATCCTAAACCAAGGTTTTCCAGGCTACTCCCATAGATGTAAAGGTGCCAGTGCTGGTGCTTGCTGGTGTTGTTGACATTGGACTCCTTGCTTGCACTCTTGTTCTAAATTTTCGTCTAAATGTGGCCACCAGAAGTAGCCTTCATGCGGGAGATCCCAGGATGGGCTTCATGCAGTTCTTGTAGAAACTGCTGTCTTCCTTGGGGGGGGGGGAGGAAATCACAACCCTCATACCCCATAATATGCACTCATTTTCCACACTTAATTCAACCCTCCTGCTCCAATAGGACAAATTGCTTCTCCCGGATTCTGTGGGGGCCAACTATGCACAATGAACAGTGTCACTTGAGACAAAATTGGATCCTGTCAGGTTCAGACTCTGATCTGAGAAACTTTTACTCATGTTTGATTCAGATGCTCCATTAGCACTTCCTCAGGGGTATCTTCAGTCCTAGATGCTCCTGGTATTGGTAATCTGCTAAGGGCTTCTGTGTTTTATCTGGTTTGGCTATAGGGACTATGGGAGTTGCCCATAGTCTGAAAACTGCACAGGAAAGATGATGCCATCCTTCTCAGCCTGTCCCGTTCTGCTTCAATCTTGTCCCAGATAGCATATGGAACAGGCCTAGGTTTTAAATATTTTGGCTGAGTCCCCTCCTTTATATATATAGCCTTGCTTGAATGCCTGTTAAGGTCCCCAGTCCTATGTATTGTCGAAGGCTTTCACGGCCGGAGAACGATGGTTGTTGGGGGTTTTCCGGGCTGTATTGCCGTGGTCTTGGCATTGTAGTTCCTGACGTTTCGCCAGCAGCTGTGGCTGGCATCTTCAGAGGCGTAGCACCAAAAGACAGAGATCTCTCAGTGTCACTGAGAGATCTCTGTCTTTTGGTGCTACGCCTCTGAAGATGCCAGCCACAGCTGCTGGCGAAACGTCAGGAACTACAATGCCAAGACCACGGCAATACAGCCCGGAAAACCCCCAACAACCATCGTCCCCAGTCCTTCTTGAAACACTGCCGGATGAGCGCTCAGGACTTTTTGTACTGCTGGCATTCCCTTCAAGTCCAGTTGACATATTTCTTCCCAGTCTAATCTCATGTTTTTTTTAACCAGCTCCTGCCCAATAAATTTGATCTAGCACTCTTTATTACTACGGCCGTGGATCTCACTGTTGCCTTTTATAATTCACAGGGATCCACACTGATCTTACTACTGGAATATTTTCCGCAGTGTATGTCTGCAATTTTACTTCTGCATTTTCCAAGGCCTTAGAGCCTATTTTACCCTGTTGGTAAGTCTTTTTATTAATCATGGTCACTGAAGCCCCTGTATGTATCTCCATGCATACATGTTCATTATTTAGTTCCACAATGACTGTAGAGGGTTCTACTCTTTTTGCCTTTATAGAATGCATTGTGTGGACAAGACCTTCTTCCACCTCTACCACTTCCAAATAGCAAACTTCCAGCTTCTTTCCTTTGTCTTTAGGAAGATCTCTCTCTCTCTCTCTCTCTCTCTCTCTCTCTGGGCCTTGCTACACTCTCTGATAATTTCCTCTACATTGTCTGGCTAAACGTTCCCCTTTTAAGCATTTATTGTGAAAACCAAGGCAGAGTGATTTCCTCCACAC
Source organism: Eublepharis macularius (assembly GCF_028583425.1). Lineage (NCBI taxonomy): Eukaryota > Metazoa > Chordata > Lepidosauria > Squamata > Eublepharidae > Eublepharis > Eublepharis macularius. Next base: position 76,942,572 of record NC_072796.1, on the reverse strand, counting down.
CTGAAACATTCCTCTAGAGCTGGAGTCATTTGCTTCTGGCTTTGGATTTTATTTAACGGGTTCACTTGAATGTCCTTGCTGTCTAGGTGTAAATCCTTAACATTTTTCACTGCTGTCACCAGTTCTACAGTTTTGGCCCAAGTTAGGTTCCCTTCTGACAATAATTGCCTTTGAATTTTTTTCATCTTGCACTCTACACACAAATCTATCTTTTAACATATCCTCCAAAACATTTCCAAATGAGCAGTGTTCTGTAAGTTTTTTAAGCTCTGCTATATAGTCTAATACTGAGTCTCCTGCTTTCCTCATTCGATTATGAAATTTAAAATGTTCCACGAAGTCCCTTTGGTTTTTGAGTTTGCTATGCTCACTGATGGAAAAATGGAGAAATGTAACAGTTCACAAAGGAAATTGGCCTTGGATGATGTTTCTAGCCAGATTTCCCCATCTCTTGCAACACATATTGACGATACGATGCTAAAGGAGTAGCTAGCTTTTGCTGCCTCCCAAAATCCTTTGCATGGAATTAGGGTTAGAGTGTGAGTACTCTCATTTGCTGTCAGGAAATGAGCTCTCTTCACCTGGAAACTCCAGGAACTACTGGCAAGATGAGCTCGTCTCAGAGACAGCCCTGTTAATGACTCCCTGTGTTGATAGAAAGGAAAAATTGCCCCTTCCACAATCTGAGGTCTAGCATCTGTATTAGGTTTAGGAGTGTAATGTTCAGTCAAAACCTTTTGCAAATCTGTTAACCTTTGTTTCCAAGTTTCTCGGGATGCAATAAGCCTCACAAGAATGCATAGCTTTTGCTACCAGATACTGATAAATACTGCTTTCTGTTTAGCTGCATCTCTGATCTCATTTGCCTGAAAATAGTGGCCCTGTCTTTCAATATATTGCTGCCAATCCTCCTATTCTAGATTAAATTCCCCATTTTTTCATACGAGGCCATACTTTGAATGTACCATGAGCATGATGCAGCAAAAGCAGGGAATATCATGTTTCTAATAGGTCTTCCATACACACCCCAACTATATTATCCGCTGAATCTCATTGCCTGAGTAAAGAATCTGCTCAATGAATAAGATTTTAAAACAGCTCTTTTAATATCTATCTGATTCTTGGAGAGCTAATTCTGGAATATTGGGTTTATCCAAAAAAATTGTAAGCAGAGCTCTGCTAGTGGAACAGAACTTCCCCCTCCCCCAAAGCTGACCCCAGGGTTCAGGGGCTCCCCAGCTACAGCACTGGGCAATGTGAGGATTTGGAATAGAAGAGCAGAATCAGCAAAAACTTTCCATCATCTTTAAATAAAAGTGCCTTCTCAATTACTGTTGGACAAAACCAATTATTTGTTGAGTTGTTACATTTCCCCTGCTCTTCATGGATGGCCTGAGACATGTTACACCTGAGAGAGAATGCCCAAATGGCAGTTCCCATCTGTGATCGAAGCATAATAACAAATTAAATAACTGACCATTTACCAGGCTTTTGTGCTGCCTGGAGCAGATCCCCTCTGCCTTGTAGTAAGTGTGGCATGACTGCCTTTGCTCCAAATTTCTGAAAACAGGCTACTCAAAGTCCTCCAGGCAGTTTTTAATTTCAGCAATTTAACTGCAAGGTATGTCTTCATTGTTTTAATAATTTCTTTAAAGATACAAAATGTTTCTAACCTGCCTTTTCCCCAAGTGGATTGAAAGCAGGTAACATAATAAGACCGGCATACTTTTTAATTACCAGTAGCACCAAAAATTAACTGTTGTATTTTTCATACACTATCTTATTATGGTGGACCAAACTCCATTCATAGTACTGTTCACAAAAAGAGGAATAAGATTTCAAACAATACAAAAGGCAGACATGGATGGCTTATAGGTGAAACATGAGCTGCCTGTCTCTATTTACTTGCACTTTTTCCCTTTGTTCCAGTGAACTGTTAGCTCAGTTGCAACAGAATGCCCTTTCACTGGGGATTCATGTTTCTGACCTGAGCATTTGCTGTTAATTGTGAGGATGTCTTTTGCTTGCTGGGAAATATATTATAACTTTACATGCTCAGTCTTAAATTAAGAAGAGTAATAATAAAGTTACTATAATTGAGATCAAATGTTTTTAAACCTCATTTTTTTTTTAAAAAAACCTCTTTTAATCTGCACTTATATAGGTATTATATGGCAGTCATTTTTCTGGTTAGCTAAGCTGAGAAATTCTAACACCCAAAGGATGCACACAGAGATACACTTACATAAATGTATATAGTGCCTTGAAGGCATCCCTGTTGCCTTATTGGGCATCTCATGAACAGACCTGTTTCAGGCAATAGGACAGCGAAGCAAAACTAAGTGGTTCTATATTAGATGAACTGCAAACAAGACAGATTGTACTATAAACAGAACTGCCTTCAGATACAACAGTTTCTTCGAATGCACTAGAATATAAATGTCCAAAAATAAACCAAATAATGAAATATATAATTTACACTCCCCCAAATTTGATTCTACTGAAGACGACCAAGGTTTTTACGTCAAACTCATCATCATCTCCAGATCAGACCAACAGATCTAAACATGCTGGATCCCAGCCCCTGCTCCTGCAACCTCTTCTTTTTTCATAGTTCTTGGGTCTCCAACAGATCATTCCTTTCTTCCACTTGGCCGTGCATTTCAAAACAAGAACAAACTTCAGTTGGTGGTTATTTGGGGAGACTGACTTGTTAGCTGAAGATTATCAGTGTGTGGGGTCACCACTGCCAGTTGAGAAACCAGTGAGAGTTGCTCCTGTTGAAGCCTGGGGGCAGTAGCAAAATTTATGTTGTCTGTGATGCCAACTTAGCAAAGGCCAGCCCTGATTGCAGTCTTTAATTAGAACCATCTGTCACATAAATCCAAAGTATGTAAGAGCCTTTGAACCAAACTTGGGATGCGGTAAACTCATGCAGAATCAGAAAGCTAAGATCTCAATAAAGACCAGATTGAAAGACTCGCTATTTGGCAATACACACACACACACACAAAATGTTGTCACTTGGCCAATTTTAAATTGGTCTAACCAGAATAGTTTGGGATGGTTGTTCAGGGGGCGTTGTTTGCCACAGTTGTAAAGAGGCATTTTAATATTTCCATGGATTTTAATAAATAAATGCATGAAATAGCAAACTCCTTAATATGATATCAAATGTCACAAATTCCAAATTCCATACTTGCCTTATGCCACAGAAAAGGCTTTATTTATTCAGAATCATGAGACAAGCTAAGATCGTCTAGATTAATTTCTTATAGGCAGATATATAAATGGCTTAATGCTATCAACTGTATAGTTTAGGAGGACCACATTATATCCTTTCCATATAAAAATCTGAAGACAGAGTAGATTTATTCAAATATTGTATAACATTGGAAGGCCCTATCCGGGTATTTTTCTACACAGCAGCTCATTGGGTACTCACTTCTTTTGTATGAGAATTATTTTTTCCACCCTTTCTTCACCAACTGATGGTTGGTTCTCACAACTCCAATAGTACTGGCCACCTCTTAAGTGGGAAAGAATGGCTGGTTTAAGGACTCCTAAAATAAAGGGGCTGGTATTACCAGAGTTGAATATTTGTTTACCAATGAGTCCATGGTACTAACACACCTTCTTACAACACTGTCCTGAAGGGGTGGATGGGTTAAAGAATGGTGATTAATGAATGGAAAGTAGGTTCCCCAGAAGCCTTGATATTTCTAAAAACCGTGACTTAAAAATAAATAAATAAAACATTGTCACTTGCTTGTTGAGGAATGATGAAAATGGACAAAAGGTTTCAAATAACTTTTTTAAAATGTTAGCTTGCTATGCTATAAATTTTCCATAGAAAGATATTTAGTATGGCACTTTCCAAAAGAGGCAATGACTGCATCCAGACATCACAATAAACCACAGTTTATGAACCATGTATTGTTTCATGACACATGTAAAAAGGATGGCAGTCTAGTGCAATATTTTGAAAAGTAGGTCAGGCAGACATGTGAAGACCTTTATGAGGAGAGCCTTGATGGTTACTTTCCAAAAGGATTAGAGATAAATCAAAACTAATGCCCTTGATGAAGTAGTTTCAGTTGAGTAGATCTGTATTCTTTAGAAGCTTCCAAAAAGTTGCTATTTTCCTGAGTGTTAATATTGACAATGATGGGGGTGGGGGTGGGGGAGCATAGTCTTCCAGGAGCTAATTATAAACAGATGAGAGTTTGAGCAAAAGCTCAGAAACCAAATACTTTTCTCAGCCTGTGCTAATTTAAATTGCTGTTCATTTACAATTAAATATCGATTATTCACAAACTGTATGGATTTATGTAAATTGTGTTTCCCCCCTCAAAGATAATTCCAAATAAAATAAAATGGAATTTAATTTTTCAGTAATTAACTCCATATGCAAAATGTGCCTTAAAATAAAAACCCTTCTAAAGTTAAATGGTAAGAGCTCAGAGGTATGAAGCTTTCATCAGGGAAGGAATGAATTTTGAAGTAGCCCCACTCATGTTGGTGAAATGTTCATCTTCATCTTCAGCAACACAAACAATTCCTGCCTACACAAGTGCTCCAGGCATCTTAGCAATTTCAAGAGAGCAAACAGACAAAAATACAACAAAAAAAGTATTCCTTTTGCAAACCCTAGGAAGATAAAGTTATTCTCAAGTTGAAACTGCTATGGTCAACATCCTTGGTTTTTTCCCCTAGGATTGTCAACAATCTGGTGAAAAAATGTTCTGTCCCCTTCGCAGAAGCTTAATGCATGAAAATTGGCAGCAGCAGCTTTTCACAGCACTATCATCACGTGGTAAATGCAGGGCCGGATCGAGGGGGGCAGGGGGGTAGCCTGCTCCCGGTACCGCCAAAGAGAGGGTGCTGGGCACGGCTGCCAGCCGTCAGGAACACGCCACAGCTTCCCACGCGGGAGGCTGAGCACAGGGTTGGGAGGCCCTGGCCTGCCCCGCTGATGGGGTGGCTGGCTTGCCGTGTGCGCAGGACCTCCCAGCCCTCCGCTCAGCCACCTGCACGGCAAGACAGGTGCCCCGACACATGCCCACACCGCCATGGCCAGCCCCGTGGTGCACTGGGAGCGGGGGTAGCTGGCTTGCCACGCGGGCAGCACGGGGCAGCAGAGCAGGCGAACCGTGCGGAGGGCCTCCTAGCCCTGTGCTCAGCCGCCCACGCAGCAAGCCAGCCAGCCCAGCGCACGCGCCGCCACCTCCAGTTCCGCACCAGGCGCTTGGGTGGCCGGCTTGCTGCGCGGGTGACACGCCTCCCGCCCCTGCATGATGTCACAGAAGTGACATCATCATGCAGCACCAGGAACGCGTGCGTACTGCGTGTTCAGAGGGCCAAGCAAGGGTTGCACCGGGCACCAGCAACTCTAGATCCAGCCCTGGGTAAATAACAGCTCATCGAGCCTCTTGAAAGAGAAAGGCATTTTTTTCTCCATGCAGTTGGCAACCCTATTCCCCCCCTATCCCCCCCCCTTTCAGTTGCTCATTCACAGATTGCTCTTGGAATAACTCCCAAGACTAGCATGCTGGATTTCACCCCAGGAAACACAAGGAGACACTGTCGTTCTGCTATCGCAGTTATGTGCAACTAGATTTTCCTCACGTGAAGAAAACTGCATGTATGATGATTGTTATAGCACAACACCCAGTGATGTTTGGATGCAGACTTGAATTCAAATCCTCACTCAACAAGGCAGTTTTCTGGGCACATCTATCTCTACAGCCTAACCTATTCCACAGGTTTATTGGAAGGTAGTGATAACCTGATTCCTCAGAAGACGAGTAGGATACCATGTGGCTAGTAATAGCATTACCTGCATTTTCTCTAGAGAGGAAAGGTGCCCAGAAGTTCAAGAAGTCCAAGTTCCACCGGACCTTTGACGAGGGGCCAGCTTTTTTATCCCCCTACTGACCACCACACCCTCCTTTTGCAGCTGCCCTTGAGATACATCATGGTGGTGCTGGAGCTTATGATGATTTTGCAGTAGCTGATCTGTCTTATGGCGCCTGAATTTTAATGTGTTAATAAGGTTTTTATTGTATTTTAACAGTATATTTGTTGGAAGCCATCCTGAGCCCGCTTGTGGCAAGGGCAGAGTATAAGTTGAATAAAATAAATAAATAATAAATAAATAAATAACATTTAGTTAGTAGACAAGCCAGTCATTGAAGTATTTTCAGCCATTCAACCAAAGAGTTTGCCCGTGTATGTGTGAATCCTCCTTGGATGCATGCCAATATTAGGAAGTGTATTAAGAGAAACTGCTGATTGATTCAATAGAAGAAAGTGTTTGGGGCAATGGAATACAGCGTTACACACCATTCAGAGTTACGCACAACTTCAATTTTCCCTCATTCATTTCCTGGGGATAAAATATTTGGAATGAATGCCGTAGGACTCTACTACTGATAAAATATAAATGTTAGGGCACACTTCTTTGAATTGTGCAGAGAACTAAGAAAGACCAGTGACACATGGCTACAAATTAAGTGCGTACAAGAAACTATTAGCCCTAGAGGGATATAAAAAAATATTTGGATGGCATGCATACCTATGGCATGACAAAGTAAAGGTCAACTCGATGTTCCTGCACCATTTTGTACGGAGAAGTCTATACACAATCTGGAAGAAGTACAGAATTTATCTACAAGAAGGAACTCCTTGGTGGGTGGTTCCATATGAGGTGATAGACCCGAGAGCTGTTGATAACGAAAGACAATGTTTGACTTATAAAGAAATAACTAAAATAGAAGCATCTAAACTTAGAATAAAGACGCAAGAGGAACTATCACCGAATTACGACTGGTTCCAGTATAGACAGATCAGAGATTTGTATAACTCGGACTCTGTAAAGGGAGGTATACGAATAGAGAATTCGGAACTAGAGCAGACCCTTCTTAAAGAGGACAAGAAAAGAATATCCAAGGTATACCAAGTACTGTTGAAATGGTATACTGAGGATGAGACAGTTAAAACACAAATGGTGAAATGGGCTATAAATTTTAACAAAGAGATAACAATGGAGGCATGGGAATACTTGTGGAAGATTACAATGAAGACAACGACATGTACAAATATTAAAGAGAATATCTATAAAATGATTTATCGTTGGTACATGACACCAAAGAAGATTGCGCTAGGGAATTTGAACACTTCTAATAAATGCTGGAAATGTAGGAAGCATGAGGGCTCCCTCTATCATATGTGGTGGTCGTGTGAGGTAGCTAGGCAGTACTGGGGGGAAATAATAAGAGAAATGAGTGAAATTTTACAATTTCAAATAAATAAGAACCCAGAACTCCTGCTACTAAACTTGGGAATGGAGGGAATTCCAGCCCATCATAGGACGTTGATATTTTATATGACAGCAGCAGCTAGACTTTTGTATGCACAAAAATGGAAAGTACAAGAAGTGCCAACTATTGAAGATTGGACCTACAAATTGCTGTACATGGCAGAAATGGACAAGATGACAAGAAAACTGAGAAATCTGGACTCAGGGCAGTTTAACACAGATTGGGAGAAGCTGAAACAATATCTGGAGAAGAAATGGGAGGTGGGAGGAAAACTGTGGCAGTTTGAGAACTACTGAAGTATAATAAAATGTAGAGGGGGGTGACTTTACCGGGGGGGGAAGAGATAAATGTGAATTTATAAGCAGTTAGATTAACAGATTGATATATATATAGATATATATTGGTTAATAAATAGAATATTGATAGAAAATAATTAAGGATAAGGATTAAATATACGGATTGAGTAATCAACAATATTTTCTTTCTTTGATAAGATTTGTATAATGCACCAAACTGAATGTATAGACGAGTCAAATTGATTGACTATGTGACGAGAGTTATATAGAATTACCATAAAAAGATAGAATGAGTAATACATAGAGAATAAGTCAAATTGTTTGATTTAAATGTGTAAGATTTTTATGGTTTATGATATATAGGTTTATGATATATAGAAATATTCAAAATTGGAAAATGGGATAAATTGTTTATCCAAGATGGAAACAAAGACTTACAGTTTGAGTATACAATAAGAAAAGTAGTTAAGGATGTACTGCTTAGTATAATGGAGAATATGTATTTGTTTTAGATAGAGAAATTTAATAGAAGTAAGGGAAAAGGGACAAAGGGTTGGAAAACTGTTGGAAGTCAACAAAAGGGGGGGAAAGGGAGGGGGTTAGAAATGAAAAATTTGGGGAAAATTGAATGTAAATGTAAAAATAACGGATTCTAACCCAATAAAAATTTTTTCAAAAAAAAAGATGTGTGTTCATGCATTAGTGCCAATGTTGACCACTTGTTCTAGACAATTCCAGATGCAGAGACATCTATGGTGTTCAGGAATGCATAGATTGATAGGTCCAGGACTGGTGAAAGGATTATTCTGCCTTAAAGTATGCATTGTACTCTACCTTCTACTTGATAAGCAACCAAAAGCAGATCTCTCTTCCTTGGCTCAATGCCTGGATGCCAGTAGTGAAGTGGCTGAGGGGTAGTTGGCTGAAGTTAAACTCTTTGAAAGCAGAGGTTTTGTGGATGGGAAGGACTTCAGCTGTGGGGAATTTGTCCCTCCCATTACTCAATGGAGCCCAACTTTCTGGGGCAGACTCCATGAAGAGTTTGGGGGTTTGGCTTGATTCTAAGCTTTCCATGGACAAACAGGTGTCCATGGTGGCTAGAACAGTATTTTTTCCATCTTCACCAGGCCCGACAACTTTCTCCATATCTATCTCAATCCAACCTTGCCACATGGATCCATGTGGCAGTCATCTCTCATTTTGTCTACTGCAACTTGCTCTCTGTAGGGCTACCCTTGAAGATGCTCCAGAGACTTCAGACGGTGCAGAATGTAGCTGCTAGGTTGCTGGCCAAGTCACCATGCATATAACACTGATTTTGAAGCAACTACACTGGTTATCAATTAGACTCCAGATCCAATTCAAGCCCTTCACCTTCTGGGACCCTCATACCTTTGGGTCTGTCTCTACCATTATGACCCCCCCCCACACACACACACACCTGCGTCATTCAGCTTTGCAGGGCATGCTGGTGGTTCCTGGCCCCAGGTGGTAAAACTTTCTTCCACTGGGAAGAGGGCTTTTACAGTTGTAGCACCCTCCCTTTGGAATGTGTTGTCAGAAGGCACGTGCTCAGCAGGACCTGTTGATGTTTCAGAAACTCTGTAAGGCAGAACTGTTCTGGCACATCTAATATTATTTTGTGAGGCAGAGCAAATTGCTGTACATGTTATCTACTGGCAATTTATACGTTATTCTCAGAGTTTTTTAGGCTGGGGTGGGACTAGAGGGTTTTTTTAATTATTTGTATTAACCATGGTCTTGGCATTGTAGTTCCTGACATTTCGCCAGCAGCTGTGGCTGGTATCTTCAGAGGTGTAGCACCAAAAGACAGAGATCTCTCAGTGTCACAGTGTGGAGAAGATGTTGGCAGGTAATTTATATCTACTCAGGAAAGTCGGTTTGGGCTGAGTCATCCTGTAGGAGTTTCCCGGGGTGTGGAATGCTAATAGAGGGAGGCGTCACTGTAACCTGAGGAGGTTGTTTTGCATATGGATTGGTGCTTGATATGCTAATCTTCTCTGCAGGGCTATTGTGGGATGTGGAGTATTTCATTAGCCTGGTGTTTTGCAGGGCTGGAAGCCATGCTCTATTCATTCTTAAAGTCTCTTCTTTCCTATTGAAATTGTGTTTATGCTTATGAATTTCAATGGCTTCCTTGTGCAATCTGACAAAGTAGTTGGAAGTGTTGTCAAGTATTTTAGTGTCCTGGAATAGGATACTGTGTCCTGTTTGAGTTAGGCTATGTTCAGCCACTGCTGATTTTTCAGGATGGCCAAGTCTGCAGTGTCTTTCATATTCTTTTATTCTTGTCTGGATGCTACGCTTTGTGGTCCCGATGTAAACTTGTCCACAGCTGCAGGGTAAACGGTATACTCCTGCAGAGGTGAGGGGGTCTCTACTGTCTTTTGCTGAACGTAGCATCTGTTGTATTTTTCTGGTGGGTCTGAATACTGTTTGTAGGCTATGCTTTTTCATAAGCTTTCCCATATGATCAGTGATTCCTTTGATGTATGGCAAAAACACTTTCCTGTGGGAGACTGTTTTTCCTTAGTTGTTTGATTTGTCCTTGGTTTACTTGCTCTTCTGATTTCATTTCTGGAGCAGCCATTTGCTTGAAGTGTGTGGTTTAGATAATTAATTTCCTCGTTGAGAAAGTGCGGATCACATATTCATCTTGCAGCTGTGGGCAAGTTTACAGCATAAACACAATTTCAATAGGAAAGAAGAGACTTTAAGAATGAATAGAGCATGGCTCCTAGCCCTGCAAAACACCAGGCTAATGAAATACTCCACATCCCACAATAGCCCTGCAGAGAAGATTAGCATATCAAGCACCAATCCATATGCAAAACAACCTCCTCAGGTTACAGTGACGCCTCCCTACATTAGCATTCCACACCCCGGGAAACTCCTACAGGATGACTCAGCCCAAACCGACTTTCCTGAGTAGATATAAATTACCTGCCAACATCTTCTCCACACTGTGACACTGAGAGATCTCTGTCTTTTGGTGCTACACCTCTGAAGATACCAGCCACAGCTGCTGGCAAAACATCAGGAACTACAATGCCAAGACCACGGCTATACAGCCCGGAAAATCCACAACCACCATCGTTCTCCGGCCATGAAAGCCTTCGACAATATATTTGTATTAACATCAGTGAAGCCTTCTTTCAAAGGAAAGGATTTTCAGGATTGCAGCCCTGCTTTTATAGGTCAGCAGTGTTAGGATATATGTGCATGCCTTTCAGTCTAAATGCATGTACTTTGGTTTAGTTGGTTTGTTGGACTGTACTTGGTACAATTTTAAATTGGGCTGTAACTCTAAGTGCAAGTTTTCACATTATAGGGAGGGGGGAAAGATCCATCAAGAAATTTTCTATGAAGTCTGAAGATATGAATATGATGATATGCATGGAACATTCATTAGGGCAGGGGTGGGCAATTGTTTTGGCTCAGGGGCCACTTTGTGGGAGCGGAGGTTAGCAGAGGGCCGCACCTTTTAAAATGATTGCATTCATTAGTTAACTTTGCATTTCAGAAAAGGTATAAATTGTATCATAAAAATCAATAAATATAAATTAAATAAAATAGTGGTAGTTTTATTCAATTTATTTATTGTGCTAATTTCATATCATCTATAGCTGCAAGCACATTTAATTTTTTCTGTCTTGGTGGGCCACAAAAAACTCTGTAGTGGGCTGCATGTGGCCCGCGGGCTGCAATTTGCCCACCCCTGCATTAGGGAATCTCAAGATACTTTTTCTCAAGTGTGTTCTAAGTTGCAGAATAATCTGCCCTTCTACAGAAAACATCTTTCTCTGTAATGTGTGAGGCAATTTTCACATTTATCCTTGGTGTAAGATGGAGAAAGGTAAGGCAGTGGACTGTAAAAGGCTAGGCAGTGGCTTTCATTCCTTGGCCCATGCCCCCTCAGACAATTTACAGAGTGGAGGCATGAAAGCCAGGCATACTCTCTTTATTCCTCTCTAGTCAAAACACAGCAGTGCCGTTGGGACATTCCCTCACTCTCTGGCACCATCTAGAAGAAGTTGCATGCTTCTTCTAATCCGAGTCCCAACTCCCCCTGGGTTGCCCTTTTAAGCCTCCTTTCAGGCACATGCCATAGTCCAATCCCTCCACTCATTGAATTCACTAGCTGTTATCACCACCTGCTAGACAAGGGTCTATTTCCACATCTCAGGAAGCACCCTTCAAGATAACCACCCTGACCCAGGCTCTTCATTCATGGCCAGACCAACACAAGCAGCATTTCCTTTTTTTTCCCTATGGGCCTCCATCAGGAGGAATTCTGTCTCCTTTTCTCAGCTCCAGCAGGTGTCTGGCTAGAGAGTGCCACACAGGGTCACTTACACATTTATTTGTTTGTTTAATTTGACTTATATCCCACCCTCCCCACGAATGGGCTCAGGGTGGCTCACATCATTAATAAAATACAGTAAGTTAATAATCAACTTTAAAAACACACTTAAAACTTACACTAAAATACTCCAGGCGCCATTATACATAGGCTACTTTAGATACCGATCAGCAGGGCTTTTTTTCTGGGAAAAGAGGTGGTGGAACTCAGGACTGCACAATGACGTCACTTTGGGTCAGCTGGAACAAAAGGGGAGTTTTTTAAAGTTTAAATTGCCCTTGGTGAAAATGGTCACATGGCCAGTGGCCCCTGCCCCCTGATCTTCAGACAGAGGGTAGTTTAGATTGCCCTCTGCACCACAGCGCAGAGGGCAATCTAAACTCCCCTCTGTCTGGAAATTAGGAGGCAGGGGCACCGGCCATGTGACCATTTTCAAGAGGTGCTGGGACTCTGTTCCACCGCATTCCAGCTGAAAGATTAGAAACCTGCATAGGTCGTAGCTGTGGGCAGAACGCATAGCTGAGGGCAGTCATAGAAGAGGTGGAATGGGGGGGGGGAGACACCTGCTGGTCCTCAACCAAAGGCCCAGCAGAACATCTCCATTTTACAGACTCTGCAGAACTGTAATAGGTCCCGCAGGGCCTGGATCTCCAGTAGGAGAGCGTTCCACCAGGCTGGGGCCAGGGCAGAAAAAGCCCTGGCCCTGGTAGAGGCCAGACTGATGTCCCTCGGGCCAGGGACCACCGGAAGTTGTTTGTCCACAGAGTGCAGCATCCTGCAAGGAACATAATGGGAATGCATTATCTGGCCCAGTTTGAAGTCTTTTAGGAAGCAGTTTTTTCCCACTTGTGTACATTGTGAGCTTCCCTCATCTTTTCTGTGATTTTCCCCAAGTCTATTTAGGTGTAAAGTTTTGGAAAAGATTACAGCAATGCCAAGCTATCTGCTATGTGAGTGGTATTAAGTATTAAGATTTCAGCTCATAGTAACAGCTTTATTGAAGACGGGAAGCAGGCAGACAGACAGACTGAAGACAGGCTCAACAGGAACCAACTATATACACACAAGCCACGGCCCTTTTTCAATCAACAACCAATAGGCACACACAACTAGAATACTTTTAGTTTGCATTAACTATATACAAAGTAACTTATTTACAGGACAGTGATTGGTCTTTATTATACTGCACTGATTGGCTGCTGCAAGCAGGAAACCAATAGTAATTAAGACTTCAGGAGCCTTAGCTCAGACAGAAGCTAAGTCAATTCATAACAGGTGGAAAAGTCCAGATTTTCCCAGTCCAACCCAGACACTATTTTCCCTTTCCCAGTCCCAAGGCAGCCCCCCCTCACACACACCAGTACACAGTATAGTCTGCAGTCTCTATCCCTTTTCTGCGATATCCCTCTGCACAATTTCAACACAGTACAGCTCTCCTGCTTGCATAAACTAAAAAATCCTCCCAAATCTGCATAGTTTGTGGAAGGACAGGAGGAGAGTGGGAGCCTTCCTCACCTTATCAGGCAGGTCATTCCATAAGGTGAGGCCACAACAGAGAATGTGTGTGCATGGACAATTGTTGGTTTTGCCTATCAATTTCTTGTCTAAAAAAAACCAGAAGCACCCCCCCGCCCGCCCCCCCCCCGGTGCTGTGAGGGTGGTCACTCCAAGGACCATTTAGAAGCCCCAGTTCTGCTGCTCTGCATGGGCAGCCACAGGAAAGTTAGGCCATTGGGAAAGCTCCTTCTATGTGCATCATGCGTGAGTGTTATTAATGTAGGACAGAATGCAACACAGAGCTATTTGTATTCTTATGTATATTCATACTATCCCACGTAAATTCTACATTACCATGTAAGTTCTACCATCAACACTGGAGTAGTTCCACTTGAAATAACGAAACTATTCTTAAGCAGTGTGCAGCTGCAAATTTACCAGCCTGGTCAATTTGATGATGGGGCTGGATCCTCAGTTGCGGGCATTAGCCACAATATGGATAAATTCACGTGACCCTAATTGGTAAATTCCTGGGTAGGTTTAGAGGGTTTTTATTTTTTTAATTTTGCTGTTTTAAAATAAAAATGCAGTGGAACCCCTTCAATCTTTTTGCAATTCTGCATGGTTGAACATTTGAAATGAGTTTGTGTATCACCCTCAGGCAGTGATTCAGTCTTGATTGGGGCAAAGCAGGCTGCATGTGCTTATTTTTATACACGTCATTTGGAAAGTTATATAGCCAAAGGAACAGAAAATGTGTTACTCCCCTGCCAAATTATCAGGCATCCCTCACTTAAATTGGGAGGGCACCCTAATCAACAAGTTGGGTGACCTCAGTACAACGGCAATGTCGATCAACTTGGGAAAGTGCAGAAACAGATCTAAATACATGTGTGTGTTTTTTTAAAAAAGGAAACAACCAACAATCCTTATAATTATCGTCATCTGCTGCTTTTCCCTCTTCTGGCAAAGAAACACGCCATCCATTTGCAGAAATCGCCTGCGGAAACGTTACATCAAAACTAATCACGACGATTAAAATCAGCTTTTCTGTGCAAGAGGAGAGTAAAACGCAAGTTGGAAACTGGAATGAGACCGGCTTTTTTTTTTTAAACCTAGGGGAAAAATTACATGCTATTATATATATATTTGTATGTACGTTTCGAAAGAGATCAATTTTATACCCGTGTGATCCGTTAATTTAATTTAACTTTTATTTTGGAGACTGATTTAGACTGGAGGTAGAGAAATGAGCTAATTGTATCCTGATCCTCGCCTTGAGGGGTTTCAAAGCCCCTGGAGCAACTATTCTCTGTATTTTGTTCTGTCTACCTTAGCCAAGCTATTGCATTTCTCTCTGGTATAGCGAGGAGAACAGATCGCTGCTGGGAGAGAGAAATATCGGAAGTGGGGAGGCAAAAAAAGAGAAAGGGGCTTGGATAGATAGATAAGAGACGAACTCTTCGCGGCTTCGATGTTTCAGGTAAGATCTGGCTGGGTTTGTTATTATTTGCTAAGGCGGGTACGGCGGGGACTCCGGGCGCAACTCGCTTTTACGCATGTGCCAGGCAATGGGCGAGTGCCGCGCACTCCTAGAAACACAGACAAGGAGGCGCGGAGCTGGCAATTCTCCCACCTCCCGGTTCGCTGGAACGGGGCGACGCGAGTTTGCAGGGGAGGGCTGGGCTGGGCTGGGGCTGCCCTTTTTCCACCCTCCTCTGCGCGCCCCGTCCAAGCGGCTACCGATTTGGAAGCGAGCACTTCTCCCCCCATCCCATCCCTTCTGTCCTTCCCTCACCGCCCCTTTTCCGGGGGGGGGGGAGCCAATCCACCCTGTCCCGCTGCGCCGCCATGAGCGCCTAGTTGTGCGACTAGGTGAGTGCTGCCCGCGCGCACCGCTGAGTCCCTCGCAATTGATTTTCCCAGCGGGCTTGGGCGCGTGTGTGCGTGTTTTCTTTCTCTCCAAAGAGAAAGCATCGGGGGTGGCCGTTCTTTCTCCCCGCAGCCTTGGCTAGTCGTTCTCGCCGTCTTTCTCCGCCCCAAACGCCCCAGCTGGCGGCACGAGAGGCGCCATTGTGTGCGCGCGGTGTGGGAGAGAGCGCGCGCGTTCCACGTTTTGCCCCCAGGGCCGCTTGGCTTCCCTCTTGGGGGAGGAATCTTTCTCGCTGGCGGGCGCGCGCACGAAGGAAAGGGATGGCCCCGGTTAACCCTCCCGCCCTCTCCTCCTCTCTCTTTGCGGCCCCTTCTAAGTTTGCACCTGTGCTGCTCCCCCTGTTGGTGAAGGTAACGGCCGCAGCTCTACCCCGACCAGCCTCACAGGGCTTCTTCATGGCCCAGAAGCAGCACCCGCTTCCCCCACGGGCTGCGGGAAGGCGTCCTGCTGCCTTCCGCTTCGCGCGCCGCTCGTGGCCGCCCTACACTGGCCAGGTTCCTTGGCTTAAAGGGCTGCTTCCCTCTCCTGCTCTCCAGATAGCTGCGGGGCGTCGTCGTCGTCCGAGCTTTGCGTCAGAGTTCCGTGATAGAAGCCGCTGATTCTTCTCGGGGGAGGGGGGCTTCGGAAGCCTCAGCCTGAAGCTACTGGCGGAGAGCTGCCACTCTTCCCTGCCGCCCCACTCTCCTGCATCTTTCTTCTCCATGCTGGCTCTGCGAGCTCCACAAAGCTGGGGAGGAACTAAGAAAAAACTAGTTTCTAAACACAAAACTCCAGACCAGTGCGTATCAGGAGGCCGGGACTTTGTCACCGTGCCAGGAGCTGAAGGGATGCAAATAATCGCCGATCTGTTTGCAGTCGACGTCTCCGTGTGGGTTGCCAGCCTCCAGCTGGGGCCTGGAGACCCCCTGGAATTATAATTGATCTCCAGGTGGCAGAAATCAGTCCCCCGAAGAAAATGGCCACTTCACCAGCAGGGGGAGCAGCATTATAACTCCTCACTGAGATCCCTCCTTAACTCTGTCCAAGCCCCACCTCCAAATTTCCCAGCCCAGAGTTGGCAGCTCTATTCAGTGGGAGTTAAGAAATACATTCATTGAATTTAGTGTTGGGGAGGTACTCCCAGGTAACATGAGTTAGGCTACTTGGATGTGAAAAATTAAAGAGTTGTGGAACCTGTGTAGAGTTTACTTTTCCCAAGCTGCCTTGCATGGAGTCAGATGGCTGTTTGCTGAATGACAGCCCCTTTCCATGGCTCTCAGGCAAAAGTCTCTCCCAGTGTTGCTGTCAGAGACCCTTTAACTGGAGGTACCAAAGAGCGGAGCTGGGACCTTCTGTGTACCTGTGTTGGCATTATTCTGTCCTTCCTCCAGAGTTCTCGGGGCACCATATTTGGTTTGCCTCTCCTCCATTTTACTCTCACAACGACCCTATGAGATAAGTTAGCTTGAGAGAAGAACTAGGCCAAGGTCACCCAGTGTGCTGGGTAGTTGAGATTTGAATCTAGCTTTTCCTAGGTCTACACCATATGCCACTAAGTGATGGTGAGGTCAAACTATTAAGTTTCGAGAACCTTTAACTCTTCCTAAATCTGTGGCTTTAGAAATTAGCCACACTGTTTTCCCACCATGAATTTAATAGTACTTTCTCCAGGCTGAATGGACACGAGGCTGAGACACCAAGAGAAAACAAAAGATGGCTTCCCTAACCCACGTTTCAGAATTTTGTCACTTAAATGTGTAGGACAACTCTAGATTCAGATGACACCTGACCCTGGAAGTAGTCCTGTGGGGCTGTATGATGTTTAGGGGTAAAATGTCCTGGGCTGGCCCTGTATGGTGTGAAACTTACAGGCTTTCTGTAGGAGTAAGACATTCATGTTTAGGATCAGGTACCACAATAAAAGTGCCTCCGTTGCAAATGGAGGCTGTTTGGAGTAAAGAGAGGAGCAATATGGCAGGAACAGTGCCCAATATCCCCATGGCTTTGGCTTCTCTCTCCAGTCTCAGTGGCCCAGAGCAGTAGGGCAAAAGTTAATTAGTACAAATACTGAGATACTCAAAGTGCTCCCTACACACCACCTTTTCTGAATTCATGCAAACTAGCTATTTTCAAATAAGACCTGGATTGTTCGCTTTTTTCTCTCTCATTAGCTTACTAGTGAAAGAAAGAGAACAGTTTTAACATCACCATTCTCTAAAAAATGTTTGCCTCCTGGTTTCAATCAACGGAGCTGGCAGACACATACAAGTTTATTTGAGCATACCCTCTGGGTACCAAGCATGCTTGGATTGTTTGAGCAAATTAAAAACGAGGAAAATGGCTTTTACCTTCTCAGCAGTTAGGCTCCTTAAGAGTCCTCCTACTTTGGAAGCAGGAAGAAATAAGTTGAGGGAGTGAGGAAGGGGATTTCCTACTGTGTCTCAAATACGCATTTTCTAAAAATGCACTGCAAGCACTTGTTTACATATTTTTATACAGGCACTATGCAAGGGTAGCTTTCAGATGCACAGTATCTACATACTGACTTGGAAGTAAGTTTCAGTGAACTCAGTGGGATTTACTTTTGAGTAAGCCTGCATAGATAATACTGTAAGTAGCTAAGTTCAGTTAACCACTATCTAATGCAATGTGTTGCAGGCCATTCATACTTACCATAGGTTTATATTTTGATATTTTTGTGTGGTGGAGGGAGATAGGGTTAGTTCATAAGATAGGGTTGTTGGTGCGAGATGTCTCTTATTTTTCTTTAAAGCACCAAAGAAGAGTGCAGTCCTATGGTGAGTTACTCCAGTCTAAGCCCATTGAAGTCAATGTGCTTGGACTGGAGTAACTCTCCATAGTATTGCACTGGAAGGGTTTAACTGAAGCCTAGGGCTCATTCCTGGTAATCCTAGTTTCAATTTTAGGCTCAGCCTTGGAGCATGTATTTAGACATGCTTTCCCTTGCAGTTACACCACCTAGCTGGATCTCTCCCCCACCTGCTTTGGATAGGAACTAGCCCCCAAACACCTGAGCAGACAGCTAACTTTTAGGCCATGCTTTCTTTGATTTAGAAATTATTACAGACTACAGTCTCATAAGAAAAATAATGAAGCAGCTTGTTTCAGAAAATCTCATACCCATTCAATGGGAAAAAATACTGGACCTTTGGATTGTGCTTTAATATTAATGTAGTAGGTATAGAAGAATTTCTTAGGCAAACCCTTTGTGATCCTGGATGCAATCTGTACATACGAATTTGAACAGTGATGGGTAACTTTTTCATCATTCAGCTATAAAATCAAATCGCTAAAAACTGATCAGTCATATGCAGGAGCTTTGGAAATGCAGACAAGTTGGGTTTTGCGCAGTCTCCACTCAGTTTCAAACTGATGCCAATTGAGTTAAACCACACACTTAGGAGGACATTTAAAACTAATTCACTCTGAGAGACACTTACTGAAATTTAATATCACATATTCAGAACGGCTGCAGTGATTTTGGTGTATTAATTATGCCTGAAGCACAGCACAAAATGTTCCAGCACACACTAGAGGTCTCTCTCGTAGCTAAAATGTATCTGTGTTTACAGTTCTTTCTAATCTCAGTTTAAATAATGCCCAACTAGGGCTGCAACCTTTTTTTAAAAAAATGCAGTGCTGCTGACACTGTAGCGGGTGTAAGATTGTACACTTACAGAGTCAATGCATTTCATTAAAACAGTGAAGAAGCTGCACAATTTTTGTTCATTTTGAATGAAATCATATACAAAATGATAACACTGCTTTTATACCTCCAGCCATATGGGAGAAATGTTACAGCACGTGTGCTTAAAAATCTCTCAAGGTATCCCTGACAACTTTTTGCTTCTTTTTTATGTATACAAACCATGAGATCTCAAGGAAAGCTGAAAAGTTTTTTTAAAAAAAAGATCTTCGTCAGTTAATGTGTAAAATGAAGGGGTGATTCTAATCCTTATCTATAATATAGAACATTCAGCTAAGGGACGATATTTATTCTAGATTTAAAAGGATAGCATTGTTTAAAACAATGGCAACCGTCTAGACTGCAGGTGCATCTATTCATTGGATATGGATTCTGTTATCAAAGAATTAGAGCATGTGCAGAAACATGACTACTGCTAGGGCTGTGAGCTCTTAAACTGGCGCTTCTGTACCTTTTGTAGCAGCAGCGTCTTCAGATACAGTACTCTTCTGCTTGTCATAGAAAGCTGGGGCTTTCTGTGTCTTTGCATATATACATATTTAATTGATTTTTACTCAGCTTTAAAAAGAAACTAAGAAAACAAGCTGCCCTGCCCTGGATAGCCCACACAAGCCTGATCTTGTCAGATCTCTGAAGCTATAGGCAACCAAAAAGAAGACAGTCTCTTACTAGAGCAATACAACCAGAAGAACCCAACTAGTCCTAAGAGACTCAAATATGTAATATACTTTTGTATTTTTAACAAAAGTGCAAGTGGCTGTATGTGCAAGGACTTATAACATTATATTACTACCGTTCCAAACATTGCAGATTTTCCTATATGTACCAATGCTATAAATGTAGTGGTTCACAATCCATCTATTCATTCAAGAAGTCTGTTTGAATCCTAATCCAAGGTAAGTATCCATGTCCAAAATTCAAAATGATTGCAGCTTGTTTTTCTTCTCCTTTACAGGCAGAACATTCCAGGAGGAAGCGATGGAGGCAAAATCTCCTGGGCAGTTGGCAACGGGTGCGCCAGCCTTGGTTATCAAGCCAAATTATTTACTTCTTAATTATTTACTTCTTAATTATTTACTTCTTAAGATAATCCTAACAAGCATTGGTGAGTATCTTCCTATGACAATTCAGCTTGAAAAAGCAGCACGAAACGGGATATAACCAAGGCTGGTGCACCCGTTTCCAACTGCCCAGGAGATTTTGCCTCCACCACTTTCCTCCTGGAATGTTCTACCTGTAAAGGAGAAGAAAAACAAACTGCAATCATTTTGAATTTTGGACATGGATACTTACCTTATACTAGGATTCAAATAGACTTCTTGAATGAATAGATGGATTGTGAACCACTATATTTATAGCATTGGTACATATAGGAAAATCTGCAATGTTTGAAACGGTAATAATATAATGTTATAAGTCCTTGCACATACAGCCACTTGCACTTTTGTTAAAAATACAAAAGTATATTACATATTTATTTGGGTCTCTTAGGACTAGTTGGGTTCTTCTGGTAGATCTCTGAAGCTAAGCAGGGTCAAGCTTGGTTAGTAATTGGATGGGAGACCTCCAAGGAAGACCAGGGTTGCAGAGGCAGGCAATGGCAAACCACCTCTGCTCGTCTCTTGCCATGAAAACTCCACCAGGGTCGCCATAAGTCAGCTATGACTTGACAGTATTTATCACCACCACCAAGTTTGTTTGTTTGGGTAAAAACAAGATAAGGAGATCCTGTCATGGATCTTCAACAGAATGTTCAG
The DNA here is from genome assembly GCF_028583425.1 of Eublepharis macularius. NCBI lineage: Eukaryota > Metazoa > Chordata > Lepidosauria > Squamata > Eublepharidae > Eublepharis > Eublepharis macularius. Next base: position 76,921,677 of record NC_072796.1, on the reverse strand, counting down.
CCTTGACTTTGTAGAGACAGCATGACCACCCTCATCTGTTCATTTGTCCGCCATCAGAGGTGCCTTCTTCACACTTTTTAAACTAACGAAACAGCCAACTGGATTTCAAGGCTGGATCCATCACACCTGCTCTGGATGGGAACAGTTTACATTGCTGTGCAATGAACTCTGGCTTCCATCGTGTTGTAACTGAGTAAGTTAAGATCAGTAGCACAACTTCTTCAAATTTGGGATCACACTATTTACAGTGCAATCCTAAGAGTTACTACAGTCTAAGCCCATTGACTGGAGTAACTTTGCTTAGGATTGCAGTCTTAGCCTCTGAATTTGAAAGTGTGCTTTTTTATAATGCCATTCTAAGTTGAGTTATACCCTGCCCAAATCAATGGGTTTAGCATGGTATAACTCCACTTCGGATAGCACTGTCAATTTCTGTTTTTTAATGCAAGCTGAATCCATATCTTAATGTCACTGCTCCCTGAAAACCTGTGAATTCTAATAATATTTGTCTTTTTAGAAACACCCCTAGATGTATAACATCAGAATAGATGGATGAAAGTGTGGAGAAAGCATTTAAGAACGTTACTGCTTATACTGCCTTCTGTGCTTCTAGCGTGTGTTCATTATAAGCATGCCTTACCAATGTAAGTTTTAAGAGTAGGAGGGCATAATGCAGTTTTCCCTTCTTCCCCTGGAGAACCACAAGCTCTGCTTCTTATAGTGCAGGAAACTCTTCAGTCTATAGTGGACAAAAACACACTGGAGCTACTTCCACAGAGTGGCAATTTGCGACGTAGCTGTTGTTGCTACTGTTAATTCATAGGCATTTTTAGTGGAAATGGAGTCTCCACCTGACTGTTTCCCCTGTATTTCCCTAGCCTCGGTTCCCTGCAGTGGTCATTTTCCACTGCCACTGAGGAGCTTTTAAATAAATAAGCAATTGCTAAATCACTATAGTGTTATAACATTATAATGCTCTATTACAACAATTTAATAATAATCAATGTATATAATTCTCAATGTGTCCAAATCTTTGAATACACGATTAGAATTATTAACAGACTGGAGTCATTAACATACAAGAGAGATCTTTCTATAAACCAGTTTTGCAGGAAGATCTGAAATCTAATCACAAAGACATACAAATTTGGGGAGTGGTTGACCCCTCAGCTTATAAAAGAAGTGCCTGTAAGAAACAGGCGCCATCAGTGGCCATTGATAGGCAACCACATCAGTATTACCAGTTTCTAGCCCTGCTTTCTGTCAACAAAAGGCAGGAGAGGCAGCAGAGCCCTACCCAGGGCCATTTTTGCTTTTAGAGAGAACTCATCGGGCCAGGCTCATCAGCAGCCACTGGGTGACTTGATACCACGTAACTTGCATGATGTACCATACAGTAACTGCTTGCTACTGTTCAGCAGCAGCCACCCAATGAAAGCCAGTGTAATGCAATGGTTAAAGCGTCAGACTAGGATCTGGGAGACCAAGGTTCAAATCACTACTCTGCTGTGAACGCTTGCTGGGTAACCTTGGGCCAGTCATTCAGACTCAGTCTATTCTACCTTACAGGATTGTTGTGAGGATGAAATGGAGGAGAGGAGAATGATGTAAGCTGCTTTGGGCCCCCATTGTGGAGAAATGAAATAAATAAATAACAAATACAGCTTAGATGGGGGTAAATAAAAGGTAGGTTGGTGGATGTGAGAGAAGGAGAGAAAGAGGCTGATCAAGGGCAGATAATAAGGGGTTTACCAAGAGGCGGGAAAGCGAGGCTACAGGAGAAAGGTGCCTGCTGCAAGTCCTTGTGGGTTCCTTGCTACGCAACTGGGTCTGGTCCAATGACTGGCATTGCACAACTTAGCGATAGTTTTCCTGGGCTGAGGCTACCAAGGGAGAGCTGAAGTGGAGGCGGGGAGAGAGAAAGGTAGGTTTGGTGACTAGAGAAAGCAAAGGTAAGAATATGGGAGCTGCCAGGAAAAAGGAAAGAGGAAATAGTGTGGAAAGGGATACAGGGAAACAGGTGCCCCTCACAACAAGCCCTTGTGGGTTTCCCACCATACAACGGGGCCTGCATGGTGACTGGCACTGCACAACTCAATCAGACGTTTCCCAGGGAGAGACTGCCAGGGCTGAGGAAGTAAGTAGAACTAGAGGAGGAGGAAGGATAAAGGTAGGTTGGCTGGTGGGAAGGAGAGAAAGAGGCAGGAAATGACCAAAAGTTGAGGGGTTTTCAGGAAAGTGAAAAAGGAAATGCAGAGAGGAAAATGAGATGCCTCCTACAAGTCCTTGTGGATCCCCATTTTCTCAATGTATCTAACCCTCAAGGCAAGGACTCATGGATTCTTGCCTGATAGTAACCACTGGATGACTTGCTACCACCTGACTTGTGTGGCTCACTCAGGCCCAGCAGCCACCCAATGAAAGCCAGTGTGGTGCAGTAGTTGGAGTTTAAGGGAGGGAGACCCAGGTTCAAATCTCCACTCTGCCATGGAAGCTCACTAGGTGATCTTGGGCAAGTTACACATTCTCAGCCTAACTTACAGGGTTTGTTGTGAGAATCAAACGGAAGAGAAGAGGATGCTGTAAACTGGCTTCTTGATACCTCTCCTGACCTTTGCCCACCAACCATTCACCATGCTAACCTCCTCTAGTATCCCCCAGCACAGATGCATGTCTTTATATCTGCTAGTTTCAGAGAAAGGAGGATCAGACCATGCTTTCTGAAAATCTGGAATTTGTCAGATCATTAGCTCAGTGAATTAAACAGTAGTTCTGGGATCACGTCCTATAATAAGACAGGCAGACATACATAAATATCTAATTATTTTGCAGTATGCCAAATGCTTCCAAGAAGCAGATAGTTAGATCTGTTGAGATTCCCAAATATTGGAGAAAGCTTACCCTTGCATGCTTCAACGTTCTATCTTTAGCCCTCCTGGAAGACAGACACCATTGTGTTCCACTCCCTCAACCACTCTGACCATGCTAGACGGGAAAAGTAGACTCTATTAAACATGTTCTGTTGCACTGTTCATTCTATAACAACATCCGATCTCAATATATAGTTCCAATTTTGTCATCTTTACCAGGAAGATCTGAATAACTTTACGCCTCCCTCCTTCTGGCAGACTCTTCCCAGGAGATAACCAATAAAGCTGCTAAATGTTGCCTTTAGGGGTGTGGGACTGACTGAGTCTCAATAACTTTATTTCTTTGTCAGAGGAAGGTATTATCTCTCCGTTTCCCCCCCCACACACACACACATCTGTGTTCACTGTTCTGTGCTTGTCGCACTGCATGTGCCTTCTCTATTTTTTTATTTTATTTTTATTTCATTTATTTCTTATTCTTATTTCCATTATTGCTGACTTTCTGGAGTTGAACTGGCATTCTAATAAACTTGATTGATTAAATATAGAGTTAGAGTATTTTCTACTTAGTCAGAATCTGAGTTCCTCTGGTAGCAGCTCTCCTGTAGAGAAAGGCTTTCTCCTTGCCTGTTCCTGTTCCCCGTGACCTTTCAACTGGAAGTGATGGGCACTGAACCTGTGCTCTCTCACTAAACCACAGGGCTTTCTTATCAAATTAAGCTTCTGAAACTGTAATCTTGGACACATTTGAGTCTCAGTGAAATAAAGATTTGGAGATAAATTGCATTTTCAGAAATACCTTATGACAAGTATGGCCCACTGGAATTGTTCTGTTGCAGGTGTAGGGGAAAGGTTCTTCCATGCTTGAATGTTCTTCTTTGTCAAAAATTCTGTGTCTGTGGAAAGCTAGACTTTCAGAAGCAAGGCTCCTAGCTCCATCTTTTCCCTAATGCACTGGTTTTCCTATGTGCAGAGAGGATATTTCTTCAATGTGTGAAAATACTCAAACATGCGGTCCTCCATTGCAGTTTGCAGTATATAATCCCTGAGAAGGTTGTATCATATGATGCTTCTGCTGTCACTTCCAAGTATATGTGGATTAGGATAAAGATGCCGCTCTGGTCCTTCTATCAAGGTTGTTATAGGTTTCTCCTATTAAGCAGCAGTTTTGGCAGAATGAACAGTGATCGAGCCAGCCCTTAAGCACCCACAAGTATCCGGAATGTTTGTGCACACGTGCACATGAGACACACTGAATAGATGGGTTGACGATGATGCTTAAAACATGTATGTTGGCCTGGATTTCGTTAAATGAGCCCTTTTAGGGTGGGTATCTTTGAAAGCAACTGTTTTTATACAGTGAATTCTCCCATTCATGAAAAATCTATGCATGAAGAATGGAAAACTTGTATGACTGTTATGCTGGGGAAAAGGCCTTCTTTCCTGCTCATTCTCAAAGGAAGTGCTACATGTACAGTCATCAGCAGGACTGAGCTGATTTCACTTATGTGGAAAATGAAATGTGAAGGAAAAGAACCAGTGACTGTAACTTGAGTGTGTGCATGGGGAATCTTTCACAATTGTAGATCTCTACCTCTACCTGGTTTTCAGTGGCCTTGGTTGCAAAATGCTTACAAGTGTATAATCAAAAGTCAGTGGAATAGGCACATTGGCATTTTTCAGGGCTACTTTAATAAAATTAAAAGCAATATAAATGTTCTTTTCTCCTAAATCAACAACTGTGCTTTTCTTGCAATATGTTTTGCTCTTTCTACATTGGAAGTAAAAATGTCAATCAGAAGGGAAATCCCTCTGAGATGGCTGCTGCTACTTATTTTGGATAGCTTTTTTGCTGTAGCAATAAAGCCAAATTGGATCGCTTTCTAGAGGGAAATACAGTCTTGACAAAGAGAAATATAATTATTTGCTTTTTAGAAAATTTACACTTGAATGTTAGGTAACACACTGGGCAATGTTTTATCTTTGCATTTGGAGACTTACTCAGTCTTCATGAAACTCGGTTGCTAGTATACCAAGAACTAATTTGCCCATCTCTATTAAAATGCATTATTCCCTTGTCCTACTTTTCATAGAGTATAATTACATTTTGCCAGTTTGAAAGGAATTCATCTAAAATGCACATTTTATCCTAATTTCATCTACCTACCTTTGGTGAACAAGCACAGAGCATCTACTTTTGTTCTTAAATACCAAATAAGGAATAATAAGAACTTGCAATGGTTTAAGAAATCTTTTATGAAGCCCAGTTATGAAAGCAGCTCATACATTTTGCATGTAGCATTCATGTTAATATGAAACTAGCAGGATTGTATTTACTGAATTTTGATTGTGCTTTAGCTCAAAGCACAATCTATGCCATTTTATATTGAACTGTCCAGTTCAACCCATCTCATATAGAACTGGTACAAATATTTTAATGCTTATTAAAGCTATTGTTAATAAATATACTTTAAGTGAATCCCTTGAACCCCTGAGTCCATAGATCTTCCCTTAACTTTGTCATTTCAGTATTATTATCCTTTTATTTACATTTTCCAGTTACTGCTCTTATGATTGTACCCACCAATCGCATAAGTAGAGATGGGCCCAAACCAAAATACGAACCAAAATTAAGCATGAACCAGGCCGGTTCGTGGTTCGCGAACCACGGTTTGTCAGATCCCATTTCTGATGAACCGCCATGAACGTTTAGGCTGGTTCGTTTGGTTCATTTTTTGGTTCGTCACTGCAGACAGCCTAGTGCCAATCAGTTTCCTAGGCAACAGGGATGGACTTCCTGCAGACCTTCTGCTGGCCCGGAAGTGATGATTTTCTGACCTGGATGTGACATTTTCACGAATTAAACAAACCGGTTCGTGAATCAGGGGCAGGTTCGTGAAAGTTCGTGGTTTGTGAAATTTGATGAACCATGAACCACATGGTTCAGTTTTTTCTGGTTCGTGCCCATCTCTACTTATAAGTCAGAATCTACTGGGAATCAATAATTCCACCAAAGTCTGCAAACTTGTCACAACGTACGTTCCATTGGTAAAGTGGAACTTACTTGCAAGCATATCTACTTATTTATATTTGTCACATTTTTATCCCACCCTTCCTTCCTTACCTCATTAGTAAGCTTTAGGTATTGTGCTATTCTCTGGCCCAGCCTTCATCTGTAATGTGTATATATAGACCTGGAGAGAGATTGTGTATGTATACAGGTGTATTTTAAAGGATTGTTGGACAAATTGCTGAACACATAGCTGAACTGCATAAAATATTCTATATAAATGTTAGATATTATTCCATTCTTTCAGTTTTGGCAAACTTCTTACTAAACACAGAAGATAACAACAACAAAAACAATAACATTCAATTTATATACCGCCCTTCAGGACAACACACACTCAGAACAGTTTACAAATTATGTTATTATTATCCGCACAACAATCACCCTGTGAGGTGGGTGGAGTTGAGAGAACTCTGGAGAGCTGTGACTAGCCCAAGGTCACCCAGCTGGCTTCAAGAGGAGGAGTGGGAAATCAAACCCAGTTCTCCAGATTAGAGTCCTGTCGCTCTTAACCACTACACCAAAGTAGCTCTCAGATAAAGTTCTAAAGACCATCACTTTGTCTTCTTAAAAGCTTGTGATGGTTTATTTAATAATGAAACTAAAAGTAGCTGTATTAGAGTTGTTTCCATTTGTGTCAATGGGGAACACATTCCCTGGTATAATTTATCCCTTTCCATGGTATAATTTTTCACTTCATGGAATAATTTTTCACATCCATCCATGGAATGAAAGTATCACGGATTATATAGCTCACTAAGAAGATTCTCTCTGCCAATCTGCAGGCAGATAGGAGAAAGATAATGTATTTTAGAGTAAGTACTTTATTTTTTAAAATTGTTCTGAACTCTTGATAAGTTGCCTTGAGTGCTGTTGGTAGAGTGAGAAAGACAACAGAAACCTTGAAAATAAACAAATTGCTATTTCTTGCCCATCTGCACCGTACCTCTCAGAAGGAACTTTGATGCTCTCCCCCAGCAGGTGCACTACCTTGCCTATTATGGGAGGGGAAAGAAGTATGGCTTAGCTAGTGATTGCTTCTGTTATTCCCATCTGCAAAGCAGGCAACCCAAGGGGAATCCTGAATTTGTGCCTCAAGCTCTTGTTTGCTCCCAGCCGTGCAGCCCTGCTTACTTGCCAGGGAATATATCGAAAGTTTTGTTTCACACTGCTTACCAAGCCAGGCACTGCTCTGGATAGTGAAATACAGTAGTTCACGTAGATAGGTCCCCTACTTATAAAGAATTTTTAAAGCCACTGATGGTACAAAAATGATGGAAAGTGGTCAACTGCACAGAAACACCAGCTAGAACAATTCTAAATCTAGTTGATCTTTAAGGTACTACTGGATCTGAATCTTACTCCAGAACAATCTCATTCAGCAGGAACCTGTTGTGATTATTTATTACATACATGCGTGCACATAAAGTCTGAGTTACTCTCTCTTCCAGTTGCTCCTCCCACTTAACCACAGGAAACTGAACCAGTGAGGTGCCAGAATAATTGGGTTTGTTTGTTTATATCATGCCTTTCTCCCCAGTGGGACCCAAAGTGGCGTACATCCTTCTCCTCTCCCTCTATTTTATCCTTGTTGGATCCAGCCAGCTTTTCTGAAGGTGAAAAAAGGAGGATGAATCCCCTTTGAGAATTAAGGCTATGATGGAAATCATGGGGTTTACATGGACAAATGAGGGCTGGTAAGGAGGGGTATTAAGTGAAAAAGAGTGAAAAAGCTGGCAGATGCCAACACATTGTTGGGTCATAATGTTTATTTGTGATTGTTGGAAATAAATCCTGTTCAGATTCAGAACTTTTACAGTATTAAAGAACAGGAATAATTTGGGCTTGTTGATTAGTTAAGCTCCAACTGCACATTCCTGTCCAAAGTGGTGAGTTTTCTCAAAGAACGATGGCCGACCAGGAGTTCCCTGATTATACCTACTGTAGTGTGTACAATGAGATACATGCTATGAATCCAAAGTGTAGGTAGCTCTAAAACGAAAGAATTTGTTTGAACTATTGAGTGATAGAGGTGAAGAGGAGTTTAGATCTCCACATCACCTCCCTTCTGGCATTTTGACAAATCCTTTCACTGAGGAGTCTTTCACTATAGGTGAAGCTGCTGGGGGATAAAACCTTAGCTGCAAATCAATGGAGTCTCTCAGATTTCCAAACTTTAGAAATAGGGTTTCTCTTTGGGCATTTCGCCTCAAAAGAGTTTGTATGAATATTTTATAAATCTAGAATGGACTTCATTTGCTCTTTTACCCAAGCAGTTAACTCTCTCACACATGCATTTAACTAATACTTAAAAATGTTTTTCTGACATAAAGTTAAAAGGCATCCATTACAGAAAGTGAGATTCCCCATCTCCCACTCCAAGCCTTGGTTTTTTGCCAACATATTTTTCTTTCTGTTTCTGATCATTTTGAATTTTTTTTCAACAGGAAATCTAGGGTCAGTTTTTCATGAAATATACATTCGTAAAACTACTTGTTTAAAAAGGCATTTGATGTGTGCCATTTAAACACAACGTTGTCTTGCAAACATACCTTGTCTAATGGAGAAGCATATGCCACTTGTTTTGTACTTTAATTTTACAAAAATCAAACTCCAAATGTGTAAATATTGATGTCTATACAAATCTCCTTTCTTTGAAGGAACTGCAGAATCAAGTCTTTGATTAATCATTCTGTGTGTGTGTGTGTGTAAAGTATCAACAAGTCACAGTTGATTCATAGTGGAGTTTTCAAGGCAATAGATGAGCAGAGGTGATGGTTTGGCATTGCCTGCTTCTGTACAGCAACCCTGTACACAGACAGCTGTAGGACTGTTAAGGGTTAATCCCTCACAGACACAGAGAGCTTTGAGCGACAGGCTACTCCAAGGCATCTAATTGGGTAACATGAGCTGGAAAGAGGAGCATCTGTGAAAAGTTGGGAGATAGAGTTCTAACAGAGAGCAATTTTAACACCAGCTGGAGAACTGGGGAAAGTTGGCAACGGGGTTTGGGAAGTAGATCAGACTCCTAAACAGGCCAAAGAAAAGGGATAGATCTTCTAAGGAGAGGAGACTTTCCCTACCCAATCAAACAGGGAGATAGCTCTGGAGAATGAAGAGATCCCTGGTCAGATGTGGTTGGAAACTGCCTGTGGAGACCTTCAGATTCAGTTAACAACCGAAGGAAAACACTGGTGTGTGAAGAGAAGGGAATTGTAGTCCTAAAAAGTGGGTACCAGCATTCCTAACTACAGAAGACCAAGAAAGTCTACTAGAGTGCTTGGGGAAAAACAAGAGAACTAGAGCCTCAAAACATAAGCCTTTAAGTATCTGTGAAGAGTATAAGAACTGTAGTCTGGGCAAGGTATTTATATTATTTATTTATGTCATTTATAGTCCATTTTTTCTTATTGAGACTCAAAGGCGGATTACATAGTGTGAGATTAGTACAATCAGTATCAAGGACATTTCCATAAACAATACCATAGGGTAAATAAATACAGTTTACAAAGACAAAGGATTAGCAGGAATCCAACACAGAGTTGAAGAAATGCTGGAACAGAGCATAAGCAGTTCTAAAACTGACATTAGACAACATATAACTACCCTGTAGAATCAAACTTGAAGGACAGGTAGCACATAGGAATGCATACTTAAAGCAACAGATAGAATGTAAGGCAACATAGTGGTGAAGTCTATGGTCCCTAACTCATTAGTGAAACATCTGAGACCCCCTCCCTACAATACTGCCCTCCTATCTGTGTAAATTTGGGTTTGCATCATTTGCAGAAATCCAGGAGACCGAGGGCTCTCCTGACCTCCTCAAGCAGGATGTTCCACAGGGTAGGGGCTACCACAGAGAATGCCCATGTATCGGCAGCTGTCGATTTCACCCATGTACAGGGTGGCATCTGCAGGAGACCCTGTTCAGATGAGCAAAGCTGCTGTGGAGGAACGAAGGTATGCTGGACTAAGGCTGAGAAGAGCTTTGTGTGTGATAATACCTTGAACTGAGCTTGGTAACTGATAGGTAGCCAATGGAGTGACTGTAGGATGGGACTGATGTTCATGCTCCTTCTCATTCCTAATAACAGCCGAGCCACAGTGTTTTGTATCAATTGGAGTCTCCTAGTTAGCTTAGATGAGAGACCTATGTATAGTGCATTACAATAGCCCAGTCTTGATGTTACCATAACATGGATTCAGGTGATCAGATCGGCCGTGTCTCACTAGGAAGCCATTTTCCAGGCTAGAGTGAGGTTGTAGAAAACATTTTTTTTGGGGCCGCCTTGTTTTTCTAGTAGTGGTGCTGGATCCAGTATAACCCCTAGACTCTTAACTGAGTCTGCTAGGGTTATCCAAATTCCATCAAAGTAGGGAGTATAATGTCCTTCAAGATCTCTGCCTTCCCAATTAGCATCACTTCCATCTTGTCTGTGTTTAATTTCAATTTGTTTGTTTTCAGCTATTTGACCACAGCTGTCAGGTCGCATCCTGTGGGGACCTGGATAGTGAGATACAGAGTTGGGTGTCATGTGCGTATTGATGACATCCAACTCCATAATTGTGAATGAGTTCTCCTAAAGGCTTTACTTAGATGTTGAGTAACATGGGAGATAAGTTTGCACCCTGCGGAACCCTGCAAGATAGTTCCCATTCTGGAAATAGCTGATCTCTGACGGCAACCCTTTTGATACCATTCCATGAGAAATGATTTAAACCAGTCTCAGGCATATCCTTTGATGCCCACTTCTGTCTCTAAAACACCTCAACAGGATGGCATAGTCTAATGTGTCAAATGCTGCAAATAGATCCAGGAGGAGCACTAAGGAGACATGGCCTTTGTCTATATTCGGAGATAAGATTACAGCAGCAAGACTACTATATGCTTAAAACTGGAAGAATTCAACTCTTCTTATAATGGAGGAATGGCTGACAAAGATGATGGAACTAGCTAAGATGGCAAAGCTTACTTCACTGATTAGAAAAAAGTCTAAGTTTGTTGATTAATGGAAACCCTTCATAGACTAGTTATGTGAAATAGGTAACAATGATTTGATGATTTGTGAATTTATGGATTAAGATATATCCTAATTAGTAGTATTTGAAAACTTGTTTGCTTTTCAAGGAAGTAGATTCCATTCACCACTACCCACACAACAGCAATTGCTCTATGTATACATGCCTTTAGAAATGGAACTGTCAAGTGCCAAACACAACTGCGAAATTCATCTTTCAAATAGCCCACTTTGTAAGAGTAGAAAACCAGAAGATAGAAAATGATTGTATCCACATTTTAAAAGCGGGCTTCCTTGGGGAAGCAAAAAAAAAAAAACTAATAAAATGAACTATGAAGCATAAATCAGATGGATAAACATGGGTTTAACAAACAAAGAAATAATTCCAGAATATGCTCAAAATTTAAACATCTTAACTGGGTTGTAGATTACAGAGGATTCTTTTTCTAAAGAGGATGGCATATTTCAGAGAGGTTCACAAAGTACTATTAACTGTAGGTATGGAAGGGTAAGAAATCTAGGACAACTGTTTAAGAGGCAATGGGGCAAATTGGCAGAAGCTAGTTTATTTATTTGGTCAGTATTAGAAATGGCAAAGATTTTGCACAAAAGCCAAATGTAGCCAGGATATTTGATATGCAGCTATTAGTTGACAAAGTTTAAATTTTTGTGATGCTGGTCTCCAAATACTAAGAAAAATATCTGAACCTCATTCTATCCTAACTTTATATGGATACAGATCCTACAGATTGCTAAAAGTTCTAATATAGACACACACCGCTCATAAACTCTGCGGGGGTGGAAAGCTAGAATTGTTCTGTCCAGCTCTAAGCAGATCAGTTTTGCCAGTGATTTTGAAGATGCACTTTTAATTTAAGATTACAGGTGCCTGTGTTGGTCCAAAGAAAAATCCAAAAAACAAAAACTGATTAATATTAGAGTAACCAATATAACACAAAACGTTGTGTAAGCTTTTGAGGTCTCTAGTACTCTTCCTCAGGCTGGCTGTTTAAAAAGGACAAAAAGTCAGGAGAGAAAAATATATTTGATCTTGAGACCATGTGTCTGCATACTATGTTGAATGCCAGCGGTCTAGAATAGTTTGGTTGGTGCTGCGTAAAGCTGGATTTACTATGGAAAAAGGAAGCCTACAGTTGAAAATTTAAAACCCGTAGATGATCAAATGTCTCAAACAGATCACACTGTTTAAAAAACCCAGAGAATAGGGAAAACAAGCTAATCATGTTAACAAAAATTGAGTTTTACATAATGCACTAGCAGAAGGATCAATGGAAGTCAAAGGAGGTGATATTGCCTAGCAGGTTTTGTAAATACAGGCTTTTTCCTGATCCAATCCATCTGTTTGGTGGTTGATCATGGTATTTTCAGATAGATAGGTTACATGTTGCTGTGTTTGTCCAAATCAAAATCCAAAATCAAAAGCCATGTTAACACCTTTTATTAGAATAAACCATGTATGATGTTATCATTTTTAATTTTAGACATAACATTTTTAGATGGATCAAAAATCTACCCTAGAAAATACATTTTAGTATTTCTTCACCTGTCTTCCTGCAAACCTTTGTCAGCCCAGATACCTGATATCGTGTAAACAGCCTCGCACTGAACCTGAGACCTTCTGCATCCTCTTTCACTGTGCAATGGTCCACTGGGCTAAAACGAATACAGTGAGTTTCAACAGAGATACATGTAAAGTTGTACATTTACACAGGAAAAATCAAAGGCATAATTATAAGAAGGGGTCCACCTGTCTTGGCAGTAGTGCATATGAAAAGGATCTAGGAATCTTAGTAGATCATACACTGAATATGAGTAAGCAGTGTGATGCGGTAGCTAAAAAGGCAAATGTGATTTTGGGCTTATCAACAGAAGTATAGTGTCAGGTCATGAAAAGTGATAGTTATCCCTTTACTCTGTTCTGATTACTCTGTGTTCAGTTTTGGGCACCACAGTTTAAGAAGGTTGCTGAAAGCTGGAACATGTGCAAAGGAGGACAAGAAAGATGGTGAGGGGTCTGGAGACTGTTGTATAAGCAACGTGTGCAGGATTGGATGGTTTTGTTTTTTTAAATATGATAGCTGTGTAATGAGTAGTGCAAGTGTTTAAATAAATTGCAGCACCTCTGTAGCTATGCTAACTCTGGATTGAATGATCCACCAAAAATCCTAGGGAAATCCAAAAGAAATCTAACAACAACTGTGTTTATATACCGATCTTCTAGACAGATTAGTGCCACACTCAGAGCAGTGGTCAAAGTCAGTGTTGTTGTTATCCCCACAATACAGCTGGGGAGTTGGGGCTGACAGGAGGGGCTTACCCAAGGCTACCTATTGAGCTCATGACAATAGGGTGACTCAAACTAGCAGAGTGCTGTTAGCTTTGATTAGGGATAACAATTCCCACATCTTTAAAAACAATTCAGATTCGCCAGGTAACATGGTGTGTTTCCAATAACATACAAGTGCCATTCTCTCAGAGGTCAGAGCATATAGCAGTATTTCTCTGGAATCAGGAGTTATGGTATTGACACAGTTTAAGAGATAAATTTCAGGTTTCAAATTAAGGACTGATCCCCATATCTCAAAAAATGTCTTTTGTATTTTTTTCCAATAAACTTGACCCCTGGGGCATGACCATTATGAATGTAATCTGCTTATGGAGAGGTACAGTATCAAGTGCTGGGCTATATGTCTTATCCACATTACTTCCACAATAGTTTTGTAAGTTGGAATTTACATCATTTGTTCACTCATATTTAGTGGAGAATCCAGAGGATGATATTGGTAACCTTTTTATTTCCTAATAGTAAAAAGTCCAGTAGCACCTTTAAGACTAACCAACTTTATTGTAGCATAAGCTTTTGAGAACCACAGCTCTCTTCATCAGATGCTACAATAAAGTTGGTTAGTCTTAAACAGGTCATTTCGTAGAAAAAGAGCTGGAGGAACTCATTAGCATAACTCATTAGCATATGCCACACCCCTTGCCATCACCAGAAGTGTGTCATTAGCATAACTGATTTGCATATGCCACACACCCCTGACATCACCTATCATGGCTGTTTTGGACCCAATCCTGGCCATTCAGGGCCGAAATTGGGCCCAAAACGGCAAAAAGGGGCTGAAAATAGCCAAAAAAGGGCCCAAAATGGTCAGGATTGGGCTGCTGCTGAGTAGGAGAGTGATCCACCACCCGTCAGAGGCCCGATCCAGGCTGTTTCGGCCCCAATCCAGGCTGAAACGGGCCCAAAATGGCTGAGTCAGGTGGGCGGGGCCACCTGAAATGTGACCTCTTTGGGGAACTGCTGGAACTGCGTTCCTGTGCGTTCCCCCTCGAAATGAGCCCTGGTCTTAAAGGTGCCTTTTGCAACTTCAGATTAACGCCACTAACTCCTCTGGCTCCTCATTTCCTGTCCCTCCATTTCCCTTCAAATTATTTTCAGACAATTGTTTTCAGAGGGCAAGATTTTGTTCCTGCCCCCCTGCTTCAGTCTTGATTATATACTTTTCTCTGGGTACCAATCACAGCATTCAGAATTAATCATTACTTATCAGTTCTTGTTGGGGAGAAATTGAGTAGTAGTAGACAATTGCACTCATACAATAATAAAATAAATAATAACCAATTGTTTGATTTCAAAGTCAAAAACAGTAATTAAGCCTGTCACCTAAACAAGAATGACTAATTATGTATTGATTCACAAATGCCATTTAAACCATACATAAATATAATAAAACAGGGAACAAAAGAAAATTGTGGAAGAAGGGGAACCTTTCCTGGTTGGGAATAACTTTCAAGTAAACATATAGTAGCCTGTAAGGATACATACTGCCTGGATTTTTATGCAAAATATAGCACTTGTGCCATATGAATCCATAGTTTTCTTTTTCCCTGGAGCTAACTGTGGGAAAGCATGCTTAAGTAAACAAGATAATATAACTATTTGCTGTTTTGTGCCCCATGTATTTTAAATACCTATACAGACAATAAGAGGGTAGACCAAAAGGTGATGTCTTGATTTCCCTTTTTCTGACTGTAAATAACATTTTAGATGGAGTAATTCCTGTCAGCTTTCTGCTCATGGAGATGGATCTTTCCCTATGTTTCCTTTCCTCCAGCAGTCCCCAGAAAATCCTCCTGAGGTGATGCTCAAAAATAAAATGTACTGTGGCATAGAGGGCCTGCAATAAGGACAGGGAATCGGGTGAATTCGCCCACCATCCTCTGATGTAAACACAAAGCGCGTAGGACCCTTTACCTTTGTTTTCTGAGTTATGGCATAGTCCTTTGAGTTGCAGGTGGGCAGTTTTACCTCTTGCCCTTTGAAGTATTGCTTGCTGTTTTATATTGCTCTCCATTTATTTTCAAACAAACATGCTCTTTCATTAATAGAAAACCTGAAAGTCAAAGGTTCATGTAAGGAGAGATTGGCTGTCCAACAGGGGAGCCTTATCCTTTCCATGTTTACTCAGAAGTAAATCCCATTGTGATCAGTGAAGCTTAATCACACTTAAGAGTGCATAGGATAGTGTCCTCAGTTATTTTTCATGGATTGTAGTCTTATAGTTGACAACAAACAGACATAGAAATTATGCTGAAATTTTGAGTTTACTATACGGAAACCTTGGCATTCTTTAAGAGAATATTATGTTTTCTAAGTGGAATTGCCAGAGCATTCATACATTTCAAATGGAACAGATGGGTGGCAGCAACCGTGGAATTCATAACTTCTGTAGAAAACAATGTAAGAAATCGAATCCCAACAGCTGCCAGAAGCTAAATCATTGACCTACCATTCTAGACCAGTCTGAGTGTCGTTTGGGGATTCTGTTTTTAATCTTTTTATTTTTGAGACTAAGTGGTAGCATTTGATAGCTTTCAAATAAAAGCTTAGGTTGAAAACACAAGAACTGAGATGCTCGAGATAGTTAGGAAGAATACAAATGGAATTCTCAATCACAGGGGCCTGAATGCACCAACTCAGGAATAAACTCCCCAAAGGTACAGATAAATGAAGGGTTTTTTTTCATCTTATGCTTCTTCTAGCCACCTGGGATGTATACATTCATTTGTTCTTCTGCATTACCTTCACTGGTTTTCGTACTACAGTAGTCACCTGCTAAACACCCAAGCCAGAATCCCCAGAAATACAGCCATTGCTGATAAGAAATGTGGCCCCTGCCGTTCTAGGTCATGTTAGAGGGCTCTTGAAGAATGTGTCTTTTGCAGTGCACACTTTGCACTCACGATCAACGTGGGTCATACAGTTTTTATCCATTGGCTTAGTAATGTGAAATCGTCAAAAAAGTGTTACCTCTATTTTGAGAGTAGCTTCCTGCACTACTGGTTTAGCTAGCACACGTGTACTGAACCAAGTATGGGACTCTGATCTGGATATTTGTATCCTAATAATAATGTTTCCAAACACTTGAGTGGGAATGCTTATGCTTTTTAAGGCACAAGATAGGTTTTCTTTCTATTTTCTGTAGCTCAAATGCCCCTAATTTCTTTTGATCTTGTTTATGGTCTGTTCAGATAAAATGTGCTCGTGTCTTCTGATATCTGACTAATGATGGCAACAGAAGTGCTGATGCCAGGCCCAAGAGCTGTACATAAAACCCACAGTTTTCTTGCCTTCAAGCTCAGAGCTAACCTAATTTTCTGTAAGAGGAAAAGATGTGATCGTTTGGCTCCTTGTCCACATATCATTGTTTAGATGACCTTTTCCCTCTGAAACTGACAGGCAGGAAGGCAAAATGGAAGACTGCTGTAAGCTATTCGTTACTCCTCCTCTTTCATCTTGCACTTCAAATGTTTACCCCAGACTGATGCCTAGATCTTCCTGGCTGGTTCACTTCTGCTTGCACCTCCCTGTGCACACAAATGCAGCTTCAGCCAATGAAAGAAAAGCGAGTCTCACAATATTTCCAAAAGTTATTTTTGGTTTGGGATTAAGTGCACTGCTCTTCAGACAGGACTAACAGGTCATATGGTTTAGAAAAATAAAATAGGAGTCCAATGGCACATGAAAGACTAACAAAATTAAAACTGCATAAACTGCATATTACTATACTTCTGCTTTATTTTGCAGACTAACATGGCTACCCATCTGAAATTATTAAGAAAACAATCTTAGATAATTTTTAAAATGTATTTAGAAGATCTGTATTTTCTCAAAAATTCAGCTTGCAATAAATAATATAGATTAAAGCATTTCTGATATAATTGCCTCTTTATACCTCTTTGTTGTTTGCCATTAGTATCTTTTTTCCATTATGCTTCTATCAGATTTATTTTCTTTTGTTTGAACACCACCAGAGGTTCAGAGTCCAGTTGTGCCATTTTCATTGATGTCAGGAACCATAAAGGCCATTTGAAACTCCATCCTTGAAATATATCATACTTCAAATGCTTCCCAAATGGCTAGTGCCTGAAGACAGAGAGCATTGCTCTTTTATGAGCAGTTTGGTGTAGTGGTTAAGAGTGTTGGGTCTTTAATCTGGAGAACCCGGTTTGATTTCCCACTCCTTGAGTCAGTCACAGCTTCTAGGAGTTCTCACAGCCCCAGCCACCTTACAGGTGATTGCTGTTGTGGGGGTAATAATGACATACTTTGTAAACCGCTCTGAGTGGGTGTTAAATCATCCTGAAGGGCGGTATATAAATCGAATGTTGTTATGGACTTCTCATGGTTCATTGGTACGTTTGTTAGAATCAGCTGAGTTGAGACCTATGACAGGTAGATAGATTCAGGCCAGTCATTGCTCTCTCTCTCTCTCTCTCTCTCTCTCTCTCCACCCCCCCTCCCACACTCCACCCCCCCAGCTCAGTTTTTTTGCAGTATGAAAAGGAAGACAGGATGTTAATGTTCTAAATCTTCATCCAAGATTTTCTAGTGTTCTGAATGCTGCTACTTGTGATAAAATGCATACCTCTTATGACTTGAATAAATGTTGTTCTGCTGACAGGTTGAACACGTTGCCTCAAAAAAAAAGTCCCAGTGCATTCAACAGTTCCAGTCAGTTTGCACAGCATTCTCTATCAGTAGCCTGTCAGGGTGAGCATGGAATCAGTCTTGTGGTTAAGAGTTCAGGAGTTAGGGGTAGCTTTTAATGTTTTAACCACCACTGATACACATGCTGCCACTGTGATGGAAAATAAAAAAGGGCTGTGATGATGAAATAGTTGTCTTCTCACAGATAAGACATGATGCTCTTGGAACTATCAGTTCCAAGCTAATCCCTCTCTGCCACAAAAAGCCTCGTTCACCATAAAGATTGGGTGCTGCTGGTGAGTCATTTCCAGTCTCCACTCCTTATTTAAAAAAAAAAAAACTTTTAATGACTTCTTATGTCTTAGAAAAAAGATAAAATCTAGCCTAAGTGTAGTGCACATATTTTCACACAGCTGAAATAGTGACATTGTTACTGCATGCGTGTAATTTCAGATTAGCCATGATAGTACTGTACAAACTAGAATTCTACCTTTCTCCTGGAAAAAAAGGAATCTACAAGTCTGATAGTAAATTCCCTCTTTAAGACATCAGTTTTGCCAACCTGTTTTTGGCTTGGTTTTTGTGCCTTTAACAAGCAGCAAAACATACACACACATCTAACTCAGTGCTGTCTGTTCTGACTGCTGTGGCTCTTCAGGATTGCAGGCAAGGATGCTGGGGCAGAACCAGGACTTCTTACATGCAAGTTTGTAGTCTAACGTTGAACCATAGCTTTTCAAGGCTAAGATTGGTGTGTTCCAAAGGCAGCAGAAGGTCTTCAGGCGACTCCACTACGTTGCCTAGGGAACTGATTGCTCGGTGCCGGGATGTCTGGGTTCACGGACCAATGGACCAGCCCAAAAGTCGTCGTGTCTGTGAAAAACGCACATCCTATGACCCGCCTGTTTGTGAATGCTGAACTGGGCTGGTCCGTGTCAAATTTTGGTCCGTTTTCCACTCTGTGCCCACCTCTACTAAGAATCATTCAGCCTAAATGGTTTGTGACCAGGCTATCAACTGGATTCTTCCTTTCATGTGAATTTCATTGGAAGCTGAGTTCTCTAGAGTCTCTTTTCTGTGTCTATTTTTCCTTTTCATCTGATCTAGATAAGGTGGTCAAGATTTTAAACCATTGCCTGGAAGCTGTGATGAACTGGATGAGGGGTAATACATTGAAATTCAATCCAGATAAGACTGAGTAGATTCTAGAAGATGGCTCAATAGACTGGCTGTCTTGGGGGAAAATGTTTGGTCTAGATGGAACTATACTCTTGCTGAAGAGATCAGATTTGACACTTCTGGACCCAGCCTTACAGACTGGAAGTGCAGTTAGTACTGTGACCATGAGTGTCTTACGAGCTTCAGCTGATTCACCAACTCCCCCATCTGCTGCTAGAACATATGGGATTTGGCCATTGCCCTTCCAGGGTAACTTCTAGATTAGACTGTTGCAATAAATTATATGTGGGATTGTCGTAGAACAATGTCTGGAAACTCTGGTCCAAAAAGCTGCTGTCTTTTGACAATTGTGGACAGGAAACAGTACATTTCATCAGTACTCGAATTACTTACTTGGTTACAGATCTTTCTATAGATTTAATTTTTAAAATTGTTACTGGTCTAGTATTGCGTCTGCTCCCATTCATACCATTGTGCATCTTAAGATCTCCCAATGAGGTGCTACTCTGGACATCATCACAGGGAGATTGAAAACTGGCATCTGCTAGAAGCAAGGCATTATTAGTAATTACTGCAGCACCATACACCACCTTCAATTCTGTTTTTTTAGAAGACAGGTAAAAAATGATGCTTCTGCCAGGCTTTTAATTGCATGGTTTGATTGTTTTATTGATGTCTCTTACAATGTAACAAACAGAGTTACATGCTTCCAAGATTATTAACTTCAATCCGATGAGGTTTTTTGGGGGTGAGAATGTATGAATCTACTCTGTGTGAACTGTGATTTCTTTATATTGATCGTTTTGGTTTAACTGTTTAATTCTGTACTCTTAAAATATTTTAAATGCAAATGTAGTCTAGAAAGCTAGTATATAAATGTCTTAAAATAGATAAATAACTCTAAACAGTGGGTGCCAATATAACAGGTCCTTCCATCCAGGAAAGACATTTTCCCCATTTAACCCACAAAATATAATGAAAATGATAGCCGTTGAATGTTTAACGAGGTTCCCTATTAATATGCTGGAGGGTCTAACAGTATTACAAACAATAGGCTGAAGAGCTCCTCAATGGGTTAATTCCTTCTGTGGACTGGAGAAAGCCACTTAAAATAACCTGACACATCCTCTCCCAGGACGTATTAGTGGAGAAAATGTGCACCTGCAAATTTTAATTTCAACACTGTGTTTTTCCAAGGCTGAGAGAGTGATAATTGTTGTCCGCTTGTTTAACAATGTGCTTGCAATTCCTATGAACTCAGAAGTTGTAATAAAATAATTCTGTAACAGTTTCAGCCTAGACTGATAGCAGTGAAGCATACAAAATTATTCTATGCAGCTGGGTTACCAGATGAGAATATTTTAAAGGATAATGTTGCAAGTATAATGAAAAAAGAGGTAATGATAAAAGCATAATCGTGAAGTTTAAAAATATCATTCTGAGCTTAAATAATGTAGGATTGCCAACTAGTCCTCGGCAAGCCTCTTTTACATTTAATGGCTGTTGACAAAAGCTCAGCAAGTGAAGTTGTTTCTTTAGTTGCCAACTTTGAGTTGCGAAATTCCTGGAGATTTGGCAGGTGGCCCGGGGAAGGTGGGGTTTGGGGAGGGGAAGGACCTTAGACGTACAATGCCAAAGAGTCAACCCTCTAAAGCAACCATTTTCTCCAGGGGACTTAGTTCTGTAGTCTGGAGAACAGTTGTAATTCTGGGAGATTTCAAGGCCATACCTGGATGTTGGCAATTTTATGTAACTGCAAGCCAGGGGATAATTTTTGCTTGTCACTGGAGTACTAAATTACTAAAATGAGAAACCCTGAAAAATATGCCAATACTTTTGCATGGATTGCCAATTTTTGGACTGATTTCTACAGCTGTACCTGTCGTTTGCTGTTATTGGCAAGTGATAAGGCATATCTTCATGCCATGGAAGATATCACTTGCTAATTTCTGCAGCATAGATCAAGGTGCTATTAAAGACACAAGAACCAGTGGAGTTTTTTTCTGATCAGTTTGTATCCATAGCCCTATACAACTTCGTGGAAGTCATAAATTTTAAAACTGATACACATATTTTGCACTATGGCAAAATATGGCTCTAAATCATCTTTTCTTAAGGAAACAACTAAGTAAACCAAATTC
Source organism: Eublepharis macularius (assembly GCF_028583425.1). Taxonomy (NCBI): domain Eukaryota; kingdom Metazoa; phylum Chordata; class Lepidosauria; order Squamata; family Eublepharidae; genus Eublepharis; species Eublepharis macularius. The sequence continues at coordinate 76,900,384 of NC_072796.1, read as the reverse complement.
CAGTGCTAGCTATGCTACACTGTTTTTGCAAAAGGAAAAAAAGGAGTATTGTGTCACCATAAAGACTTATTGTGTGACATAAGCATTGGTGGATTAGTGTTCACCACACCAAGGGGGAATTCAGGCAACAAGGTTCCAAAACTACACACAGAAATCCTCACTGCATGTGTTTTATGTGTATTTCCAAAGATTCTTCTACCCACTACAGTTGGCAACTTGAAGGGCAGTGAGTATGGCTTTTCTGCTTTTTATAGTTTTGTACAATCACTTCAGGAGGGGAAACTTCAGTCATGAAGATGCAGTATGAAAACTTCACTTGTTGAATATGTGTTTGCATTGTAGCTGCTACAGGCCCCGCCAGAAAAAAAAAGGCAACTTTATTTTCCACAACTGAATAATTATACTGTGTGTGATTATTGCTCAATTAATTTTAAGCAATTAAATAAGTAATTACCACTTTAACTGAAATATACTTTTTTCTTTTCAGTATACAAATAATCAACTGTAACAACTTCTTTATATTCAATTAACATTTTATTTTTGTTATCCCTAATGCCATTTTGTGACTTGTTTTTATAGCACTCATTTGAGAAATCACATTTTTCATTTTTTATGATTACAAGTAAAAGCCATTATTTCAAAATGCTGTAAGTGTTCAGTGTGTTGCATAAGTTTTATTGGGTAAGTTCTATTAAATAGCACATTAGGTTAATGTATTTACAGTGCAACCCTAAACAGAATTACACCCTTCCAAGTCCACTTTCACAATGGAATTTAAGATAGTATACCTAGGATTTCCAGGAGGAATCCCTCCCATGCACTGACCAGACTCACATCTGATGCCAGGTGCCATCAGACCAAAACCTGGAAGATGTCTATCATCATCATCATCATCATCATCATCATCTTATATACTAATAGCTAAGCACTGATATGTGGATACTTAAATCTTGAGACTGGAAACATGAATGTACAAGACATCTTTTTACACACCTGAAAAATGCTCCAGGTTTGCAGAAAAATGTGAAATCTAAAAAAAAAAAAGGATTGGGGTGGGGTGGGGGGTTAAAAAAAACAGGAATGATAAAAGGAGTGCCTGTAGGTTTAACCAGATACCTTCAGTGGCTGTTGCTAGGCAACTATAACTGTTTAGCCAGCTTGGTTTCTGTCAGTAAAAGGCAGCTGGAGGTGGCAGGGTGGTTTCCAGGGCTATTTTGGCCTTTAAGGGAAGACATTGGTGCCAGGCCCAGAAGCAACCACAAGGAAACTTGATACCACAAGACTTGCATGACTCACCCAGGCTCTGCTACTTGCTACTGTTCAACAGCAGCCTCTCCCAAAAGTTAGTGTAGTGTAGTGGTTAGAGTTTCAGAGTAGGATCCAGGAGACCCAGGTTCAAATCACCACTCTGCTGTGGAAGCTCATTGGGTAACTTTTATCCAGTCACACATTCTCAGCCTAACCTACCTCACAGTGTTGTTGTGAGGATAATATGGAGGCAAGGAGAATGATGTAAGCTACTTTGGATCTCCATTATGGACATAGACAGTATATATATAAATGAAGTAAATATATACTAAACAAAGGTAAAAGTAAGTGGCAGATAAAAAGTAGATTGTTTAGTGGGTTTGAATGTGAAAAGGAAGTAATCAAAGGTTGCCAGGAGGAGGGGAAGAGGACATAGTGTGCAGAAAGAGATACGGGGGAAAGTGAAGAACCCCCTGCAAGTCCTTGCAGGTTTCCCACCATGCACATGGGCCCAGGTCAGCCAGCACTGGGCTACAGGAAACCTCTAACATGGGAGAGGAAAAGCTGAAGACAGGGGGACAGCCAAAGGGGTAGGAAAGAGAAGGAAGCAGAGAGAGGCTATGGGGGCAGCCAGGGAAAGGAAAGAGGATGTGGTGGGGAGAGGAAAATAAGATGCCCCCCAGAAGTCCTTGTGGGTCACCCACTTGTATTCCTGGCTGCCCCACGGCAGCTGGGAATACAAGTTGCCCTAATCTGCAGATACTTAAATCCACAGGTCGAGGCCACCTTGATACACAGGAGATATTTCTCCAAACTGAGGTGAACCCCCAGACTTGCAGAAAAAAGTGAAAACTAAAAAAGGGGGGGTTACAAAAAAAGCCAAAAATCAAGAACAGTTTACTATATAAGCACAGAGAACTATTTTTGGCAGAGAACTGAGGAACACTTACCTCAGAGGCAGGCCAAGCAATGAGGAAGACGCTAGTGACTAGTGGCCTGGCAGGGCACCCTGCTGAATCACGATTAGGTCCAGTGAAGTTCCCTGCTACAGCAGTGAAGCTGTGAGGCGTCAGGGAGAGTCCACCATCACTACAATGGTAAAACTACTGTACGGCTGGTAATGATGCCAGCAGAGGCAAAAGTGCAGAAAGGTGGGCGGGAGAATTGTCGCTGCTACTGCCCTGTTGTTGACACCATAGGCCAGCCAGGAATTTCGCCACTACTGCCTCAAAGATGCAAGATGTGGGGCAGCCAGGAAACAGCAGGGACTTGACTGAATCATGGAGGGGGGGGGGTTCCATCTGTGGTTGGTCTGGAGGGGGGGAATGAATCCCCCTCTCTGCTTGTTTATACTGCTTTATCTTTCAAAACCTCATCTTTACTTAGAATGGAAACTCTGGGCCAAATTATATGGAAGAGCCAGATTTGTTTTTAATTGTAAAACAACCCCAGGGTCTACAAGTGTGTATAATTCTTTTCCCTGCATTATCTTCACAATCTAAATCCCCACCATGGGCCTAGCAGCAACTTTGCTGGGAGGGGATCAGTTTTTAAGAAAATATTGCAATAGAAAGGGATTAACAAGTTTTCATTTTTCTAGTTATTTTGGATTCCCCATCTTTAATATAAAAAACAAATACGTAGGGTGTTCTTCAGTAAATTATGTAGCTTAGACCTCTTATACACACATGATATACATCCTCACAGATTAATATGAAGGCATTACAAGTTATTTACATTATGGCTAATTATATGCTACTGAATATTCCTGAAAATTTCGTTAGTGTGCAGATGACAACCCTCCTTTCCATCAAGATCCTTGGAAGCTGTAGACAAGCAACTGGTTTTTGGAAGCCATAAGTACTGGATGAGGGTCAGCAAACTGAAATAAAATCCAGATAAAATAAGAGGTGCTGTGGATTGGCAATACAGCTGATCTGGGAACTTGCACTGGATAAAGGAGTAAGCCTGCAGCTTAAGCATGTTTTGGATGCCTCATTTATCTGGATGTCCCTATGACAGAAGTAGCCAAGAGTGCATCTTTCCAGTTCAAGTTGGTTTGCCAGCTGCAACCTTTTCTAGAAAGGACCAACCTGTCTACAACCATACATTCCTGGATAATATTCTTAGTGAACTACTGCTTTGCGCTCTATGTGCAGCTGCCTTTCAAGATGGCTTGAAAGCTTCAACTTGTTCAGAAGGGGACAGGAGCTGGGCTTGAGGAGCAAATTACTCCCATCTTGTGCGAGCTACATTGGCTGCTAGTGGTGTGCTTTCCAAGCCCAATGCAAAAGGTGTTGTCCCTAATTTATGACTTGAGTCCAAGGTAGCTGGCCAACTGTCTCCACCTAGAAGGAAAAAAATGCCCCATTCCCTTAATAGAGGTTTAATGGGATGTTATTTACCAGTTGATGTTACTTACCTCCATGCCATGAAAAGCTTCTGCTGCCCATTTCTATCCTTTAAGCCTACATTAAAGAAGCAGGATCTTTTTCTTCAGGCATGCTGGCAACCCTACCTCCACCCATACATACTAGCTCATGCTCTGAGGTTAGCCAAGGATTTATTGTACGCATTGCCTTTCTTATAAAAAGAAAGGGGTGTGTGTGTGCACGGATTTCCACAAGATGGAAAGATCCTCCCCTCCTGCTTCCAAGATGCCAATACTCAGTGCTGTTGAGTGCCACTGCCAGAAAAGTCAACTGTAGAAATTCTACTGGAGAAATATGACCAGTAGGAAATTTCTTCAGCAGCCATCCCCGCTGTTTGGCACTCGATTCCCCTTGACCTGCAAATGGTTTCTTCTTACAGGCTATCCAGCAACAGCTGAAAACATTTTTATCTTGTGTAATGAACAGCCATGAGTTCATCATGATTTCCTATTTTGCCAGGCTCTCTGGCCCACTCTTACTGAAGTGACCTCCCTAAACACTCAGGGCAGACTCATTAGGCATTTGGACTCCTTCATAGGGACTATAGGCTTAATGGAAAATTTCACTCTGTGAGGAGGAGGCATTAGTCTTTCTCTTCATGCCGACAATTCCAATGATTTAAGAATGGTTTTTGCCCATTCTGGAGGGAACTGTCACTAATTTTGAGAGCAGGACAAAGACTTTAAGAAACTGATAAAAATCTTCTCAGTAAGAACTTATTGTGCATTTCCTATAGTTGTTCAGCAAGGTAGCTGTTGGAAATTGGAAACTGAACCTTCATGGAAGGAGTATGGGTTTGCTGTTCCAGGGTTTGAACCAAGGAGAGTAGGTGAATTAGGAACCAGTTTAAGGTAGCTGTGTTATGGAATTGTTTTTTTCTTGCCTAGCTTCCCTGTACTGTTAGCCTAAGGGAATATTTTTCTATGGCCAAAGGTAAGGCAAACTGTTCATTGTTTTGAGAACTGCAAGTTATTAACCCCTGTTGCATTTTTTTGTTTTGCCTTAAATACAATCATTTTAATAAAAGTGTTAGAACTCTGTTGGGGTTTTTACATTCCAAGCTCAAAAGGCACTGCCCTAGGAAGTAGAAGGGAAAGAGTTCCTCTCTAACTTAAAGTATAACGCCCAAACCAGGTTAGTGGCAGCAGAGTACAATCCCTGACCTGCTCTAGTGATTAATTGGGTAGAAGAAAGAGAAGGGTGAGGAGATTAGGGGGTGTAGGCTTGTTTGCCACCAGAGAAGGGTGCCTCAGCTGGGAACCCTGCCCCCCCATTCAAGTGCTTCCTGTTTCCCAGACATCACAGAAGGCTTCCTTTAATGGGATCTTGACTTTCATTTGGATTTTAATAGTTTAATACTGTAAACCTTATTTATTTTTAAAAAGAAAGCTGGAGTATAAATATTCCAATAACTATAAAGTGTTGTTATTGCATAAAATTCCAGGAATCATTCCAGGGAAGATCAATATTTCTTTCACTATGAATTTCATTTATACCCCACCTTTCTCCCCAAAGCAGCTAACATCATTCTCGTCTCCTCCATTTCATCCTCGCAATGACCCTGCGATGTACGTTAGGCTGAGAATATGTGACTGGCCTAAGGTCATCCAGCAAGCTTCCACAGCAGAGCAGGGAATAGAGCCTGGATCACCCAGATCCTAGCCCGTCACTCTAGTCACTACACCACACTAACTGCAGCAAAAATGTTTTGCTCAGTTAAGAAAAGGAACAACAATACTGATGTCTGGCTATTTAAATGTGGGACTTAGTTGTAAATGAAAATGTGCTACATTGAAATAACTCAAAATTGAAATTAAAACCTTTGAAGGGAAACGGGACTGTGTTTTTAAATTCCTTTTGAAAGAAGAGAGTCTGCCTTGTAACTGAGGTAAAAAAAAGTTCAGCTTTTTGTAATAATGAATACTGTTTGATGGACGACAGGATTTCTTGAATGAGACTGATTATCTAGATCCATTTCTGACCCAGTTTTTGCTCTGAAACTTTCTTAGTTTCCTCTGTGAATGATTTGTAATGGGAAATTGGCTAGAAAAATGCTCACTGACTTCTCTGGGGCTTTTGCTAACATCGTGGTTTCCTTGCTTAGCTGGGAGAGGTAGCTGGGAGAGCTGCAGTGTCTCCATTCTTCTCTGGTGTCTGCTCTAGACCACAGAAGATGGAGACTGCCATTCTGTTCCATAGACTTGAAATTGCAAGGCACCATATTACCACACTTGCTGCTCACAGCTTTATGAAGCTACTGAGAGAAGTCGTCTGAGGATTTGGAACAATGACCCCCCCCCCCCATCTAACTCAAGGAAAGCCGTGGAGAAGTGGAGACGATGAATCTACGTCTGGTGTCATGTTGCTTCTCTGAAATTTCAGAAACTTTGCATCACGTTGATAGTCCTTTTTTCAAAATGTTATTGAACATTCTGAGTAAACACAACCAAATCCTAGGCATATGGCACTGCAATTTATAGGATTCCCTCAGTAGTACTTTTAGTAAAATTGTTTTGTTCCTTTTAACTTTGCATTTAAAGTTTGCTAAGATAAACTTAAGCTCTTTTCTCTTACTGTCATAACAAAAGTTGTGTTTTTAACTTGACTTTAGAATATTACTGTTAAGTATGACATTCCATATTTGCTAGCATTTTTGAAGACCTCAAACATGAAGTTCTACCTTTGGACCACTTTGTGCTGTCATACAGTTTTCCCAAAATGTCTCGCATACTTGGAGGGTTTTTTTTAAAAAAAAGCACAGGTCCTTGCTGTCAAATAACTTCCCAGTCATTTTAGGGATCAAGCCAGCAATAAGCTGTCATCTCATTATCTGTGAATCACATCTGGGGTGTTGTGATTGCTGGTTGTGACTTGTCAGTAGCTTGACAAGATTTCCCCACAATTTTGTTTCAGGTGAAAGTGCAAAAAAAAGATGGGGGAGGGGTGTGTGGTATGAGTGAAGACTTATTTGTTCACTTAATATGAACTATAATGCAAAGAAACAGTGGTGTTAGTTTAGCTTATCCAAGTTCGAGGGGAAACTTGTGAGTTCGTGCACATGCACTTGTGCATGGGGGCGAGTTGGTAAATTCAGCAAAGCATTACCCAGTCACAGAGTTCTGGATACCCACATATACATGGCTTGCTTCCCTTGGAATCTGCTTATCATCACGTTGCTTTTGTTGTGAATGAAACTGCCCCAGTACCCCAAACGCCTTTTGAAATAAAGGGGTAAAGTACGGGGAAGTGTTAAAAAGGGAGGGGTTGAAAGAACCAGTGCCTCAACAGCGGCTTAAAGTTAAAGGAGGATTTGTGGCATCTGGAAATGTTTGTGGAAATTAACTTCAAAGGGGGGGGGGGAGGAAAATTGGTGATTCCAGCGGGTATTAACTTGAGGGCGGTTTTCGGCAGTGTGAGGGCTTGCAGAGTCCCGTATTGCCTGAGGGAGAGATGCCTGTTTGAAAGCCTAGAAACTGAGGACTGTATGTGTGTGGGGGGGGGGATGGGAGAGAATGGGGAGGGGGTAGATGAGAGTGTGTATGCAAGAGAGAGGCAGAGAATGTTGATGGCTGTGCTCTGCAGGGCTAGGGCTGCGCCTTGTCTGTGCGTGCGTTGCAGCTGCCTGTCCCCGCAGGGTGGGAATAGCTCTAGATTTGCCTCTTGGCTGCGGACTGTGTGGGTTTTACTAGCCCTGGCGGCTTCCAACGCTACTAGCTGCTGGCTTCCTCCAGCTTATTAACGCCAGACAGGAAACAAGCGGGCTTCCTTCTTTTGTACACAGCCTGCCTGGAGTACTCCAAGGCTCTGAATACTCCGAGCTGCACGGAGAGCAACGGTCACCCTTTTTGGGCGCAGCTTTTCGTCCCCCTGCTCGGTCCCCCTCTCGGAGGAGTCGGCTTGCCGTCTTGCCAGACCCGCCGCCCCTCGATTCCAGCTGCATCCTAACGTGTCTGCCTTGCTTAAGGCTGCTCAATGCCTTTGCCGTGAAGCCGAGGAGGAGCGCAATCGACGCGCCTGGTATGCAACCAGTGTGGCTTTTTTTTAGGGGGGGGGTAGGTGGGACGGCCGGGTAGAAGGAGACAAGGGAGGGGGCAATGAGGGAGTCGCTCAAAAGTGCTGACGATCCGAGAAGTTTCTCTTCTGCCGGAGCGAGCTCAGCGCCGTGCCAGCTGCGGGCTGCGATGCCGCCTTTCCGCGTTCGGCTGCCAGAAGCCAGTGGGGAGGAGCTGCCTGGTGCGATAAGCCGCCTGTCCCCTCGCGCTCCCGGCAGAGCTGACAGGCTGCTGCTGCTGTTACAGCCGCTGCCCCGCAGTCCTCGCCCCCACCCCACCCTTTCCCTTCAGTCGCCTGGACCAGCGAAGGGACAAGATCTCCCTTCCCTTCCTCCCGTGAGCAATGAGAGACTGGGGGCTTGCGGGCTGCTCTTCGGGCATCACTTAGCGGACGGCGGCTGGCATCGCACTGGCGCTGGGTAAGTGGCTCCGTCCTGCTCAGCCGGGCCAATATAAGCGAACCCTTCGCATTGTATTAGCCTTGTGTGTAGTGCTAGATTGGGGAGGGGAAGTCTTCCACTCCTCCGTGCCTGTCTGTGGTGCCGTATCTCCCCCTCCCCCCTATTCCTCGCATAGCAGCCACAACCACTGGGAGCGCGGCCCCTTTAAGAGCCCAGCTTTGCCTCCCGGTAGCTGAAGGTCATTAAACACAAAAGCTCTCCAGCGCTGCGGTCCAATATAGCGCATGCGCCCTGCCCGAGGACTGGCAGGGAGACGGCAATATGGCGAGAATGCCTGGCAGCGGCGGAGGAGAGTGGAGCACCGGGGGCGGCGGCAGCGGCGCAGGAAGCGGCGGCGGGGCAGGTGGCGGAGAGAACAATGCCGGGGACCGGCAGCCCGGCCGGGGTGCCCCCCACCGGCCCCTCCACTATTGCAGCGCAGGGGAGGAAGAGGACGGGGAGGACGAGGATGAGATCCAGGAGGTGCAGATAACGGGGGACGAGGAGGCAGCCGACGGGGGGATCCTGCTGCTGGACGAGGAGGAAGACGACGAGGAGGAGATGATGGGGCTGGAGTGGGACGCAGACGAGGAACAGGGCCATATGATCCGTATGGACCAGGGCAACGGGGCGCTGCTGGACTCTCCTGCGGCTGCCGTCTGCGGCGTCAGGGGCCGCCTCGGTGCCGTCAGGGGAGGCGGCGGAACAGGCGCCAGCAGCGGCGTCGGGACTGTGGGCTGCGCTCCCGCGGTGCCCGTTAGCGCCCGCGGCGCTCCCGCCTCCGCGGCGGGGAACTTGCCCCCCGAGGACTCGGACCCGGAGGCGGAGCTGTTGCTGCAGCGGCCCGAGCGGGCCCGGCTGAGCGAGAACACGCGCCTGGCCACCCGCTACGCGGTGCGCATCTTCCGCGAATACCTGAGCGAGAAGGCGCAGAGCCCGGACTTCGAGACCATGGACAAGGGGGCGCTGTGCCGGGTGCTGCGCTCCTTCTACGCCGAGGCGCGCTCCAAGAGCGGGCAGCTGTACTCCAAGTCGTCGCTCATCAGCATCCGCAGCTCCCTCAACCGCTACCTCAACGAGCCTCCTTACTGCCGCACCCTCGACCTCACCAAGGACCCGGAGCTGCGCGCCGCCAACCTGACGCTGGCCGCCGTCATCCGCAAGCTGGAGGAGCAGGGCGCCGGCCCGGTGGTGCAGAAGCAGGCCATCACCCGCGCCGACCTGCGCAAGCTCTACACCTGCAGCGTCTTCAGCACGCAGAGCCCCTTCGGGCTCCTCAACAAGGTCTGGTTCGAGACCTGCATGTACTTCTGCACCCGTGGCCGGGAGAACCAGCGCGAGCTGGAGGAGGACTCCTTCGGGCTGGCCATGGACGAGGACGGGCGCAAGTTCGTCTACTTCAAGGCGCTGGGGCCCTACCACAAGTCACGCTCCTCCTCGTGGAGCAAGAAGCGCGCCGAGAGCAGCGACGAGGAGAACCTGCCGCGCATGTACGAGACAGGCACCGAGTTTTGCCCCTACGCCAGCTTCGTCAAGTACCTGGCCAAGCGCAACCCGCTTTGCAAGGCCTTCTTCCAGCGCCCGCGGGACCACTGCAGCGAGGGCGACGTCACCTGGTATGAGAACAAGGCCATCGGCAAGAACCTGCTGGGCACCCGCATGCAGATGCTCTCCAAGGCCGCCAAGCTCTCCAAGACCTACACCAACCACTGCATCGGCGCCGTCTCCGTCGCCACCCTCAACAGCATCGCCGGCATCGGCACCAAGCTGCCTCCAGGCGCCGGCGCCGCCGGAGGAGGCTGCTGCGCCCTCAACGGCAGGGCCCGCCCCTCGTCCTACATCCTCCCCAAGGACGGCCGGGGCTCTCCTCTCGTCAAGGCCGAGGCGCCGGCCAAGCGCTCCCTCTACGAGGCCCTGTACGCGGCGGGGGGCGGGGCCGCGGCGGGGGGCGACGCCTGCGGTCCCTCCTCGTCCCCCAAAAGACTCTGCCTGAGGCCGGCCGAGCCCCTGGACGCCGCCGCCCCTGTGGTGGTTGTCTCAGTGAAACACGATCCCTTGCCTCTCCTCATGCCCGAAGCCAATGGGCACAGAAGCGCCAACTCTCCCACAGTCATGTCACCTGCTATTGTTTCCCCCACACAGGTAACAAAAGGGAAAAAAATACTCGCCAACCCTGCCTCCCCTTTCTCTATACACAGCCTTTCTTTTCTTTTCCAGTTGCTCCCGTCAATCTAATGGTACCTGCCTAAAGGCTGGTGCATGTTGGTCCACTTCAGGCAGGCAAACAGGCTTGGAGACTTTGCTAGTTTCTTCCACCACTTGGGACAACGACTTCCTGCTTTCTGGTTCTTAGTTTTGGATTTTCTAGAGGAAAGTAAAATTTCATTACAATCACCACCCTCTCAATCCCACCCTATGCAAAGTGTGAATTCTCACACTTGTGTATGTGTTTTCAGATAAGAATAATAGCTGTTGGGGGACACTGGTTGTTTCCTTTTTTAAAGAAAGAGGTACAGTTGATTTAGAAGTTTCTTAGATAAATATTTTTAAGAGTCATATTGAGCCAATGAATTGTTTGATCTCAGAAGTTCAGGAAATAGATCAGATCCACATCAACAGGGAGAGCAATTATAGTCCTTGGAAAGATTGCAAATGCATTTTGCTTTTGTTAAGTGGTGCTTTTGTCTCCAAAGCTATTTTAAGTTATTTGATTTTAATCACACATTTTCCATTCATATTATGTCAATATATACAGCAAGGTGGGCTGCTGGCTGTGTTGCATCCCCAAAATCTAACAACTGCAGGGAAACAATTTTAGTTCAAGCCCCTGCGATTGACTCTGAAACCTCCTGGTGTTCTGGTCTCCAGCATTAACAATGATTTCAGTCTAAGCTCTGAAAGATCTTTGTTCTGTGAATACAGGTACATGACATGCCTGAGCAGTTTCCAAAGTGGAAATACCAGTTTTGTACAAACTGACCCTTTCAGAAGAGTTTGCCAGCTAATCAACCAGCCTGAAGGCTAATTGAAGAAAGGGTCTTTTTGTGAATGGCTGCATAAGCATCTGTCTTCTGGAAAATACATGTGACCTCCCTTTTAGTGATTGGAGTTTGGGGCCACTGGAGTAGAAGAGGGTATTATACTTTGGTCTCCTGCTGGGTGTACCTTATGGCCACAAATAACTAGAGATATGCTAACGTGTAGATAATGTCTTTATTCTGGCTTGTTGTTGAAAGAGAATACCTCCTCGGTATATTTTTAGCATGAAATTATTTCATTCCCAAAGTTAAAGAGATGTTTCAGGGTAGTGTGCACTTATGGGTAGTGTGCACTTATGTCACATGTCTGCAACCAAGAAAGAGACAGTCCACCTTAAATATGCATGTATGGTTTATGTTAGTGCCAGTGAGTGAGAGGATCTGCTTTTTCAACTGAGGATAATCTAATGCTTTCCCCAATAATCAATTAAACCCAATAATTTATCATTATTTCCCCTGAACTTGCATGGGGAGCTTACCTAAGATGAACTTTGTTTACATAGTGGTTTTAAATGTTAATGGCTGTTAAGGCAGACTCTTCAGATAGGAGGAAAAACCAGACAGCTGAGAAAATTATATATGCAGTACATAGAATAAAGACATCTGTTGTTTCTCTCTGTTGATTATTTCCTCCTCCCAAAATGAGCATTCGGTGGCATATTACTAGATACCAAAGATAGTTTAATATTAACATCATTCATTTTTAATATGATTTTTGATTAGACAGAAGAATTTAACTATCTGTTTCTGCACAGGGGAGAAAAAATGTTCTTTGGTTTTGCATAAAAGTGTACATTTTTATTTAGCAGAGAAAACAATTGGCTCCTTTTGCTAGCTATCTTAACAGCAATTAATTTCCCCCAATAATCACAGCATTTCCTGTTTGCAGATGATCTTGTATAAGCTACAGCAAACTTTTTTAAAATGGGTGGTGGTGGTATTGGACACAGATTTTTTTAAAGTAGCATAAGAATGATAAAATATCAGCATGTTTAGAAAAATGAATGACTGGCTTAATAGCCAAAAAGTGTTGAAATGTACAGTCTACTCTTACAGCTGATCATTAATCCGTAGGAAATGGCCTGATCCACAGTAGTTACTGCTTAATTATAAATGTAGACTTTCAAGGCCTTGTTACTGAGTTTACTTCATGAGATGGCATGCCCCTGAACTCCATCGTTGACAAATATTGCCGCTTTCATGATAGTTTCAAGGTCTTGAAGGTCAACACAGACTGATAGTTTTATTGATTGCTGATTGACTGATAAGGAAGTACATGGTGCTGCCCATTCAGCTCTAAAAGTGAATACACTTGAGTTTTAGGTGAAGATCAAGAATGAAATATAAACCACACCTCTAATTAGGAAGGAAGAGGCTTTACGAAGGGCCACTTGATCTATTCAGTGCCACTCCACATCACTTACTGTAATACTGGTATCCTGAGCTTGTGATGTTTGAAATGGGCACACACATTCCACTGAAATTGTGGCCTAATATTATGATGCAAAATACATTGATCGCAACCCCAACATTTCCTGTGTGAAATAAATATATCATATCTGGATTTCCAGTGGTTGACATGGTACATCCCTCTGCTCACAGAATAGAATTTGTATGCTTGTTGTCATTCCAGCAAATATTTAATTTAATTTAATTTATTATATTTATATTCCGCCCTCCCCGCTTTCGCAGGCTCAGGGCGGATAACAAATAGAAACAAATACAAATATCTCAGAGTTGTTTACTTGGTTTCTCAGGTGGTTTCCCATCCATGTTTTGACTAGGTTCTGATCTCCTTTTGTAATAAAACTACAACGTTCATGTTTAGCTCATTCTCTGAGAACAGAAAAATCATATATACTTGTGTCAAACCATTGGAGCTAGGGTTGCCAGGTCCCTCTAATCCCTTGGCGGGGGACTGGGAACCCGGCACTCACCCTCCGTGGCATCTGGTGTCCCTTTTCTGATGTGCAGTACACGCACTGTGCAATTTGGCCCAAAATGGGCCCGTTGTGGGACATGCTGCGGCGGGGTGTGGGGGCACACTGCGCTGCCCGGGGGTGTGCCCCCCCACTGGCCAGGTAAGTGGGGTCGGGGGGAGGAGGTGGGAATAGGGGATCCCCTGCCCTGGGCGTGGGATTGGCAGCCCTAATTGGAGCACAGGTGCTGAATGTAAGTAAGAGCAGCCCTACACTCGATCCAGCAACCCAATTGCAGTGTGGGTATTGTTTAACACTAGCGTTTTTCACAACATATGGTATCTCTATTTTACATCGTTAAAAGATCTGTGTGCATATGGTGTCTATCGCTGGATGAAGTAAATACCAGTATAATGCCGGGATGCATCTAGCAATTCTGTTTGCCTTTCATAATATGAAGACACCTGAAGCAAGATATTCTCAGAACTTAAGTTTTTAGAATTGAGGTACCATTATGCAAAGCAAGAAAGGGAAGTTTAGAGTTGGGATATTTTAAATATGTTGGAATTCCAAGAATGTTCCTTTGTTAATATTTGTCTTGTTCATATGTCTGTCTTTGTTTTTTGCTTGAAGATGTATGCTAGTTGTAGAAGCACTGTAAAAGACAGTAGGAGTGAGGGGAAGTGTATTAAATGTTTTCTTGATTGAAGTATTTGTTTTAGGTAGCAGATCCAGGAGGCCCAACAGTATTTTAATCATACAGGGATGATCTTGACTTTAGCTCCTGAAGTCTTCATGCCAGTGGTGTAGTGGTTACTGTTGAGACTAAAGAGAGAGATTTGTTAGATGGTTATTTGTTTCTTGCATAGTTTTTATTAATTGTCTGCCATCCACAGTTTCTCAAAGTGGCTTGTGTATTAATTTCTCAAAATGTTGAAGATCAGATACTGCAGTACAGCAACTGTAATGATTTATAAAACCAATACATTTAGCCACAAAGTTTAGAAAGCATCCAAGATCCTGGATTCTCCTCAATCAGGGTCATGATGGCAAGGTAAAATACAGATATCTGCTGCACTGTCCTAGCTTAGATGTGCTGTTCTGCTACTTCTAAATATTTACTCTGTGATTTGTATATGAAAGTTATCAAATGCATGGTTACCATATGCAGCTGTTTACACTCCTACAGTTCAATTTATTTTTAAATTTATTGTAATAGATTTATAGTCCACCTTCCCCAGATCAGGTTATTTGGGCACTTAGTGGCCAGAGAGAGACCAGTGCTTGACTATGCTGACTTCTACATATAAGAAAGGAAGTTACAGCCATGAATATCTTCAAAATTTCTTTTTTTTTGTCCAGGGCTATGAACCTAGGGATTGGAGACGACCAAACACAATACACAGCATTATACTAGATGGGATTCATAACAGGAAATGTTATGAATGTTTGAAAATGATACACAGTAGTAGCATTGCAAGGTCTAGTTAAAATTTTTATGCCTGGATTCCAAGCATGCTAGGTTCGCTCATCTGATCAAACAATGAATGCAGATGTTCTAAAGGCATATTTCCACAACCATTTCATCCCATGATAACCACATGGGAAAAGCCAGCCTGTGTCTTGAGAGCCAGTGTGGTGTTGTGTTATGAGCGATCAACTATGATCTGGGAGACTCAGGTTTGAATCCCATCTCTGCTATGGGGGCTTGCTGCATGATCTTGGGCCAGTCATGAGCTTTCAGACCAGCCTCCCTAGCAGGGTTGTTTGGAGGATAAAATAGAGGTAAAAAGAATGGTTTAAGTTGCTTTGGGTCCCCATTGTGGAGAAAGCCTGAGTTTACATGAATAAATGACACAGCTGTGTGAAACCATGGTGAGATGCTATGCTTATCCAGCAGCACACAAAGGAGTCACTATTAGTGCTTGGTAGTGTCGAAAAAGTTGAACTGAAATCTCCCAAGTGGGTAGATTCTGATAACTTGCTTTACTTGACTGAAAGTTGATACAGGTTTGGTTTTTTCTAACGTTGCACAGAGGGTGCAGACATGATAAGGAATCTTAGATCAGTTATAGGTGAAAAAGCACCATGCCATTTCAAGATTTTCAGCCAAGTGTTCTGTGCTTAGTGAGAAAGTAGGAAATTATTTGGTGGCAATATCCCTGCAATATAAAATCTGCTACCTAATTAATCTTTTGTGTCTTTCCATCTGTGTGATACTTTTCTTATGCCCATTTCTTGTTCATTGCCAATGCAGCATTTCAGTTGGATTTTTTTTCTGTTTTCAACAAACCTTTTTTTCAAAAAGCTGAGAAAGTTTAATATTTTGTGTCTCAGATTTGAGTGAACTTCACAGTACCATTAAAAAAGGAAATTATGAGTGCTGAAGTGACACCTCACAAATCCTCTCTTTTCAAATAGTTAAATAATTCACTGTCCTTAGTATATGAACATCAAAGCCCTAATGCACAAACTGTAGAGTGGTAGGTGCCTGAAAGCATTTTCTTTATTAAATGAAGCTTCTGTACGTTTTCTGTGAAAAAGGCTTCTCTTTGCTCACTGTTCTCCTTGCAGAGACCCAGAGATCAGAAAATGTTCAGTTTTAATTGACGAAACTGTATGACAGTGAGTTGCCTTATTTTATGTATCGTCTAGAAATAAATGAGTAGTTAAACCCTTTGAAATATACCACTGCTGCAAAAGCCATGGGCTGTAATTAAATTGAATGTAGGGTTGTATTGTCTGCCGCCTTTAGCTATAAACTTGATAATAGACCTTAGTACGCCAACTATTGTGTTAGAAGTTGGATCCTAATTAGTTATGTGGTAGATTTTTCAGCCATGTTGGAAGACCTATCCTCCTTTTCCTTTTTGTTGTGTCAGAAGCATGTGCATTTTTTCCTCTTCAAAAGAAACAAGAAATGAGTGCGTTGTATCATATCGATGTGCCATTTACTGCTTATGTGCCATATATTGTGGGTTCAGCAGAGGTGATTTCAGTACATTTTGGATTCAGTATTATTTGCATAAACTTGTAAAGTGTATGCCTGAGGGAAGGCTGTTTTTAAACTCTTGATTTTCAAGCACTAGTTTTCTAAAAGAAAATGGTAGCTCTGTATCATACTTAATGTTGCCCAATTGCAGGTTCTGTAAGTTAGTGGGCAATAGGTTGAAAACAAGTCTTAAATATGAGCTAGTTTTCTTTGCACAACTCTTCCCCCCGCTCCCATCACCCACTACATTTATATTTTGAAAAAGGAAGGTTAAATAAAAACTCAGAAAGATGTACCAAGCATTGGAATCCTGGGGCATGATCTTTTTGTTAATTTAATTTGTATTTAATTTAATGCATAATCTGCTTTGAGTCTCAGTGAAAAAGATGGACGATATAAAATACAAATAAATAAAATAACTTTAGTTTGTGCAGAGATGGCACAAGAGCTTTGGAAAAATCTTTTACCACCTGGTTATTTACCATTGGAGCATATGAGAGCTGTTACATGAAGTATCTAAGTGCAGAGAATTCTATTATGTACCCACATCCTATGGAAGCGAGAGAGTGGTAGTTTAAGTTTCGTTTATTACGGTCCTAAGACCAGTATACAAATTAATCAAGCAAGGATACAAAAGGATACAATAAAGGAAAAAATGATTAACTTTAAGAACTTTTAAAATGCAATTTCTGTAATTTAAAAACTGATGCACAAAACTTAGAGACTTGACGTGTAGACCTAAAATTTTTATCATGTTGAGTAATGGAGTAATGAATCTGAGACGAACCTCCCTATAAAATGGAGAACTAAAAAACGTGCTCAACAGACTTGACCTCACCTGGGTGGCATGGGCACAATTTTTTTAGGTAGGGTTTTTTGTTGTATCTGACTTAGATAACCGCAGATCGTAGAGTGGAGCACCTAGCTAGAGTAAACAGCCTTCTAAAACTATATGCTTCCACAAAAGCCAAGTACGCTGCTGGCTGAGATGTAAAGAGAGTGGTAAATTCTCTGTGCAATGTAAGGGATGCTTACAGGTGACCTACTACCCACAAAATGTTATGTCTACTTTGTTAAGTTACTAGCACAACTACAGAAACTAGGATCAGCAAGTATTGTGGCACTCTGCTAATGTAATAGCCTCTGTAGTCTTAGATTGCATGACCTTTGGTCATCATTGCAGCTTCTCATTAAATAAAGTTGGTTATTTTTTGAGAAACTAAGTTCAGCAAAATAACAGCACCTGAAAGGCTAACAAATTTATTCGTGAATAATAAGCTCACATTATCAGAAGTTATTTGTATCTGATACAGTGAGCTCTGATTCATGAAAAGTTATACTGGAATAAATGGTTTTAGCCTTTTTAGGTTCCACTGGACATCTTTTGCCAGTACAGACTCAATAGGGTCACTCATGCAAAATTAATTACAACAAAAATAGGAACTTTCTATCTGGGGAGGGGGGTTGGGGTGGAATCCTTTAAATATATCAGTATAAAGTTATGATATAGTACTACAGAGATGATTAACCTTTTTGTAATAATTGGTAATTAATTGGTAAGCCATTTTATCCCACTCCAAGCATCTCTTCATCTGTCTCTTCCGAGAAGCCTCTGGCTTTTTGCCTTTAATCGATTAAATGCTCCATTACAAATCATGCTAGCATTAAGCCCCATATTGCAAGCAAAGAAATATTCCAAAGATCCATTATGCTATATTGTGTTTCATTATGCAAGTGTAATTGAGACAAGGTTTTTATTTATTGTTTGCAGTAAATCATACAGTGCATATAGTAGCTAGTTATGAATGATGTGGATGGTCTTGTAAAAATAGCAGCACTCTATTCTAGGAAGAAACTAGACAGTCAATAGGAAAAAGATTCTTCTTGGCTTCCATTGAAAACCAGAAGTCCTGTTAACATGTTTGGAAAAACTGGCGAACTAAAAGCGGATTGCATCTGGCTTTGGCTCTCTCTTTCCCAGTGTCTGCTTTTTGGCAAAATGCTGTATGCACAATCTTCTGAGGGGCAAACATCTCACATGGGTCAGAATTTCTCTGCGTATGCACCGTTAGGAACTGTTGCCAAATGAACAGATTTTTAAATGAGGGTAAGAGGGCAGGCATGATTCCCCACCCCCCCCCACCCCCATCCCTGGTTGAAGTCTGAATAGGAGTGCTACTGCTCAGTAAAGGATATATTTGAATAGGATGATTGTATACGTTGGTCTTTGTTTTCCTTTTTTTTTTTTTTTGAGTCACTGGGGCAACTCCAAGCTAAAGTGCAGGTCATATCAACTCCATAGCTAATATACTGCGAGGAACAGTGGAGAAGGGAGAAATCCAACAAGGCATGTGCTAGAGCTCACTTCAAAGCCTACTTTGTGGCAGTGATGGTGGTAAAGAAACAATATTTCTCCACCACCATTGCATCCGTATAGTGTAGACCTGCCGAACTCGTCCGAGTGGTTGGGGCTTATTGGGTTCTGATCTACAGGAGGAGGTGAACTGCTCTCTCATCCATTCGGACTCTACATTAGCAGTGACAGCATCAGATTTCCCAGGGTGCTGCTTTGTCCAGTGGTGTGGGATACCTTTCAGCTTGTCCAATCTGAGGATGTGGAGAGGATTCTTGGAAGCTTAAGACCTACTGCCTGCTTGTACGAGCTTTGCCCGTCCTAGATACTTAAATCTGTTGGGGGGTGGGCACTGGTGGACTGGTTACAGAAGGCAGTAAATGCCTGAGAGAAGGGGTAGTCACCTCTTCCTTGGAGCAGGCAGTGGTGCATCCACTTTTAAGGAAACCTACTCTGAACCCAAGAGAGTTAAATAACTACCGTCCAGTCTCAGATATACCATTCCTGAAAGAGGTGATTGAATGAGCAGAAGCTGGGCAACTTCAGGGATTCATAAATGAAGCAGATTTTAGGCCTGGTTATGGGACTGAAATGGCCTTGGTCACCCTGGTGGAATACCTGCACTGGGAGATGAACAGGGGAAGTGTGACCCTGTTAATTCTCCTCAACCTCTCAGTGGCTTTGATACCATCGATCATAGTGTTTTTCTGGACCACCTTTTGGGGTTGGGTTCCTGAGACATTGTTCTGTGGTGCTTTCAGTCCTACCTTGGAGGTAGTTTTCAGATTGCGGTGCTAGGGGACTGTTGCTCCGCCACTTGGCCTCTTGCCTGTGGGGTTCCACAAGGTTCTGTCTTGTCTCTCAAGCTTTTTGATGTCTGTGTAAATCTTTTCGAGATTTGGGATGATTTGCCACCAATATGCTAATGACTCTTCACTTTTTCTTGTGCTTACAGCAGATAGGGAGCCCGTGGAGGCTGAACAGGTGGAGGCAGTTTTGGGATGGATGAAGGTAAACAGACTGAAACTGAATCCTGACAAAACAGAGGTGCTACTGGTGGGAGGAAGGTTTGACCCAGGAATGGGGATACTTCCTTTTCTAGATGGGGTTGCACTCCTCCTAAAGGTGCAGGTTCATAGCTTGAGGTTGCTGCTAGACCTGGGCCTCCTGGGATGAACAGGTGGCAGCAGTGGCTAGGGTTGCCTTTCACCAGCTCCAGCCCTTCTTGGGAGGGAAAGATCTTGCCACTGCGTCACATGCCTTGTTAACATACATCAACTTTGGTGATCTTCAGAGGCATTGCTTCAGGTGCCCCTCCACTCCTGAGGCTAGATGGGTGGCAACCCAAGAAAGGGCCTTCCCAGTTGTGGCGCTGAAATGTTGAAACTCGCTCTCCAGATTTGCCTGTTTCCCTCTGACATTATATTTAGCCAGTGGCTGAAGACTTTTGTTCCTTTGGCATACCCCCAGTAAACTCTTGTGTTTGTTTTTATGTCTATATTTTTATTGTATTTATATATGCATTATCTTTTTAATCTATATTTATCTTTTATTTGTCACTTTTGGGGACCCTGAGTAGAAGGGTGGCATATAAATATTTTAAATAAATAAAAACTCTACCTTCTTTTATTTTAAAACAAATGGGACATTATTGGACCACTTATGCCATGGTTTACTTCTGTAGAATTTTACTGTCACTGTTCTGAACTAGGATAAAATCCTGGTGTTCTCTATAGATGATTGTATACGTGTGGATAGTTTAGAACATGTGTCATTTGGTTATGCTGGATCACTTGTATACATTAATCATCTGGCTACCTACTTTGCATTGGGTTAAATTTTTTTATGGCAAAATCTGATCCAGTGTGGCCAGAGACTAGAAGTGTAAAATAGCCCCTACTATTAATATTGTCCCATCTCTCCTTACCCATCAAACTATGTGTGCATCTCTGTATGTATGCATGTAGCAGGTTGGGATAAAAGTTTTTTACCCCAGACAAGCTGTATGCTTTGTCTGATCCCTTATTTCTGTACTTTAATTTCATTGATTTCTATTAATCACAACAGTAATAGACAAATCTAACTAAAGAGAGGTAACATATGGCCATATATTTTCCCTTGTATCACTTAAGTTGTTTCCTTGTACATGTGTCTAGGTGGTATCTGTCTGGAAAAGACTCGCAGCCCATACTGCTTTTAAAGCATTACATTTCTTTCAGTTCTGAAGTTTGGTGGACACGAATTATAGGCATGTCTGTCACAGTTTAAATTACCATGACTTCTGTGTATATTTTCTTCAAACCAAACAAAAGTGTGTGTTTGTGTTTGTTAATATTGCTAATTCATTTTTGCCTTTGTTCTCAAGCACTGGTTTGATTTAGGTTACTTTGTGGTTTTCACAGGGATTCTTCCCTCCATGGGTGGGAGAGCTCAGAACTTGTGTGCAGCTTGATAGTATTGATTAGGACAGAAGTAGTGCTGTATAAGTTTATTATTGCAGCTCACCTTTTAGGATTTGGGTGTGAATTTTGTCAGCAGTCTAGTTCTGAAACCAGCTGAGTAATACCTATGCCTTCAGATAAATATTGTCTAGGCGTTTTCTGTCTGCATTGTGAAATTAATCTTAACTCATGCCATAATGATTACAGAAATAACTGTTGTTACTAGTCTGTGCATTGACTCTGGGTGTTCTACATGCCAGTCTTTTCTTAGAGAAGAGGACATACCAGTGGATATGAAGTGTTACATTGTTTGAATTATCAAGGGTATTTTAATTTCCAAAATTTTAATTATGCAGGTCCTGAAGCATTGGATATCCTTTTAGTCATGTGCATCCCTTGTGGAGTAAACAAGCATGCTTTTTTACCTCTTTTTAAAGAATAGGATGTCCTGATATAGTTTAAATGTTGCCTTATAGTCCAACTACTTAAACTATTTTTGTGTGTGCATATGTGTGCATGCCGCTTTCAGGAAAGCTTCACCTTTCACCTGAAGTCGTAGTGGTTTAGTTATAATATTATATTGGTCTAGCAGAATGAATTAAGTTGGTTTAGTTGCTTAGCCAAAAATGGTTGCTTTTGAAATGCTCTTGCAGATCAGCCACATTCACAGTTCACTGAAGCAAGGGAAATCCAAGTCTCTGTGCATTATTTTATGTCTGATGGATATTTCAAATGTTATAGTATCTTAAGTCACTCACTAAAACCCTCAAAATACTGATCTGCATTTCAGTGAAAGCTGTGAAGCAAGCCTGTGCAAGCTGTGATCTACCAAGCCTAACACAGCCCACTCGCTGTGTCTGAGGTCCATTGGGGATTCAGTGGACATTCGGGCTTTGTTGTCTGCCTGGACTGTGGAAATAGGGATCTCGTCAAGCTCCTGTCACAGTACATGACTGATGGGCAGTCCCACATTGGTGGGTGACCAGTTGCAAAAAACCTGCTGTGAATCCCTGTTCCCTGAGTTGGAGCCATCTCAAAAAACATTAAACCATCCCCTGGAAAGTTTTGTTGGCTTTGTGTTAGTCATCTGGAGCCATTTGCTATGTGCAGAATCCCAAGGGTACTTGTTAATATAATTTCTCTTTAATCATCCCACATATTTCAAACCCTCACAAGCTCTTCCTCAGGGAATTCCATAACGACTACAAGGGGAGCAAGTATACTTTTTTCTGTCCTTCTGAATGGTGCTGAATGTTTACCTTTTGGATTTCCCCCTTCTGCCTTTTGTAGCATACAGGTGCATCCCTCCTTGTCTTTGTGTTTGCTGCAGTAGTGCTTTTGGTGCATATGATTTCTTCTTGTGGCACACTGTTGTGTAGCTGGAGGGTCTTTTCTTTGATGAGGAAAGTTCTAGAAAGACTCTTGGCCTGTTTGAATTGTGTGAGACTTTGTGAAATGATAGTTGAGGCCAGGTAAAATGTGATGGTGAATCCTTTTGCTCTGCTATTACCTGTTGGTGCCCCACATTGTAGGAATTGATATGCAACCAGAGGAAGATGCATTATTCAGCCAAAAAATCAGTTGTTTCAAAGTTACGAGTCTTCAGACTGGCTGGCAGCCGTTAATGCTGATGCCTTACACTGGAATTTCATTTTCTGAGATTAGGACTGACACATAGGAGTTCCATAATAAAACATTTGAAAAGCATTGTTTTAAATAATGGATAGTAGACTCCAATTCTCCTTTATAAATGTATCTATAAATCTTATTTTTAAATATGCCTTTCATACAGCATTTACTAGATTGTCACAGATGAACGTGATGGCTTAGACATCTGAACATGTACAAAATATAAACACTCTTTTGTAATAAAGATGAGTCCATAATTGCCAGATAGGAATTTTTAAAAAGTCATTAAAACTATGAGAAAAAGTGTAAATATATCCCATCGTTGAATTACAAACTGCTGTCCCTTATGTCAGCATATCGCATGTATCTTCATTTATGACGTCTGAGAAGAACTGGGAGGAAGTGGAAGGTAGAAAACAAGTTCTGTAGTAAACAAAACACAAGTGTATTATTTGGACAGAAACTCTCTCTTAGCGTGTCAGTAGGTAGGGCTACCAGTATAATGGGATATCAAGTAAAAAACTTTCTAACATCACATGCTTAAAGAGATCACATTCATATGTGATTATTAACATAATATAGTTATTTTATTGTTGCCAAAATTATTCATATTTAAACAATAAACACATTCTTGAAAACATATTGTATATATCTACAGTATACGTAGAAATTATCATTATCTAGTACTATACATTGGCTTATATAAAGTTTTACATACGACGTACTGAGTAAAACCTTGTCTGTCGAAGCATTTTACTCATCCTGAAAGAGAAGATAATTCATAGGAGTTTTTTCAGGGCTCCCCAAAATTTCTCAAGATTTCCACTGAAAAAATACATTTTTTGTGTGGAAACCTTATCCTAAGAAGCATTTCATTCATTCCAAAGAGAAAACATTTCATAGGATGTTTTTTCCCCAATGCTCCTTGTAATTTTCCAATTTTTCCATTTTCCCCCCTCAGGCCTTCACGTCTCTAGAGCTGCAGCAATATTAATCTGTCTTTGGGGCCTAACTGAGATTGCTCCATATCTTTCTCTATTTTGTTAGACTTTGAAGATCAAGTAATGGGGTCCTTATAGACACCTATTTTAATTATTTACTTACTTCATTTATGGCCTTAAGGTGAATTACACAGTATAAGGCAATGCAGTCAAATAGCATGAGACATCCAACAAAAGGATCTCAAAAATTAGAAGTAATGAACAGAAAAAATATCAGGCATGATATGACATAAATAATTTCCAAAAGTGGGAAGGGGGGGTGTTAACAGAAATAGAAAACAGTGCTGTACAATATTCACTAGGTGTTTCTGGACTCAAAATACAGTTTGTCTGTTTTGCTTTAAAATGTCTTAAGCCCAGAATACCTGAAGGACAGCCTCCACCGGTATCATCCAACTCGAGATTTGAAGTCAGCCCAGATAGCTTTCCTTCAGGAACTACCCATAGCAGAGGTTCAGTTGTTGGGAACCCACTGGGAGGGCTTTTCAACTGGTTCCCAGACTTTGATCATCCCTCACACATTGAGAACAGCTACTTACTTAAAAGCTTTCTAAGAGAGATTAAATACCTGATTTCTCAGCAGAACTTGAGTCCAGTGGCACCTTAGAGAGCTCTAAAGGGAACTCTGACTCTCGAAAACTTATACCTTGAAAATCTTGTTGGTCTCTAAGGTGCCATTGGTCTCAAGTCCTGCTGTTCTACTGCAGACCAACACAGCTACACACCTAAACCTGCCTTTTCCCGAGGGTCTTTGAGTTAGATCAATAAGAATGAACAGTAGGAGTAGCTCTGTTAGAAAACTGATTATAATCAAAGTAATTACTGTATTTTAGTATTTTTTACTGTGCTGTAAAACACCTTGGGGACTTTTTTTAGTTGAACCATAGTGTATAAATAAAAATGGCTGTTTTAGAAAGCAGCATTCTCCTGTTTATTATTCATATCTAGTATGCAGTGTGATGTGGGTTTCACCTGACAAGTATCTTTTCAATCTGTTGAATTAAAAAAAATTCTCAGACAAATGTGCTCTTGAAATACCCTTTTGTTTGGAGACATAAGTATACTCCCATTATAATGTGAACTCAAGAATTCAACTGAATGTCACTGTTTGGCGCTGTTGAGTTCACAGCCACATTTTGCTTCTGTGGCCATCCTAACCCCATTCATTACTATTCTTTCAAAATGAGAACCAAACCCACAAATCATAATTACCAGAGCATCAACAAAGCAAAGCATTGTTTTCTAGAGGTTGGTTTTAAAAAGGGGTCCCCAATTGCAGATTAATAGATTCAAGTGTTTGAAGACTACATGATGGATCATGTGAGATGGTAACTTTATAAGGTGTGATAGATTCCGTGGAGCACAGTCTGCTTGGAAGTGTTCCTAGGCAAGCCTTATGGAAAGTAATTCATCTCCGTGGGGCTTCAACCTGCAGAGAGAGAGAGTCACTTTTTTTCTACATGTGTATTACATTATCTGTTGTAAGCTTAGAACAATTCCATCTATCATCACACTTAAGGATGATTTGTACTTTTATAATGTTTTTATTTATCAGTGCTGAAGTTATTCTTTCAGTGTGGCCCATAATGGCAGATCGTTTTATAGATGGAATGCTGACAAAATTTAAAGGGTTGAAAGTAAATTGATGACTCAGACCTGCATTTCTGGGAGTTGGCAACCATCTTGTCAGACGTAAATGGACTCTGCCTCCATTGTCTACTTACCATTGACCGAAGGGACAAAATGGGCTGGTTTGGATTCATGGAAGTCATGTGACAGTACAACACTGACTCCCATTCTTTGCTGGGAAAGGGCAATCTAAAGAAAACAGGGATACTATTGCAATTGTGGAAGTGAGGAGGGCTGGGCTGCTTCCCTTTACTACAACCTCTGCTCCCTTTACATTGTAGTTGGATTTTTTTGGCTTATTGGGCTGCCAAGAAACAGCTTTGAGCCTAGCAATGATAATTTTTTGAGCAGAGGAGTAGACCATAGCTATAAGGTTGCCAGCCTCCAGGTGTGGCTGGAGATCTCCTGGAATTACAGCTGATCTCCAGGTGACAGAGATCAGTTTCCCTGGAAAAAATGGCTGCTTTAGAGGGTGGGTTCTATGGCATTGTATCATTCTCAGGCCCCTCCCCCCAAATCGCACTCTCTCCAGGCTCCACCCCCAAAATCTCCAGGAATTTCCCAGCCTGGACCTGGCAACCCTACATAGCTATGAGCTTTTTATCTCGATCCCAGCATGAGCTGCAGAGTGTTGTACTTGCTGTTCTTGTGACCTGGGTATTAGTATCTGCATGCCCTTCTGGATGTGTTGTTGTTTTAAAGTTTGAGGGAAAGGATGGCCTTTATGTCCTCCTGCCATTTTTATGCAAGGGTAAGGTCCTCTAATTTTCTGCTTGTGCATCCATGTGTGAGCTCCAATGGTTATGTGATGATTTAATGGTATTAAAAATGACATTTATTTTAAGCAGCATTTGTGAACACTAAAAAGACATAACTTATCTGTTATTGTATGCAAGATTCAGATACATGCATGTATGCATTGAGCTGACTGATTTTAAAGTGGTTTTTATACAAGCTTAATACACTATCAGTTGCACCCTTCTAAGCCCACTGACCAATGGATTTAGAAGGGTGTAACTCTGGCTAGTATTACGCTATATCGCTATTTTGTACTTGTATGCTTTTCCCCCTTCTACCTGGAGAAGTACACACGTGAAGTACATAATTACGCAGGCAGGCAAGGCATTTGCTATGGCAGTCAGAAATGTCTCTGTTAGCAGAATGCTACCACGTGTGTGCTTATGTCAAAATACTGCTGCTGAACTTAATATTTTTGCTGGGAGGAACATTTGAAATATGCAAATTAATAAGAACCAACAAAAGAAGAGGTTGATTGATTCAAGGAAAAGGCTGCTTTTTTAAGAATTGTATTATTTTAACATGATTTAGAAGAGCCAGTGGGTTGCAAAGGCAAAGCCTCTGTCACCTCAGAAGCTTCCAAATCAGCAAATTTCCCAGGGTGAAATTATCTCTTGATGCTTTCTCAGCAACGATGGCAACTGGCAGTGTTTGTTTCACTTCTGAGGGTGAAATTGCCTGGGGGAAAATAAACATCTAATACGCCTCTGGAAGTTTTATGATGGGTGTTAACTTTTTGCTGTTAGGTAGATTATCTGGAACAATAGCAAGGGGATGTGCTGATGAAGATCCAACAGAAATCATCATGAGTATTTTTATGCTTCATAAATGTAGATAAAGATAACGCTTTTGTCAAGTTTGGGAGTGTTAACTAGTTGTCACAAGACAATAAGCAGGCCTCCGGCCTCAAGGTTAACCTGTATTTTCTAAAGTATAGCCAAATGAGAGGGACCAAGATGCGCGCACATTTTTTTCTGCCTCTTGAAAAGCACTCCCTAGTTTCAGCAAGTCGTGCATTCAAAAGAGCATGAAAATGTTCAAGGGAAGGGATAGGAATTGGTGTGTGTGCCAACTGTAGCAACAACCAGGATGAAATTTCTTGGTTTTGCCATTTGAGAGCAATGAAAACTTTTGCAACATCGCACATTGGGAAGGTTGGCCCAAGTGCCTGTCAGAATGCACACTCAAGCCTTCTATATCATTGCTCTCAATTGAATGCAGGCTGAGATACACATTCTGGAATGGTGTTCTGGCAGCTCTTTAAAATACCCACTTGATGTGATGGGTATCACATGGGTATTTTTAAAATGGCCTGTTTTGGGCCCAGATCGCATCCCCCGCCCGGCACCAGCCTGATCCAGGCTGTTTTGGGCCCTAAATAGGCCCCAAATGGCAAAAACGGCCCAGGTTGGGGCCAAAATAACCTGGTGCCGGGAGGGGGAGGGTTATTTAAAGATTTGACAGTTGTTTAGTGGATATCCCTTTAAGCCTCCCTTAATTGCTTAAATGATTGATAGGATATATATTACGTTGTTCGCCCTCAAATTGCTAATGAAAATTGCTGTTATTAGCAACAATGCTTGTATTTTAAGTATTTAATAAGATTATATAAGAACAGTGTATTGTATTATTATATATTTATTACATTTTGAGTCCGATGTTTATCTTGATACAATTTAGGCAGCTTAGCATGTTGGCTTATGAAGAAGCGTTGTGAAACGGGATATTTTAAGAGCTGGCGCACCCATTGCCAGCTCTCCTGGAACATTGCTTCCCGTTGTTGGTGACTTTGGTTCTTCATGATGGGCATTTGCCTACAAAAGAAAAAAAAGGAATTTATATGAAATATGGACTTACTCTATGAATTGTGATACTTACCTTCTCTATGAGCATTGGTTTGGACTGGATTCAGATAAATTGTGGTATTTATTTATTTCAGAAATATCAGCTACTTGGAGTAGGAACATCCTATAAGGATTGTATTATGAGAGATTTTGGTTTACAGTGTATGCTTATATAATAATTTTGCACTAATTGCACTTGCACTTTAAAATTTAAATTAAAAATCTACAAAAATATTATTAATTCAGGTCTCTTAGGACTTCGTGTCCCATTGGTTTTTGCAGTTGTGTGAGACCTGCCCCTCCTTTTCCGTTCTGGGCAACAGGGAAAACCTGCAGAAGATTGCCCGGACCACTGGGAAGCCTAGGTTACTGCACTCTTGTGTTTCTACTTGAGTAAAAGCTAGAGCAAGTGGAAATTTTGTGCTTGATCCAGTACCTTGTTTCCACTTTGTCTAATGTAGAGGTGGTCCTCAGCTACCAGAGTGTGTTCCTCAGGCACTAGGCACTTCCATTCACAAAGGAGTGAGTAATTTCTTTCAAGGTGCTGAAGATTGCCTAGTACCAGAAGAAAGTGATGCCTGATAGAGGACCACCTCTGCAACAGGTGATGAAAAGATCAAGCAAAAACAAGGCATACGATCCCAGCCATGGAAACAACAACAAAAAATGACCATGTTATACCTGAAGCATTGAGCTGAACCGAGGAAGGAAACATCATTAAAAATTCACAAAATGCTTGGAAATTTCTGTGAGGTACATGCATTGAAAGTTGAGATAAAAATCCTTTACAAATTTTTGTGACTTGCTGCAGGATATCTGAGACCCAGCTTTGTATACTGGTTAAAGTTTTGGCCAAGGATCTTGGAGACCCAGGTTCAAATTCTTGCAGTGCCTGAAGTTGCTGGGTCACCTGGACATTCCCTCTTAGCCTAACCTACTTCACAGGGTTGTTGTGAGGGTAAAATGGAGGAGAGGAGATCAATGTAAGCTGCCCTGAGCACCTTGGAGAAAGGGTGGGGGGAAGTGTACTAAATGATGAAACCGGTTGGTTAATTTATTTATTGGTGTGATAACTTGATGTGAGGGCTGCATTCAGGCCTCATGGCTATATCAGAGCTTAATCAAAAAAGCATAGTTTCTCTTAGTGCAGCTGTTGTGTACTGACTTCATTGAAGCTTTTTTCCTCCTCTTTGGAGTGTAGCTATTTTTCTCCTCTTTGATGTAGCTGTTTTTCTGCATTCTGAAATTCACTTAGACATGACACATCATATTGATTAAAATTAATTCTTTGGTCATAGTAGTGATTCTGCCTGCTTCACTGAATGTGGAAAAAAATCTCATTTAGGAATGGGAACAGAATTTACCACTGTGGTTATAGGATTATTGCAGATTTGTTTATTCTTATTTTGACATCAATGAACAGTTGCATTCAGGGTCTTTCCTTATAGTTTATGAAATAATTTGTCATACATTGCAGAGTTGTGTGCGTATGTTAGAAGTAACGGAGAGAAACATTTCTTATACAGTGGAAAATTTAGTGAACTGGCTACAGCAGTTGCTTTGACTTTTGGGTTGGGCACATTGGGTGCGTCACCCCAATAAAGGCTTTTTAGAATACTTTTTAACATGATGGATGAAACTCATATGCTGTTACTGGTTGCCCCCATACCAGGGGGGCGGGATACAGATGTGTAGCCAGGCTGAAAGTGGGAGGAGGAAGCATTGCCCCTGAGCCTCACAGACAGTATAAAATAAGCAGTTTAAAAGCTGAATGCCACACGAAATATGCTTTCTTCTCAGGTGTTCACTATGTTGTAGGATACTGAAAAGTCACTGTGACACTGAGAGATCTCTGTCTTTTGGTGCTACACCTTTGAAGATGCCAGCCACAGTTGCTGGTGAAACGTCAGGAACTACAACGCCAAGACCATGGCTATACAGCCCGGAAAATCCACAACAACCAACTGAAAAGCATTGTTGGGTTTCATGGTTTGAACTACCATATCACAACTTTTCTAATTATTTGATTGATTGTATTGATTATAAATTTCTTTACACTGTATGAAATCCTGTATTCAAACTTCATTGTTGAAAATCTTTATAAATCTTAAATATTGTGTTACAACTTCATCTTCCAGGGTGGAATTGATGAGATGTGTGCATTGTGTTGACATTTTAAACGTTAGTTTCACTTTCTTGGCCTTTGAGCATTTGATGGAAAGTTATGGAAAACTGTAAGGATGCCGTGGCTAGCTTTAAGTGTTCTGATAAAATGCTTAATTTTAATATAAGAATATGGAATGAAAAACCTCAGTGGTAGAGATAAAATATTTGCTGGAAAACTCTTAATTATTGGTATTGCAAATTCCAAGTTTAATAAATAATCAGAAGTTATTGTAGTAGTTAAGTTGTGAGCTACAGAGTTCCTTCAACCATGAATTCAGTAGATCTTTGGGAAGTCAGTGCATGTCAGGAAACACCTTCCCCATCCGTATAATAGAGAAGCATACAACAGAAATGTTGTAGATGTTCATGTGAATTTACAATATGAATTTAGGGAACGTACCATATAAAACACAAATTATTAGTATTGTATGATGAATTGAGAAGTCCATAACAAGATTTAAAAATATTAAAATGTGAGCATGGTAGAAACTAGTTTCTGCATAGCAAGAAATATGAGGCCACAAATGCATATTACAATAAGTGGAAACTTCCTGGGTGGTGGCAGATATTTATTCTTGTTGGAGCAGAGAGGGCTTAATACTGTTTCAGAACTCTTCGGATCATTTAATCAGTCCGCTCAGCAATGTACAGATTTCTCAGAGATTGAGGAGAGTGATGAAATTCATCAGAAATTGTCTACATTACATAATATTTGCATGTAGGCACTGGAATGTGTAGTGTATATGCCTGAACAGCATGGAATTTGTTATACTTTTAAAATGTGGAAACATCACTTTTTTTACATATTTGTTGTAAGCTTTCCATTTCATATATTATATAGTTTTTATGCTCAGCAAATGGTTGCACAGAGGCATGCAATATGGGATTTGGAAATAAATTGGGATGATTTGGCATGGACAGCATGTGGAGAAAGTATTCACAAGAGTGTAGAATCAAACACAATGAAACTCCATGGATCTGAATGAATAGTGGGTTTGGTGACAGCATTGTAAACTTTGTTTAAAAAGTGGAATAATACTTTGGCAGCTCTGTATATCTGAATTTTGCTTCTTCTGATTAGCACCAGTACTGTTTTAGGAGTTTCTTTTTATGCAGCTAGTTCCATATACAGAGAGCCAGGTGCACTTTTTAGATTTCATTGACTTCTGGCCATTATATGTAGCAGTTGTATTCAGCTTTATAAATGGTGTATCTCTTGCATAGTGATAATAACATACCTTACATAAGGGGAAACTTGTACAGCTCAAAAATCCTGTAAAGATTGTTTGCCACGAATGCAAAAGTTTAAGTAAAATTGTCATTACTGGGCGGGCGGGGAGGCAAACTTCTACCATTGCTGCTGTATATATTTGTAAATCTTGCTTTTAATGGAAATGAAAGCAGGAGATACATAAACATCCCTTAAATTAACTTGCTTGTGTCTCAGAAGAGCGCTTTCACACTTTTTGCCTATACTAGCAGCTGTGCTAGTGGGAGATGAGATTTTTCTCTTTTGTTTCTTGACTTTGACTGGGCTGTCAAAGACTAAAGCAGAAGGTTCTGCACATTACCATAGGTGAATTCAGATTGGTCCAGGGGTCATGTGCACTACCTTTGCATTGCCATCTTTAACCACAGTGGTGCAACTGAGGTGGCATCCTGTGCTGTGGTATTTATGGTATTGCTGCAGTATATAGTTAGAATCCTGGATTGTATTTAAGGTGTGAAGGGTGGAATGGGCATGCTGTTTTTTGTGTTCTGGGGATGATTGTTTGCTTGTAATGAGAGGCATCTGTACCTGGGTCTATAGTTGTCAGTAGCATCAGAGTATTACAGGGTCATGCAGGGGGAGTATGATGGCAGGAAAAATTACTATTTCAGAGAGATGTGCAGAGAGGTGCATGGGCTCGCTGATCATCCAGTCTCCACACTGTCCTTCAGTATGAGGGAGTGACGACTCTCAGTGATTCCCACACTTCAGCTTTGATGTTGTGTAATGCTATGTCTGTAAGGAATAAGATCTCATTAGCATATAATCTACAAGGAAACAGGATAGGTGTGGCATGTTTGATGGAGGCCTGGCTGAATGAGACAGTTAATGTGATTTTAATTCACTTAACTTCATCTGAGTGTCTATCCATCATCCCCAAACCATGAAACTACAGTGGTGTCTTTTCCTTCTGCAGAATCTCAACATAAAGTATTACCAGCCTTGATTGTGTGGACTTTGTGTTATGTTCCAGAATCAGATTGGGTATTTTGCTGGTACTTTGCAAACTTCCCCGTAACAAAAAGTCTGCCTAGAAAACGTCATGATGTGACGTCCCTCCATGGGTCAGTAATGGCTCCGTGCTTGCATAGGGGATTACCTTTACCTTTTTCCCACCTGGCTAGTTTTTAGAGAGGTCTTGTTGGAGCTTGCAGAGTCTGTGTCTTGTCTGGTATTGGAGACCCCTAAAATGGAGGTTCTTGAGCACTTCAGTACCCATGTGGAAGTGGCCTTGTTAGGTCAAGCCCTGGACTTTGACCATCATGGCTGAGGAGGCTTTGGCCCTGAGTCACAAGAAAGGATACACACTGGTTCTTTTTTTGGTACTGTGGGAAGTAGATTTAATGAAGAAGAATATTTCATGTGCCTTTATATGCCTTTATTATTGCTATGCATTATTACTCTCTGGAGCTAATGTCGTATTTGTAATGCAACTTGCAAGAGAATGAGACTTGAAACAAAATGACCAAAGCAGAATGTATGTTATTTATGTATGCTAGTCACTGTGAAGATTGAGACCAGCCACTGTGAAGCTTGCTATACGGTAGTTACACTTGCACTCACTATTAGCTAAACACTGCTTATAGGTTGATACAGAAACTTCTTAGTAAAGCTGCTTTATGCTGTAGCAATAGAAGAATGGGAGAGAAAATGTGTTAATGAAAGAAGGAAGCCAGCTGTGAGAATCAGATTAACAGTACCTTTCAAGGCTGAGGAGAAGCCCCAGAGCAAGGGGAATGGGTGCTAAATGCAACTTCAAGCACATTCCTCAAGAAGGGAGAGTGCTTGCCTCCCATGGAACCCAGAGAAACAATCCCTGCCTGTAGCATACAAGGTTGCCAAAAGCGACATTGGGGCACCCTTGGTAAAATGTTACATGGGCCAGAGAAATGGGCAAAATGGAAAGCCTATGAAAGAGATGTGTGGGAAAGGAAGAGAGATGTTCCTTCTAGAGATAAAACAAGTGCTGGTAAGATAAGCTATGGCAATCGGGAAATATTGTAATTATGCTGTTGACAAAAGTTATTTCTTCCAATAAGAATACCCCTGGACTATTGTATCATTAGAGGGTGGTAGCCCACTTGAGCCAATGGGGACCACAGTAGTATCTGAGCCAATAGAACAACAAATATTGTAATTAATCAAAAGGTATAAAATGCTTTGCACAGTTATTGTAGCTTTGATGAGCATTAGACACAAGGGAACCCTTTACTCTCTGTGTAATCTTTGCTTCTCCGCGTTTAATAAACGTAGTAGACTTGCTTCATTCACAGGACTCTGCGTCTGTCTCTTCTTATGATTGGCTGAGGGACAGTCGGACCACAGATGGTGTGGAACAGTACTTTGGTACTGGTATTATATGGCATAGTGTGTGGTTGGATGAGC
Organism: Eublepharis macularius; assembly: GCF_028583425.1. Taxonomy (NCBI): domain Eukaryota; kingdom Metazoa; phylum Chordata; class Lepidosauria; order Squamata; family Eublepharidae; genus Eublepharis; species Eublepharis macularius. Next base: position 76,866,747 of record NC_072796.1, on the reverse strand, counting down.
AAACGGTTCCAGGGACCAACCATTTTCTGCCACTTTTCTCAAACTGGTTAAGTTGATCCATCCCTGGAGAAAAATGTATCCAGTTGGCTTCTAGAATGTTCTTGGTGATTTGGAGAATATACTTGGTGACTTGGCAGCGTGACTGATAACAAGAGTTAAGCACCTTATGTACATAACCTAAAATTTGAAATCTTTACACCAACTGCCGTTTTGCTTCTGGATTCAGTTCAAGAGGCTGTCTCCACCCATGTGAACCCATATGGTATTTCTAGTTATCATCCCAATGTATGCTTCTAGTTCCAGCCATGAGGACAGTGAAGACTGTTTTGGCTAAAACTAGAGTTGCTCCTGTTCTATGGAGGCCCCAAAAGTGATGGGGAGGCGCTTTTCATCAAACATACTGAATATTAAGTAAAGCTGAACTGCTTAACTGCTGGTGATTCCTGATTAAAAGATAGTCATGCTGTAAGGTAATAGAGGAACTGTTTTTAACGAAGTTCTGTGTAATTGTTTTAAATTATAACTAAGTCTTGCCTTGAGAATACTGTAGAAAAATATGTTCCTGTATTTGTATATATCCTGCATTATTTAAGGCAGGGTCATTGTGGTGCAGTAGTCAGAGTATCAGACTAGGAACTCAGACCTGCTTTGCTATGGTAGCTTTCTGTATACCTTAGGCCAGTCACATCATCTTAGCCAAACCTCCCTTATAGCATTGTTCCAAAGATAAAATGGAGAAGAGAATGATGTAAACTGTTTTAGATCCCCATGGGGAAGAAGAACAGGGTATAAATCAAATTTAAAAGATTGGCTGGCTCCACACACGTTGCATAATCCACTTTCAGTACTCTTTAGTGAACATTTGGAACTGCTTTTCCATGTGTGGAACAAAAAATCCACTTCCAAAGGATTGCTAAAGTGCATTGAAAGTGCATTATTCAACATGTGTGGATCACAGTGCACAAATGCAGCACTGCCTCCTGCAAATTTATTCATTTTCTACTGAGGAATCTAAAGGTTAAACTCTGTGTTCAGTGTGCCACACTGTTCTAAATTATAGTAAGAGATGTGTATATTGGAGAAGTAAACATTTCAACAAAGGAAATAACGTAGAATGTTTCTTAGACAATAGAATTGTTGTTTGGTTTGTGCAATAAACAAACAAAAGATGTGTGTTAATATTAAGCTTTTCTTTTTATCAATACCATCTTCTACTTACTATTTTAATTTTCTTCTCCCTTTCTCAGCATTATATTAAGCATGGTTACATGCCATTTTATGACCATACAATTATCCCAATCTGATGGTTGTGGGATACAGAGACCTGTTTTTGTAGATCTCTAAGTAGGTACTCAAGCATTTCCACATCATAAGATTATATCTTGTAAACAGGAACTAACAAGTCAGATATTAACTCACTCTAATTTGATAGTTTTCTTTTGCTTGGCGTCTTATCAAAAGCAATTCTCTCAGTTTTACATTTAGAAAAATTCAGTACATTGTGCATTTATGGCTTTTAGACATAGTTATCATTGCAAATTGTCTTGTCCTTTTTCATATGAACCATCATCTTGTAAGAGGGTAGTATTGTTTAGTGTTCTCTTATCTCTGGTATAGTATAAATTGGACAGTTACAGTACACAGTTTGTCTAATAGAACCTGTAGTCTTTTATAGCCTTGAATGATCCAAACGGTGCATATTTGCTGGAAATATAGGCAAATTTCTTAAACTTTATTAGTGCCGTACAATTCTGGTGAAAGAACATTTTTGAATTGTGAGCCTGCAGGTAGAGATTCATCTTTTAAAACATTTATCATATGTCCAGTAATCTTAGATGTTTCACAAATAATATGCAATGATGAAAGTTGCCCGCCTTCCCACTGTACAGAAACTTAAATCCTGTAGTGAGGCTTAAAATATGATTTTATCCATTCCACAGTACCCATAGTGTGCAAAGTACTTTAAAATTCTTACCTTACCCACAGTGCAGTCCTGGGCATAGTTACTCCAGCCAAAGCCCATTGATTTGACTAGAGTAATTGCATAGCATGGTAGGTTCCTTTTCATAACTCTGTGAGATTGTTTTCATTTTATTGTTGAGGAATTGAGATTTAGATTCAGGGATAGTAAGTTAGTAACATAACTAAGGCCACCTGGCAGGGAAACCACGATTGTAAAGATTTTAAGTTCAAGTGCATGGGCTACTTGCTCACTCATTACTGTTTTTTTTTTCCAAATACTGTTCTTTTGATTGTGTGGATTGCAAGGTGAACAGAGCATATTTGATGAGTCATCAGCATGCGTGCATTAATGTTTTGCTTACAATCTAAATGGGAAAATTTAGAAACTGCTCAGTATCCTCAGCCAGTGTACCCAAGTGACATAAGAGCATGTATTGGCAGGAAGTGAGGTTGTCTTAGAAATGTGGCCAGGTTTTGTTTTGTTTACATTCCAGAACTTTGAAACTGGTCTGCCTGGCTGGCTTCAGCAAAGTGCTTCATTTTGCTCTGCCCCACCCTCACTTTGTGCACAGTTCTGGTGCTTGCACTTTACTGACATTGCATTTCCAGTTTGACTGAAGAGTTTCTTTCACCTGCATCTGTTTGTGGTGCTTACTTTTGGAATTTGCTTTCTTTGAGAAATTGCTGGGAATAGCAGCCTAGTTGGGTGCAGTGGGGCATCTATCGCAACTTGTATAATATTCACATGGAAAATGTCTTTCTCAAAGGCTCTTGGTGCCCCGTGTTTTACAGTACATGAACAGTTGGCTAGTCCAGGTGTTTCCTCTTCTGTTTGCCTGATATGTGAATTGGAAATTCAAGAGAAGAGTTGGCAGAATGGAAGAGCTGAGGGTTTGTATTTACCTATTCTAATTGCATAGCAAATAGGAAGGTTTGTCGCATGGCAAGATCCTATCTTTTCCCTTCCCCTGTTAATGAATGTATTTGATCTCAGACATAAATCGATTAGAACCTTAACGATTTAACAAGCTCTAAAAATGAAGCGTTGCTCACTTTTTCTTAATGAAAGCATAAAAATACTGTCTTTCAGTAACTACATGTTTTAAAGGCTTAACTGATTGCTATAATGAAACTGTATTTAAAGACTGAGTTTTGTAATGGCACTGTTTCATTCGGTGTCCATTTCGCTCTTAATGATGTTGTTGTAGCTTTCATATTTAAAACCAAATTCCTAATAGTGTTTGTGTCTTTTCGCAGGACAGTCGGCCCAATATGTCAAGACCTCTGATCACTAGGTCCCCTGCATCTCCTTTGAACAATCAAGGCATCCCCACGCCAGCCCAGCTAACAAAATCCAATGCACCAGTACATATTGACGTGGGTGGGCACATGTATACCAGCAGCTTGGCTACTCTTACTAAGTACCCCCGATTCAAGGTAATACTAAGGACTGTATTGCATGATTCTGGTAGCTGTATTACTTTATCCACTCTCTCTGTAATATACTCTCTTTTTGCAGTGTAAAATATATTTCTTTAAAGTAGGAGTTCCCAACTTTTTTGAGCCTGTGGATACTTCTTGAATTCTGACACCACAGGGTGGGCGCAACCACAAAATGACTTCTGCAAAATAGCTGCTGCAGAAGATGAAGCCAGCCACAAAATAGCGGTCACAGCATTTCTTCTGTTACACAGTGAAGATGCTTGGGTACTGCAACATTTTTAAAAATCTGCACAGCCAGTCAGAAGCCTTGCTGGGCAAAAGGCCTGCCTGGGCTTGCCTGTTTTCTGAAAATATTTGGTGGGCATCATGGCACTGCATTGGGGACCCATGCTTCAAAATGAATCCCCTATTTCTAGGTGCCTTAAAGTAATGATTTAAGAACATTTTGCTAAATGAAGCTCGCCAACCAAATTCTTTACCTTTGCAAAGTGCCCTGCACACTGGTCTAGGTCACCTGTCCTTTCGGTTTTGCCTTTTGGCTAGCAACTGAAGAGTCCTTCCACATGGCATGCAGCAGCTTGTCCTTCTACATGCTAGTGCCGTGGAGACTGTAGTAGATAAACTTTCTGGGGTAAGCAAGAGGGAAGGAGGAGAGGAAAACTGCAGAAGAATAGCCTCAAGCAAGGCAAAAATTATAGAATTAAACAATTTGCATATACTATTAGAATATGGTATTTGGGAAATTCCAAATACTATATGCTTATAATCATCTGATGGTAGTTCAAGTGGGTAGTGAATAATAAGTTACTTAAAATGCACAAATTACTTTTATCCAACACAATTATCAAAAATCCATAGAGATGTGTATTCCCGCCAGTCATATCATCAGCACTAATAACCTGTCAAGTTAGGTGGAGGCTAGGAAAACAAGTGTGGATTCAATTCCTCACCACCCACCTACAGGTGATTTGTCAAGTTGTGACTGAAGCTACATGTACAGTATCCCTTTGCATTCCAGTTGCAGCTGGGGATCTGCATATAGAAGGTTCTGTCTGCATTGTTGCATAATGATGTGAAAGTATAAACTCTAAAGACAAGGGAGAAAAGCATCCAATTAAAACAGGAAAGAGCTATCATATTCTTACTGATTATAAAGAACACTTTGTAATCATATTAATCTATTTGGTATTAAATAGGCATCCAGAGAGATTGATACAGCCCTTCAGCTAAGAAAAATTTTAGAGTTCTATATTTAAAAGAATGACCTCATAAGTTTAATATAGTATCCCTTGTTGGTGGTGTTGTCGCGTCCACTTATATCACTATGAATATCAGTTATGCTTTCCTGTACAATGCAGTAATTGAACTTATGGTACAGGGGATACATTTTGTTGGTTTTTAACCTAGTTACAGGAATTGTGTAAGTAATAATCAAGTGTTATTTACCTTCTAGTTTTGTACTGTTAGGAAATAATTGGAATGATTCAGACTAACTGACTAGGTTGTTGTTTTCTTGGGTACCATGGTACCTATCAGTGTATTTCCTGGTGCTCACTTCTGTCTTCTCCGAAGTATCTGTTCCCCAACAAAAACCTCAGACCTGGCTTTCTTCCATTTAATTGGAACAGAATTGGCAGGGTCTTTATGTTTGCAGGAAAGCACCCATTTGGAAACAGCTACTTCAGCATAGCAGAACACTTAGCTTGGAACCCCATCGACGTTCTGTTATTGGCCCCATGGCAGCCATTTTGTGGTAGTGCCCATGACTTGTTTTCAAAATCCAAAAGTGGTGAAAGGCTTAACAAGTTTGGGAACCCCTCATATAAATAACGGATTTAAAGGAAGTTTTTATACAAGTTTTATACAAAGAACTGTACATTTTTTTATTTCGGGGAAAAGTGTGCTATTTTTGGCATAATGGAAACAAATATATTTGGATTGCAGAATAGAACCGAACCTGTCTACTACTATACCGGTATTTTTGGACCCGAATATTGGGAATACCAAATACATATAGTATTCCAGATACCCAGATCTGAATAATAGTGCTATAGCATGTATAGGGAGGGCATGACAGTAAATGGGGAACATACACATCTCAATTTCTTTCAGAAAAGAAAAGGCTTGAGCATCACGGAATAGCAGTGACAGTGTAAAAGAAATTAACTGTGTTTTTGTAAAACTTAAGATACAGCTAAATTCTTTTGTTCATCTTTGTTCTTCTGCGCAGTCCCACATTGGAACTGCGCATGCTCAGGCCTGCTGACCAGAAAAGTTTCTATTGCTTCCATAAAGTTCCACTAGGGGGCTGCTTATCCTAGTCACGTCTCAGCCCGTTTTCCTGCCACACGACTATGTGGGAGGAGCGACCCCTTCCCCTTAGTTCTGTCTTAGCCACCACGATGAGAAGATCCTCACTCATGAGCTCCATTAATTTTTAACATCAAATATTTTATTTGAAGAGAAAATGAATAAATTTGGAACATCTTCATTCCTCCTTACGTCTTGTGTGTTTTGAGGAGGTTCTGCCGCCCCTTCAGATTACTTCAGAGGGTATTGTTTCATGAGATATGCTGGATATGGTACCAAAATGGCCTACACTGAGCAGTAATTCCGACAGGCAGCTGTGTCAACTGCTGCAGTGGAGCATCTGCTCAGCTCTGAGATGCAAATAATCCAGCAAGCTATGGCCTCAGGCAGTGAAATCCTCTGCTGCTAAGAGGCGTAAAACAAGCTGTGATACCCAGACAGCAAAATTACCTGCCGCTAATGGATGTCCAACAAGCTCCACCCCCACCCCCAGCAGTTAAGTCATTTGCTGCAAGGAGGCATTCAGTGAGCTATGACCTCCAGCCAGTTAAGCCATCTGCCACTAAAGAGCATCCACCGAGCATCGATACTCCGTCAGTTGAGTTGCCTGCCATGAAGGAGTGCCCATCTTGGGCTGGATCAGTGAGATCAGATCCGATGGGTCAAAAGTACCATGCTCTGAAACCTCTTTTGGATCTGATACGTCCTTCGGATCTGAGACCTTTCTTGGAGCAGAGATCCTTCGGATCTGAGACCTCCCTCGGAGCCAAGACACTCCTTGGAATCTAGATCTCCTTTGGATCTGAGACCTCCCTCAGATCCATGACCTCCTCAGAACTGAGGCTTCCTCGAAACCAAAAACAGACACTCTTGCCCTGATGCAGGGCTCATTAGAGCCGATGATCATCTGCAGGCACTGAGGTTGAGAGGGTTGGCTTCAGTCAAACTGAGAGAGAGAGCTGCAGACAGAGATTAGAGCTGCGCTCTGCTGCAGGACCCTCCTAGATCCCTGTCACCACTATTGGATCTGAGAATTTTTCTCACTGGATTCGAGAGATCAGAGTCAACATCTGTCGGCTCTGCACCCATAGTCAAAACCGACACGATGCCTTCCCATTTGAGGATGCCATTGGTGATGTAGTGGTAAGCATAGCTACCCTCCAAGCAGTTGACCCGGGTTCGATTTCTGACCAATGCAAACAAAAATCCTCTTAAGTCCCATCACACGCTGCTGTGATTGGATCCAGAAAGGGTCCCTCACCTGACAGCAATATGGAACAGAGATCTATTTCCTTTTATGGGGATCTTTGAATGCTTTTATGGGGATCTTTGAATGCTTTGAATGCTCTGAGCAATTATTTACTAAGTCTAGGGCACAAGTCGTGGACTTGTTTCTCGTTAGATAAGAGGCCAAGGAACAAGCCCCTACTCAGATTCAATTTCTGTCATAGTCTCCTTATCCTCGGAAACCTGCTGAACTATCAGTGACATCTAATGTCTGGAACTCATGTATACGGTCAAAATTAATGCTTGACCATCTTGGGTGGAATGCCCTGCACTGTCTCCATTGGTTACAATGCATCAAATTCAACACCCAATACTATACTCCCCACCCCCCACCCCCCCGGTGAGTGCAGAGAACTTGATGGATTGGGCAAAAGCCAATATTCTGCCTCAGTTTTTAAATCTGCGTGTCGCTAAATAGATGACTGCCTTCCATATCTCACGGAGAAGCTGTCACCTTATATCACTGACCTCCCAGTGTGGAACTCTATGATTACTAACGGAAACTATAATGTTGTCTATACAGCAAATGAACTCAGGTAGACATGCTGTAGATGCCTCACCAGGAGTATGGCAGAAATGATGTTTTGGGTGCATTACTCCTGACTTAGATTCCCGGACTCCCCCCCCCCCCCACTGGTGACTAAGTTTGGAGTATATGACTCTGTTTGGGGGTACTTCCCTTCTTTTCTCACAATGATGAGAGGATTTCTCAGTAAAAAATAACTCTCTTGGGGTCACTAACACAACTTATCAGTGTTACAACATCTGTCTAGTTCACCACCATTACCTCAGGTGGGAAGAAGGGTTCTGATTAGTCCTAAAATCATTTTAGCACTCACAATCACAAGGACCATAGGGTTCTTCTTAAAGGTTTGACAACCTATTTTCCCTGAATGTAATCAGTGGCTTTTCCCCCAGGTCTTAGCCATAATGGACAATGACCACAATTTAGAGTTAAAAAAAAAATTGCTCTATGTATATTACTTGCTGCAGCTGCAAATAATTCCTCATTAGCATTAGAGAAAGGCATTTGCAGGGCTGGATCAACGGGGGGGGCAGGGGGGTAGTCTGCCCCTGGCGCTGCCAAAGAGGAGGCGCCGGGCGCAGCTGCCAGTTGCTGGGAGCACGCAGGCAGCAGCGCAGCTGTCCGCACCATTCACATGCCCCACAGGACAGGGGGCAGCTGGCTTGCCACGCACCCCCTGTCCTGCAGGGCAGGTGAATGGCAGCACGGGTGGCTGGGAGGCCACCCGTGCCATTCGCCTGCTCCGCAAGACGGGGTGGCCGGCTTGCTGCATGCCCACTGTGCTGCGGGGCAGGTGAATGGCAGCGCGGGTGGCTGGGAGGCCACCTGCGCCATTCACCTGCCCCGTAAGACAGGGCAGCCGGCCACCCCCTGTCCTGTGGGGCAGGCGAATGACGCAGGCGGCTTCTCAGCCACCTGCACTGCCTCCGCCAACTCTGTGGCACGCCAGGGCAGCTGGCGAGCCGCGTGGGTGGTATGCTTCTCCCCGTGTGATGACATCACGAAAGTGACATCATGCAGTGCTGGGCGTGTGCGCGCACACAGTGCGCGTGTGAGGAGCTGGACTTGGGTTGCCCTGGGCGCCAGCAACCCTAGATCCGCCCCTGGGCATTTGCCTTGGTTCCTCAAGGCAAAAGGGCATTCAGGGAACTCCAATTATGGCTCTTCTCCACATTTTTGTTAGTACATAAGAAAAATGTGGATGTTTTTAGCCTATACCAGATCTCAGACAGCTTGCTGTACTTAAAGTATCAAGGATAGATGTCTCTCTTAAAGGTTAATTTCTGGGTTGCTACCCTGGACTTTGGGAATGATTATTTCCATATCTCTATCAGGGATGTTTGCAGACATTAGCTATGATTCAAATACTGAAGCAGGGTATTCTCTCCACAGTTCTCCCTTTTTTTTTTCTTAACAACATCCAGAGTATTCACCAACTGCAAGGAACCAGCTTAGTCTGTCTTACAACCCTAGGCTGTTCTTTTTTCTACTGTATCTGAATGATTGGCTCGTTGCTGCACCATTTTTTTAGTTAATTGATGATTGAGGATGTGATATGATGCAGTATGTTTGGTGATTTTGGGGGGAAAGTCATAACTGGAGCCTACCTACAGTTTCATCTACAGTAGCTCAACGGTGGACTCCATGAGTACCCTGGCCATCCTGCCCCTGGGTAGGACTCAGACAAGTGACTCCAAATCGTCTGGAGCAGGCAGAGATTGCCAAGACAGATGTCGACTACCTTGTCAATGGTACCCCTTACCGTGTTAAATATGAAAATTTGCAAAAGTGGATTCTGACACATTTTCAGGTCATTACTCACATTTCTTTGTCCATAAATTTGTCCATCCCAAGACAAATCCTCAGTACCCTTGAAAGATGACAGACAATTAGTTTGTTCATGGATGTACCCTTTGATACAAGAAAGCATCATGCTGTTCTGACAACTGATGCTTCATTGCGGAGTTGGAGTGCACATTGTGATAATAATACTATATAAAGAATGAATGGTCCAGTGAAAGGACATTACATATTTATGTACTGGAATTCAGAGCCATACGTTAAGCTCTTGTTTCATCACAGATATGTGTTAGGGCAAAGATATTCAAGCCCAAACGGGCAATACCATGGCTATTGTTACCACAACAAGTGGGAATGCACAGCATCACTGACCCTTGGGCAAGACTAGGGTCTTCTGCGGTTGGGCAATTCCTAATGGAATTTCCATGCTCAGTGTCTGCATCTTGGGCTCAGACAACACCAGACCAAAGGAGTTGAACACTGTCTTAAGTTCCACTCATTAATGTTTGCAAGCAATATCAACTTGCAGCCAATATTTCTGCAGCAGGTAGTTGTGGATGTGAACAAGTTCACAACTAGCGTTAATGCCAAGGCATGAGTACTGTTGTTCTAGAACAGACAGCTATCCCCTCTCTTTGGAGGCATGTTCTTACATGTATGAGCAGGTTGCCTATTCTATGCATCCCGTCAATTTTTACTTAGTATGCAGACTCGTTTATGTCTTAGAAGGGACATTTCAAATCGTGTTCCCTTTTTTGGCCCAGGCAAATTGGGTTCTTAAGTTAAATTCTTAAGGGTTCTTGCTCGTTCTAATCAGAGGTACAGGTCACTTCCTCTGATACCGGGCACGAATCAACTGGGAACACTGTTTCCTCACGATTTGAGTTCCATGCAATTATTAGCATGATACACTTGACCCATTCTATGGTAATCTCCATACAAGTACTCCTGAACATTGGGACTTTCCACTTGGATGTTTTAAGACTCCAAATGGAAAGTTTCTTTCAGGGTAGATGTAGAGTAAGGGCATTATGGCTGAGAGTTGTCTTTTACTCTTGATATTTGAGTATCTATACACCCTGAACCCAGAAAGTTTTTTGCTACCCTGACTTTTAAGGTTCACCTATCTACCTTAGACTCTGTTCATGTTCAGATTAAGGGCAGACCTATGTCCTTTCATCCTAGTCTCGCCAATTCCTCAAAGGTATGCTCAAACTTTACTTTCCAGGGCCACCATAGGTCCCTCAGTGGTCCCTGTCCTTGGTACTGTTGCACCTTATGTTGGCATGTTCCAAGCCCTAGCCATTTGCACGTTGGAGCGTCTGCCATTGTGGGTGAGCTTTGTTGTGATATTACTGTAGTTTAGGAGAGCAGGTGACTTGTCAGCGATCAGGACTGAATTGCCCTTTGGGGCAAAATTTGGCAAAATTTCAGGAACATGGGGCTGTCCTCTGTCCAGACATCCATTTCTTACCAAGGTTTCTTGTTCTCTTTGGACTTATTTTAGAAATCACCCTGCCTGCATTTTACAAAACCCACAGTAGAGGACACAGAAAACATATTATGCATTCATGTTCAAAAGAGCTTTGTCATTTTTGTTTTAATTACGACAAGGATGTTTTTAATTCAGACTGCATCTGGTTGTGCGTTTTTTGAGCCCAGTCAAGGGTGAATGGATGTCAGCCCAGCTCATTGACAGATATGTGCTATTTATCATCCAGATGGCATACCAACATACTGCTTAAGGCCCCCTTCATCTGGGGGTTTTGCTTTACCGAATCTCTGGCTATTTCCTTAGTGTTTTCCACAAGAAGTACCTCTCTTTCATGTTTGTAAGGCAGTTCCTTGGCCACCATCGAGTGCCTTTGGTGGGCATTGCATTTTAGACATCAATTTCACACAGCATGCGGCAGTTTTGCATTCCTTGTTAAAAATAAAGGAATTTGCAAGATTGCTGACTGGTCATAGTCAGACATCTTTGTCTGACATTATACTCTAGAGGTCCACATCACATAGAACGTGGTGATAATTAGAGCAGTATTCCTGGCTATGTACGGTATCATATTAATAAGAGCAACTGGTTTCTCAGTTTCAGAGAAATCTTGAAAATGTGATGAGGACCTGGGCATCTTAGATACATGACAACCTTGATCACTTGTAATCACAACAAAATATTCTGTGGTAATAGCAATGCCATAATGCTCCCATCATATTCCATGTAGTTTTGTTTACTTTTCACATATTTCCTCTGAATGGTGTAATTTCTCCTTGCGGGAGTAATCTCCCCAGAGACACTTGGCTCATTTCCCCAGCATCCTTCTTTTCAAGCACTGATAAGGCCACACTTTTTCTAGCCTTGTTTGTGAAGTGCAGAGCTGACAGATCTTACTCTAATAACTGCACATGGGCCTTTAAATCTCCAGCTGATGCAGTAGAAGTTGTTCCTGGCTTCTCCTGCCCATTTCCAACCACAGCAGGGAGAATGGACAAAAGTGTGGGATGTCTTTTTTTCTTCCTTCAGCTGGAGTTTTAAAGGCTAATATTCAGTGTCACCCTGGATAGAACTAGCAACTATTCATGGGTGCATAAAATATACTTTGCAAGGTCAGTGCCTGGCGTGGAGCTGTTGGAAGGGAAGAAGCATGGCTGTGCATGTGTTGCTCTGTCTTGGTTCTGTTGGAGACAAAAGGTACTTCTTGAAGAGGCAGAGGAAGGGATGGATACACACCAACAGCTAAGAGGTCTCTTATTTTAGAGAGCATTTAAGAAAGCAAAATCTACCATCACAAGACCAAATTCAGAGATAATGCTGGCTGCTAAGTGTAAAACCGCCAGGTTTGGCGGGTGGAGAGGACTCTATCAGATAACTAAATTAAAAATTATTTTGAACAAGTCAAGCTTCGCAGACCTGATCAGGCTAGCCAAAGTGTTGATAATACTCATGTTCACAGTTCTTACTATCATGTGATGGATGGGAAGTTATTTTTTTTGCCTTGAGTGAGGAAGTACATTGACTGGGATACAATGGCATGTTTTCAGTACGCAGAACTAGATTTTTTACAGATAATAAATATTAAACTTACATTAGTTTGTTTTCCTATTAAAACTTTTTATAGATGCAGTTTTTGTCACGATTTTCTGTATTGAAGAAACATAACATCCACATATTAGCTGATCTAAGGAATCAATGTGAGCCCCACTAACTTATATTTACTTCCAAATGAAATGGTTCCTACTATGCTGTTATCTGCTAAATTGATGTATAGTGGCTAAGCAGTGTAATAATGCACATGTATAATTGCAGAACTAAACAGACTCTGCTTCTAGCTTTGCAGCCAACACCCATGACCACCCACGGGGCATGTTTGAAGCTTCAGGGTTTAGCTGACAAGTGCTATAATATTTGTTTCTGGCTGTAGTCCAGTTTTTTGCTGGAATTGCATTTGGAAAAGTTTGATATTTCTGGGATTTGTTTTCTAGCAACTTATTTAAAAAGAAGGAAGAGCATCTTTTTGGATCTGATAGCATATGTTTTATGTAAGATTTCTCAAGTAGCCAACAAAACCTGGCCTGTTCACGGCATACAGGTATTGGGATGTTGCCCGTTTGTTGTTCAGTAAAACAATGTTCCATCTCTTATTTCTGTTTTTTTGCACCCAGTGTTTGCCTTCTGGTCTCATTTCCCATTCCACTCATGTCTACTCCTAAATTTTTTCATTATCTTTGTGCATGCAAATTATCTTTGTCTTTGTCCAAGACATTTTTCTGAACTCCAAGAGTACCATCCTGAGACAAACAATCATATTCACATTCTAAGCCCCTTTGGTTACATGGTGGTTAGATTTGAATTCTGCTTCATATATGAGGACCTCAAACTAGCTCACTGCAGTTTATTTACTTGCTTACTGTTCTGGCATGTACAAAGCTGAACATAGCCGGGATGACCCTTTTCATGCTCAGAGAGCAGGGCTTGTTCATCCAATTACATTATGCTGTAGAGATGCTGTGAGCACTTCTGAAGGTCCATGTGACATTGGTGGCAAGACTGCATCAACAGTGTGCATAAACTTTGACTGGCAATCAGACCCGACTAAAAGTTACAGAACCTTCATCAGCTACAAATATATTTTGTGAAATTCCATCAATTGATTTCCTTTAGTGAATTAAAATTTGTGCTAAAAAAAAGCAACTTTATTGCATGAGTTAGTTAACTTAAAGTATCAACCACACTGCATGTTGTCATGATTCTCTTTTTCAGCCCAATGTAACTATTTATCATTTCCTTTCTAATGACATAGTTCTGATCATTGCACCTTTGTGTCCCTTTCCTGGTTTTTTTCACTATAATTACTGGCCATAGCTCTTTCTTGATCGCTTTTGTTTGTTTCTCCCTTTTACTTTCCACCCCCAATTTTATTTTATCACTTACTCACTTTTAGTTACCCCCCCCCATATTTCAGAATGACTATAGTGTTTTCTTAAATGAAAGCAGCTTTTACTTTTTAGTAATGTTAAGCACTCAACTATTAAATGTTAGTAAACCTACACTACTGCTGTATTTATATTGAAAGGCATTTGAAGTGTATTTTCTTGTCTACTAAAGAGCCATGATAAATTTGGGTGTTACAATTATAGATAGACAGACAGACAGACAGATAGATAGATAGATCTTGTGCTCCTTATGTAATCTGATGAATATTTCCTTTTTAATTACCTAGTCACGTTTTATTTTACCTATTTAAACACTCTTAACATTTTCCATAAATCTATAATTAGAAAAACAGCCCCGTTGGGGATCTGATAGGTTACTGAAAAGATTTTTATTTATTTAATTGTCAGACTTCTTCCTTTAGGAGAAGAGATAATGTTACAACAACAGTATAAACATACATAGCCTAGCCTGTGCTGATATGATAGGATGAATTTGTTTTATTTATTAAACATATTAGTGCCATTTCTATTAGAAATACCCAGCGTGTTTACAAGAGTATCCAATGAAGTATACAAAAGTAAGAGTGTATCAAAGCTGAATTATACTGACAAAGGCTTCAAATCTGTTCATACATGAGAGCAAGTGCCCTTGAACTGGGCCCATCTTTTTGTTCTTTCATTTTAGCAAAAGACAATTGAGGAAAGATGCTTGACATAATACTGCTATTATGTCCAGCGCCGGATCCAGGCGCGCGGACACCCGGGGCAAACCTTGCCTGGGCGCTCTGGGCGCGCAGAGTGCGCGCGCGCTCTGGGTGCTGCGTGATGATGTCACTTTTGTGACATCATCACGCAGGGCGGGAGCCATGCACGGCAAGCCGGCTGCTCCAGCGCCCGGTGAGCCATGGAACTGGCAGTGGTGCAGGCGTGCGCTGGGGCGGCTGGCTGGCTTGCCGCGCAGGACCTCCCAGCCCTGGGAGATGGCAAGCCAGCCAGCCGCCCCATCGGCGGGGCTGGTGAGGGTCTCCCAACCCTGCGCTCAGCCTCCCTGGCAGCTCGCAGCCGCGCCCGGCGCCCCCTCTTTGGCGGCGCCGGGGGCAGGCTACCCCCCCGCCCCCTCTCGATCCGGCCCTGATTATGTCAGGTGGATTTGGGAAGGCAGGGCAGAGAGCTATCTCTGGAAAAATAGCTACATACTGTAGAGTAAGCCTTGACAAATTTTCCTTGGCTTTACAAGCCACAAGGTGCCCAAGTGAAATTTCTAGATGCCATGGCACCCTAGAGCCTGGGATTTGCCAATCCCTGCTGTAGAAGTTGTATGGTAATTATAATTGCTACAGAATTGGGTATGTTCAAGTGTACAGTTTATATTTTGTTGGTGTTTGTATGGCTTATGACTTCGGCCGGAAAAGCAATAAACATATTATTATTATTATAATTGCTACAGCAATTGCAAACATTTAGTACGCTTCTATGGCAAGCAGCTATATTTTCTGAATGTTTTGCTTTGGTGCACATCTTGTACAAGATGATCTTTGGGAAATCCCTATTCTAGATCCATGTTCTGTAGAATGTTCTTATCTGTTGCTTGGCATCCTCCATGATTGTTGAGAGTTTCAGTGCTTTAGAGAGATGGCATACTGGATTGCTTTGTGTTCTGCCTGTTAGAATTTGCCTGAAGTAATTGATAATAAGTAGAATTTTTTGTCACAGTTCCATCTCAGGAACAGAAGCTACTCTGCTTTTTGCACATTATCATAGCATGCATCTAGCTTTACTGTTACAGGAGAATTTAATTTTTAAAAGGCATTTTATCTTCTCAAGTGCTTTTCACTTCTCTATGGAATAACCTGAACAGAATTGTTATAGTGCAGTAGATTATATAACATGGTCACCAGGTAATAGTTTCCTCTCTTATACATAAGCATCAAATCTGGTTTGCGTAGTAACAACCTTTCCTTTTATCCTGATTAGTGGTAACAATTAATTTGTACTCTTGTGCAACTATATATTAGGTCTCAAATACACAGACATTAATTTATGGCTTTACTCAAGGAGCCGTAACCGCAAATTCTAAACAGTAGTAGCAAACATTTCCAGTCCACAGAGTCTCTGTGCTAAAAAGTAGGTTCTAAACTTGCCTGGCCTTGTTGAGATTCAAATTGAATAAAGCCCAGAACTCCCTACTCAAGTTCTTTAAGACTCTTCTGGGCGCCTTTTACACATCTGAAAATTGATTTCTTTTTAAACTGTTTAAAAGAAAGCCTCAGGGCTTTGCAGCCTATATTAAAAAAATGAAATTTCTTCCTGTCTTGAAGCAGCGCAAATAGTCAATACAAAATTGACAAATGATCTTTTAAGTATATCCATTGAATCCATTCTCTTCAGGCCCCTGTATAAGACACTTCATCAAAAACACCATCATCTTGATGATACATTGCAGAAGAAACAAGATGAAAATCAGATAACCCACTTTCTCCCCTCCCTAGTAATTACTGTTACAGAGTACCGTGATGATTGGGATAAGCTGATAACAGCAAGAATATGTTAAGAGAAAAAAAAGTTAGGCTTGCTTTCTGTTCTTGCTACTAATGTCATTAGGTTTAATATACTTTAAAAAGGAAGAAATGCAAGCGGTGAATCCAAAATTTGTTTTCTCCTGGTGGAAGGCACTTCTACAAATCAAAGGGAAATTTCCTGCATCTCTGTTCATGTCGTAAGCTGTGGAATTCCCTGAAATGCTCTCTTGGAAGAAAGGGGACTCTCTAGAACAGCAGGAGTTGTAATGGAAGGGAAGAACGGGCAAAAACTATATTGTTTAAAACAGTGTTAACCCTCTCCAGAAATCTGATTGGGAAATGAATGTTTCCCCCTTCTGCTGGTAGAAATTGGCCTTTGGATTCAATCAAGTATTTTGTGTTACGAGTGTATGTTGCATAGTCGTAGAAGTCAGGCATAATTGGTGTAATTTTCCAGATTTCCGTGTGTATCTTTCCTTTATAAATTAAACCCAGATTGGGTGTGGGGGGGAAATTGCAGGAAGGAGATGAAATATATTTCTTTTTTGCTGTCAATATATGTTGGATAGAGATAGTGAGGTTTCTTTGTTAGGTTTCTGCTTTTGAATTTATTAGCTATAGTTTGAGTGAATCCCCCTTAAAAAGGGCAGTCTGTATTAAAAAATTATTTAAAACTTTGTGTTAGGGAAATGAGTTGTTCATGCGAAGTCAGAGATTGTTCCCACTTTATTTATCAATATGTCCAATTCTCAACATGACCAAATCTGTGAATACTTAAACCCAGAGACAGGAGCTATGAGCAGACAAGACAGATCTTTTTACAATCCTGAGAAAAGCCCCAGGTTTGCAGAAAAAGCTGAAATATATAAAAAAATACATAGGGGTTAAGATCAGCAAAAATAGTAGCAGTACCTGTAGTTTTAAAAAAACGATACCCTCTGTGGCCCTTTATTGCCAGTTGAAGCCTTGATTTCTGTCAAGAAAAAGCAGGGGAGGGGCAAAGCCCTTTCCAGGACTGTTCTGGCTTTTGAGAGACAACTCATTGCGGCCAAGTAGGGTTGCCAAGTCTTCTTGGTAACTGGGGGTGGGTGGGGGGTAGAAATGGGCATGAACCAAAATACGAACCAAAGTTCGTGATGAACTGGGCCGGTTCATGGTTTGTGAACCAGCTGTTCATCAGAGCCCATTTCTGACGAACCACCACAAACTTCAGGCTGGTTCATTTGGTTCGATTTTTGGTTCATCACTGCAGACAGACTGGCACCAATCAGTTTCCTAGGCAACGGGATGGACTACCTGCAGACCTTCTGCTGGCCTGGAAGTGGCCTTCTGCTGGCGCAGAAGTGACGATTTGCTGACCTGGATGTGACATTTTCACAAACCAAACGAACCAGTTCGTGAACCAGGGCAGGTTTGTGAAAGTTCGTGGTTTGTGAAATGTGATGAACCTTGAACCACACGGTTCATTTTTTTTCCAGTTCGTGCCCATCTCTGGCGGGGGGGGGGGGCTGTACTTACTAGGTTTCTTCTTTTTCACATGCATGTGCTTCTCATTGGCACATGATGACTGTGGGAGTGCTGCTATGCTTTGTGCGGGGGATATTTTTTAAAATTCAGCCTGTTTGAGGAACAGCACAGGAACACTCCCATGGCCAGCATGATGACGTCTCTTCAGGAAATGATATTGCAGCACCCAGCTGGCCTGTTTGCCACCTCCTGTCGATTTCCAGTGATCTTTGGGCAGAGGTGCAAACTGCCGGGAGTTTGCCTGCCATACTAGGAACTCTAGGGCCAAATCCAACAGCAACCACCAACTTGATACCATCCAACTAGCGTGACTCACCGAAGTCTGGCTATTCTTCCACAGCAGCCACCCCATATACAGTGGTTACAATCACAGAGTAAGATCTGGGAGACCCAGGTTCAAATCCCCACTCTGCTGTGGAATCTTGCTGGATAATCTTGGGCCCATCACATGCTCTCAGCCTAACCTACCAGCTAACAGGGTTGCTAAGATAAAGTGAAAGAGAATTATGTAAGCTGCTTTAGGTCCACATTGTGGAGAAAGGGCAAGGTATAAATCTAGTAAATATAGCTGAAGATGGTGGGGAGCAAATAAAAGGTAGGATGGTGAGTGGAAGGAGAGAAGGAAGCAGGGAAAGGTGATGATATGGGGGCTGCCAGGAGAATAAAAAGAAAAAAATAGTGTTGGGAAAGGGATACATGGAAAAGTGAAGCGTCCTTACAGTGTTCCTCGCTGTACAATTGGGCCTGGCCTGGCAGCCAACACTGTGCAACTAGGTCAAAATTTTCAGAGGAAGATGCTTCCAGGGGTTAGAGAAGAAGATGGGGGGGGGGATAAAGGTATGCTGGGCTGGTGGGTGGGAAGGAGAAATGGAAGCGGGGGAAAGTGAGGATACAGGGTCATTCAGGGAAGGGAAAGAGATCCTCCCTCGATGTCCTTGTGGGTCTCCCACATGTCAGTATATCTAATTGTCAATGTGGCCAGATGTGTGGATACTTACATCTGGAGACAAGCCATGAACAGACAAGACATATATTTCTAGAAGCCTAGAAAAGCTTCAGCCAACTTCGATGAACTCAGAGGCTTGATGAGAGTCATTCCGTGGGGGAGTGTGCTGGAAGGGAAAGGAGCGAATGAAGGGTGGGCCCTTCTCAAACACGAGCTTTTGCAAGCTCAAGCCCTCACTATCCCAGCAAGACAGAAACATGGTAAGGGCTCCGAGAAACCGATGTGGATGTACAGAGAGCTCCAGAATAAGCTAAAGGAGAAAAAGGAAATGTTCAGGAAATAGAGAGAAGGACAGACCTCTAAAGAGGAGTATATGAGAGTTACTAGGTACTGCAGATCAGCCATCAGAGAGGCCAAAGCTCAGTACGAGCTGGGTCTGGCCAGGAGGGCTTGCTACAATAAGAAAATCTTCTACAGATATGTGAGAAGGTACACACACAAGGTAAAAGAGGCAATTGGGCTGCTGTTGGGAATAGATGGAGAAACTCTGACGCAGGACAGAGAAAAAGCAGACAGGCTTAATGACTTTTTTGCCTCTGTTTTCTCCCTGAAGAACTCAGGCACATCTAGAGATAGTAGAAAATGTGGCAGGACACCTGAGTGGCTAATTGACATTGACAGAGAGGTTGTGGAGAGGCATCTGGCTGCACTGGATGAATACAAATCCCCTGGGCCGGATGGGGTGCACCCAAGAGTGCTGAAAGAACTTTCTAGAGAACTTACAGAACCCCTGTCCATCATCTTCAAGGCCTCCTGGAAGACAGGGGATGTGCCACGAGATTGGAGAAGGGAAAAAACAACAACACCAGGGAACCAATTCACAATAGTTGTATATTCTGTATATCATATGAAAGTGCAAAAGTGCAGTAGTGCAATTGTACAGTTAATAAATTCACAATACAAAAATACACAATATGGTCATATTCAGTACACCTATCATTGAAAAGTCTTTGTCGTCCGTACAGTTCATTACAGTCATTTAAAGTGCCAAGTGTCTTATTTTGATGGAAAGCCGAAGGTGGAGAGTCATAGAGAGGTGTTGTATCATTCACAGTCCAATAATTTAAATTATTCAAAAAACGCCGACGAGGATGTGCAGGCAAGTACCATTAACCCGTTTCGTGAGTAAAAACTCACTTCATCCTGGGCATGAAAGAATTCGGACTGGACACACAATTATAGTCTGCTATTGCTACTTTTCTCTTTTTTACATAGAAGCCACGTGTAAATCAATTATAGTCTGCTACTGCTACTTTTCTCTTAGAAGCTTCTGTTCTCGAATGATTTTATCCCATGAAGTAAATTGAGAGGAGTAGCAAACACCCAAGAAGATAGAATTAAATTTCAACGAGACCTAAATACTCTGGAGAAGTGGGCAGCTGTAAATAGGATGCAATTCAACAAAGACAAGTGCACAGTATTACATCTGGGCCACAAAAATGGGAAGCACAAATACTGGATAGGGGATACGCTTCTGGGCAGTAGTATATGTGAAAGGGATCTTGGGGTAAGAGTGGACTGTAAACTAAATATGAGCAGTCAGTGTGATGCGGTGGCAAAAAAGGCTAATTCAATCTTGGGTTGTATCAAAAGGGCCATAGCGTCGAAATCGTAGGAGGTCATAGCCCCTCTCTATACTTCCTTGGTCAGGCCGCACCTGGAGTACTGTGTGCAGTTCTAGAGGCCTCACTTCAAAAAGGATGTGGACAAGATCGAGAGGGTGCAGAGGAGAGCGACAAGGATGATCAGGGGTCTGGAGACTGAGCCCTATGAGGAAAGGCTGAGGGGCTTGGGAATGTTTAGTTTGGAGAAGAGGAGGTTGAGGGGGGACATGATTGCTCTCTTTAAATATTTGAAAGGCTGTCATTTGGAGGAGGGCAAGGAGCAGCTGTTCCAGTTGGCAGCAAAGAGTAGGACCCGAAGCAATGGGCTTAAATTACATGCACAAAGGTACCAGCTGGATATTAGGAAAAACTTTTTCACGGTCAAGTAGTTCAAAAGTGGAATCAGTTGCCTAGGGAGGTGGTGAGCTCCCCCTCACTGGCAGTTTTCAAGAAGATGCTGGATGAATACTTGTCAGAGATGCCTTAGGCTGATCCTGCACTGGGCAGGGGGTTGGACTAGATGGTCTGTATGGCCCCTTCCAACTCTATGATTCTATGATTGCAGAAAAGTCTGAAATCTAAAACTAACAAAAAAAACCTCCTTGGGGTTTAACCCCCCCCCCCAAATAATAGACGCAGCACTTGTAGCTTTAAAACACAAATCCCCTCTGTGGCCATTGCTAGGCAACTACAACGCTGTTGCCAGTTAAAGCCTTGGTTTCTGTCAGTAAAAGTTGGTATGGGGGGAAGGGCTGTTTTGTCCTTTGTGGGAAACAGATTCATCTAAGTCAGGCCCTGCTACATGTTTGCATGGAAATTTCATATACAAATGATCTTAGAGTACAATTTGGCATTCCCACCCATGCGCAGAGCACGCTTAGGCTGGGGGCTGGGCTTTGCCCCCTCCTGATCAGAGGGAGAGGCAAAATTTTCTTCATCTTCGTTCTTCTGTGCCTCCACACATGGGGACTGCGCAAGCGCAGGCCAGCCGCTGAAAAATTCTTCATCGCTTCTATAGCTCCGAAGGGGCCGTTTGTCGCGCGCCTCAGCGACCGTTTCCCGCCCAAACGGTCACATGTCCTTCCAGCGACCAACGGCCCCTTCCCTCAGTTCTCTTCTTGCCGCCGCTTGAAGTGAACGTCTGCTTCGCAGCTCTGTGCTTGTTAGTGATTGATTGATTGATTATTTGGTATTGACTTCGGACTTCGGACTTGACTATTCTTCTTCTGACTGATTTGGATCTTGACTGGACTTGGTAAATATAACCTCGGACTGTTTTGACGACGCCTTTTTGCCTGACCCTATTATGGCTTCTAAGGCCTTATTTAAGCACTGCGTTCAGTGCTACACAAAAATGGCCCAAACCGATGGCCATGATCTGTGTCTGTTTTGCCTGGGGGAGACCCACAACGTTCCGGCTTGCAAGGTCTGCCAAAAGTTTACTCACAAGGCCCGGCAGGAGCATCAGGCGCGCTTGAACTCCTCGTTGTGGCAGAAGGTGATGTCTGAGGGTACTCCTTTGCCCTCCCCCAAGGCTGGCCCTAGCCCCTCTGCTGAAAGGCATTCCTGAGCGGGCTCAGTGGCATCCACGAAGTCGGCGTCGAAATCTCGGCCAACGAGTGCTGCGGCGTCGAGAGCGGCCTCTCCAGCGCAGGGGCTGGTTAAATCGACCCAAGACGCGGCGTTGGCGCGCTCGGATCAGAGGAAGGATTCGGGATCGGAGCCAAAGAGAGTGGATCCAAGGCCATCGGTGGAACCGACAACGGTTACGGCGCCGAGGCCCCAGCTCGCCGCCAGGAAGTCGACCCCCAGGAAGGTGTTGGGTCCAAGGCCGGAGTCCAGCAAGAGGCCAGCCGCCGAGAGGGCTTCGGTTCCGAGGGCCTCTTCGGCGCCTCCTTCCAAAAAGCCGAAGAAGGCCAAGCATTGGCACTCTCGTTCCCCACGTCGGGCTTCTATGGAGGAGGTGTTGGTGGTGGTTCCACGCATGCCTTCCCCCCACCTGAACTCGCCGGTCAGACCAGCTCCAGAGGAGGTGCCGGATCCGGGGGCCTTCATTGTAGTCTCCAGCGATCGTTCCCCCATCACGGATCCGAGCCCGTCGGTCCGCCGTCGGAGCCGACCTTTGCCAGGGCCAGCGATTCCTATATCTCTGACGTCCTCCGTTCAGAGCCGGCGCCGTTCGGAGGCGGGGAGCGTCGGTTCCAGGCACTCCCTGGAGTCTCGGCACCGACAAACCTCATACATCCCTCCGGCCTACCATTGCCAGTGGAAAGGGGCCCCTGCCGGTTGTGAGTACTCGGAGCTGAGACCATCCACCTCGAGACAGAGTTGGCTGCCTCCACCCTTCCATGGAGAGGAGTCGGTGCCTGCGTCTGATGAGGAGGAAGCTGAGGACATCTGTGATTACAGATCTGAGTCGTGGTCGGAGCCATCCCCAGACGACAATGTGGCGCCCAGTACCAGCTCCCCTTATGAGGACCTTCGGATCTATGCAGACCAGATGGCACGCATGGCGAAGGCGTTGGAGATGGATATTTCCTCGGCCACACCGCAGACTAAAGACAAGCTCCTGCGCCGGATCTACGGAGACAACCCTGCTACGGTGGGCTTCCCCATGCTGGAGGGTGTGGAAGAGATTGTGGAGAAGGTGTGGAAGGTGCCCTTGGATCAGCCAGCTACATCTAAACGTATCGAACAGATGTACAAGATCAAGCAGGGCACCTGGCAATCGTTGGTCAAGCACCCTCCACCCTCCTCATTGATTGCTGAAGAGATCCAGCCTCGTCGGTCGGGTCCCTCTTCTGTACCCCCGGACAAAGAGGGCAGGAAGATCGATGCCCTGGGCAGGCGACAATATTCCATCTCCTCGTTGGGCCTCCCGATAGCCAACTACCAGACCATCATGGCTGGCTATCAATTATACCTCTGGGAGAAGCTGGCATCCTACGTTGGTGATTTGCCTGCTGACAAGAAGGCGGTGGTGTCCCTGCTGCAGACAGAAGCCATCCGTCTCTCCAAGCAGCAGATGAATGCTGGGAGCCATGCTGCCGACACTGATGCACGTGGAATGGCTTCAGCTGTGGTCCTCAGGCGTCATTCTTAGCTCCGGTCGACGGCTTTCCCACAGGAAGTGAGGACAAGGATCGAGGGCCTGCCCTTTGAAGGGGATTCTTTGTTCTCTACAACGACCGATGAGGCGCTCAAGAAAAAGAAGGAAGACAGGCAGACGGCCTGGTCGTTGGGATTGACCTCGTCAGACAGGTCTGCATCCAGGCCACGGTATACTGCAAGGTACAATCCGTACCAATATCAAGGCAGATACCAGCAGCGGGCCTATTACCAGCAGTACCCTGCCTCCTCTCAGCGCCACTTCGCTCCTGCTCAGCAGCCCAGGAGGCGTAAACCCTTCAAGGCTCGCACGTCACAGCCCCCGGCCCAGCAGAAAGATCAGCAGGGACTTGGGAGGCAGTACTGACGGGATGATCCAGCCTCATCCTTGAACTTTTCTGATAGGCTGAAGCCTTTCCTCTTTGACTGGGAGTCAATAACATCTGACTCATGGGTCTTAACTGGAATTCTTGGAATTGCCTAGCTGTAGCTCACCCCTAACGGCTGTAAATAATACCATGGCAGAACTGGATGCAGAAATAGTATCGCTCCTGGCCAAGGGTGCTATAGAAGAGATGGCTTATGACGAATCGGAGAAGGGCTTCTTTTCTCGGTTCTTCTTGGTCCCCAAAAAGGATGGGGATTTATGCCCCGTTCTAGATTTAAGAGGCCTTAATGCCTTTCTAAGGGTGACTAAGTTCAAAATGGTCACACTGTCTGTTGTAATCTCCTTGTTAAAGAAAGGGGATTGGTTTGCTGTCCTTGATTTGAAGGACGCTTATTTCCATGTGGGAATACGGGAGGAGCACAGGAAATACCTGAGCTTCGTTTACAAGCGAAGGGTGTTCCGTTATAAGGTGCTTCCCTTCGGCCTGTCCACGGCGCCACGAGTGTTTACCAAGTGTGTGGCCCCTGTGGTGTCCTTTCTTAGGGAAGAGGGCTGTACCATTTTTCCCTACCTCGATGATTGGCTCATCGTGGCTGATTCGGAGGCTAAGCTTTTGCAAGATGTGGAATTAGTACTGAGCACTTGCAAACGTTTGGGCCTGCTAATAAATTTTGGTAAATCAAAACTGGTGCTCAGCCGTAAGGTCTCCTATATTGGTGCAATTTTAGACTCTGTAGAGGGTAAAGCACTGTTCTCCCTTGAGAGGGCTAAGTCCCTGAAGGGTCTGGTATCCATGTTTAAAAGGAACCGGTTCCAATCCGTCCGCACCATCCAATGTTTATTGGGTCATATGGCAGCAGCCACCTCTGTGGTCCCCTTTGCTAGACTGCGTATGCGCCCACTTCAGAATTGGTTCGTGCGGAGGTATGATGCTATGCGCCACCCTCTGTCTCTCAAGCTGTCCATACCTAGGGTTATTCTATCCTCCCTTGACTGGTGGCTGTCTGATGACAACTTATTTAGAGGGACCCTATTTGGTTACCAGCATCCTGAGGTTACAGTGACCACTGATGCGTCCCTAAGAGGATGGGGTGCTTACTGTGGTGCTGTATGTGTACAAGATGTTTGGACAGAAAGGGAAAGGAACCTGCACATTAATGTACTTGAATTAAGAGCTATTCATTTTGCACTTGTGTCCTTTACAGCACTTCTACAGAACCGTCAGGTGTTGGTGCAAACGGACAACACGACTGCCATGTATTACCTAAACCAGCAAGGGGGCACAGCATCTATGATTCTCTGCAGGGAGGCCACGCTTGTTTGGCACTGGGCGATCCAGAATGGTGTGATGCTTCGGGCTATACACGTAGCGGGATCAGACAATGTTCGGGCAGATGCCCTGAGCAGGGTGCACATGTTGGACCACGAGTGGGAATTGAACGCAGAGTACATTGGGCCGATCTTTCGGATGTGGGGCCAACCGAACATAGATATGTTCACGACTTCAGCAAACACCAAGGCCCAAATATTTTGTTCAAGGGCAGGGAGTGACCCCCTCTCTATTGGGGATGCCTTCCAGTTTACGTGGGCCCACAGGTTGCACTATATGTTTCCACCATTCCCACTAATACCAAGGGTGCTGTGCAAAATAGAAAACGACAATGCAGATTGCATTCTGGTGGCACCCTTCTGGCCGAGACAAGTATGGTTCCTCAAACTTTTACAAATGTCCAATCGGACATATGTGAGTCTGCCTCCCCGGCAGGATCTCCTGCGGAACGGGAGCCTGTTCCACCACGAACCCAGAAAGCTGCACCTGTCGGTCTGGCAGATCCAACCCCGCCTGTAGTGTTTTCAGAGCAGGTGAAAAAAGTCTTGCTGAATGCAAGGAAGCCGTCCACTAGACGGGCCTATGAGGCTAAGTGGCGTAAGTTTGAGGCTTGGGCACTTGCTAAGGAAGTGGTGCCTGCCAGTAGCCCCCTGGGGCTAATATTTGACTACTTATGTCAGTTGAGGGACCAAGGGTTAAGAGTTACCTCCCTTAAGGTCCATATTGCGGCTATTTCCGCTTTTCATGATCGGGTAGACGGTAGCACAGTGTTCTCACACTGTAAATCTCGTCAGTTCCTGAAGGGGATGTTTAATCTTTACCCGCCTGTGTCCCCTCCTGTGCCTCAATGGTCCCTATCCCTGGTGCTGTCGAGGCTGATGTTGCCTCCCTTTGAGCCATTAGCCACATGCCCCTTGGACTTGTTGTCCTACAAGGTGGCGTTTTTGGTGGCTATAACGTCTGCCCGGAGGGTTAGTGAGTTGTCAGCGCTTAGGGCTGACCCACCTTTCCTTCTATTCCATAGTAATAGAGTGGTCCTGCGGCCATGCCTTAAGTTCCTGCCCAAGGTAGTGTCTGCTTTTCACCTGTTGCAGGAAATTACGCTGCCTGCGTTTTTTCCGCAGCCATCTTCCAAAGGGGAGAAGGCCCTTCATACCTTAGATCTAAGGAGGGCCTTGGCTTTTTACTTGGATAGGACAAGGGACTTCCGTAGTAGTCCTCACTTGTTTGTCTGTTTTGGGGCCAAGGACAAGGGTCACAGGGCATCTTCACAGACTCTGTCGCGGTGGATTGTGTCGGCCATTAGTAGGGCCTATGCTCTGGCCGGGGTGGTTTGCCCACTGGAGGTCAAAGCCCATTCCACGTGTTCTCAGGCTGCCTCATCGGTGCTCATCAGGGGTGTGCCTCTGGTTAATATCTGTAAGGCAGCTACGTGGTCCTCTGCTGACACTTTTGTTAAGCATTATGCTATGGATGTCAATGCAGAGCAAGAGGTTTCTGTAGCCAAAGCTGTCCTCCACTCCCTGTTTTCCTGAAAGGATGCTGGAGGGTATTATTGTACTAATTGACAATGACAATTTGTGTATATTTGTATATATGTATATATTTATTGAACAAGATAAATGTTATTGAACGTACAAGATTTATTTATTTCTTGGTTCTTGTACTAGGACTGATGATACATAATAAAATTGAGTTGGATTTCACCCCACCTTCCTTATTGTGTGAAGCTTGGTACTCTCCCATGTGTAGAGGCACAGAAGAACGAAGATGAAAACAGGGTTAACATACCTGTAACTTATGTTCATCGAGTTCTTCTGTGCTGACACACATCCCTCCCTCCTGACCCGCTGTGAATTCCAATGCAGAATAACATCAGGTATGATAACAATAATGAGAATGGTGATTTGAAAGGTTATGCCTATGATAGCGGCGGCAAGGGAGAACTGAGGGAAGGGGCCGTTGGTCGCTGGAAGGACATGTGACCGTTTGGGCGGGAAACGGTCGCTGAGGCACGCGACAAACGGCCCCTTCGGAGCTATAGAAGCGATGAAGAATTTTCCGGCGGCTGGCCTGCGCCTGCGCAGTCCCCATGTGTGTCAGCACAGAAGAACTCGATGAACATAAGTTACAGGTATGTTAACCCTGTTTTTCCTGGCATCCTGGCCTTCTAGGAAGGCAGAGTCAGGCTTTGGATAGGATGGCTCGGCCCCTTGGAGCCTTGCAGTCGGCTCAGCTTGCTTGGCTCACTCACTGCAGCCTATAGCAATGCAGGATTAGCTGGTTGCCAGGGCCAGGTAGGAATTTTTTCACTTTTTCCCAAATTGGCTCTTGGGAATGGGTGTTTCTCACCTACTTTGTATTGCTTCTGGGTTGTGGTAATTGGCAAAGGTGGAGCTGAACTGGTCACTGGCAGGTTAGATTGGGTAGACTGAGCGGGCTGGTGAGCACCCATTGGTGTAAAATTGGGGTCTGTCAGAAATCGACTGCCATGCTTTAAGACTGCCAGCTGAGAGGGCAGACTGTCTGTGGGACCACCTGTACAAGTCCTGCCCTCAAGGTCCTAGGAGTTTTAAGGGGGTCACCTGGCCTGACTAGGGTACAGCCATGCGTATGGATGTCTTGCACCTGAGGCGGTGGGTGACTCCCCCGGACAGGTTGAAGAGGAGGTCCAAGGTGACCACTTAGACCAGACCTGTACCACTAGTGATGCCCTTGCTGTAGCTTTGGTTACAGTTATCTTGTGTTAATTAATAAAGTGGCCCTTTAGTACCCAAGCCTTGTGTATGTCTCTTCATTCTGGATTGGGGGGGGGCAAGCAAAATTGGTATAAAGGTTTCTACTTTCTTCCCATGTTCCATAAATTCATTATATTTGATCATATGTGAACAAGGTTTGAAGGGGGAGGTGTCCATTTTTAGAAAATCTTGGCGGCTGATAGGTTTCTAGGAGATAAATGCAACTAAGTTCATTTTGAAATATTTCCTAACATTTATTTATTTATTCATGTATTTATTGGCCATCTTCAAAGACAGCCTTCCCAACATAAATCTTTGATCTTGTTAAATCTGTGAGCAGCCATTTGCCTCTTGGGCTGTATTTGGAGTCTAGCATAGCTGCTTTCTGCCTTTGGCCACAGTAAGTCTGACAAAAATTATCAGTTTCATTGTTCCATTACTTCAAAGTTAAAAGCAGATATTAAACCAAGTCAGAAAGATGTGAGACATTGACTTCCTGAGTAGAAGGATGGGGTGCAGAAAGAGGTAGAATGCAGGAAGGAGGCATCGGCACTTCCTTTAAGGTACCTGATCCTATCACTGAGAGAGGGATGAGTAAAAATAGTGAGTAGAATTGGAAAGAAATAGTAGATAACACCAGGTCACTGAAGCTAACATAAAAGTAAGAGCCTTTTGCATATGGAAAAATATTTGTAAGAATCCTCTTTTGACTCAAAGTTAATGGTGGATAATTCCCTTTTGCTTGCTTTGTCAGGCTGAGTTGTACGCTTAAGAGCCAGTTTGGTGTAGTGGTTAAGAGTGCAGGACTCTAATCTGGAGAGCTGGGTTTGATTCCCCAGTCCTCCACTTGAAGCCAGCTGGGTGACCTTGGGCTAGTCACAGTTCTCTGGAGCTCTCTCAGCCCCACCCACCTCACAGGGTGTTTTGTTGTGGGTATAATAGTAACATACTTCGTAAACCGCTCTGAGAGGGCATTAAGTTGTCCTGAAGGGTGGTATATAAATTGAATGCTGTTGTTGTTGCTATTAACAGCAAAGAGAACCACAAATCCATTGAAGTTGGTGTTATCCACAAAACTGTGATACTATTGAGTTGAATGGTTTTTGCCTTCCAAATTTTAGAGGTCAGTTCCGTGGACTGACAGCCTGTGTGTAATTTGAAGGAAGTTTGGTTGATTTCAGTGGACTTAGACTGGAGAAACTGGACTCTACATTGTGAAGCACTAAACTAATGTATCCAAACTGAAGTGCTGCTCATGGAACAGCACATTTCTTTCTCAACCTTCCATTATACCCCTAAAATGCTGAGGGTCAGGGGACCCCAAAAACAATGCTGGGGTAATGTGTAGTAGTAGGGGGTGAATCAGCAGAAAAACCACTTTTTAACCCTGGTGGAACTGTCCTGCCATTGGTGGAAAACAAGATTTAAATCCCACCCGTTACTGAATGTCATCTGAGGATGCCCACCACCGGCACCTCAGACTTGGCACTGCCCCCCAGGGAGACACAGAACCCCCCCTGCAGCTACCGAGAGGAACATACTGATGGCATCAGCAGCTGCCAGGGGTGTCCCCATCCAACAGCCTTGGGATATCGTCTCTCGCCCCAGCCACCCTCTGGCTGCCCTGACTCAAGAGCACATGAGGAAACTACTCCACAACCGGGACGAGCTGTCCCTGCCCAACCTGGTCTTGCCTCAGCACTCAGGGGCATGACCGTCTAGGCAGCGAGCCCTAGTGGCACTGAGGCCTCCAGCAGCCTTGCTGCCAAGGCACGCAGCCTGCACCTGTACCAGGCGGGCAGAGCCAGTGTGCCTCAGGTGTGCTGCCCCAATGCGATTGGAGAGTGCTGCCAAGCCGCCTCTTGTTGCCTGCCAGCCAGGCCAAGGGCCCATGGTCCAAAGCACCCCTCCCCCAGGGAAGCCATGCAGCTTCTCAGCGAGGTGGGGTAAGCTTTGGGTATTTTGCCGGCAACCACTAGCAGGCCAGAGACGGGTGGACCGATGCCTAGGCTCCGCTTTTGACAGACTAGGTTCCAACCATTAGCCATAGGATTAGCCTAGGGGGTGGGGATTGGGGGGTGCTGGGGGTGAGGGAAGGGATAAAAAGAGGGCTCTGAATGCAGACTGGGGATAAGGAGAGGGGAGAGAGCGAGCTGGTGAGCAGGTGAGCGAGCGAGCAGGTATCCAAGGCTAATCCCAGGGTTGAAGGTGAAGTGAACCTACCCCCACACTCCTGTATCTGAGGCATGCCCTTGGGGATCTGTGAGACGGAACAGCAGACAGCCCGAAGCCAGTCTCTGTACATCCGAAGGGCTTACGCAGTGATGGTATGAACTGAAAAAGTGGAGTTTAAGATGTAAAGAACAGCTGTATGAAGTTCTTTCCCCCAATATATTTTTATTAGTTTTCATTACAACTTAAACTAATAACAGATTACTCAAGATTTTACATACTTAATACATGTAAACAGGGCTTTTTTTCAGCTGGAACGTGGTGGAACGGAGTTTCAGCACCTCTTGAAAATGGTCACATGGCTGTGGCCCCGCCCCCTGATCTCCAGACACAGGGGCATTTAGATTGCCCTCTGTGCAATCTAAACTCCCCTCTGTCTGGAGATCAGGGGGCGGGGCCACAGCCATGTGACTATTTTTGCTGAGGGCAACTTACACTTTAAAAAACTCCCCCTTGTTCCAGCTGACCCGAAGTGATGTCATTGTGTGGTTCTGGGAGCGTGCGTGCACTTTGTTCACACGCATGTGGTACCAGGGGCACTACCTCCCACCAAGAGTTGCCCCCTGTGCCGGTAATCCACCGAGTTCCACCACCTCTTTTCCCAGAAAAAAGGCCCTGCATGTAAATACCATACATTTCAGTCCATCTCTTCTATACAATCATAGTTATATATTCCTTTCACTGCTATCCTCCTATTATTGCTGTAGGTCTACTTTGTTTAGTTCTAATACTCATTTTCCTTTCTCATTCTATCAGTTTGTGTCCTGCTAAATCATATTTAAGTTCTTATTTTGTATTTTCGTTCCATCTATCTATAGAGCATAGTCCATCATCATTTCCAGTTATGTCTATTTTATTTTCCCTTTTATTTATTCTGTTAGTGTATCCAGTTCTGTCAATATATTTTATCAGTTTTAATTCCAGCTTAATCTTGTACATGGCCGATCAAATCTTACATAGTTAATACATATTTATTCATTTTAATTCCAGCTTAATCTAGCATCTGATCGATCAGATCTTACATAATTAACATATTTATGCAGTATATTTCAGTCCATCTTTACCATTCAGTCACCTTTCATTACTATCAACCTATTGTTACTATAAGCCTACTTTATTTAGTTCTAGTACTTCTTTCCTTTTCTTGTTATTTTGGTTCCTATCTTAGTTAAATATATTTAAATTCTTATTTTATATTTCCATTCAATCCATCTGTCGAGTGGGGTGAAGTGGGGTCCACCTTCATTTCCAATCGTGTCTATTTTTCCTTTTTAAGTAATTGCATCATCATCCAATAATGAGGAGAGGACGTAATAGTCTCTTCTTTTCTGCTTCGTACTCCAGGGTGTCTCCTTGAATATCTTCACCTCATTCCCTTTTCTATTTGCAATTTTATCTCTCATTTCCCTTGATGTTATTTCTCTTATCCTTCTCTTTGTAAATCTCACATGTACCCCTCTTGGCAGTTTAATCTTCCTTTGAGAGTTTGGATTCACTCTGTAGGGAATGTCTGTTTCTTTTGGAAGTTCTCCATTTCCCCTTTTCAATATTGGTGCAGTCACCTCAAACGGTATCTCTCTCAGTACTCCCTCTTTATTTCCAGTTATATTTTGTTTCATTATGACTTCTTCTAAAGTTCTCTGTCTAATCTCCACCTTTTCCACCTTTTGATTTATTGTATCCATTCTTTCATCTACTTTGGGGATTCAACATGCCAAATCGGGCTTATCTTGCTTGTTTTCTTTCAGTTGTTCCTGGGATTCATCCACTTTTCCGTTTAGCTCTTTAATTTGTTCCGATACTTGTGCAATACTATTTTGCACCTGTGCTATATTTACTGCAAACATCGGTTGTAAGTTTTGTTGAAGATCTTTTAAGGCTTCTTGTATCAGCATTGTCCCTATAGATTTTGATTGCCCTGGAAAAAGGTTTTGGTTTTGTAATTTTACTCATTTTGAAGATTCTAGTGGTATATATTATTGTTGTTAACCCTTTAAGTTTTGTCTGTACAGCTAATGTACCCTCCTTATTTTTATATGTTCTTGTTGTATTACCTTGTCAAGCCTATCACACCTAAGCAATAATTTATATCATATTAACATTAATAACACCACAGTATCACCCAATTTGGAGGAAACTTATGGAGAGAAATACACAGTTTAGTCTAAACACTTACGCTATATAGAAATTATAAGCCAACTCTTTTCTTGTTTAACACAGTTTGACACAGGTAAACAGATTTAATTACCCAAACTCTCAGACCCCCCCCTTTCTTTCACCCTTTTTTCTTTCGAATGTGAGAGGAACATCAGCCACTTCTTCCCTTTTTAATCCAGTTGGCAGTTTCTGTCTTTGCTTAACTCCAAAGTGGGGAGAAACTTTCCCCAAACTCTTTCTCCAATCTGCCTCGTATACTCAGTTTATCCTCAGCCACTTTCGTTTTCAGCTCTCGGCCAAGTCTGTCCTGTCGCTTCACGCCGTAAGTACTGTCCTCCGCTCCCTTCCCCTTCCTTTATGTCTTTGATGAACTTTATATCTTAGTGAACTTTATTTTCTTTACTCAGCAGGAATTTTCCTTTTGCCTCCATAGCTTTGTAATTCCAAGCAGGTTGTTACTCTTCCTCTTTGCAAGCCTCTCCCATGCTTGAGACTCCCATCAGAAGCTGTTTCTTTGGGGGGGTGGGAATCCACCACACCATCCTTCTCTTTAATCCTTTCCGAAGGGCCGAGTCTTTATTTCCTTTCTATTGTCATGCACGGCTCTCTTTTATTTCGTAAACTTACAGCTTGTGTCTCACTGACCTCTCTTGTTTATAAGAAGATCACTCTTTGTAATCTGTCCGTCCCGGTACTCGCAGCTTGTTACCTGTAAAATGGCATCCACAGCGATCTGTGCTGTGAGGCAAACTCACAGAATTCGAACTCCAATGCCTGGAGTGAATCCTCGGTTAAGCCTCTTGCATTAGAGACCCCTCTCCATGGGGTCTCCCCAGAACTCAGGAATCCGAAGTCCCCAGACCACTGGGTTTCAGCTCTCCTTTGGAGACAAGCTCCTCAGAGCCGCCGACCTCGCTGCGCCGTAGCCTAGTTGTATGAAGTTTTAATGGTACAATCCCAGTAGAGCTGCTTCAGTTTGTTTTGTTGTTCAACTAACATTAAATACATTGTTAAACAGCTGAAGCAGGTCAGTAGCTTAATGAATACAGAAAGTAGTATGAATAATAAATATAGTAAAATAAGAGATTAATTGCTGTGTAGTATCTCCAGTACCGACTTCAAATCCCTACTAATTCAGCAACCTTGCTGGGGGTGGGGGGGTTGGACAAGGCATTAATTCTCAGCCTAACCTTTTATCATGGTTTATTTGCAGCTGAAATGAGAAAAATTCTGTAGACACTGAATGGAATCCTTGGAGTGAGGAAGGGAGTATATGTGACAATGCACAAATAAAATTCATATTAATGATTATTTCTTCTCTTTCTGTTAAGTGTAGTGGCCCAAAAGATAAGTCTAACCCTGTATTATAATTAAACTAGTATTTAAAATTCAATAGAAAAGTAACTTTTTGTCCATTCTGTTTATATGTAAATTGTTTTAGTTGAATTTAAAGTAAAAGACCATTGTGCATATATTAAAAGACCATTGCAGCTATATTAACTGATAGTTTTATCATGTTTGATTTTAGAGTGTTTATTCAATTTTTAATAGTTAAAATTATATTTTAAGAGAAAGGCATGTTTATTGCCAGTCTACGAACTGTAATGGTTACTATGCTATTTTCTTTCAGATAGAAGCATTATCATTTTAAAGCATGATTCCATTCTTAGAACAATTTTTATTTCTTGAATCTTTTTCCCTCCATGGGAGAAGTGAGAGTGGGAGAGAAGGAGCACAACCTCAGGAATTGAAACTTAACGTATTCAGAGTGTAAGAACTGAACACAAATTATTACCAGATCTCCCATACTTGGATTACTTTGGTTCAGAGGCAAAGTCTGCAAAAATCTCAGCCCTGAGGGTTTATGTTGCAAGATGTTCTAAACAAGTTAACATTCTCTGCATGGATGGGAGTACTTAAAAAGGATAGACTTTCATCCAGAAGCACTTAAAAGCATGTTTGAAGAAACTCTTGAAATGGAGATATATCTTGAAATGATCTTCTCATACCATATTGCTTTGTTCTCACCACAGTCCTGGTATTTTTATCCAGCATTGAACCTTTTAAAAGGTCTATTTCCACTGTGGTATGCTTCATTATAATAATATTGTTTTCTTCTACTGCATTTTATCAATACTGAACTTCATTTGGTTTGTAACTGTGGAATTGAGGAATTTGGGTGACCCTGGACAGTGACGAGGAGCAGCCATTACACTTCCCTCCTGTTAGAAAACTGCAAGTTGATATTGGTGTTGACTTCTCTTTCATTTTCAGAATTGGGCGGCTTTTTGATGGTACAGAGCCAATTGTTTTGGACAGTCTAAAGCAGCACTACTTCATCGACAGAGATGGCCAAATGTTTAGATATATTTTGAACTTTCTGCGAACATCAAAACTTCTTATACCTGATGATTTCAAGGTGAAACTTTATGCATTCTAATAACATTTTAAATGTTTACTGAAGAGGCAATTTGGGTAATGAAAACTAGCAAGCTGTGTTTGTTGGCTGTACTGATGGATGCCAGAGATGGGTTCAGAATTTGCCAAAGTAAAATTTACTTTGCATCAGCTATTGTCAAATGTTAAATATCATTGCATGTCAAATACCAAATACTGCAGAATATCATTTGCCCAATATCAAAAATTGAGGTCAAATATGATTATTTTATTTATTTTTAAATGTTTGTATGCCATCTTTCTACCCAAATAGGGACCCCAAGGCAGCAAATATTAAAATATTTTAAAAATTTAAAACAACACTTTTAAAAGTATAAAACAAATCAGTAAAAACTCATACAACACAAAGAACAGGGAGGAGGAACATTAACAGTTATTGGGGGTGCGCCCCAAAACTTGCTGGTGTAAAGCAGCAGTAGAATGGGGCAGATGAAATTCCCTGGGGAGGGAGTTCTAAAGGTTTGGTGCCATGATGAAAGCCCCTTCTTGAGTTACCACCAGTCTAGCCTCAGATGATGGGGGCACCCAAAGCAGGACCTCCAAAGATGACCATAGTGAACAGGTTGATCCATATGGGAGAAGGTAGTCCTTAAGGTATGCCATATAGGGCTTTAAAGGTCAATACCAACACCTTTAATGGGGCCTGGAAGAAAATTGGGAGTCAATATAGATGGAACAAGACTGGAGTGATATGGTACCTCCAACCCACTCCAGTCAGCTTTCTGGCCACAGCATTCTGTACAAACAGTAGCTTCTAGACAATCTTCAAGGGTAGCCTGACGTAGAAACCATTTTAGTAATCTAATCAAGATGTTGCTAGGGCATGCACCACAGTGACAACATCTTTACTGCCTAGGAAGGGCTGCAGCTGGTTCATTTGACAAAGCTGTTGAAAGGCACAGCTGGCAACTGCTGCCACTTGTTTATGCAACAAGAAACCAGCAGCACCCCCCAAGCTACGAATCTGCTCCTTTAGGGGGGTGCAACCCCATCTAGAAGAAGAGAGAACTCATTTCATGGCTCAGGCCTCCCCATCCCCCAGTAACACCTCTGTCTTGTCAAGATTAAATTTTAGCTTGTTAGCCCTCAGTTACTCCAAAACTGCCTCCAGGAACTTGTTCACAGTTTTCGCAGCTTCTATCTGCTGGTAGTACAAGATAGAGCTGAGTGTCATCCACATATTGGTGGCAACTCAGCACAAATCTGCGGACGACCTCTCCCAGTGGCTTTACATAGATTATGAAAAGTATGAGGGAAAAGATGGAACCTTGAGGTATCCTGTAGGCCAGAGGCCAAGAGTGGAGCAGCAGCCCCCCAGCACCATACTCTGAAACATACCCTTAAAGTAGAACTGGAACCACTACAAAACACAGCCTCCCAATCTCCAACTCCAAAAGGCAGTCCAGAAGGATATAAAAAATGATGGTATAAAAAGCCACTATGAGGTCCAGGAGAATTAACAGGGTCACACTCCCTCTATCCATCTCCTGGCACATGTCATCTACCAGGAATACCAAGGCTGTTTCAGTCCCATAACCAGGCCTGAAAACAGATTGGAATGGATCCAAACAATCCACTTTATTCAGGAATAATGGTTTGTTAAACAGTAAGCATGGATACATCAATCTTTTAAAAGTGTGGAAAAAACAGAATACATACATACATTTTTGCCTAAATGTCATACTTCTTCATTATTATGAATGTTCTCTATTTAAACAGCTACCTTCTTTTGATAGTGCTTTCCTGCTTGTTAGGACTTCTGTCCTATTTTATTCTTTCTCTGGTATTGAAGTAATGCTTTGAAATCCATCAAAACCAATCTTTTCATATTCTTTGTTGATCTACACCTTCGTGTGATGTGCCCTAGCATGGTATTTGTTAGTATTCAGATGGGATTTGTTTTTATTCATATGGGATAGAGGTGGAACCATGAAAGAAGTGAAGAATTTCAAGATATTGTGTAATTGTTTTATTCCTGTTGCTTAAGGGCTATATTTTCAAGAAAGGGTTTATGTGAGCACTTCTAAAGACCCAGCCCAGGGGTATTTGAAACATCTGGACTTACTTACCTACACAGTAGGGAAACCTAAATGTGTTTCACTGATGAAATGTGCTCAAAGTCAGTTCATAGAGCTAAACTACAGTCTTAACAAAACTCTGTAGTACCAACTTGCCCTTCACAAGCATTCTTAGAGTAGACTGTTGTAAATGGCACTTTGTTTCTAAAAATATGTTATAAGCACATATGTCCTCTTGAGACTCAGCACCTGGTTCTCTGTTGCCCCTAATGGTTTTCTTTCCTGAAGGAAAGTCATATATTTTTTTAAAGTCTTCCTCTGTGTTTAGTCATTCAGTTTCGGTTTTGATGCAGGTAAAATAAATGGAAACCTATGTCTTTGGTTTGTGGTAATATTGATCTACACAATAATATTAAATTTGGAAGACACCTTTAGTGTTCTGTAATAGCCAGAACTATTGAGACAAAAGATATCCTTGGTATTTGATCATCCAGCCAGCTCTTGGAAAAAGTCCAGAGAATTACATTTTGCAAAGTTTTCTAAGCAGCATAGCCCATATCCACTCTGTTTTTAGTAGTTAGAGGCATTTGTCTGTTTTTATGAGAACGGCATTTTTTCCCACCACCACCTTCCTCTTGCTTCCGTTTTCTGTTCCCTTATATCATACATATTGTGTGGTATCAAAGGTAGTTTTCTGGAAGGAGGACACGATTCTTTTTCCCGTTTACCTCTTTCATTGCAGACCCCCAAGATGCCCCTCGCACTGTTCTTGAGGGCCCTCTATGCCCCAAGAAGCGCAGTTTAGGCAGCACAATGGGCTGCATTGCGGGGGCGGGGGGAGCAGGAAAGTTCCAACAGATGTGACTTCTGTTGGGGGAAAATTACTTTTGGATCCAACCATATTTATTTATTTAGACAGTTTCTGGGCCACTTTTCCAGGCATCCCGTTTGAGGGAGTTTACAAACATAATAAAAACAAAAACAGCATAAAAGTTGTAACTATTAAAAACCAAGCAAAGCATAAAACAGCCTAAAACATATAGTAACATAAAATTAATATAAAATACTACACAGGCTAGAAGTAGACTGTAATTTAAACCCTTTTTCTTCTGGCTGTGTTTGATTTCTTTCTAGTTTGCTATTATCTTCATTAAATGTAAACCTGATCTCTTCTACAGCTCATTAATGTAATAATACTTGTATCCCGTCCTTTCTTCAACACATTCAGAATAGCATGCACGGAATCCTCATGTATGTTAGGGCTATAAGATGGCAATTCACTCAAGATCATCCAGTTTGCTCCATGGGCGGGTAAGGCATTGAAGCCAATTCTTCATTGTCTGTCTTTGTGCAGTCTCACATGGGACTGTGCATGTGCAGGCCTGCCAATCAGTGAGGTTTTCAAGCTAAAATCCACTAGGAGGCGCACGTCTTTCCAGTGTGCATATGTAGTTTCCTGCTGAATATGTAACTAGGAGATGGCGCCCCCTTACTCTCAGTTCCTTCTTTGCCAACAACCAAGGAGGTTCTTGCTATTGCTCTGCTTTTCGACCTATGACGTGAACATAAGAACAGGAGAAGTGAGAAAAATGGCTGAAAAAGCCTTATTTAAATGACGCATTACATGTCTCACAAAAATGACTAAAATGGATGGGCACTCCATTTGTCTAGAATGCCTGGGGGAGGGGCACAATGTTCAGGCCTGTGAACATTGCTGCAAGTTTATCTTGAAGGCCAGAGCCAAGAGAACCACAAGGCTTAAAGCGCTCCTCTGAGAAAAGGATACAAGAGCCTCGGATGTTCCCAAGATTACGTTTCACTCTTCAGCTGGAAGTGGGGATCGGTCTGTGGTGCCAACTCAGACATCGACGTTGAGAGCCAAATCCCCTGCTTGGATCCAGTGCTCCCCAACTCAGTCAGTCACATCAGATCCAACAGTTTTGGATCCTACGGCTCAGAGTTGACAGTGACAGCAGACACTAGAGACTCAGAGACTCACGGAGGTCTCTCGGATCCAACGGGCACCATCAGTATTGCCATCAAGATCAGAACCAGCTTCAGCACCGAAACAAAACAAAACACAACGAAACAAAAGAAAAGGCATATGGAACCAAGTGAGATCATCATGATTGTTGTTGTAGGTTTTCCGGGCTGTATTCCCGGTGACATTGAGAGATCTCTGTCTTTTGGTGCTACACCTCTGAAGATGCCAGCCACAGCTGCTGGCGAAACGTCAGGAACTACAATGCCAAGACCACGGCAATGCAGCCCGGAAAACCCACAACAACCATCGTTCTCCGGCCGTGAAAGCCTTCGACAATACATCATCATGATTGATAGACCTCAAACACCGTCATTTCACTCAAGGTCCTCCTCCTCCTCCTCCTTGGCTGAGAAGGGAGAAATAGAGGAAGGGATTCCACCAGAGATGCTTTGGATGAAAGATCATGATGACAAGCAATCTTGTTGCTCTCATAAGTGTCAGACCTGGCCACAGTGCAATCCACTTTGAGGATATGGACTCAAATTGGGTGAGCCTTACTGGACCCACTCCATAACATCTGCTTTTGAGTGCTGTGACCAACCAAGGGGATCTAGAATGCAATATAAGATCCCAAGATCTTCTATGTCTTACCAGCTCTCTGAGCCTGACCAACAAGAAAGGAACCCCAGTCCTACATCCGACCCCTCGCCTGATGAGGCCATGATGGGAGCAAGACAGGTCTCTTCAACAGAGTATTACAGTTTGTATGTGGAACAGATAATCAGAATGGCATGGTCTCTTGATATAGAAATATCAGCAGTGGTCCCAAAGCCCAAGGGCAATATCTTGCAACACCAATATTCAGGGATCCCAGCCAATGTAGCTTTCCCTGTTATTGAGAGTTTCATTGAATTCATTAACTCAGTCTGTGAGAAACCAGCATCAGCCCAAGCAACCTCCAAGAAATCTGAAGGGCATTACAAAACTAGGGAAGATGTTTGCTCATTTTTATTTATGCACCCACTGCTGTCGTCATTGGTGACAGAAGAAATGTAAACGAGACCGTTACAGGGCTCCCACGCTGTTCCTTCAGATAAGGAAAGCAGAAAATTGGACACCCTTGACAGAAAGCTGTATTCCTCATCCTCACTGAATAGCAAAATAGCCAATTATATGGCTATCATGGAGGCCTACCACCAAGTATTCTTATGGAATCACATGACTACGTTTATTGAGAAGCTACCTGACGACCAAAAGACTCTAGCTAAGGTGATCTTAGAGGAAGCTCTGAAGTTATCCAAGCAACAAATCAATGCAAAATGGAACACGGTCTATGCCTCAGCAAGAGCTCTAACTTTGGTTATAGTGCTCAGGAGCAGGGGGTTTTTTTCAGCTGGAACGCGGTGGATCGGAGTTCCAGAACCACTTAAAAATGGTCACATGGCTGGTGGCCCTGCCCCCTGATCTCCAGGCAATCTAAACTCCCCTCTGTCTGGAGATCAGGGGGTGGGGCCACCAGCCATGTGACCATTTTCTCCTAGGGCAACCCACTGAGGTCCACCACCTCTTTTCCCAGAAAAAAAGTCCTGCTCAGGAGACATGCCTGGTTACACACAATGGCACTGCCACTCGAAACCAGGACCTGTCATTTGAGGGACAAACGTTATTTTCCTCCAAGACTTTCTTTTTCAGAAAAGAAAGGACAGCCCAACGTTACCAGTACTGTCCTCAGCAGTCCTGTAAGAACAAGCCTTACTGACACCAGCCATATCAACCGTATCCTCAGTACTCTCAGTAAAGACAGTCCCAATCACAACAGTGGCAAAACCAACGTAGACGGTCTACCAACAGACCTCGTCAAGGGCAATAAGCATCATTGG
Organism: Eublepharis macularius; assembly: GCF_028583425.1. Taxonomy (NCBI): domain Eukaryota; kingdom Metazoa; phylum Chordata; class Lepidosauria; order Squamata; family Eublepharidae; genus Eublepharis; species Eublepharis macularius. The sequence continues at coordinate 76,826,040 of NC_072796.1, read as the reverse complement.
GCAAAGAGTCTCAAGGCCAACAGAAGCAGTTCTGACTAGACAATGAACAGTCAGTCATTTTGGGGGACAGGTTGGCCAAATATTATGCAGCTTGGGCAGATATTACTTTAGATGCAAGGTTCAATATAAAGTTGAGTTTTCCTGTTACCAAACTAAGAGTCTTCCTGATTTTTCACAATATACTTTTTCTGACAAATTACAAACAGAATTGTCAGAATTACAAAAGAAAGGGGCCATACAGGAAGGAAGTACCTACCTGTGAGTCACATTGGGGTTTCTACTCCAGAATGTCCCTGGTGTACAAAAAAGATGGAGGTGTTAGACCCATACTGGACCTCAGGGGTCTAAATATGTTTATCCACATTTGGAAATTTAGAATGGTAACACTTAATATGGTGTTACAACTGATTCCACACAATGCCTAGTTTGCCGTTTTAGATTTGAAAGACGCATATTTTCTCATCTCTATATACTCATCCAACAGAAAATTTTTGAGGTTTATCTGCAATGGTAAAAATTTTCAATACCAGGTACTACCCTTTGGCCTATCCATGGCCCCAGGGGTCTTTACAAAATGTATGGCCATAGTGGTAGTATATTTGAGGAAAGAGGGATGTTATATTTACCCCTATCTAGATGATTGGCTCATCTCAGCCTCAGCTCAGGCAAGATGTTAGAAAGACATGTGGGCTTAGTAGTTGACGCTTGCAGGAAATTAGGATTAGTAGTACACTTTTAAAAATCTGCACTTATACCCTCTCAAAAGGCACAATTCATAGGAGCAGCTCTGGATAATATTGCTAATGAGGGCTTCTTACCTCAAGAAAGAGCAAATAGAATTATGAACCGGGTAAAAAAGGTCACACGCTGCAGATTTCAAACAGCCTTGACCATCCAGACTCTGTTAGGACTCATGGCCAATACTACAGTGGTCATACCAATGGCCAGATTACATATGCACAAGCTACAACTGTGGTTTTTATCTGTCCATGATTTTGAAACACAGGGACAGGATAAGAATACACAATCCCTAGGACAGTCCTTAAATTCCTGGGATGGTGAAGAGATGATAATAATCTGTTAGGGGGATGAATTTCGGCTCATCCCAGATAGACGTGACTATATCCCCGGATGCCTCTACATTAGGTTGGGGTGCCCACTGTGGTTCATTCAACACACACGGGAAATGGCTGAGACATGAAAAGAAACTACACATTAATGTTCTCGAACTGAGAGCTATTCATTATGCCTTTATCTCATTTGCAGATATTGTAAAACAGAAGAGGGTCCAGGTTCTGACAGACAACTGTACTGCTGTGTTCTGCCTGAACAAACAAGGGGGCACCACTTCCAGAGTGTTATGCGACAAGGCAATACTTATCTGGGAGTGGGCAATAGAACGAGGCACCACTATACAGGCTGTACACATACCAGGCACTACAAATGTAGTGGCAGACAAGCTAAGCAGGCTCAACACAAAGAACCACAGGTGGTCTTTAAAAATCACATACCTAGGATTCGGTTTCGTTTTCTCGGCCATGTCGGACGCTCCTCTCCGCAGGTCCGAGAGGAAGCGCCCGAGCAGCCTGACCGGGCGGCTGATCTGCGAAGATTAGCCCCCAGGACTCCCAGTGAGGGAGGCAGGGTCTGGGACGCGGCGGGAAGAGCCCCCTGAAAATCAATGCGGGGGTAAATTGCCATGGAATGCGGGCCATGGAAAACGGCAAAGAGCAGAACTAGGCGGAAGCCTGTAAGTAAGCGAATCCCTTCTGTTATTACAAGCGCACGCGGAGGAGTGGTGGGATCTGAAGCTAAGAAGGCTCGTTCTTCCCCCTTGCTGAGTTTCAGAATTTGGTCGGCGGTCCCCCCCCCCACTAAAATGGCAGCGAAAAAGCAGAGTCCCGCTTTGGGAAAGTCAATCTCGGCTGCCCTGCAGGGGAAAGGAGAGTCGCTTGAGGACTTGGTGAAGAGGTCGGTGATTGAAGCCATAAAGCCCTTTGTTGACAAGCTGAATGAAACAGATCAAAGGGTGGGCTTAATTGAGAGCGAAGTGAAAACCATTAAGGAAGCAGCGGGGGGGCAGAGAAGTCTGCTCGGGAAAATGCGTCACTCGTGAGGGCAACGAATAAAGAGTTAAAGCTGGTGGAGAACCAGCTGATCGGGCTACAAGTGGAACGAACACAGACAATTTTGCGCCTCCAGAATGTGAAAGAGGAGGAAAATGAGGATTTATGGGGTCTGGCCTCGGGACTATTGGCGACACCCGCAAGGGCAACTAAAGAAGAGGTAAAAAGTGCCATTTTGGAAGTCCGTCGGGCTTCTTCAAAATATGCAACGAAGCGTCAGCTGCCTCGCGAGATCATCATCGATTTTTCATCTAAGAGGATCCGAGACACTATCCTATACAACTCATACAATGCGGATCTGGACTTTCTGGGTAATAAAGTTAAGATACTGAAGGACGTCCCATTTTTAGTTCGGAAAAGAAGATTTAAGTATAAAAAGTTCGCAGCTCTTCTGAGGGAATGTGGAATAAAGTATAAATGGCTATTTCCGGAAGGTATCTGGTTTAGTTACAAAGATCAAGCTTACAAGATAATATCAGAAGATCAACTAAAGGATTTTGAGGACAAAAATCAAGAATTTCAGCAAGACACCAAGCAAGAAGAAAAGGATTTGAAGTCTGAAGGGGGGGGGAGGGAACGAGCACTGCGGTTGCAGTTGCTCAGAGAGAACTGCGTCCGAGGCCCGGGGGGGGGGGGAGGAAGACTTAATTTGGATTGTAATCTGTATTTTGCAAGGTCAACCACTCCATCAATATCTTACAAAGTTTTAATTTTTTAATAATGGCAGCATGAAGGGAAAGCATTATTTGTAGTGTAGTGTTGTTATATGTTGCTGTTTTTTTTCTTTCCTTCCCCTGCCCCCCTTCTTTCCCTCTGTATTGTTAGTTAATGTAGGTAATAAAAAAATAAAAAAATAAAAATCACATACCTAGATCAAGTATTCCAGATATGGGGATATCTGGAAATAGACTTGTTTGCAAAAGAAGGAATCAGAAAGCCTCAAGATTTTATTCCAGAGGAGGCCAGAACTCTTAAAAGTTAACCTAGAAGGGTCATCTCTTCTATGCCTTCCCCCCTATTCCCCTGGTCGCCAGAACAATCAGCAAAATTCAGAGGGACAAACCAAATATGACACCATACTGGCCCAGACAGCCATGGTTTCAGCATGTGATGCACCTGTCCAAGGGCTCACTGTTTCACTTCGTATCAGAAACAGACCTCCTCATCGACAGTATGATATCACGACCTACTCAGACTAAGACTGACAGTATGGCAAATAATAGGACAGGGAAACTCTTGGATAGAGTAACAGAGGTTATCCTCAACTCTAGAAAACACTAGAAAGTCATACACTTTTAAATGGGAAAAAATTGCTACTTGGGCCATACAGAAACGTCTAGACCCAATTGACTGCCAGTTATCAGACATATTAGAATTTTTACTATCACTCAAAGAGCAAGGTCTTTCTAATTCATCAATCAAGGTCTACTTAGCTTTCCACTATAGAATCGATGGGAAAATGTTTTTTTCACATAACACATTATTCCTTAGAGGCTTACAGAACTTATTCCCATCAACCCATCAAAGAAATTGTGCCTCAGTGGTCCCTACAATTGGTACTAGCTAAACTTATGTTACCACCTTTTGAGACACTAGCTAGTTATCCCTTCAGATATTTGTCTCTAAGTGTTTCTTTCTTAGTAACAGAAGGGTGAATGAATTAGCAGCCCTCAGATCTGACTCTTCCTTTCTCAAGGTGCATCAGGTTAAAGTGGTACTAAGACCTTGCCTCAAGTTTAGACTCAAGATTGTGTTTCAATTCCATTTGTCTCAAGACATAATACTACCGGTGTTTTTTCCTACACCTTCCACGATTTTTGAAAGGGCCCTACATACACTTGATGCATGTAGAGCAATATTGTTCTATTTAGAACACACAGCATCCTTTAGGAAAGACAAGCAACTCTTTATGTGTTATGCTGGGCTCTAGGAAAGGAAAGGCTGTTACGGCACAATCTATAGCAAGATGGGTAACACTAGCCATGAAAACATGCCACACAACAGCAAACTTACCTTGTCCCTTAGAGGTGAAGGCACACTCTACGAGATCCCAGGCTTCGTCCACAGCATTGATTAGAGGAGTCCCTCTATGTGACATCTGTAATGCAGCGACGTGGTCCTCATTGGACACCTTTGTGAAGCACTACACCCTGGATGTGATGGAGAGAATCAGCAGTTGGACAGGTTGTACTCCATTCACTCTTCCAATAAAAAAAACACTCACCTCCAGCGTAAGAAGCTTTTAGTCTCCCATGTGGGACTGCACAGAAAACAGACAATGAAAACAGAGTTGCACTTACCAGTAACTGTTGTTCATTGATGTCTTCTGTGCAAGCACACATACCCTCCCTCCTGCACCGCTGTAGCTCTTCAATACTTACCTGTTGGGCTGGTGGCTTAAGAGAAACTGAGGGTGAGGGGTTGCTGCTTCCCAGTAGCATATTCGGTGGGAAACTCTGCGCATGTGCACTGGAGAGACATGCACCCCCTAGTGGATTTTAGCTTGAAAACCTCACCGATCGGCAGGCCTACGCATGAGCAGTCCCATGTGTTCCTGCACAGAAGGCGTCAGTGAAGAACAGTTACTGGTAAGTGCAACTCTATTTTTCTGATCCTAGGCACATAATGATACTACATACCTGAAGCTAAGCATGTTTGAGTCTGGTCAGTACTTGGATGGAAAACCTCCTGGGAACAATATGTATACCTCCCCTTGAGTTCCATGACGGAAGAAAGGCAGATTGGAAATGATAATAAATAACGACCAAACCATACTAGCTCTCATTTCCAGCGATTTCATCAGTCCTTAAACCAGAGAGTGTATAGATTTACTTGGAACTTATCTAAATGTGGGCATATTTCAATATAGCCAAGTGCATTTTTGACTGAATTGCATATATATATTTTTTTTCCTTTTTCTTTTTAAGAAATAATGTTGAATTTTATTTATGTATGTTCATTAAAGTGTACCCAAAGATTGCTATGGCAATGTACACATTTTAAAAATGGAGATGCTCTAGCCTCTTGCTGAAATATTTAATAAGGAGAAAATGTACCTTTACTGTGTTGCGTAGTAACGTGTGCGCTGTGACTTGCATGTTTTTCAGGATTACAGTTTGTTATATGAAGAAGCAAAATATTTTCAGCTTCAGCCCATGCTGGGGGAAATGGAAAGGTGGAAACAAGATCGGGAGACAGGCCGATTTTCAAAGTCTTGCGAGTGCTTGGTTGTGCGAGTTGCTCCAGATCTCGGAGAAAGGATAACCATGAGTGGTGACAAGTCTTTGATAGAAGAAGTTTTCCCAGAAATTGGTGATGTGATGTGCAATTCTGTCAATGCAGGGTGGAATCATGATTCAACACATGTCATCAGATTTCCTTTAAATGGATATTGTCATCTTAATTCAGTTCAAGTAAGTAATCATTTAATATAATAATATATCATTAATATATAATATAAACCTTGCAACACACCTTTGCAGCAGTTAATATGGACCTGGTATGCGTGACCAAGACCTGGGTGAGGGAAGGTCATACAGTTGCTCTGGGAGAACTGACCCTTCCCCCCCGGGGTACTCAGTCCTCCATCTGTCTCGAACGGGAGGCTGGGGGGAGGGGTGGCAATCCTTACTCAAGAGGCTTTCTCCTTCAGGCTGCTTCTCATCCCTGAGATCTCTGGCATTGATTGTGTGGGACTAGTGTGGAGAGCTGAGGAAAGTTTGGCTATCTGTCTGGTGTACCCGACCACGCAGTGCATGAGCAGATACCTTGTTGCGCCTGCTGAAGGTGGTGGTGGGATGGGCTTTGGAGTACCCAAGGCTGATTGTGCTGAGGGACTTCAGTGTCCATGTTGACGACAATGCCTCTGTTCAGGCTGTGGACCTGGTGTTGGCCATGGCAGCACTAGGACTTTCCCAATTTGTATTGCCCCCCACACATTAAGCAGGCCACATGCTGGATCTGATCTTTGGGACAGGGTTGGATGTGGTTTTGGACATGATAGAGTCGGTGCCATAGTCAGACCACTCGGTCCTGAAGTCTCAGTTGGATATGCCACCCCACCCCCCTGCAAGGGCGATGAGCAAATTTATGCTTGCCCACGGAGACTTGTGAATCCGATTGGTTTCCAGAATGCTCTGCAGGAACCAATACTCCACGGCAGTTTGTTGGATGAGCTGGTGGAGGACTGGAAAGTCCAGCTGTCCGAAGCCATTGACAAAATTGCACCCCGTCACTCTCTTCGCCCCTGCAGCCGCCGAGCTCCTTGGTATACGGAGGAGCTGAGGCAGAAGAAATGGGAGCTAATGGCTTGAGTGCATGTGGCGGCGATCTCGTGACGAGGAGGCAAGAACATCCTCTAGGTCCTTTATGAAATCCTATGAGGTAGCAGTGAAAGCAGTAAAGAAGGAATTTTACGCAGCTTCCATTGCATCAGATAGCACCCGTCCACCAAAAGTATTTAATGTGTGCATCCATTTGTCTCCCTATTGGGAGGAGATTATCAGAAATGGAATTTGAATATCAGCTGTGAGGCTTTTGCAAGCTTTTTTGCTGACAGAATCTGGTTTCTCCACCACGATTTACTGGCCACGCTTGATACAGTACATGAACTAGAGGCCTCTTGGCCGTCTGCTGGGCCAATATTCGATCTTTCAGCCCACTCTCGGGGGAGGAGGTAGACAGGATTCTGCAGGTAGTGAGGCCCACCACATACCTCCTGGATCCGTGTCCATCATGGCTGGTGAAAGCCAGTGTCAATGGGCTACGGGACTCCTTGGAGGCTATTATCAACTTGTCCTTGGGCTCTGGGGGTTTTCCCGGGGTGCTAAAGGAGGCAGTGGTGAGGCCTCTCTTAAAGAAACCATCATTGGACCCCGCCGACCTGGTCAGTTACTGCAAAGTTTTGAACCTTCCGTTTCTGGGTAAGGTGATTGAGCGGGCGGCAAAGAGACAGCTGCATAGTTTCCTGAAGGACACCTTGGCCCTGGATCCATTCCAGTCGAGGTTTTGCCCTGGACACAGGACGGAGACACTGCTGGTCGCCCTCAAAGATGATATTCGTAGACACCTGGATTGAGGTGGATCAGTGCTGCTGATATTAGATCTTTCGGCAGCGTTCGATACAGTCGACTACGATCTTTTGACCCATCGCCTCGCCAATGTGGGGATACAGGGGATGACTTGTCTCCTTTCTCCATGGTCAGGGACAGAGGGTGGCACTGGGGGAGAAATTGTCATCTTGTCGACCGTTGGGTTGTGGTGTGCCGCTGGAGGCAATACTCTCCCCATTATTATTTAACATCTACATGTGCTCCCTCGCCCAGTTGGTGTCACCAGTATGCTGACGACACCCAGTTATATCTGCTGATGGACAGCCAGCCTCGCTCGGCCCCAGATGTCTTGGAGCATGCTTTTGAAGCTGTGACTGGATGGCCGAAGCAGAGTCAGCTGAAATTAAATCTCACGAAGACAGAGATCCTGTACTTGAGTTGCGGAGGCGTGGGTTCGAGACCTCAGCTTCCTGCTCTCGACGGAGTGGTACTTACACCAGCTCCAAGGGTCAGGAGTCTGGAGGTGACCCTAGATGCCTCTTTGAAAATGGAGGCTCAGGTTGCCACAGTTGCCAGGTCTTCTTTTTTCCATCTTCGACAGACCAGGCAGCTTTCTCCCTATCTTTCGACCCGCGACTAGACTACAGTGTTCCAGGCAATGGTCACCTCTAGGTTAGACTACTGTAACATGCTCTACGCAGGGCTTCCCTTGAGTCTGATTCGGTGGTTACAGCTGATCCAAAATGCAGCAGCGCGTGTCATCACCGGAGTACCTAGTAGTGCACATATAACCCCGGTGCTGCACCAGCTGTATTGGTTACCTGTGGAGTACCAAACCAGATTCAAGGTTTTGGTACTAACCTATAAAGCCCTATGCGGACTGGGACCTGCGTATCTTCAGTACTGTCTCTCCCCATATGTGTCCCAGAGGACATTTGGATCTGGAGAAAAACAGCTATTAATGGTCCCTGGCCCCAGGGAGGCCCACCTAACATCGACCAGAGCCAGAGTCTTCTCAGTCCTGGCTCCAGCCTGGTGGAACACACTGTCTAATGAGACCAGGGCCCGGCAGGATTTGTTATCCTTCCGCTGGGCCTATAAGACAGCTGTTCAATCAGGTGTATGGTTGATACTGGGCAGGGCCCTCACCGGCCGAATTGAACAGGACCCTCCCTATCAGAGCACCCACCCCAAACAATTTTCTTCTTAATGTATTTTCAGTGACGGTTTGGGTGTTGGACTGAGTTGAATTATTTTTATACTGCTGCTTTTAAATATTTATATTTTACTCGTGGTTTTAAATTGTGTAAAATTTTTAGAGTCTATGAATGTAATCTGCCCTGAGCCTGCCGGTGCAGGGAAGACGGACTAGGAATTGAAAATAAATAAATTAATTAATATAACAATTTATAGGCAGACTGGTAAATGTTTGAATCAAGGTTTTTTCCCCTTAACTTGATGTTGTATTGGTAAAACCTGTTTAATTATCAATTTACAATCTTGTAACAGTCTTCTGAAATACCTGCTGAAGGATATTATTTCCCCCAAACATCTCTGTGGTATCTGAACTTTGCCTTTACTAGAAATGATGGGTGTACATTTCAGAATAATCCATCTGACTTGAACCAGAAGTTGAATCCAGGTTTTCTGGTTTCTAGACCAATGCTCAAACATAAGATTTTATCCCTGCCAACTCTTAGTTTAAAAAGAAGATTTTTACATGATTAGCAAAACAAGAGTGTTGACCTTTTGAAATGTGGAGACACTCTACCAACTAACTTTTAGAGATAAAAACAGGAAGAAAGGTGTGCAAGGAATTGCCCTCTTAGTGACTAGTTTACCTTTCCATTTATGTTTAAATATAAATACACCCAGACTGCTTTCTTGGAACTTCAGTTGTATTTTTCTGTTCATTACATTGGATCTAATTCCATGCTGTATACCTCTTCAGTGGACAACTGAGTAGGCAAATAATTCTGAGAACCCTATCTGTTTCTGAAGTTTTTAGACAATGTACCAGTTTCATTTTTTGTTCTCCCTTGATAATGTTTCTGTTTTATGACATGAAGAACCTTATATCATACCTTAAATGAATTGGATTAGCAACAACCTGTTACAAATAATCACTTGGGGATGTATATTTAAATACCTAGGTGTTAGACCGACATTAGACATTTAGGAAATTATTTATGGAATGACTTGTAGTGATTTCTCCCAGATGTCATTTTAGAACTGATAAAATGTCAGATGTGTTTTGTTTGGCTATCACATCCAGAACTTAAAATCTTTGTACATAACCCACAATTAACAGCTAGTAGGTCCAACAGTTGACACCTGTGCCAATTTACCCTACACCATTCCCAGAGCCTAGGGAAAGAGGTGACACCTGCATTCTATGCCTTGAATTATCTAGATATTATCTAGATTATCTAGATATTATCAGATTGCATACATAAATTTGTGGAGAAAGAATCCTGAACGAGATCTTGTCATCTCTAGTTAATGCTTATTGCCTGTGGTTTAAGCAGTTTCATCTTTAATAAAGTTTTTATGGGCTTTCATTTTATTTATTCTATTTTAATCAATGTATTTTAGGTTGCAGTGAACTAAAAACATTTAATATTAAAACAAATCTACAGACCTTTTAACCACAATTAAAACCTACCCCCATACCCTTTAATCTTGGCCACTAAATGTCCCTCTAAACAAGAGAAATAAATACAGAGCTTAGAATGATCTAGCTTTAATTCAGGCATTATGAGTATCTGTACTACAATTCACAATATTAAGATAAGAACTAGCCACAGTAAATCCACAGCTCAATAAAAGAATCTTTAGGTAATATGGAGTCAAAATGTGGTAACGGTAAGTAGCTAGGCCACGTTCTGCAATTTCTGCCTTGTGTCAGGGCAAAAATGGATGGATATTGTTCAAGGAATCAAGATAGCCACATACATGTCATTGCAGTCTAGTAGTGATTATTGGGAAGAGGTCAACAAAGGTTCTTTTTTTAATATATGAAACTAGAAATAAGGAAGTAGAAAACACAGTAAAAAGCAGTAAATGAAAACAAATGATACTACATAGCAAATTGATGTCAGCATGAGGCAATCAATTTACCATGTGCTATGTGTCATGTTCATGGTGCTATGTGTACACATGTTCATGGTTCTGTTAAACATGGATTTGAAGAACTATTTTTCCATGCCTTGTATCTCCTGTTAGAATCCAGGAGAATGGATACTGCATTGAATAGACCACTGGTAGACGTTTTGTCTGTCTGCTCTTAAAACAGTTTTCTCCTTGTTTTATTTTGCAGGTACTTGAGAGGTTACAACAAAGAGGGTTTGAAATTGTTGGCTCATGTGGAGGAGGGGTGGACTCTTCCCAGTTCAGTGAATATGTACTTAGGCGAGAACTCAGAAGGACATCTCGTTCATCCTCTGTCATTCGAATAAAACAAGAGCCTCTGGATTGAGGAAATTTGTTTTCTCATACAACAACAAAAAAGAGGACCCTTTTCATGTGCAGTTGGGACACAAAAGAGCCCTGGGGAAAAAAAAAACTGAATAAAGACATATTTATATTGAATATAGAGACCATACCTGTATTCATATGGAACCATTTGGAATACTAATAATAACCTCAAGGTGTAAAATATGTATATGTGAAAAGTTAGATAATGCAAAAAGAAAAAAAAACCCTTAAAATGGTAGATGAGGTTGGTGCTGTGATGGCCATTAAGTGTCCTAGGCCTTAGCTAGGCCTGATTTAACAATAAACAAGCCATTGCTGTAGGGGAAGACACAATTCCTTTTCATTTTCCATTGCCAACTAGCAATCTGCTTTTCAGTGTGTATATCTTAAATCAAGTTTGTTTGCAGATGTTTGTCATAGAGGTGACTGGGCACAACTTCATTCCATCCATGATATAACAGAGTTCATCAACTGGAATTTTAAATGTAGCTTGTACAGAAGTCATAAACTTCTGTCCACCTGACAAATGTGACCATTATTCTTGTTGGGTTTTTCTCCCTAAAGGTGCCAGAATTTATTATTAGTTGGTAGAGTTGCTCTGGTTTGAGTCCAGTGCTTTAGTATGTTTATTCCAATTTTATAATACATAAAATACAATAATTTCTGTTAAAATGTTCTGTTTAAGCCAACATTAGCCAAAAAATGTAAAATAAAAAAAATCAAAATTAGCTTTTAACTTGCTCTGTTATGCATTTGATATGTTCAGTAGACAATAAATGATGTTGAGTTCTGTGTGAAACAAAAATATGAAGGCATAAGAAAGTAAGTTAAAAATGATGTACTTTATCTTTAGTATGTCATAGCAACAGTTTGATGCACCTTATACTTTCCATCCAGACTTGGATTTTTTCCAGCCTTGCTTAATAATTTGACGTGGTCATTTTAGAGGAGCTTTTGAGTTCTGTATAATATTTTGTAAGTGATTAAATTGAAAATTGTACGACTTAACTTTTAACTGCTTCTAACACTAATGTCCCTGCTTAGGATATTCTCAGCAGTACCCATAAAGTCAGGCCTTGAATTTCACACTGAAACGTTTTCTCCCTCACGTTTTCAAGCTGTATTACTTTGCATAGTTGCACCCAAGTTATCCAAACTAGATGTGGCATTTTTAAGTGAGTTGGATCCATGGTTGCTGAACCCATTTCACTTTTCCTACAGAATCAAGACTTTGGGGGGGGGGGGTGCAGCTTCTGCATTTTGTACTGGGCAGTCTAATCCAATTAGTCTTCAGAAAGGTTCCTGATTTACAGCCTAAAGACTGTAACATAGTTCAGATGGGTTTTCACCATGCTTTACCAGCAACAACTTTTTTCTCATTCTGCCTAGTATGTTGGGTTGGAGCCTGTGAGGCTGTTTTGGTAGTGGAGATGCTTTTGTCCATCCAGTGGAAGGAGCCTTCCACTAACACAATAGCATCTTACATAAGGGGAAGCCACTTTCTGCTCGAAAAAAAAGCAGCTCTGCTAGCAGAACTGATCTATGGGACCCAGTCCTCTGCTTTTTTATTTTAGTTATCAGGGAGTTGCACCATAAAAATTTGGGTTCAGTGCCAGTTCAGGTTCAAAAGTGTGTTATTCAACTTTCCAGGTTATAGGGCTGTCAGGTCTCCTGCTATGGTAGCCCTCTTTGCCCACTGCCACTAAATAAATAAACCAGCAATATCAGCAGCATTGCTACGTCACTTCCTGGAAAAAACCAGAGTTTCCAGCAATTGCTAGAGTTGCCCTAGGACACTTCTGGGTTTTCCCTGCAAGTGATGTAGCAATGCCACCAACATTGTATCTCCCATGATCTCCCAACATTCCTGTTGGTTGCTAGGCTTGCCAAATTCGGTAATCATTTTGGACCAGTTACATATCAGAAAGAACACCACTCTATTTGCTTGCAATATTACTCTGTAAAATGGGCAGGGAAGTTTAAAATGGGGAGGGTTAGCTCAATACTTAAGTTTTAATCTGATTTTATTAATCAGTTTGTAACTTTGCCTGAGGTTTTCCTGAGTGACATGGATTTAAATTTTCATCTCTGGCAACTACTGAAGGAGACCTTTCTACCTAGGAGAAAATCACTGCATAGTACTTGCTTGGTTTAGAGGAGGGTGGGGGTGGCTATTTTGTAAACTTCTTAATCTCCTGATGCATAAACCTAGTTATTGAACTATATGCAATAACATAATATCACAGTTCTTTTTTCCCCCATGAGCTTTGGTTTTTACTAACATTACTTTGTCTGTGTTGTATATAATAAAACAGTTTCTGTATCATTAACTTGCAAGCCTTAATAAAAAAAGTAGAACAAGCAATATGCAATTATAGAAGGAAAATCTCCTCAAAGCCAGAGGTGAATTTTCGGCCTAGCCAGCCAGGAAGGCCTTGGGCAAAATAATGAAGTTATTTTAGTTTCAGGTTATTTTATTAATCAGCTTAAAACAGCTAGCCACCATCTTCCTCCACCCCTTTCCTCCTCTTTTCATAGCCTACCTTCCTTTTTAAATATTTAAATATCCCCTATCCCATCACTCTTTTTTTCTTTCAAGAAGCCCCACTATTGGCAAAAAGGGGAAAGAACTTCACCTGTTTTGATATGGTGTAATCTGCAAGGAGGAACCACTGTTAGAAGCTGCTAGGCTCAGTCAGTTCATTAATCCTCCACACTGAGGCCTTGTTTTTTCACAAGAATTGTGAGTGGACGAGCCTCTTCTTGAGCTCCAGGAGGCCTACCAATTTTTCCCTCTGTTCACTACTTTTCAGATGGTTCACTGGGAAATAGTTTCTCCAAATACAGCCAAAGCAGAGAGGAGGCCTTGCTAACCCTCAAAAGAATCTTCTGAATGCTTGATTGTTGAACAACTTATTTTGAACCTGTTGCCCTTTTTGTGTTTAAGAGTTCTGTTGACCTTCACAGCAACCAAGACATTTTGAGTCCGTTTCAGTTCACTGAAAAACCTTCCTGGACCAGTTTTTGTGTTCATGTTCATATTTGGTTCAACATCCTGATCCTAACAAAATTGTGTTGTCTTTTTTTTTTCCAGTTCAGGACCAACATGATTGTTTACATTAGTTTTGTCCAAGTTATTCCACCAACTTTATCTTGGGAAGAGATTTCAGAGTAGATGTATTACAGAAGGCTTAAATTGTTCATGGAATGATATTTTAATGCATAACATCCAATAACCTTTTCCCCCACTCCCTTATTCATCCCCCAAAGTACATTTTTATATGCAATATTGCATTCTATGACTACACACATTTTCTTTGTGGAACATGCCATTGAAACAATGGTGCAAACATCTCATTCCTTTTAGTAAGATTTGAAATGTAGAGTTCCATGTCTATATAATATACATCTAACCACAACAAATTAAAGTTTAAACCATGTTAGGTTAATTATGTATTGTTGCAGTGAGTACATGACAAGAAACAAGCCCCATTTAGAACTATTTGGTATGTTGATAGCAAGACAGTTTCATCTGATGTTGTCCTACAAAGCTAAGTTTATATAACAAATGCAATTTTGTTTATCTAATGTGGTACCCAACCAAAAATGGTTAAATTCTTTCTAAAGGATAAATTTTCAGTAACATCAATGTAGAGTTGCACTGAGAAAGGGGCTTAGGTAAATTTTGACTCAGTTCTATTGAACCGATGTATTTGAATTACAGTTAACTGCTTGGGGTTTTCAATAATGGCAATCTTGATGAAATAAACATGTTCATTTTTATTTTTTGCACTGAGGTAAAATGGAAGGAATTTAAATACTAGGAAATAAGCTTTAAAAATGTTGTTAGCCAGTGGGGAAATTTGCAAAATTAGAGAAAATACTATTTTAAAATCTTCTCTGTAACTAACATGCAGAGTTGCACAGTCGTCCCACTTACCTTTTTGAAAAAGTTGCAGGCTTGAGACCGGAAATAGAAAAGTGACTGAGGATCCCTAAAAAATGGCCTGTGCCCCAAATGTAGTACTCTTGTTGGGACTCTGCAAGCCATGCCTTGTTTTCAACTCTGCATTGAGAGAAGCACTGTGGCACTAACACTGTTGTAAGGTTTTTATGTTCTTTGTAAATGCTGCAACTTAACATTATTGTTGCTTTTTGTGTGTTGAATTTGATGAGGCCTGAGATTCTTGTTGGGTCATTCATTATACATTATATACTTGTTCAGTTATTGGAAGCAAAATTAGCATCTTACTCTTTTCCATATTTCTAAATGGATAATCATGTCACCAAATGTTCCTCTGTGAATGGAGTCAAAAATTATGGAGCTCTGGAATGTTAATGATGCTGTACCTTAGGTCATGGTCACGGAATCTGAAGTCGTGAACTGAATAAAGATGATAATGGAGGGGTAAACAAAATGTAGACTTGTAGGAGAAACAAATTAGCCCTATACAGAAAAAGCAGAATTTTTAATAATGTGTTTAATGTCATTTATTATTGATCATTAGATTCGAGCAATAAATATATTGAATAAGAAAAACAAAGAAAGCAAACAGTTCTCTTTTTACAGGTTGATAATATTGTGATGCACAGTAGTGATTTAACAACTTTTAAAGAACACAGCTGCATTTTATAAAAGCAGCTATTGCTGTATTTTACTGTGACGCATGAAAACATGAGAAGGAATGTTGGATAGCAGCATTATGTGCTCTGCTTGCCTGACAGTGGTAGCAAACCGATTACTGGGAACATACGTTGGCAATGTCATATGACATGCCATTTCTTTACAATAAAAATGCAGCTGAAGGTATGAATAAAATTGGATTCCAAATGCCAGTGGAGGCATTGTTGCTTGTACCAATTATCGATGCATTTTTACCAATACAAATACCTCTTTCTAGTCCCTTATTGTGTGCTCTGATTTTTCTCTCAGTATTGGACCACTATCCCAAGTAGAAACTTCGAAATTCTAGTTCCAAATGAGATTCTGATCATACTCTATTCTACAGATTTTTTTTTTGTCTGTCTGATAAGCTCATAACCGCTCCTGTATCTGTTCTGGATGAAGGATATTTGGACTGGATGAATGGGGGGAAACACAATAACAGGGAAGCAAGATGAAAAGCTGCCAAACTCTTCTGCGTTGTCTAGTTTGGCAGCATTTGTGATAGAGAATGACACTTCTGGACAGTGGCTAGAAGAGCTAGGCTCTGGTTATTAAGGGGGCCTCCAGCCAGAGTATCTCAGTGCTCAAATACTGTGCTCTTTTTGTAGCTGCTTTGCTCTTTGGTACCTCATTAATTTTGTGCTAAATCAGCATACCTGATGTTTTCAATCTGATTATTGTGTCAATATTTGTGTGATTAGAATGGATCGTATAATCCAAATTATCACTTGTAGTTGCTAACCATCATGTAGTTTGATATTTCCTCAAACTTGAAGTATGAGGCAGGATGGATTGGTTTAATCAATTTTTTCAACATTATTTAGATAACTCCTGAATATAGATTATTGATACAACCCTAATACTGGCTTAAAACCGAGCAGTTTATACAACATCAGATATGTAACAATATTTAAACACTTTCTAGAACCTTTCCTAAATGACTGAATTTTTTTGGTAGCATCATCACTAGGAGGTGCTGCTTCTTTCCAGTGTTCCTTTCCGCTTTATCTGCACTCCCCATCTCCTTTGTCATAAAACTGCCCTCCACAAAACTATAATAATCTCACCTCGAAGGAAGGGCTGGTGGTAGATACTGGGCAGATCAGAAATAAAAAGGTGCCCAGACCAACTGAGAACTATCCAGTGTGACTGGCCACTTTCTGTCCCCTCTCCCCATAGTAAGTTATAATACAAGGACATGAATTATTGCCCTCTGTGATGATTACTGGGCAACCTTTCCCACCTCAGGTTTTTTCATGAAGTAAAGAAGCTTTTCCATAAGCAAGTTCATAATGGGAACATAAATACTAATTTAAGAGATTATTAAGTTAGGATTTCATTTAAAACTAGGTTATTGCTAAAAGAAATTTATTCTAGCACAAACAAATTAAAATATATAAATATTAAAAATCCATTAGAGGGAGAGAGTACACCTTGTCAATTTTTATCTATCTTGTTTTTAAGTGTCTTAGACTAAGGCTTGGTGTTACATGTGGAAATGGATCTTGAAGTGTGGAGTCTCTAGTCTTATGATACCACTATTACAAAAATTCATGACTAAACTGGTCAACACTAATTTATTGCCTGATTGGGCTGATGATAGTTGGGACTAAGGGGTGGGGTTTTCTTTGTGTTGCCTGATTCTGGAATTTCCAGTTTAACTTTAGACTGAGGGCCAAGCTACAAGTGACGAATGACACTTGAACAGCAAGTGTATTTCTCCCTGTTTACTTGCCCTTCACTCAATCCACTTGCTGTTCAAGTGTCATTTGTCACTTGTAGCTTGGCCCTGATAAGCTCAAAAACAAAGGGGACCCCCGTGTTGTAACTTTAGACTGAAACAAATGGAATCTGCATTACTAACACTATACCCAAGGCCAGCAGATAACAGCTTGACTCTCCAAGTTAGTGTAGCTACTGGTGATTTAATTTTAAACCTAAACAGAGTCTGGGTTTTAATTTGCACCTAACCTCTAAACATCTCTGAACACACCTTCTTAAAACTATTTCAGTGTGTTTGTCTTATCCTGACCAGCTTGCCAAAGATGCATTCTGTCTAACTGGAAAAAAGGAGAATAAAAATCCCTCTCAACCCTACAATAATATTGACCTTTTTTTGTTATTATTTGTTTAGAAAACTAAAACCAATTACTTGTTTCTGTCATTCCTATCCTGGAGAATTCTATGTTATGAATTATTTCTATTGGACAACTGGTATTTGAATGCAGACATTCGTGCTGCCTGAGGTTTATTTACAGTGGAAATAAAACCAAGAAACCTTCAAGCGCCTCAGGCCAGTTGATTTCCTTAGACTTCAATGTGAGTGGTTTATTATTTCTTGAGGGACTGGAGGGATCACCAGTACCAAGATCAATACCATGCATTAAGGCTTTCTGTTATCTTTGGCTATTTCCTTACTGATCTATTTACCGAGGCCTCAAAACAAAACAAAAACTGGACATGTTGGATCAGATGTTCTATGTTTGAGACTGAAGAATCTTCCAAGGCTAGTTCACTATTGTGTTTGTGATATCAAAAGCCATGGGGGGATTGCAGATTTGGAGGGGAGTTGTTTCATACTTCCTATAAACTAACAGGTTGGATCCTACCAGTTTTTCTGTTGGCAAAAGTGGAGAAAGCAGCCCCTTTGGACCACTGAAAGGTTGATGCCAAGGATCATGGGACCCACAGGGGCAAAAACCACGTGCGGCATGATACAACAAGGCAAGATAGAGCAGAAAAGCTGGTAGGAGCCAACCCAACCTTTTTGTTTATATACTGACTAAGTACAAACATTGGCACTTTGATCTCATAATATGCAAAATGTTCAGGCTACTGAAAGAACCATTTGTGTTTTTAAATATAAAATGTTCTCAGAGGGAGAGAATTAGTGCACTGGAGCTCTGCAGTAATAATGAATTAAATGCTGTCCAAATGAATTCAATTAAATATAAATAAAAATTATTACCTATATAGCAATGCGTATGCAATGAACAATGTAAAATTAAGTAATGGAAAATACCATATTTAGTCTTTTCCATCATTTTAGGGTGGAACTTACACTTTACAGAAAGCATGGACTGTTGTCAAAAAATCTGCACCTTAAGTGCCCTCTTCCCCCTCCAAAATGTCCTACATATCTTATGTCCCGAGGTCATTGTTGCTAGCAGCAACAAGTGATGTGAAGTGGGGACAGGAAATACATACTGTATGACAGTAAAACTAAGCTACTGGAGACTAGACTACTGTAATGCACTCTACACAGGTATTCCCTCCTGTCTGAGGTCAGGAAGACTCCCATGCTTTTGGCAACTATGTAGAATAGTCTTGTTGAGAAGGGTATCGTTCATAAAGGTAATATGGCTTTATTATAATAGAATACTTCAGGAAACATTTCAAGGAATGGAACAAGGTTTGTGGTCTTTACTACTGTGTATGGTATGTGTTATCTGCTACTGTATGCATTAACTTGTTTTCAGTGCATTGTATTTCTACTTTAATACTTGTTTATAACATCACGTTTAATACTTCTGCTTTGTTCAGATTTGTACTTTTTTCAGATTTTGGCAATCTCAACCTTATTACACTGCTTATTTAATGCCTTATCCTATTGAATGATAGTTTGCAATGTATTATCAACCATCACCCTCCTTTATAAAAAAAAAATTTAAAGATCTGTGTTGCATTTTATTAGGAATGTTATTTCCTGGTTAAAAGACGGAATATATTCCCAACATTAATCTCAATAGAGTCCATATATATGCAGCATAAACATTGCATTCTTGAGATCTTTTTGTTTGAGAGCTGTTTTAGGACTAAACATTTTTTGTCCTGTAGATTTGTCATTAAAATGATTTTCTACATGTGTCTACGGGCTCCAGTTACATCCCAGTCACTGGGTAAGTATGTCAAAGTACTCTCTGGGTTGTAGCCTGGATGGGAGTGGAATGGAAAAATAAGGAGACACACACAGTCTGTTGCTTTTGTATAAACTGTCAACAACAACAAATGAATTCCTCTGTAATACAAAAAGGGTTCTGTATTACGATGTATGTTGGAATTAGTTTTCTGCAGGAAATATACACTACGCGATGTCAAGTCTTGTCTACCGAACACTAGCACTAGCAGCCCATGATTTATAGACACATGACATGTTAATTGTCTTTGCTTCACACATAGCACATGCATCCGGCCTGTTTAGTCTTCTTAGGCACTACTGTTCAATACACGCATCATTTTGGGGCATTCCTAGTAATTTGAAGTTGGGTGAGATACAAGCCATAATAAACTGCCTGCATTTGTACTTGGTGTCCTGCATTTTAATATACTATTTCCCCACCCCCACCCCCGAAGCACACGTTTTAATGTTTCTTTTAAAAAACATTATACTGTTCAATGTATAACAATGTCAGTAAGAAATACATTGGACCAACAGGCAAGTTCATTGCATCTTCAGGGAGATGTACAAATAGCAGCTTAAATGGAAACACTGCACCTTCTGGATGAAGCAAAGAGGTGACATTAAACAAATTTAGGGAAGCGTGACCCCAGAATGGAAATTAAAGTGACTCACCAAAGGCAGCAGAGCTGCTTTGATTATCTTGATAATGGCTTTCGTACCATAAGTAAAATTCACATGAGCCACGTAATGTGCTGTTGGTGAATACTTATTTAAAACAACAACAACAGGCAGTTCTAAATGCAAGCCTATCAGGTGTCTGAGTGAACAGGAAAAAAATAAAATGTGTATTTACTGAGCATTTAATTTAATAGCAAGGAGATTAATTTACATTCGCATTTCAACCTTCCTGTGCTTCACCATTTATGTCAATTTAGTCACAGTCCTAACTTTGGAAAAAAGATTTTTCAAGTGCTATTCTATTCAGAGCAGTGCTTATTGGCTTAGCTGAATATGTGATAGCATTACTTTTGCTTCTTTCTCTCTCTCTTTTTTTAACATGATTGTCCATAAACTGGTCTCTAACAATAAATAATCGGGTTAAGAATTAGCATAAGTACAAGTTTTTTTTAGGACATTAGAAATTTAGGAAAATGTGCCATTCTTAGGGTGTGACATGGCTTGGTATCAGTGCAGTTTTAACTGTTCTCAAGGTAGCTCTTAAATTGTGGAAAGTGTTTGGGAAGCAATATATGATTCACTTTGTAACAAATCCTGTAAAATATGTTATTCCTGTTTTTATAGATAGTTTCATTCTGCAGACTAAATAAAACCTTTTGTTCCTCTTTTATTGATCAGAAACTGAGACTGAGAAAAACTTACTCAAAGCCAACCAGTGAGTATCCTTGTTTTTATTTATTTTTGTTTGTTTTTATTTATTTTCATTTGTCTGTTTTGGGTTTTTTGCTCTGTTAAGGGCGGATGAGCAGTTTATATGAGATCCATGTTCAAAGCCTATTCAAGAAGCTATTCTTGAACCATTTTGGCTCAGAGATAAGACCACTACTACTACTACTACTACTACTACTACTACTACTACTACTACTACTAAAAAAAGAACATACTCTCCTAGTGCACTATTGATCATTAAAAGTTAAAGCCACAAAGCTTGCAGCATTATCAAGCAATATATACTAAATCCTGGAAGCATGGAAGATAACTGAAATGTAATCTACTGCATACAGCTCCGTCAGTGATGGATAGCGAAAGAGAAGCAGGACTAATGAAAAATTAATGAAAACAGTTAGTTCCATAAGAAAAATGATCTGTTTTCTTCCACTTTTGTATCGATTTTAACTGCCACTGTAATTGGAAGAGTATAATTTTGTCCTACGGTAAATCAGAGGGGGGCGGGTGTGAGAAAGGGAGCATGTAATTCTGACTATGTCGTTGACGTAGTTTTAGCTACACAAACAAAGCATTTTCCTTAGGATGTTAGGCCTCATGTGAATCTAGACTTAAAAGTATTTTTTTCCTGTTCAGGCAAACTGCCATATGTTTGCCTGAAGCCACTTACTGTACAAGCAGCAGAAACCAAGCATTTGGAAGGTAAATATGTAGAACAAAATAATGGAGACATTTATTCCATGTAGCATGTGGAGTTTTAACATGTCTTTGTGTACTCAGGATGGTTTCTGATTGGTGTTTTATAATAGCGTAAATATTCCCTCAAGCCACGGTTGAAAATGTTAACACCAGAGAGATGAGCATACACAGTAGAAACGCATGAAGGCCTCAAAGAGCTTGCAGGACCATTCCAATATATGTAGCCATTCAAAAGAGAAAGCAGTCCTAACAAACCTCTGGTTGTGTATTTCTGTATTAGATTGGAGAGGCCTTAGTAACACGATGTTCGAAGTTTACTAACCCCCTCCCCCCAATTTTTGTTATTCCTTGTACTTTTCTACTTTGTTTTTGCCTTAGTAACAAGAACCTTTTTATTTTTTGTGCATTCTCTGTTAAAATTATACCTGCTGCTCCTGAAAATTAGGTTATTTAGCACGTTCCTTACTTGCTTCATCAGTGCAGCTTTTGAATATATACGCTTTGACAATAGAAACAGAACAGAACTTTGCTAGCAAACACAATCTTGTGGTAAGTGGCAGCATGAATGACAAAACTTTACCTTCTGATGGATTAAATAGCACCCTTGAAATGTGGGCTTGGAGTTTTAACCCTATTCATAGGACAAAGAAATGAGGAGAGGTCATCTTCATGCTGTGTGTGTTTGGGTAGTTTTGTTTTTAACTAATTAAAAATAAATATTACAGTAACTCAATAGATGATATTCCACATGTTGCAACTATGGAAGCACAATAATGTCTTAATTTTATAATGCATTGCAAGAATCTGGCAATTTGTATCTAATTGTTTTATAACAATGCTACCAGCAACGGACATCACTTCCTGGGGAAACGACTGATAAAAACCTAGTTAAAATTCGCAATAAAGTTGCTGGTAATTAATTAATTAATTAATTAATTAATTAATTAATCACACCAGACAATTAATGCCTTCATCCCCACTAGCCACTTACAGTTTGAAACCCAGAAACCAACAAGGAGGATATATTTACAGCCTAAGCAGTTACACCATGTTAAGCCTATTTTCAACAGACTAGAAGGATGTGACTTCTACACCACTTTCTAAGTATCTGACCATAATTTACTCTTCTGCTTTAATTCAGTTATGAACTATTTCCCTAACGTCACTTGACTCTCCTGTCAAGGGCTTATTTCATCCTTGAAATCTCATGAAATAAAGGCTACTCTGCCCATTCAGTAAGACATCAGTATGAACACCTGTGCTTCAAAGCTCTGCTGGATATTATATTCTTGAGAACTTCCAAAGACAAAGTTCGTGATTGCCTGTGGTGTGGAAGAGGGTTGCCAGCTCCAGGTTGAGAAATACTTTAAGATTTGGGGGGTGTACCCTGGGAAAGGCAGGGTTTGGAGAGAGGAGGAGCTTCATCAGTGTATAATACCACATTCCAAAGCGGGATCATAGACCTCAATTTCTGAGGGGGGGCACAGGGCAGTCTTAGTGTTATGCTAGGTTAGGTTATGTTTCTGCAGGAAATGAGCTGACAGATGAACTTTCACCAGTGGTGTTAGCAGCACAAACTTCAGCACATATTTTTTTTTGCTTTTTTACAACAAATATTTCCATAGTGGTTGCAATAATCTGAATATCAGTCAAAGAAAGAAGAGTCTGTAAAATGGGAGGAAAGATGTCATGAACTCTGTCAATTAGACAATTGGATTAAATATTTCTGTATGAAAGGAAACACTTCCTCCCAGTCGCTCTTTTTCTTGCAACTATGCTATGAGATAGGTTAGGCTGAGAGTATGTGACTGGCCCAAGGTCACATAGTGAGCTTCATAGCTGAATGGGGATTTGAACACTGGTCTCCCCAGTCTTAGACCAACACTCTAACAACTATACCATTAACATACACAGTATGAATCTCCACATGAACCTCAGAATCCAAATAAATACTGGCTGTTCAGATATAAAGGAGCATTTGTTTGATTGAAGTAGGATATGGGGCAGCAGAATAACCTTAATTTCCATATTGGAGAAACCAGCTTTACATCTCTCCCCCTAAGTACAGATCCACAGACACAAACAAGGCTAAAGACAGAAATGTTTCCATCTCCTCCATCTCTTTTTCTATAAAGCTGGTTCCAGGATAGTAAAATCAACTTCTACCATTTAAGCCACACAAACACACAACTTCCAATATTTGGATAACAGGCTTTTGCACCTCCTCCAAACATACCAGGCTAAATATAAAATGGAAATATTTAATGGAAGACTTAGGTGGCAGAATAACTTTGCCACTTTTGGGAAACAATAGCAAAGGATAAAATAAAGATGGAGCCATTTATTTGTCTACAGCAGGGCCTACTAGGACACAGTAATGTTGTAATTATTAATTTAGGAGGATAGCTGTATTGGTCTGCAGTAGAGGTGGGCACAAACCACAATACGAACCAAAAAATGCATGAACCAGGCCAGTTCGTGATTTGGGAAAACGCAGTTCATGGGGCCGTGTTTTCCACGAACCCCACGACATTTTGGCCCAGTTTGTCACATTTGTGAGTGGTTCTTGACCTCGGACAGGCTGGTGCCACTGAGGGGTGTGTGAAACTGACAGCCCCATTCTCCTACTGCCAGTGAGTGGCAGGAGAACAGGGCTGTCAGTTTCACACATCCTGTGCGGGGTCTGTCAAACTGACAGCCCCTGTTCTCCTGCCGCCCAGGTCACAGGGTGAGTGAAGCTGTCAGCTCTCATTCTTCTTCCACCCTGGGTGGCAGGAGAACGGGGGCTATCAGTTTGACAGACCCCACGCTGGGTTCAGCCCATGGGCTGAGGTCAGTGCGGGGTGAGTGAAGCTGTTAGCTCTTGTTCTCCTCCCACTCAGGAGGCAGGAGAACGGGGCTGTCAGTTTCACTCATCCCATGCCAGGTTCAGCCAATGGGCTGAAGCCGGTGCAGGGTGAGTGAAGCTGACAGCCCCGTTCTCCTGCTACTCGGGGGACAGGAGAACAGGACTGTCAGTTTCACATGCCCCACACCGGCTTCACCCAATCAGATGAAGCTTGCGCGGGGTGTTTTGAAACTGACAGACTTCTCCTGCCACTTCAGGGCGACAGGAGAAGGGGGCTGTCAGTTTCAAACACCCTGCACTGGCTTCAGAAGCCAGCGCCGGGTGTTTGAATTCCACGAACTACAAACCACAAACCGATTCATGAACTGGTAAAAGTTCGTGGAAGTTCATGGTTTGTGGAACAGTGATGAACCACAAATCAGGTGGTTCAATTTTTTTTCGGTTCGTGCCCTTGTCTAGTCTGCAGTAGAACAGCAGAATTTTAATCCAGTGGCACCTTAGAGACCAACAAGATTTTCAGAGTGTAAGCTTTCAAGAGTCAGAGCTCTCACATCTGAGCTTTGACTCTTAAAAGCTTACATTCTGAAAATCTTGTTGGTCTCTAAGGTGCCACTGGACTAAAATTCTGCTGTTCTACTGCAGAGCAGCATGGCCACCCACCTTGTTTATAAATATTTGATGCTGGTTAGTATATATGATAGGCAATGTCTCAGAGATGAATAGAATATAGATTGCGCAGTTCTGCCAAAGCCTTATTCCTGTAGCTTCTATGGATCTTAAGCTGCAACTTATTCAGCAAAAAAATTGTTTATCGTATATTGGACACCACAGCAGCTTTTTAGTAAAGGATTAAGTACAGTGTCTAATCGTTGGCATTACTTACAAGGTTTATCTCTTAAGCATGTACTTTGAACATGTCCAGTTACTTGATCCTTTTGGGAAGAAGTCATTCATACTAATTTTGCATAAGAATACTCATTTATTTTTGAGGATGTTTATGTATTTTTAAACTTTTTGCATCATTTCATTTCAGCACAGGAGAGTAGCAGCGAATACATCAAGATCACATGTGAGACTTGACCACCAGCCAATGGGGACATGCTGCCCAATTGAACTGATAGAACAGACAGTACACTCAATGCCCTTGAAATCACTAAAAGACTTAAACTACAGCATTGGAAAAGCAAAAGCTTGCTTTCTGTAATTCATTGGACTGAAGATCTTATAACCTTATAAACATTTGAACGTATCACATATAGACAGCAAATGTGTGTTGATTTTTTAGCTGTCTGGAGACATTTGAATAGAAAGCTATGTATAGATTTGCCACCACTGTTGTTTTGATCTTTGTTTTGGTTACTTCTTTCTTGTTTTGCTTTGCACAAATAAATATATATATATTTTTAATGAAGCTTGCTGGGTATTTATGCAGGAGAAAGGGAAGGCAAAGTGACTGTTTCCTGGAGTTGTATTTGGAAAACAAAAATGTTTCAAAGGAACCAAACTAATATAAACATAAGAAAAAGTTAGCTGATGGATTGAGGAAGAGTTGGGCCAGTCATCCTTAGTTTTAGGTGGATAGCCTTGGTCTGCAGTAGAACAGCAGGATTTGAGTTCAGCGCACCTTAGAGACCAGCAAGATTTTCAAAGCCTTCGAGAGTCAGAGCTCCCTTCTTCAGACAGATGTAGGAATGGAGATCCCTGAGCTTTTATATCCCAGCCAAAGGAGGGTGGGGTGTTACAAGGGGGGGCATTAGAATGTAAAGGGCACAATGCAACTTGAGTAGAGCATCCTTAATGGCATCATTTAAAAAAAAATCTTAAGGTTTGCCTACAATGCTTTGACAAACACACAGGGCCTATGGTAGGAATGACTATTGTGCTATTGGAGCAAGTACCTCTTTTTCATTGTGCTCAAAACACTGTGTGTACTTTTGACAGAAAATGCTTTGCCTTTGCAACAGAAGGAAGTGTGGGCTAGGTGTAACAAAAGAAAGACTACATGAATGGTAGGGAGGAATGTGTGGAAAAAGCAGCCCTGGAAAAGGTCCCTGACTACTCAGCCCCTCTCCCCACAAAGGAGGGTGGTCAGGAGCAGCTTTTCCTAGACCAAATGAGCCTTGTGCCAGCCAGGAACTATTTTCTCTGGCCTGGGAACTGCTTTCCTCCTGGCAAGAGCTACCTTCCTGGTGGTAGGCAAGATGTGCACTGGCCGGGAGCTATCTTTTCCTAGCTCAGCAAGGCTTGTGCCAGTCAAGATCTGTCTTCTACCCAAGGGGAAGAGAGGCTATCAGCCCACTGGGAAATTCCCTGGTGGGTTTAATGGCCATTCTGCAGTTGATGAAAGGTTGCTTAAATCTTTGCTGTGAAAAAACCAGTCTCCCTTTTAAGCTCCCTGCAGCCACAAAGGTCAATCTTCCCGGCCACACCTTCATCTCAGCCCTGCATGCACCTTCATTTAGCAGCTTCGCATGCCACCCCTTCTTCCTGCGTTGCTCCATCTCTTTCTTCCCACTCTTGCCTCAGGACTCTTTTTCCACACCACTCCCTGTGTGTGGTACAACCTGCCATTCAGCTCTTCAAAGCTTCCCTTTCCACACTCTGAAGGCACCTCCCAGCCTCCCCCTTCTTTTGCTTCCCTCTCCTGCTCCTGTAACTCGTCATCATCTTTTTAAAAAGTTGTAATGGGAACCAATTTTTAATGGGAACCAATTCTTGTGTAAAACACAAAGTTAGATGAGATCTTTCTCAGGCTTCAAGCACAACCATTTATTATAGTAGATAACATGATTTTTTTCACAAGCTATGTAAGAAGAGCCCTGTAGGGTCAGACCAGTGGTCCATATAGTCCACCATCCTGTTTCACAGAGTGGCCAATTAGTTACTATGGAGAGCCAACAGCAGGGCATAGAGGCCAAGTTTCCCCCTGCCCCTCAATGTTGCACCGGTATTCAAAGGTTTACTGCCTCTGAATGTGGAACTTTCCTTTAGTCGCCATGGCTAGTAGCCACTGAGGGCTCTATCCTCCATGAATTTCTCTAATCCTCCTTTCAAGCCATCACTACATCCTCTGGCAGCAAATTCCACACTTTCATCACTTGCTGAATAAAGCAGTACTTCTTTTTGTTGATCTTGAATCTATTGCCCACCAACTTCATTGGGTACCCCCAAGTTTTAGTATTTTATGAGAAAAAGTTCTCTCTCTCCGTGCATAATTTTATAAACTTCTATTATGCTCTCCCTTCTTCGAAGTCATTTTACTTAGAAAAGTTTGTCTTTTTAGCCTTTCCTCCAATCCCTTAATCATCTTGGCTGCCCTTTTCTTTACATTTTCCAACTCTGCAATGTCCTTACTGAGAAACTGGGCAAAACGGTACACCATATTTCAAATGAGAGGCAGCACCACAGATTTATACAGAGGTACTGGGTGAGGGGCAACAAGGTGGCAAATGAAGTTCAATGTTGGTAAGTGTAAGGTGATGCCCATGGGAACAAAACTTTAAGCATATGCTTTAATTGCCGTGGTCTGAGAGATCTCTGTCCTTTGGTGCTACACCTCTGAAGATGCCAGCCACAGCTGCTGGCGAAACGTCAGGAACTACAATGCCAAGACCACGGCAATACAGCCCGGAAAACCCACAACAACCATTGTTCTCCGGCCGTGAAAGCCTTCGACAATACACCATATGCTTAAAGTTTAAGCATATGCTTATGGGGTCTGAACTTGCTGAAACTGAGTGGGCTATGCAGACTTCATAGCCCATGTCAGCCTGCAAAGTTGAGGAAAGGATTGTGTGTTCCTGGGTTGCTTATGTGCCTGTGCTAGGGACCAGTTCAAAGTATTTTGCTATCTCAAGCAAGAATGTTGTCCACTGCCTTCTGGCATGGAACAAGCTATGCACCAGTAGCACTAGCAATACCACAGTGGCATATCAACACTCGTCGATACAGAGGAGTTAGCCATGTTAGTCTATAGTAGCAAAATCAAAGAGTCCAGTAGCACCTTTAAGACTAACCAACTTTATTGTAGCATAAGCTTTCGAGAATCACAGTTCTCTTCATCAGATGCATCATCTCACGAAGAGAACTGTGATTCTCGAAAGCTTATGCTACAATAAAGCTGGTTAGTCTTAAAGGTGCTAATGGACTCTTTTTGATTTTGATATCAACACTCCTCATTCTGATGTACCAGGCAGCCATGTGGGTGAAGAACTAGACCTGTCCATGCTGCTTTCACAACTATCTCTAAAAACTTTGCAGTTAGAAGCCCTCTCAATTGTGTCCAGGTATACTACAGAAGAGTATCCTGTTTGCATGAACATAGAGCAGTTAGGGATACCATGAATTTTGTAGCAAACACATTTGATAGTCGAATATACCTTGTTCAACAGCTATAATCACCTTTGTGTTAGACATGCAATCTGTTCACCTGTCCATCTCCTGCTTTGAATGTCTGTCAAAGAGCTTTGCAGTAACTTTGGTGATAGAATTTCATTTCCTTGCAGTTGTGGAGTTCATTGCTTTACGAGGGCTCTTGCATCTGAGTAGTAGGTGATGTTCATTCTACCCAGGGTCATGGATAGTTAGATAAAGTCATTAAATGATGTGAGGGGGAAACTACACCTCCCATAAGACGTGTGAAATAATGTTGATAACACAAATTTAGATAAACACCAAATGGCAAGCCTTTTTTAAAAAACGTAATGTTGGTTGGCTGATAGACTTGCTCATTGTTTATCCATTGATGGTGAATGGCATGCAGTGATGAGATTTTTGCATTGTCCTTAATGACCATTTAAGCTGTTTAAAGGGTTGGGGCATTTTAACATATGCCCACTTAAAAGCGGCTTTGGCTAAAATTGATTTGTATTAAAACCAGCGCTGGTGGCCAGTATAATCCTTTACATCTGCCACTTTCTCTTCTATGGGGATACTGATCAGATGTTAACAGTTGTTGTGAGACAGGCTCAAAGGCAATTGAAGTAATACAGGAACACACTGAGATTTTCCAACTAAATGATGATTATTACCATTATTACCACCACACTTATATACCACTCTTCTAGACAGATTAGTGCCCCACACAGAGTGGTGAACAAAGTCAGTGTTATCATTATGCCCACAATACAACTGGGGAGCTGGGGTTGAGCAGAGTTTTTTTCTTCATGCTGTTGCTTTGATATGTAAACAGTAGAACGTTGTTCCAAAAATACTGATCACCCATTAGTGGATGTTGGCATTTGAAACAAACACTTTTGCAAATGAAAATGCTGATATTTGAATGTTGAAGGATACCTTCCTAAAATATGGCAACCATTAGAAACAATTTCCACATAGTGGCATTAGACTCTGTGGCTGTGATGTGTACCAACCCAGTTAAGTTTCCACTCCAAGGCCATAATTTAAGGACCCTACCAGTGCTTCTCTTTGACAGGCTGCTCAGTGGAGCGCCACCATGTCAAACTTTTTTTTCTCTTCTATCTTGATGTTCTTAATTTTATAAAAGAGCATCAGCTGAACTTTCAGAGTCTAACTGCAGGTGTCTAGCTCTGGATTCTCACTAAAATATAAAGGAGAAACTATCTGATGTGAACAGTTCTGGTAGTCTTCCTGCCAAGCTATAATTAATAGCACATCTGTGCATGACTTTTGTTGTCCAAAGGTTGGATCGAGCAATAATTTCTCTCCGCGGAAGGGATTTCAGTCAGATGAATGGCACTTTCTCACTTCCCCATCCTCCTGCAGCCTAACATGTTTTCTGAAATGCTGCTCCTGAATCAGGAACAGCATGGGGTGGGGGGAAGGAGGAGGACTGCAGTGAAAGGAGAAAACCGGCAAACTCCCCTTCCCTTAGTGGAAATCTGTCACTAGATCCATAAGATAGATGTATACAGTACATTGTGTGTTCAGATCAATTATTTGGGATGGAGCTATGGCTCAGTGAGAGAGTATCTGCTCTGCATGCACAAGGTCCCAGATTTAATTCTTAGTTTTTCTAGTGAAAGGGGTCAAGTAGCAGGTAACGTGAAAGACCTTGAAAAGCGGCTGTCAGTGATGACAATTTTGAAAGACTTTGGTCTGACTCATAAGGCAGTTTCATTTGTGCATGTGTATGAAAGTGAACTTGCCTTGCCCTCTTCCAAACAGCTGACCTGTAAATGAATAAATTACTTAATGAACAACAATCCTATGAGGCAGATGGTTTTTCTCATTTTACAGAGGCAAGATGATTATGAATTGGCAAAGGCTACCCAGAGAAGGGCTAGGACATACTTAGGTTGCCCAGTGTACCCACTCGCCATTGGGTAGCCTGTCCACCCACTCAGAACCATAGATGGCTACCCAATCCCACCTCTCCACATTGAAGGGAGAATGGTGCCCTAGGCACTGCTGTTAGTGACTCCAGATGGGGACACACATTCCCCAAAGATCTACCTAGCCATTTCAACTGTGCACAGAAGAACATTATGATATGTGTATCTGTATCCCACTTGGCTGTGCATGTGGAAGTGGGTAGCTATCACTTTCTGGACTGAATAGAAGACCTGAGAGCTCCAGAGACACATTTTCCATTAGGAACTGGACTCCTAGTGTGGGACCAAGAAATGTTGCAATAGTCAAAAGAAATTCCTCAACTCTACTGCAAAGCTCTTGGCCCATGATAATGATAATGCTGTTTGATTTGATCAAATATTGTCTGTTTATTCTACCTCATACTGTCCCAAAATAGTGCAGAATCATCATAGTTTGACATAGCTTTGGATAGGATTTCTGTGCCCTTGACGCTTGTTGCAGCAGTTTGGCTAGTTTGTTAGCAGCATCCTTTTATTTACATCAGCTGTATTCTTCAAGCAAGCAACACCCCCCCTCCCCATTTCCAGTTTGTTTTTAAAATGACAGGACTCTTAAAGGATCCCTGAAAACCTTCGGGTTTTGTATAATGCTCTAAAAATTGCTAATAAGACATTTACATGAAAAATAAACAAAAGGTTTGAAAAGAGAAAGTTCTAGTTAAACAGCTTGCGATAAGAAATCTGAGGCAGAAAAGGACAAACCAATTACTGCAGCTTGCACACGCATCTGCTGGCTGAAACCGGTTTCACTGGCAGTTGCCCAAGGACAAACGCCACAGGGCTGCTGAGTCTATGATGCCCTTTGGTGGTGTGCCTGGGTAAACCAGACTCTCTTAAAAGAAGTGCTTGGCATAAAGAGAGATAGAACTATGCTCTGTAATGCCAGCTTCAGAGGTTTGTGTTCTTCAAGCCTCAATTAAAAATGCCTCGGTCTTGTTCTGCTTACTTGCCAGAGGACAGGGTGGAATTTGCTTTTCTTCTATAACTCCTTGGATTGTCTTTTATGAGAGCAAAAGTTGGCATTTGCCTACAGCATGGCAGAGCAAGAGAGAAAACCATTTTGGTTTCAGGCTGTTTATCCACACACCCCCGCCCTGCCCCCATCACCTCTGTACAAGTATTACAGAGAAGTGAAGGTATTTGATGTGTTGTCTTATGAGAAGCACTGTAAAGGGCTAAAAGTGCAGTTAATTTGCAGTGTTTTTCAACAGCAGTGGCTCTTTCCCAAGGAGTTCGATCTAACAGCAGAGTTAGGGCTGAGGTAATGATGCTGAAGCTGTGAACGGTGGGGTTGGTGGGGAGGGAAGTCCTTTCATAATGTGGCCTCAACATCACATCTCATTAAGCAGGCCTAGCAATGCAAGCTGCACACTGCAGTCATTTTCATATTTTGGCTATAGCAGCCTAAGGCAAAAGTTTTAGGTTATTTCATAAAGCTACCAGAATAACATGCCAACTTTTGTTTCCACAAGGAATGTGAAAATAACCTCTGTGTGTCTACATTTTACAGAGAGAGAGAGAAATAGACAGAGCTGGTTAAAACTAAAGTTGCCAAAGGCAAGGGGCTACTGGTAGATAATTCACCTTCTACTGTAAGGAAGGGTTTATGGCTCAGTGGAAGAGCCTCTGCTTGGCATGCAGAAGGTCCCAGGTTCAGTCCCCAGCCTCTCCAGTTAAAAGGATCAAATAATAGGTGATATGAAAAACTTCTGTCTGAAACTCTGGAGAGCTACTGCCAGTCACAGAGGACAAGCTGAACTAGAGGGACCAAGGGTCTGATTTCATGTGTGTTTACCATTAATGTGTGTTTACAATTGCACGTAGAATCAATGTCCAACACTCTAACCACTGCACCTCACTAGTTCTCATGATCACCACAGACATTCATGATCATGGTAGAAATGTTTCATATAAACTACTCTTTGCTGGATCTGTGTTTTGCTGGTTCATGCATCATGTTTCTACAAGCGAGTGTAACCTTGGGAAAGAAAAAGCCTAGTCATGTTACATACAGGTATCTTGTTTCTTAATTCAGCTGTTGCCATTGCTTGGCTTCATCACAGCTGCACCTGCTCACTCCCACTGTCTGAACTAGGCTGTCACTTCTTGAAAACAAAGCATCAAGTTTCCTTATGTGCTGTTTTTGTTTAAAGTTCCCCTTGTTCCATTCTAGCAATTGCTCAGAGCAAATGGAGGTTTTCATTCTCATTTGAAGCCTGCTTAAACTGGGAGGGGAAAGAATCCATTTTGAAGAAAGAATAGGCGGAGCTTCTAAAGGGGCAACATCCTCACTGGGTAAAGAGCTGTCACTCAACCTATCTTATGCACAGTTCCCATTTGGTAGCTTTAAAAGAGCAAATAGGACCAGATATTTAACAGAACATATCTTTTTAATGCTCTGTCACTGTAGTTGGATTGGCAATGGCTACTCGTCTGTTCCTTATTAAGCAAGAATGAGCCCAGCTTGGGTCCTGTCCTTTCCAATCTCTTGGTTTGCAAAGTCTACTCCCCATGTGGTCCTGGGGGTTTCTCTCTGGCTTTTCATCTGACTAGAACTAGCTTGAAACTCTTTGATGACACCTGAAAACCTCTGCTTTTCCCTCTCTCAGCCATCAGAATTTCTTCTGGTTTTCATCACAGATATTCATTAGAACACAGCACAGTTACAGAGGCAGGCAGTTCCTTATAGCATGCAGGCAAAGGGAAACCTCCATAAAGATATTCTCTTCATAATAGATGGAAGGCATATTGTTGAGAGGAGGAAACACTAATCCATGATTTAAGAACATGAAGAGTTGTGTAGGGTTGTGCGTGAGGGTAGACACTGAGGCTGAATCCAAGAATGGTTTCAAGGTGGGAAAGGGGAGGAATAGACAGAAGGCTGAAAAACAGTGATGTGAGAAGGATAAACTGGAAGCAAAGAAAAAGAAACAGCATATTGGACCAGGCAGAGCATGGTTCTGATCCAGCCGTGCTTTTCTTACGCTTTTACAGTACATTTCCATCATGGAAAGTGCTTCATATAGTTCTCGGTAATCCTTGCCCCCATCTCATTATGGTGGTGGGTAGTGTTAAGTCATTTATAGGGCTGAAGTTGTGATGAAGTCATAGCTTCTGTTCACTGTTTTGGCCTGTCTACCCACAAGACATGCGAAGTCATTTAAAGTCTCCCGAGAAAGGATTTTCAGACTACCCTATCTGAACTGGCAGTGTAACAGCTTTTTCTCTCTCACCCCTCCCATCTGGTATCTTCAGCCTTCCATGGGCCTGGTTGGCTGTTATCTGCTCTACACACATACCAGGCAGGTGTTTAGGGGATTGATGTTTGATGGAAGGGGCAGGATCTCTGCCCACCTGTCACAGCCACCCCTTATTTTCAACAGGCAGTAGACCTGAACTCCAAAATCCAGGGACTAGGTCTATCTTCCATTAGAAATAATTATTTTCAGTGGTCAGGGGTAGCAGCCAGGCCAGGGTCCATCCCTGCCTCACAAGCAGCTGTGGACGTGAGAGGGGAGGCTTGCCTCCTTCTCCATTGCCCCTTCTGCTGTCTGTGAGGAAAGGGAGAACCAAAGCTACCTGTCTTGATAATGCTTTGTATATAGGTGCCTTGGTTGTGCTACTTTCTGTTAGGTATAACAACAGTGATGCTACAATATGGAAAGTAGCTGCAATTAAACCTCAACGCCAGATGCTGGAGGCAAACAGGGAAGGGTATTATCTCTACACTTGGCCTACAAGTCCCTGAGCAGATAACAGATCACCAATGAAGACAGTTTTCAAGTGGGGTGGCCTGGTCGGTAGTAGAAGAACAAGATTGGAGTTCAGTAGCACCTTAAATATCAACCGCTGGACCTGAGTCTTGCACATCACCAAAGGAAATTGAATATTGGGGGAGATCGAGAGATATATCTAACATGAAAAGGGGCCTTCTTAGTGAAACGGTAATTGGATATACAATGTTCCTATGTTTATGTAGCAAACAATGTTAGAGCTGTCTTTATGAAAGTATATTTTGTCAAAACAAAAGAAACTTATTTTGTTATTTGGAGCAACTAATATAATACAAAAGAGTGAAAACTCAAGTTCTCTAGAACTCTTCAGGAGGGCTTAGTAAAACATGTGAGGAAAAAAGCTCTCAGGCAGTGATCCTGTACTCATCCTGCAGAAATGCTGAGTTAGCATACAAATTTAAAATGGGACTAATATCAAGTAGCTTCTTCCCCCTTCCACCAAATACGAAGTGTAAAAAAGAAAGCATCCAACTGAAGCACTCCACACAGATAAATACCTCAAATTAGAAATGTCTTTTTTCCCAGTCTCACTTTTAAAAAATTCCAACATCTGACCTGCTTAGGACCAAAGCCTTTTGTATTTTAATACAAAACATTGTCTTGTGCTTAAGCTAGCCTCTGGAATTCCTGGCAAGGACTTGGAAACATTGCAGGGCCAGTAGTGTTGTTTATAGGGCTGAAGTCGTGATGAGGTTTTAGCTTTACTCTGAACCTAGGAGACAGAATAACTGAGCAGTAAGGGAGTTACGGTACTCCTGCATGCAGGACTGCTGCATAGAATTTGAGGTTGTGATGGTTGCCATAAAAGATTGAGAAAGGACACAGCTGCAATCACTGGTACACTCTATTCAAGGTACAGTCTCTGCTTTAGGTAACCTGAGGCAGGAATAGGATGAGTAAGTGAACTGTAACACTGCTGCTTAGCATAAATGTGTATAATATTTGCTTGTTACTAATTTGGCGCTCCCAAGTGTACAATAGTTCATTAGCATTCCATCTCCTTCAGCTTGTTTACTGTCTTACAAAGGCCTACTTTTGAGAGGCTGTAACTGCCCACCTCGCGGGCTAAAAGTTGCCCCAACAAAGTTGGTCCACCAGAACAAATAACCAGATACAGTAAGAATAAAAGAATCGTGGGGTTGGAAGGGATCTATAGGGTCATCTAGTCCAACCCCCTTGCACAATGCAGGAAATTCACAGGTACATCCCCTCCCCACACCCCGAGGGACCCCTGCTCCACGCCCAGAAGGTAGCAAAACACCTCCAGGATCCCTAGCCAAATTGGCCTATGGAAAATTTCTACCTGACTCCAAGGTGATAATCAGCATTACCCTGAGCAAGTAAGAAGGACCATGAGAACTAAGTAGGGATGTAACTTATTCTGCCCTCCCCCTCATGATCTCCCCAGGTTCACAGAATCAGCATTGCTGTCAGATGGCCATCTAGCCTCTGCTTAAAAACCTCCAAAGAAGGAGAGCTCATCACCTCCTGAAGAAGCCTGTTCCACGGAGGGACTGCTCTAACTGTCAGGAAGTTCTTCCTAATGTTCAGCTGAAAAATCTTTTGATTTAATTTCAAGCCATTGGTTCTGGTCCGACCTTCTGGGGCAGTGGAAAACAACTCTGTGCCATCCTCTACATGACAGCCCTTCAAGTACTTGAAGATGGTTATCATATCACCTCTCAGTCATCTCGTCTCCAGGCTAAACATTCTGAGCTCCTTCAACCTTTCCTCATAGGACTTGGTCTCCAGACCACTCACCATCTTTGTTGCCCTTCTCTGGACACGTTCCAGCTTTATATCCTTCTTAAATTGTGGTACCCAAAACTGAACACAATACTCTAGGTTAGGTCTAACCAGAGCAGAGTAAAGCAATACCATCACTTCTCATGATCTGGACACTATGCTTCTGTTGATCAGTGGTGTAGCGTGGCTTGGCAGCACCCGGGGCAACTCCCGGCAGGAGGTGGTGTCCCTGGCACTGCACCTGGGATTACACGATGACATCACTTCCAGGAAGTGATATCATCATGCATGGTGTGGCCACCCCCCTGGGAGTGCTCCCATGATTCGGGCCACTAGCCTCCCCACTGCTTAACAGGCAGCCCTCCATAGCAGCCACCTGCAGCATCGCCACCAGCTTGGCGTGCTCCTCAGCTGCAGGACAGCCAGCTCAGCGCCCAGCGAGCTGGACGCCCCATCAGCATGGCAGGCAGCCAGGGCACTACAGGCACAGGCTCGTGCCTCCTAAAAATTATGTGCCCGGGGCCCCCCACGCTACACCAGCGCTGATGATACAGCCCAAAACTGCATTTGCCTTTTTAGCTACCACATCACACTGCTGACTCATGTTCAGTATATGTCTACTAAGACCCTTAGATCCTTTTTGTACATACTACTGCCAAGACAAGTCTCCCCAATCCTATAGTTATGCATTTGATTTTTCCTTCCTAAATGCAGAACTTTGCATTTATCTCTGTTGAAATTCATTTTATTTGTTTTAGACCAGTTTTCCAGCCTGTCAAGATTATCCCATATCCTTACTCTGTCTTCGACCATATTACCCCTCCCAATTTAGTATCATCTGCAAATTTAATAAGCATTCCCTCTATTCCTTCATCCAAATCATTTATAAACAAGTTGAACAGAACAGGTCCCAGGACTGATCCCCGAGACATTCCACTTGTCGCTCTTCTCCAAGGGGATGAGGAACCATTAACTAGCACTCTTTGGGTGTGATCTGTCAACCAGTTACAGATCCACCTAATAGTAATAGGATCCTAACAACATTTTATCAACTTGTCAACAAGGATATTATGTGGAACCTTATCAAAAGCCTTACTGAAAGCGAGATAAACTATGTCTACAGTATTCCCTGATCCAGCAAGGCAGTAACTTTCTCAAAAAAGAGGTAAGAGTAGTCTGACATGACTTGTTCTTGAGAAACCCATGCTGGCTCTTAGTAATCACAGCCATCCTTTCTAAATGCTCAAGGACTGACTGATTATTTGTTCTAAGACTTTTCCAGGTATAGATGTCAAGCTGATGGGTCGGTAGTTACCTGGATCATCCTTTTCCCCCTTCTTGAAGATAGGGACATTTGCCCATCTCCAATCTTCTAGCACCTCACCTGATCTCCAAGAATTCTAAAAAATAATGGACAGAGGCTCAGAAATTATATCTGCAGGTTCTTTTAGTACCCTTGGGTGCAATTCATCTGGGCCTGAGGACTTAGTTCCATTGAAAGAAACTAGGTGTTTACATACTACCTCTATGCTGATCCTAGGCTGTAACTCCCTTCCCCCATCATGTGTTCTGTTATTACCATGTTGAGCAGTGTTTCCCTCGCAGGAGAAGACTGAGGAAAAGTAGGAATTGAGCAGTTCTGCCCTTTCTTCATCACGTTACAATTTAAATTCCCTGTCCCTGCCATGGGCCTGCCATGTCCTTGCTCTTTGAACATATGCAAAGAATGCTTTTTTGTTGTTTTTAGCATCTCTTGCTTGCCTAAGCTCATACTGAGCTTGAGCTTTTCTAACACTCTCCCTACAAAGACTGGTTATTTATTTATATTCATCCTTGGTTATAAGGCCCTTCTTCCATTTCCTAAATGAGTTGTTTTTTATTTCTCAATTCATTAGAAATCTGTTTATGAAGCCACCGTGGCTTCTTTAAGATCCTCCCATTTTTCCTTCTCACAGGAATCTTTTGTGCTTACGCTTTCAATATTTTGCTTTTAAGAAACTCCCTCCTCTCTTGAACTCCCTTCTCCTTAAGTGCTTCTGACCATGGGATTCTACCCAGCATAGCTTTTAGTTTGTTAAAATTTTCTTTCCTGAAGTCCAACCTGTATGTCTGACTTCGTACAGTTTTTCCCTTTCCCAAGACTGTAAATTCACTGCTACCCAGGGTGCCCACTACTTGCACCTCGTCAACCAGTTCTTCCCTGTTGGTGAGTATCAAGTCCAAGATAGCAGAACCCCTAATTTCCCTCTCTATATTCTGAAAAATGAAGTTGTCAGCAAGACAAGTCAGGAATTTATTTGACCTTTCATTTTTAGCAGAGTTAGACTTCCAACAGATATCTGGGTAATTGAAATCTCCCATGACCACTGTGTCCCATCTCCTTGTGAACTTGGTAATTTGTTCTAGGAGTTTCTCATCCAAGTCCTCTGCTTGGATTGGTGGTCTACAGCAGACCCCCACCACAATATCACTATTATTTCTTATTCCTTTTATTTTTACCCAGAGACTCTCAACTGAATTTCCAGGCTCAGATACATGTATTTTTCCTCACAAGTATATACATCCTTTACATGATACTCCTCTCTCCTTCCTTCCTTGTCTATCTCTTTTGAACAAGTTGTATCCCTCAATCCTATTATTCCAATTGTGAGTGCCATTCCACCAAGTTTTAGTAATGCCTATTATGTCATAGCCCCCTTCCTGTATTAGGACTTCAGGTTCTAAGAGAGAATTAAAAAAGAAAGAAAAAAGAGTTACAACAAGTAATATAATGGAAGTACCTCTGTTAGTTTCTTGCCATGAAAACCCCACCAGGGATCGCCGTAAGCCAGCCACCACCACACATCAGACAAATTCAACAACTCATGGAATCTTATTTTAATAAGTTTCTCATAGGATACCTGAGTGGCTAAATATCTTCTTAACTTTTAAATCTCCAGTCTTAAAAACTTTTACTGCCCTCCCTCTACCTCAGGTATTCTCCATGTCCTTATTTGTCCAGTTTTACAGATTGCAACAGAGGATGGGAGAGTGAGTCTACCAAGTGAGGGTCTGGCACATCATCTGCCAAAATGAAAGGGCTGAATTTGTTTGGCGAGGTATAACCAAGGTAAAGCAAAGCACTGCTCCCAACAAAGTCACAGAGCTCAAATTAATATGTGCTCTTAGTCTTCCCACAGAAGAATCATTAACTTTGTGTCAGTAGGGACCTGAGGGAGAAAGGAAAAGATTTTGCCAGTGGCAAAGTTTCCAGCATTAGCTAATGAATGTTTATAAAGTATTTTGCATATATAGTACCTTTCATCAGAGGATCACCAAGTATTAGATTTATCACAAAGGCCTCAGGCCTATGCATACACCACACTGCACAAAGGCTCAGTGGTTCACACCAAGTTTTAAACTCTGATCACATCTGTGTTACACACAAACTACATTTTGCTGTAGCTGATGGCCAAAAGATACCAACAGGATCAAACCCCATACTAATACATTAGTCCAGGGTGAGACAGGCAGCAAGAACGTGCATGGTATGCATTGATGGCTGCAGCAGAAGGTCAACTACCAACAACAACAACAAAGTTTATTAGCCAGAGGCCATCACATTCTTGAAATCAATTCAAAATTACATGATTGTACATCAGCGAGACACATGCCATTTTAAAATAAATATTTAAAAGGTACATATTTCAACAAATTACCGCCTTTAGAAATTTACTTAATAAACCAATCTTTAAATAAAATAAAACTGATCAGTCCTAAAAGCATAATTATTTGGCAACAATATAAACTTTAAATATCCAGGCAATCATTAAAATTGTAGCTTACTATAATTTACATAATATAAATACCTAAAATTCAAATTGCCTTATATTATCAAATTATAACAATACTTATCTAGGATTCTGCACACTAAGCCAGGATTTCCTCCTATTAATGACCATCCAGCCATATTTTGCCACTTGGAGCGTTGTTTCCCTATTCCTGTCTGCTAACATGATTGTAATATAATTTTTTCTCTTTCCCCAGAAGACTATCAATTACAGGTTTAATATATATTTCCCTAATATGATCATATATTTTACACTCAAAGAAAACATGTAATGGGGACTCGACACTCCCATCTCCACATGGGTACAAACATTTTTCATAAGGTATCTTCTTATATTTGCCTTCCAGGACAGCAGAGGGTAAGACATCATATCTTAATAGGGTAAAAGCTCTTCTATAATCAGGATTCTCCAAGCTATTTATATAGGGCATTGGTGCAACCCTATTCATAATACTTTCCAATAAATAGTTCTCAACTCTGGTCAGGTCATGTTACCTTTCCACATCTAGGACTCTCTGTTTAATCAGTACTCTTGCCTGTGCCATATTCATAGACAATAGATATTGTTGGGAGAAACCATAATGACCTAATTTGCTCCTCAACAATCTCAACCAGGGAGGAACAAAGTTATCCTTCAAAACTAAATGTGCCAGGCCATTTATGGTAGAAGCCAATTTTAGCCAGTATAACTGCTATCCATAATCGAGCTTCCACCGTTACCATGCCAACTTCCAGTCTTACAGCTGCATTTGACACATTCTTAGGTGTCTGAAGTACTGCTCTTAGGAATTTGGACTGTGTTCTTTCCATCAATGTCCTCTTCACTGTAATACTTAGGTCAACTACCAAAAAAATGTTGAATCTAAAGTTCCTCTAGAGACTAGTACCTTGCTGTGCATGAATGCTTGGCTTGAAAGAGGAAGCCCAGCATTACATCCATCCTATCCCACTTCATAGTAATCATACAAGAACAGCCTGCTAAGGGGCAGAGAGGAACAGGTTTGGTTCATCTACCCTCTAACCATAGCACCATATGGTTTCCTGACAGCTTTGGGGGGACTTTCCTACTGACACAGGTTATAGTTCTGTCAAAATTCTAATCACTCTTTGTTTGGAAGTAAAGGACAAACTAAATGACGGTTGTTGTGGGTTTTCCGGGCTGTATTGCCGTGGTCTTGGCATTGTAGTTCCTGACGTTTCGCCAGCAGCTGTGGCTGGCATCTTCAGAGGTGTAGCACCAAAGGACAGAGATCTCTCAGTGTCACCGTGTGGAAAAGATGTAGGTCATTTGTATCTACTCAGGAGGGGTGGGGTTGAGCTGAGTCATCCTGTAAGAGTTTCCCAGGGTGTGGAATGCTAATGGCGGGAGGCTTCACTGTATCCTGAGGAGGTTCTTTTGCATATGGATTGGTACTTGATGTGCAAATCTTCTCTGCAGGGCTATTGTCGGGGATAGAATGTTTTGTTAGCCTGGTGTTTTTCAGAACTGGAAACCATGCTCTGTTCATTCTTAAGGTTTCTTCTTTCCTGTTGAAGTTTTGCTTATGCTTGTGAATTTCAATGGCTTCCCTGTGCAGTCTGACAAAGTAGTTGGAAGTGTTGTCCAGTATTTTGGTGTCCTGGAATAAGATACTGTGCCCTGTTTGAGTTAGGCTATGTTCAGCCACTGCTGATTTTTCAGGTTGTCCAAGTCTGCAGTGTCTTTCATGTTCTTTTATTCTTGTCTGGATGCTACGCTTTGTGGTCCCGATGTAAACTTGTCCACAGCTGCAGGGTATACGGTATACTCCTGCAGAGGTGAGGGGGTCTCTACTGTCTTTTGCTGATCATAGCATCTGTTGTATTTTTCGGGTGGGTCTGAATACTGCTTGAAGGTTATGCTTTTTCATAAGCTTTCCCATCTGATCAGTAATTCCTTTGATATATGGCAAAAACACTTTTCCTGTAGGAGACTGTTTTTCCTTGGTTGTTTGATTCATCCTGGGTTTGATTGCTCTTCGGATTTCATTTCTGGAGTAGCCATTTGCCTGAAGTGCGTGGTTTAGATGATTAATTTCCTCTTTGAGAAAGTGCGGCTCACATATCCGTCTTGCACGATCCACTAATGTTTTCATTATGCCTCTTTTCTGTCGGGGGTGGTGATTGGAGTTTTTGTGTAAGTACCGATCAGTGTGAGTTGGTTTCCTGTAGACCTTGTGACCTAACTGAAAGTTTGCTTTGCGGATGACCAAGGTATCCAGGAATGGGAGTTTTCCCTCGATTTCTTTCTCCATTGTGAATTGTATGTTCAGGTGGATGTTGTTGAGATGATTCAAAAACCCCATCAATTCTTCCTCCCCATGGCTCCAAATGATAAATGTATCATCCACAAACCGGAACCATACACTAGGTTTGTGGGGTGCTGATTCTAGAGCTGTTTTTTCAAAATGTTCCATGTAGAAGTTTGCTATAACTGGGCTGAGTGGGCTCCCCATGGCCACCCCATCCATCTGTTCATAGAATTCGTTGTCCTATTGGAAGTAACTGGTTGTCAGACAATGGTGGAATAAGGCTGTTACATCCTCTGGGAAAATCTGATTAATAAGTGCAATAGTGTCTTTTACTGGAACCTTGGTAAACAGGGATACAACATCAAAACTGACAAGTATGACTTGTGGATTGAGTTTCAGAGAACTGATTTTGTTGATGAAATCTGCTGAATCTTTGATGTAAGACGAGGTTTTCCCGATGTGGTCCTGCAGGAGATCTGCCAGATGTCTAGCTAATTCATATGTCGGTGAACCAATGGCACTCACAATGGGTCGGAGTGGACACCAAAATACTGGACACCAAAATACTGGACAACACTTCCAACTACTTTGTCAGACTGCACAGGGAAGCCATTGAAATTCACAAGCATAAGCAAAACTTCAACAGGAAAGAAGAAACCTTAAGAATGAACAGAGCATGGTTTCCAGTTCTGAAAAACACCAGGCTAACAAAACATTCTATCCCCGACAATAGCCCTGCAGAGAAGATTAGCACATCAAGTACCAATCCATATGCAAAAGAACCTCCTCAGGATACAGTGAAGCCTCCCTCCATTAGCATTCCACACCCTGGGAAATTCTTACAGGATGACTCAGCTCAACCCCACCCCTCCTGAGTAGATACAAATGACCTACATCTTTTCCACACTGTGACACTGAGAGATCTCTGTCTTTTGGTGCTACACCTCTGAAGATGCCAGCCACAGCTGCTGGCGAAACGTCAGGAACTACAATGCCAAGACCACGGCAATACAGCCCGGAAAACCCACAACAACCATCATTCTCCGGCCGTGAAAGCCTTCGACAATACATCAAACTAAATGACAATCATGAGAAGATGTCCTTCTCCACCAAACAGAGCCACATCAGGGGTGATGAAGCAGGCAGGCTGATAATGAGAATGCAATGGTAGAAAAACTCAGAGCATGTCTGATCAGAGGCAAGAGCTTAGAGCCAAAACAGATGAGTCACCTGACGCATGGAGGACACTAGTCAGTTTCCTGCAAGGGTCCACGGGAAGTGTAGTGAGA
The DNA here is from genome assembly GCF_028583425.1 of Eublepharis macularius. Lineage (NCBI taxonomy): Eukaryota > Metazoa > Chordata > Lepidosauria > Squamata > Eublepharidae > Eublepharis > Eublepharis macularius. The sequence continues at coordinate 76,782,587 of NC_072796.1, read as the reverse complement.
AAGAACCTCTGGCAGCCGAGCCTCTTCACCTGCGGGGAGCTGCTGGGCCCCTCCTGCATGGCCTCAGCAGCTCGAGGTGGAGAAAGGGAAGCGGCGACAGCTGCACCTCAGCTGGGCTTGGAGGCGGTGCGCGCTGCTTCCAATTGCACCCCCTGCTCCCCTAAATGCACTTGGCAGCCAGAGGGAACCTAGCACACTGACGGTGGTGAGAGGGACAAGGTGGTGGCAGCTGGGGTGCACCTTTACACTGAGGGGCTGGGAGCCAAGCGGGAGCTGGAGAATGATTCATGGGTTCTGAGCAGGGGAAAAGCTGAGCATGCCCGCTGCATCCTCGCTCTTCTGGGGCTGCTGGTAGCAGGAAGTTTGATGGTGCAAGTGCAGGGAGCCAGCATGGGGCTCATGCCTCTTGTGCCTGGCTGAGGCGCTCCTGCTCCTGGAGTGCAATTGGGAGCAGTGCGCACCGCCTCCAAGCCCAGCTGAGCTGCAGCCGCCCCACTTCCCTTTCTCTGCCTCGAGCTGCTGAGACCACGCGCAGAGGGAATCAGCTGCTCCTTGCAGGTGAAGAGGCTGCAGAGTGCTTTTAGGGGAGCTAACGGTGGCGAGAGGGAGCTCTCCCTCTTTTCCCTGGCAGAGGTTCTCTCTCACTACACTTCCCATGGACCCTTGTGGGAAACTGACGAGTGTCCTCCACACATCAGGCATCTCGTCTGTTTTGGCTCTTAAGAGTCAGCACCTCCAGGGGAAGTAAAGAAATTTTTTCTCCATCACCACTGCATTTGTGCAGTGTCATACAATAACGCTTTACTGAGTTCAGAGGGTTTTCTGCATATAATTACCATCTTCAGTTGTAGATGGATCACTGGCCGTCGTCACACGGGCATCTCTTCCGTTAAATTTACAGCATATAGCATCCTACCTGTTATCGGCACAGTAACGTTTCTTTGGGTCACCTAACGGCTCTTCGCGCCACCAGCTGTCCACACCGAAGCACTCTGTTCTGTTCTCTCTAACCGCGCAGAAGCAGCTCCTCCCCCTTTTTAAAAAAAATTATTCTGGCGTTTAATTCCGCTATAACGGAATAACAGCATATAAACATTCCGTTAGAGCAAAACATTACGACCTTTTTGTTTTTCCAACTTTCAAATTATATAAATAGTCCTTTGCCCGCAGAAAACTCCCTGTCTGACGTGATCCCCATCACTGAAGACTCTGCCATGGCGATTGAGTCATTTTTACTTCAGCAGAAAGTTTGCATTGTGTTACGTCGTTATGGCGTTATAAGGACATAATAAAATTAAAAAAAAGGGGGTCGCAGGAAGAACTGGATTCTGGGATTGAAGGGAGGGCATAGGACGTTGCGAGGCGAAATACATCGATGTGAGGCATTCACACTGAGGCACAAAATAGTGCGACTATCAAGCACAAAGCACAAGAGAGAAAATCGCTACAGTGTTGGAATAAGGTGGGTGTTTGCCGGGAAATAGCGCCATTTTAGCGCTAAATAAAAGCCCGTGTGACGACAGCCACTGTGATCTGATCTTTGTTTAGCACTTTACACATAAAATTTCTCACATCTGTTCTGGCTTGGTCTATAGGATAAATTCATGAGGCTCACAGACCTCGATCAGGGTTCTTTGGATCTCTTTCATGTTGCTACAAGAAGGTGAACATTGAGAGAGCAAGTCCTGCAAGTGGCATATTTAATCTGCATCCTTCATGGTATTATACCACAATGAAGAGTTGCCATTTGTGTAAAGGGGGCAGTGATATCCTAGCTGCCTTGAGGGAGGCAGTTCTGAGAGTCCTCTTGAAGAAGCCATTGTGAAAGTTAAAGTTTTAAGAAAAGGTAGCATGCTGCATAGTTTAAACAGAGTGGTCCTCAGCCTTTTTCTGACAGACTGAACCCAAGTGGCCTTCTGAATACAGATTTTTTTCATTTGAGACAACAGGGAAACAGGATAAGCAACAATAACTTTTATTCATTAACAGAGCGAATAAATAAGGATATTCAAGAAAAACACACAAAACTATTTGCAGGTAACACATAGCTTTCACTGGGCTCGTTAGGTAATAATATTTCAGTTGTCATCTCTTGGGTGTTTAAAGCCAGGTAACAGCCAAGCTTTTATTCCTGAGATGAATATTGGCATTCCCTCATCCTCAGGATTCTCACAGTGTAAAAGTGAGCTCCTCTCAAACACTACAAATCTTAAGCCCAGTTTCTCTCAAAAATTGAACTTGGGCAGCCCAGTCCTAAGGGGGGGGGGAGTGCATAGGAAGAGAACCAAGGGTTATGTGGGCGTAACTGGCTCCTACGTGGGCGTAAATGCCGTTCTGCTGCCGGTGGCACGAGGCGTGCTACCGCTGCCATGCCGCCGCCAGCGGAAATGCCTGGCGGGCGGACGGAGGCAGAGAAGCGGCGTAGGGCCCCACATTGGTGCAGGAGGGGGCAGGGCAGAGGGCGGGGCTAGAGTTAGTTTGCTCCCTAAGCCCTTCCAGAAGCAGGAACGTCCACAGCAGCACAAAAGAGCTACGCTATGAAAAAATAAGGCATAGTCCATAAGTGCTCATTGAACAGGGAAACCTCACCCTCTTCTCTGAGCACCCAGCCCCGCCCCCATGGCCTTAAGGAGCATAGGATGGGAACCACCATGGGGCCAATCTGCGTGCGCTTCCAGCGTGGACAAGCCCCCCTCCTCGCACCCAATCACCTGCAGACACACCCTACAAAACATCTGGCAGCGCTGCCCGTGACCCTAGGTAAGTGAGCACACGGCTGAAAGCTCTGCCTGTTTGCCTTTTGCCGTGAGTACTTTGAACACGAGGCGGGAGAGAGGGTACTCACAGTAGCGGGCATTGAGTACACTTTAGGGACATTGTGAGAAAACTGGGAGAACTTTGCACTCGCACAAGGGAAGAAGGGCAAAGTCCAGAATGTCTGGCTAACAATAACCACTCAAGTTTCCTTACAGGTTATCAGACTCTGAAGTTCCATCTCAGTAAGGAGCGAGGTAGCATTTACAGGTAAGAAGGAGCTAACCCAGCTCGCTGATTTGTGCTGGCTGCCCCATCACCTGAACTCGCCTGACAGCTAGCCTTGGCGGGGGAGAGGATGATGGTGGCAGCCCCTGCCTGCCCCAGAGGCAGATGCCCAGAAAACTACTCTTGACCAGGTATTTGTAACTACCTGCTCACTTTCTCCCTTAAAGGTAAAATCACCTCAAGGCAGAGCGCTTCCCTGCCAGAGGGTCTTGCATCAGCTGGTCGCCAGCTGCACCTGTGGAGCTCCTGCTGCTGCTCTCTACTATGTGCATCTTCTCAGATGTTAGAGTGTGGGATTTGGCTCAGCTGAGTTACTTGCTGCACATCTGTGCCTTTCCCTTGCAGGCACGTCGTGACTCGGCCGGGAGACAACCAAGAATGTCTGCTTCAGCCCCCCCTCGCCCAGTCCTCTGCGAGTGTCATTCAGATCCAGCCCAGGAAGCAGTATCTCAAGGCAGTCAGCATCTTCGCCCCACCCCTGGGAGCACAGAATGAGGGCTACTCAAAATGCGATGGCTACCGAGTGACAGTGGCACTTTTTCCAGGTCAATAAAACGTGTTGAAAAACAACAAACATCTGTGTTTGCATGCCTGACTGACATTGTCATTAGCCCCTCTCTCAACACCCTGTCACACATGTCCACTCACACATCCCCACAAATGTATCAAGCGGCACCCCGTCCAGCCTCCCTGCCCTTCCCCGCCTCAATGTAACTTCAGGCAGAGGGGTAGGAATTGAACTGTGGCTCATGAATGTCTGCGGGGCGGGGGGGGGGCGAGACACACTGAGGACTTTCATTCTCTGATAGTCTGAGCTGCTGGCATCTGATAAGACAGGAAGATGGTCGCTGCAGGTGGAAAGCTGCTGCCAGGGGGTGGGGGATGTGTTTGTAGAAGCAGGGATGGACTTGGTGTGGGGAGGGTTTGTCAGTTCACTCTGGGGGAGGGCATCTCCCCTGGCCTGGGACATAGCTATCAAGGTCCGGCCCCCGTTCTCGCTTTGTAGAGATGCAGTGATGTGTTCAAGTTGTGCAGCAGCAAGTCTGAGAGTGCTTTTCATTCCCCTTGCTTCCAAACGGCCTCCCGGCCTCCCACATGGTTCCCAATGGGCGTTCCTGTCAGTCACTGACGGCCCCGCCTCCGCCCACCTGCTTCTCTAGAACCTGGGGACTACTTAGGGTTGCCAGTCTCCAGGTGGTAGCTGGAGATCTCCCAGAATTACAACTGATCTCCAGACAACAGAGATCAGCTCCCTGCTATCCGGCCCTACTTTTCAGGGAGGGGGAACCTGTTTCTTGCGGTGGCGGCGGCGGGTATTTGCAAGCACACCAAGCTGCAGCCACCAGCCCGGCCCTCATCGGAAACAGGGGCTGGACGGGCGAGAGGGCGGGTGTTCGATCTGAATCTTTGCTGTCACCTCTGCCCCCCTCCCTGGCAGGGATGCCTGCTCTCTGACGAGGGGTGCCTACTGGCGGCAGCAGGGATCGCAGACTCCCCGTTGGCTGTGCCACTGCTTGCCCCTTGCCTGGATTCAGGGGAGGGGTGTGGCCATTGGCTGGTGTGAGTGCGGTTGTCAGGGGAACGGTGGGGGGCAGGACCTCCCAGGGGCCGCTGCATCTTGCCTTGCCACGCTTGGGCTCCAGCGGGACTATCCTGCAAAAGTCCATAGGGAGCTGTGCAGCACCGCCCCATTTACACCGGCGCATGAGTGCCGACGCTGCCTGGGGGGTTAGGATTGGGCTGTAAGATAGCTATAGTCACTTCCTAAAGTATTTGGTGTGCTAGAGCCTGCTTTCTCATAAAAGACAGACTCTGAGACACCCATAGTTTCCAAAGAAAGGATTATCATCCTACGCTTCCATAAGCATTCTACACAGGCAAGTCCCTCAAATTAG